>NC_049234.1:28002990-28649385 GCF_011100685.1 Canis lupus familiaris | reverse complement strand
CCTCCACATCTCTCTGCCTCGCTGGATCTTCTGACTTGTCCCACCCTCTCACGTGCATGACTGAGCTCCCTTCCCCATTGCTCCTCTATGCAGCCACGGAGGCCAGCATTCACTGAGAGCCTCACTGAACACCAGCAGGTAGTGGAATCGTGCAGAAATGACAAACAGTCTGACGTCTAGGGTATGATCCAGAAGTTCCCTCTCCACACTCTAGCTCTGAGTAGACAAAACCACTGCTCACCTCTCAGCTCAGCGACTGCCTTCCCTACAAGTCAACAGGCTTCAGCACACGCAGTATTGCTTTATGTCCTCCCTGACATGACTTCAGGGAACCCTCAAAGGTAAATCCAAAGAAAACTCGCTGCAACTCTCCCTCACTTCTCTCTTCTGCATCTGTGTCCTTGTACCTGTCTCAACTCTGGAATCTGATAGGAAGGAAAATCACATCCATGTCCATTGGCAAATGTTTCAGTGAGCAAGCCATCACTATGCACCATCTTCTCATGTGCACCTGTACAAAAGAAGTCTGTGTGGCCATTGGGGGTGCCTCTCAGATCCCCCTTCAAGGGAAAATTCCATGAGCAATGTAATTGGTTGACAGTGTTCTGCTGTTGTGCCTGTGAAACTACCACCATGGATTTGGTCTTCCAACCAAAGCCATGAGGTGTTCATTTTTAGGCAATGGAGCAGCATGATGGGATTACTACAGTTGGGCCATTTCTGCCCAACACAGGACTCTTTTAATGGTCAGTCTTTGCCAGAGATCTTGCCATTGGCTGGCCCAAGACTCTCACAACTGCCTACAGTTTGAGGCCACTCCTACCCAGTAATTTTTATTTCCCTGCCTCCTCCAACAGGTGTCACAGCTACATCATGTTTGGGAGGGACCCCTGCCTTCCTCCTCCCTTTCCCTTTGTCCTTCATGGCATTCCTCTCCCTATACCCCCCACATATCTAATTCCATTTTGTTGTACATTTCTCAGAGACCTGGACCTGACACCACGTATGTCCTTCAAGGGTCACCATCAGTACATCAATGCTAGGGTAAAATATTCTTCTATTTCTTATGTAACTGGAATATTTGGTTTCAGATTCTAAGGGAGTCGTAAAGACCTGAGATCAAATTCTATCTTTGTCCCTTATAAGCTGTGCGACTTTGAGAAGTAGCATGAATCTTTGAACATAAAATCATTCCCTCAATGGAGATGGGAGTAAAAGGGTTATCTTTTCCTGTGACTCTAAATCAAGAAGCAATTAAGAGAAAGACAGGGATATGGGGAAGGATTAGGAAGTCAGGAAAGTATCTGGAAGAGCAGATAACAAATCGGCATTTGTTCTCATGAAGATTTATCACCAAAGGAGAGCATGTGCTGAATAAAACTGTAAAGGATGAAAAACATGTAGACGGTTGCCCCAGAGGTGGGCTGCCTGAGTTCAAATCCTGACTTTAACATTTTCCAGCTGTGGAGTCTTAGGCAAGTTACCGAATTTTTCTCTACCTTCTTCTCTTATCTATAGAATGGGGATAATGGTGGAACATACCTCCTAGAATCGTCTTGGGGATTAAATGAAGGTACACACGGAAACACTCAGAGCTGTGCGGGCACGTGGTAAGCAGATGCCCATGTTTACTTCTGCAACTTGCAGGGCTTTTGCCTTCCTTAGTCACTCCTCATTTTACCATGCCTCATTACCTCTCACCCTTCCCCAAAAAAACCACTGCTGACCATTAAAAGCGATCTTAGCTGCATGCTTAGAGGCCAACAACCTCCCCCAAACCCGAATACCAACACACACTTTTTTTTTTTTAATATCCTGACCCTGTAGATGGTAAATGAAAATTCTAATTATCAAGGTTGGGAAGAAATAAAAAGATATTTTGGGTGCAATTGAATTAATATTGCCCTAGGGTATTTTTCTTAGACTGAAAAAAATAAATACTAGATGTCAATTCATTTTCTTGTGATTTTCCTTTTTCTCTGCAAATTAGAAGCATGCTATCCTGCTAATTAAGGAAACTGGTTAGCTTGTTTCAGTCTATTGAAGATTTTATTAAACACTGCTCTCACATTTGGTTCTAGAAAACATAGGCTCGCTCTTGAACATTTATAGGTGATAGTAAAATGTGAGTGTCTAAAGGCTTGACCTCTTGATTCTTCCCTGGGCTCCAATTCCTCTTTCAGGTTTTCCCAGCTGTGTGACAGTGAGCAACTTCTTTAACATCTCTGAACCTTTCAAATAATGCCGCCCTTGGCAACTGTTGAAATTTTAGGGAGGCAATTCATGTTTTGGGGGGCCCTAAGTGTATAAACTAAAACTAGCACAGTCCTTCTTTATCTCCTCTATTATTAACCTCCTCTAGGGGACAGTCTAGACATTTGTGTTTTCTCTCATCAATGTCTCCAATCAGAGTCAATCAGTGACTTCAGAGGAAGTCATCTAAGTGGAAATGAGGGAGAATGATTGCATATGTTATCAAGAATGTCTGTCACTTTAATGTGCTTAAAGCTGTCTCTTAGACATTATGCTTTATTTTCACCTAGAAACTGAAAGAATAAAAAGCACTGGAAAGGTCTGTCCAGGAGTCTAATGCCGGGAGGGTGTGGGCATTGGGCAAAGCTTGGCTCCACCATAGAACCATGGCATTTCGAAGTGGGAAGTGACTAGAGAGAGCCAGTTACCCTTCCCTTTAGGTGGTGGGGATCATAATTTAGACCCTTGCTTCTCTAAAAGGTAATTTACATCTTGTTATAATGCTGATTTCTATTCAGTAGGTCTGGGCAGAGCTTGAGAGTCTGTTTCTAACAAGCTCCTGGTTGATGCTGCCTATGTCTCTGCCTTTTTCTCTGTGTCTCTCATGAACAAATAAATAAAATCTTTTTAAGAAAATTACAATATTCCTAGATTGAGTTACCTTCCTGAAATATAGCAATGGTGCATTAATTTGTCAGGGCTGCAATAACAAAATAGCACAGACTGGGTGGCTTTAGCAGCAGAAATTTAGTGTTTCACAGCTCTGGAGGGTAAAGTCCAGGATCAAGGTAGCTAGAAAGTTCAGTTTCTGGTGAGAGTCCTCGTACAGTCTTTTCTCTGTGCACTTGTAAAGAGAGAGGGAGACCTCCAGTATATTTCCTCTTCTAAGAACCCCACCCTTATGACCTCAATGAATCTGAATTACCTCCTTAAAGGCTCCTTCTCCAAACACAGTTGCACTGGAAGTCTCAACAAATGAAATGTAGGGTGACACAATTCACCCTACATAACAAATGGAAAGAAAAATTATTTTACTTTTTGTGGTTTTGTGATCCAATGTACAATATATGTATAGTCAGTTTGCACCCCCTCCATTACTCAGTGACAATGCATGAGGCTTAAATCCATAGCTTAGCCACAGTATACACACCAGCAGAGGCACACAGAGAAGATTACGCTATACGACTCTTCTCTGAAGTCCTTACCTCTCTGTATCCAAGGCAGAAGAGGATTGAGCTTTTGAAAATGCTCATTCTAGCCCTTCCCCAGTTTCTGTGGGAAAGCAAGTTGGTGTGCCCTCTTTGGAAGGTCAGATGTTAAAGTCTATCAAGATTAGAAATGTACGAACCAATTTTCCCAGAAATTCGACTTCCAGGAATTTGCTCTACAAAGTTTTGCAAGTGTATAAAAGGTGAAGCTACAAGATGATTCAGTGCTGCATAGCTTACTGTTTTATGTTTTATTTTTATTTTTTAAAAGATTTTATTTATTTATTCATTGATTCCAGGACCCTGGGACCATGGCCTGAGTCAAAGACACACTCAACCACTGAGTCATCCATGTACCCCTTATTTTATTTTTTAAATCAACATGGCAAAATTGACTTTTTGTGGAGTAAGTTTTGATGCATCTACAGATCCATGCAACCACCATCACAGTTAGGATACTAATACTAAAAAGTAAAATAAAATCAAATACATAACTGATTTTTTTAACTGTCAACTAAAGTAAGAATGATTAATATAAATAATTTGACTGAAATTCTTGTAACCTCACCTTTTATACATTTGAGAAACTGTCTGCAAATTCCTGGAAGAAACTAGGGAAGCAGCCTAAGTGTCCATCAACAGGTGAATGGATAAAGAAGATGTGGTATATATAATACACATATAATGGAATATTATTCGGCCATGAAAAACAATGAAACCTTGCCATTTGCAATGACATGCATGGATCTAGAAGAGTATAAAGCTGAGTGAAATAAGCCCAATAGAGAAAGACAAATACAATATAATTTCACTCATATGTGGGATTTAAGAAATATAACAAAGCAACAAGGGAAAAAAGAGAGAGAGACAAACCAAGAAACAGACTCCTGAGAACAAACTGGTGGTAACCAGAGGGGAGGTGGTGGGGGATGGGAGAAATAGGTGAAGGGGATTAAGAGTACACTTATCTTAATGAACACTGAGTAATGTTTAGAATTGTCAAATCAACATAGTATATACCTGAAACTAATACAACACTATATGTTAACTACCCTGGAATTAAAATAAAATTAAAAAAACAAGAATGATTAACAAAGTCATGGTATATATATATATATATATATATATATATATATATATATATAATACCTAATACTAGGCATCCATTTAAGTATAAGATGCACATATACACACTCCACGTACCTAAATGATGTATGTACATGTGTGTTATAACAAAAAGATACACAGAAAGCGAAAGGGTGACTCTTGAAATATGAGACTGAAAGTCTTTGTTTTAAATCCTTTTCTTCTGCTCTATTTTATTGCTTGTTTGAATTATTAGAAAATTTTAATTTAAAAAATTAATTGATAAAAATTTAGATTATAGAATTTTTGAGGCAAGTATGTGGGAGAAGATATAATACATTATGCAATATCTTTTAAAATATTTTATTTATTTATTTATGAGAGACACACAGAGAGAAGCATAGGCAGAGGGAGAAGCAGACTTCCCACAAGTAGCCCGATGTGGGACTTGATCCCGGGACCCCAGGATCACACCCTGGGCCAAAGGCAGACACTCAAACACTGAGCTACCCAGGCATCCCTGGGTGCAATATTTTTAAATTAAACTTTTAATTTTGAGATTATTATAGATTCACATGCAAGAGTACAAAATAATATAGTCTGTGACCTTTTGGGATTGGCTTTCTTTCCCTCAGTACAAACTCCTAGAATTCACCCACGTTATTGCATCTGGAGTCTGTTCCTTTTATTGCTGAGAAGTAGTCCAGGGTATGAAGTGCCACCATGTATTGAACCATTCACCCACTGAAGGACATCTGGGTTGTTTCCCCACTTTTGGCTATTAAGAATAAAGCTTCTATAAACATCCATGCACAGGTTTTTCCATGATCATAAATTTTCATTTCTCTTGGATAAATGCCCATGAACTCAATTGTTGATTGTATGATAGCTGCATGTTTAGTCTTATAAGAAACTACGAAAGCATTTTCTAGAGTGGTTGTGTCATTTGATATTCTCACCAGCCACATGTGAGGGATCCAGTTTCTCTGTATCCTCAACATCATTTGGTGGTGTCACTGGGCCTGACATTATCCATTCTAGTAGGCATCTTGTTGTGTTTTAATTCATACTTTCCTAATGACTAGTGATTTTAAACATCTTATTTCCCCTCCGTATATCCTCTTCAGTGAACTGTATTTTCATATCATGTGCCCCTGTTTTAACTGGACAGTTTACTTTCCTCTATTGCTGAGTTTTGAGAATTTGTCGTACATTCTAGCTCCTAGTCCTTTGTTGATTATGTGATTTACAAATTCTTTCTCCCAGACTGTAGCCTGTGCTTCTTTTCTCATCATGTAGGTTCTTGTTGAGCAACACTTTTTCATTTTAATGAGGAATACTTTCTCCATTTTTATTTTTGTGGGTCACACTTATATTTTTTTAAAGATTTTTAAAATCTATTTATTCATGAGAAACACAGAAAGATAGGCAGAGAGACACACAGGCAGAGGGAGGAGAAGCAGGCTCCATTCAAGGAGCCTGATGCGGGATTCAGTCCCAGGAATCTGGGATCACGCCCTAAACCAAAGGCAGACGCTCAATCTGTGAGCCACAGGTATCCCTGTGGGTCACACTTTTAATGTTGTGCCTGAAAACTCCTTTGTTTAGTCCTAAGTAACAAAGTTTCCTCTTATGTTTTTTTTTTTTCCCAATAAGTTTCGTAATTTTGTGTTTTACATTTAATTCTGTGGCATATTTGAGTTCATTTTCCTGCAAGGTGGAAGGTACAGGTCTGTGTTAACTTTTTTTCTTGTTGTATCTACAGATGTACAATTGCCCCTATACCCTTTGCTGAAAAGTCTTTGTTTCCTTCACTGAATTGCTTTTGTATCTTTGTCAAAAAATAGTTGTTGGGGCACCTGGATGGTTCAGTCAGTTAAAACTTTGACTCTTGATTTTGACTAAGGTCATGATCTCAGTCAGGGTTGTGAGATGGAACCCCACATGGACCTCAGGCTCTATGCTCAGCACAGAGTCTACTTGAGATTCTCTCTCTCTCTCTTCTTCCATTTCTCCCTCTCCCTCACTCACTGCTTGTGTGCACTCTCTCTAAATAAATTATATCTTTAAAAAATTTGTAAAATAGTCATTTATATCTGGGTCCTCTATTCTTTTCTGTGGATCTATGGGTCTGCCTCTCTGCCAAAACCACACTGTCTTGATTTCTGTAGTGGTATAGTTGGCCTTGGTAATGGGTAGTGTGGTTCTTCCCACTTAATTCTTTGTCAAAATTGTTTAAAGCTGTTCTGAGGCCTGAGCCTTTACCACATGATTTTTACGGTGAGTATGTCTTCAACCTACAGATAAATTTGGAGAGAATTGACAGCTTTACTATATATAGTTTCCCAGTTCATGAACACAATATGTCTCCTTATGTAAGTCTTCCTTGATGCTTCCATCAGCATTTTGTAATTTCTACCATAGAGACCCTATATATGTTTTGTTAAGTTTATACTGTTTGATTTTCTTTGCAGTACTTGTAAATAATACTGTGTTTGTAATTTCAGTTTCTATGTGTTCATTGTTAATACACAGATATGTGATTGATTTTTGTATTTCCAGTGTTTCCAGTTAAATTAATCAATAAAAATACCTGGCCTAAAAGTATTCTCTCACTTTACAGATACAGACTTCTGAATTTCACCCAAGGAGGAAAACCTAAATCTTCACTGAATGAGTTTGAACCTGAGCTTCCTTCTCTGGTGAAGTAATTGGCCCAGGAGAAACCATGTGGGATGGTGAGCGAGGATGAGATTTGGAGTTCAGGAGTGTGGGTGTGAATTCTAGTTAGCCACTTGCAAGCTCTAGACCTAGAACAGATTACATTCTTCAAACCCCTATTTCTATAATAATGATACAGCAACAAAAGTTTTAAGGGCTATATCAATAAAGTACTTAATATAAGATAGACTAGTTTTAAGAGTTTTACACTGGTCTCATTGAAATCTCATATGAAGAGGAATTATAAACCTGCAGTACGTTCTCTGTAGTTCGAGTATTCCACAAGGTTGGAAAGAGAATTTTTTTTGTATAAGCTTGCTTCTCATTGCTTTGGTATGAACATCAGGCCTGAAGTGACGTAAAGTCATTTGTCATTTATCTTTATCTTGCCTACAGTGAATAGTCATATGCTTTTCCTATGGAAATATTTATGCTTTTGATTATCGGTGCTGTTTATTACAGGCATGCCAACCTACCTGCTGTTACACAGACTATTCCGTGTGTACCATATTAGCTTTTAAACACCCAAAAATGTTTTGAAATCTGAACCATTTCTGGTCTGAAGATGATCAGATAAGGGCTAGGTGAGCTATATCATTATCCTCATTTTATGATTCAGGAAACAGAGACACAGAATGATGAAATCCCCTGTTGATCACACACATCTTTTAGGTGGTAGAGAAGGCCAGGCAGACTGACCTGTGAGCTCTAAGTCTTCATCACTATGCTCTCAGTAGCCTTGGGTTATGAGAACTTCTAGAAAAAGCCTGGGATGCAGCCCTCAAGGGTAAACTTGAAGAAACATTTAAGTCCACCTGGAACTCTTAGGAGTCCACTTTTTGTGGATTGAGAGATGTATAATGCAGGCAAAGAAGGCCACTTGTCCCTGATAGCAGGGAGCTGGGAAGCTACCAGGTTGGGCACTTTCACATTTCCAGAGACCACTTGTGGCAGGTGATATGCTGTCCCTTCATTATTTGCAGCCTGAGACTTTCCCTGAAGATGTAGCTGTGACACTGCACTCTTCAGTATGATTATGTTTACTCACTGCCACTTTCATTCTACCCCTGGTAGAGCAGATATCATATTACCAGTTATCATCTGTCTTCCAGTTATTCATTCTTTATGGCAACTGGACATGATGTGTTCACCCACAGCCTCCAACCCTGACAGAAGTAATACAAAGCCTTATCACTTAACCTGGATTTAATTGCTTTGGAATGGGTCCGATTAAGAAAACATTCTTAGCTCATTATTTCCTGTGGCCAAGATGAACGATATGTCACTGTGCCACTGATGAAGCTGGAAGCAGTCAGTGCTCAGCTGATAACCAATGTCACATTGACCACAGCACTGCAGGTGGTTTGACCCAATGCCAGCGAAACAGAAGATGGAATGATAGAAGCCGCCAGAGGATGAAAGAGAATTTTAAAATATGTAAGGAAGGGATACCTGGGTGGCTGAGTTGGTTAGCTGTCTGCCTTTGGCTCAGGTCATGATCCCAAGGGCCTGGGATCCCTCTGCATGGGGCTCCTTGCTCATGGGGGAGCCTGCTTCTCCCTCTCCCTCTGTCTGCCACTCTGCCTACTTGTACTCTCTATCTTTGTCAAATAAATAAATTTAAATAAATAAATAAACAATTCAAATAAAGTACGTAAGGAAAAGATATTTGGAAATCAAGCATTAAGGAGTTGAAAGAAGCCTTAGTAATCATTCAACTTTCTGATTTTCTAAATGTGGAAATTGAGACCCAAACAAGGAAAGAGACATAGCCAAGGGCAAATAGCCAGTTTCTAAAAGAATTACTTGGGCCATAATCCAAGCCTTGAACCCTGAAGTCATCCAAGCTTCTTCCTTTTAAAAACAAATGGCATATCTTTGCCAATTCCATTTTCTTACAGATTCAGTAGATAGCCCACTATTCTATCAATGTTCTATCTGAATTTTCTTTAATTACAGGGTACTCAAAATAAACCAGGGTCAATCAGGTATGCTCACCTGGAAAATACCTTACAAAGTTCCTCTTACATCCTATTGCTGCTTCCTTCTCTTAAACCAGTCTACATTACTTTTCTTCCAGCTAGTTAGCTTTTGGGAGAAAAATGCACTTCTGGGGCACTAAGGAATCCAGTATGATTATCTATGTAATCATAGATGTATGTGTGACTGCTTTTATATTCTATTGAGTGGCTTTAAATGAGAAGATGAAAAAATTTTGGTTGCTATTTACTGTGATGACCAGCACAAATTTTCTCCTTAACAAATTTAAGTTGAATTTAATAAATCATTACCTTATAAACGTCTGTAGGGTTCAGGTTGCAAAAAATAAACAAAAACAAAACAAAACAGACAAAAAAAGAATAACTCAATAAAGAAATTCTTTCCAGGGCAAATTATTCTTTGACCAAAAGGATGAGAGCAGAGTTGTAAGGAAGAGGATTGAACAAGAGAGAAGTTATTTATTTACTAACTTAGAAATTGACCTCTTGGGAATTCTAACAGTCAGACAGTAAATATTTCCTTGAGATTAGACTATTATCCCCAATTATCCCACCTCACTCCACTTTTCTTGGAGAAGGATTATACATCTGCTCATGTAGACATATGACTTGTAGTACCCACCCTTACTCTGGGAGAAGTATTTATCCCTGACCCCCTAGCATTGGGCTGGGCCTCTGACTTGCTTTGGACAATGGATGTGAGTGGATGAGATCTTTGTGAGGCCACTCTGAAGGGAGTGTAATTTCCCATTAGACATCTGTTTGCCTCCTCCAAGAAAATGGCATTCTTCAAAGAGGGACTGCTCATTCCACCTGGGCCCCTAAATAAGAAAATTATAAAGAAAAGCAATAACAGCTCCCTTGAAGTGCTGACATAGAATCTGAGTAGGAAATGCAGGCTCTTCATTATACACCACTATCATGATGGCCTGTCTAGGACCATGGCAAAGATGATTAACATGTATATGAAATTTAAACTGTTTCATTCATCAACAGTCACAGATTATCCGCTTCCAAATTGAAATGGATTATATAAGGAAGACTATTTTGCATGAAGTAGTTATTAAAATTCAGTCCTTCTTTATCCCTGATATTTATGTCTTTTAAAGATTCTATTTATTTATCGGAGAGAAAGAGAAAGAGAGAGGGCATGAGCAGGGTGAGAGGCAGAGGGAGAAGCAGACTCCCCACTGAGCAGGAAGTCCAATGACATGAGGCTCAGTCCAGAATTCAGGGATCAGGACCTGGGTTTGAGCCAAAGGCCAACATGTAACCGACTGAACCACCCAGGGGCCCTATCACCGATATTTCTATATCCCAATTATTTCCTGTATCATTTTTCTGTAAGTTATCCATTCTATCAAGTCACAGGATATATGATTAAGTGACAACTAACCTTCAATAATACTTAAATGCTTTTTTTTTGTTATGAAAATATACAAGTTTATTATAGGGCTTTTATGGACTCATTATAGAAATAAATCAATGGGTATATTAACTTAGAAAGATCTGATATTATATGAACATTCAATCTTTTTTCCCCAACAATATAGATTTTATGGCATTTACTCAAGTTATATTTCCTCTTTGAAAATTTCCACATAAGTCCTTAACTGTTTTTTGTTAAATATATTTCTATATACTTCTTCAAATCAATGTTTATGTTATGAGAATTTGGTTTTATTCATAAATTTTTTTATCTTGGTATAGCTGTAGTGTAGGAAAGCAGCTGGATATTTCTTTTTTCTTTTCTTTTTTCTACAAAGCTACTGTCTTGAATACTTTTATTGGTTTTGATAGTTTTCAGATGGCTCTTGAGTTTTCTCATCTCAGTGTCTACACATAAGAATAATAGGGGCACTTGGTGGTTCAGTCAGGAAATCTCGATTTCAGCTGAGGTCATGATTTCAGGGTTCTGAGATGGAGGCCCTAGCTCTACACTCATCAAAGAGTCTGTTGGAGATTCTTTCCCTCTGCTCATGCATTCTATCTCTCTCTCTCTCTCTCTCTCTCAATCAAACAAATAAATAAATACAAAAATAAATAAAGTAACAACTTTGTATCATGCTTTCAAATAGGTATAACCCTGTATGCAATGTGTGGCATAAAGCTTCCAGGGAAATATTAACCAAAAATGGTTATCCAGTTATCTTTGTCTTTTATCTTATATTTGATAAGAATATTAAGATAAGAATATTTTAAAATATACTTGTACCCCTGAATAATTATATACTCATTTGTTTCATTAGGAGTAGTTGGATTTTCCTAAATACGTTTTCAACATCGATCGAGATAATCATATTTATATTTTGTGTAAGCAACACAAAACAATTTGTATCAAGTAAACCAACACCCTGTGCTGCTGAAGTATTTGAACCATTAATTTAAAATCCCTTAGGATGAGCTCATTGAAACCAAACTGCATCTTGAGCAAGGAGACCTAGGAGTATGAATTAGGTTTTTCCTCCAGTGTACTAACACTTCCTCCTCTCAATACCCAACCAAACCAGATGTCCTCTTCACCTTGCCCTCTGTTTCTACTCCCAGATCAGCTCTTAGCAAATGTGACTGCCTCCATTCTGAGCTGTTTTGCTCCTTATTTCATCTGCTGCCTCATGAGAATAGTTATATCCACTTGAACACTGAATACTCCCCTTTCTCTAGAATCTAGAATTGAGATTTCCACTATTCAAAGCTAACTTTTTCCCCTAAAAAACCTATCATCTTTCCTTTCTGCCTTCTTCCAGCATCTTAGCCCATAACGTCTTATCTTTTTTTCTCTTTGTTCAGGTAGCATTACAGTTTTGAAGTACAATTGTTTTTCAAAAAAGGTGTAGAGAGACATTGGCCTTTTTAAAATGAGAGCTCTAGAGCTCTAGAGCTAATGCAGTGGTATAGAAGGAAACAAATAAATAAAGCTAAGTCCTTGCTTTCATGGTGCTTATGTTCTAGAATAAGACAAAAAAGAAGGCGTGTATCAGATGGTGATAAGTACCAAAAAGAAAAATAAAGCAGAGGAAGAGGCCAGAGGGACGAGGTGTTGGTGTTAGCAAAGATCTCTAAAAAGTGAAAATGAACCAGGTAGATGTCTAGCAGAAAAGCATTCTGCAGCAGCTTATGCAAATAACCTGAGACTGGGCTTGCTTAGTACATGGAAGGAATGTTACAGGGCATGATAGCTACATCAGAAAGAACTGTTGAGAGAGGTTTGGGGATGTGACCTGAAAGATAGCAGGGGTCCAGGTAAAACAGTTAGGGCTTGGGGTATTCATCTGAGTGAAACGGGTAGCTGTTGGGGCATTTCAAACATGGTGATTTAGGCTGCCATGTTAGACTGCAGATATAGGAAGCCCAGCTAGGGGACTGTCACAAGAATCCAGGCAAAACACAAGGTGCCTCAGGTTAGAGTTTCTGTAGTAGAGGTAGAGAGAAATGGCTGGATTCTGTATATATTTTAAAGTTAGGGCCAAGAAAATTCGCTGATGAATTACATGTGGAGTACGTCGGGGTGAGAGGAATTTGTCACTGAGCGTTTAACATGAGCAAGTGGAAGAAGATTTGTTTTTCCTGAGATAGGGAGTCAGAGGAAGAACACTGGGGGTGGTGAAGAGTTTGCCTCAACCATGATAAGACTATGGTGCTTGCGTGGAATTAAAGGGAAGATGGCAGAGCAAAATATTTGTGGCAGCAAACTTTATGTGTCAGCTAGACTGGCTCATGGGATGTCTAGATATTTGACTAAATATTCTTAGATGTGTCTGTGAGAATGTGTACAATGAGATTAATGTTTAAATCAGTAGTCTGAGTGAAGAACGTCACCCTCCTCATCATCTAACATGTTAGACCCTGAATAACACAAAAGGGTAGAGAAGAGAGAATTCTCTCTGTGACTGACCTGAGCAGGGACATCAGTCTTGATCTCTTGTCCCCAGACTAGGATTCACACCTTTTGCCACTGGCTTTCCTAGCTCTCCAACTTGCAGACAGCAGATCATTCAACTTTTCATTCTCTATAATTGTGTGAGCCAATTCCTTACAATAAACCTCTTTAACATCTATCTATCTGTCTATCTATCATCTGTCTACGATCTCTGATCATCTATCTCCCGAGAACCCGAACTAATAAAGCAAATAAATTTGGGAATCCTCAGAATATTGGTGTTATTCAAAGCCACAGCATCGGACGGGTTGATTTAGGGTGTGTGTAGAGATGGCACAAGTCAGAGGGCTGAGTCGCAGAGCACCCAAAGTTCTCCAGCAAGGAGGAGAAGATGAGGCAAAGATACAGAAAAGAAACAGTCATCAGCTAAGAGGTGAATCCACAGACAGTGAGACCTAGAAGCCAAAGACAGTAAACATTTCACATAGATGCTGGGGCCATGGAGATGTTCTCAAAAGGAAAAGTTGGAGAAGTACTGAAACATGTTTCTTTCCTTTATTATTCTTTTTGGAGTGCTTAATACGGTCAAGAAAATAAAATCATTCATCAAGTCATTGAAAAACCACATTTTTAAGAAGTTAAAGTGGAGTGTAATTAAAAACATATTCACAGGCAAGTCAGGAAACTAGATTGCAGTTCCAGGTTTGGACAAACCAGATGTCATTTTGCCTACAGCATTTCCCTGTGGGTTCACAGTTTGGATGGTTCTGCATCAAAAGAATAAAGAAGCAGGAGTAGATAATATCAGACTTCCTAGCTGGTAGCATCATGACTCGTCTCTGATGGTCAATGCTCAATAACAACTGAATAAATGAATAAATCAATGTACAAACAAGTGTTCTTTTCAACTCCAAGATTTTATCATTGGCCCCCAGCTCTCTTTCCCCGACAGAATATGGGCAGAGTGGAGTTGAAATAGTATCCACACTTTGCAGGTCTCCTCCCTTGATTCCTACTGGCTTGCCTATAGAGACGTTTAATTATTTATACTGCCTTTAGGAAGTGCCACTGGGGTCTGCTGCTTTGGATGCCATTTCTGCTATTATTAGTCTCAGAGCTATTTCTTCTTTCCTTCAGCACAATGAAGGTGGTGCAATAAGGAGCCGCACTTCCGTTTCTCCAAGCCCTTGAAGTGCTCAGCTCAGCAGTAGTCAGACTCCTGGAGCATTTAATGAGAACTATGGAAGACCTAATTTCCTTTGTTATCCTTCACTCCCCTGACCTCAGCTAATCAGATAAGGAGCAGGACAAGAGGACCAGCAGGTTATTTCAATGGCTTCTCTCCATCACTGTTCTGTTCACGCACAATCCCAGCATACCAATGTTTTTTTGTAGTTGTTAGCCTTTTCTCAAAATGGACTACATTGAAGCATTCTCTTTCTTTGTTAGAAAAAAAAATCTTCAAATGCCAGATATTTGCTAGCTAGATGGAGTGAAAAGTCTTCATTTTTTTTATAATATCTTCCTTCTTTTTTTCTTTTCTTCAATTTCTCAGTTTTTTCTTTATCTTTTTTTTCCTTTAATCAGAATATCAATATAAATTTTGGGGTATTCTAAGTCCCCACCCCCTAACAAATGGATTGATAGTTGTTTACTGCACAGCCCAGTGCTATGCACTGAGCTTAGAAAGGTTAGAAGCACAAAGCCTCCACCAGGGAGATGAATGCACTACAGTTTAAAAGGAAATTTCAGGGCACCTGAGTGGCTCAGTCAGTTGAGTGTTCAACTCCTGATTTCAGCTCAGGTCATGATCTCAGGGTAGTGAGATCCAGTTCCCTGTTGAACTCCATATTGAGTGTGGAGTCTGCTTGAGATCCTTTCTCCCCACCGTCCCCCTCCCTGCTTGCTCTCTAAATAAATTAAATTTAAAAAACAAAGGAAATATCAACCTATCTGGTACTCAGGTGCAGTTGGTATGATTTGGTAATAAATTTAATTTACCAAATATACATTGAGAGCCTGCTTTGTGCACAATTCTAGCAATGTACTGGTAGTAAATGTTTGGTACTCTCTGGGTTCATGGTGTAATGGGAGAGGTTTACATATGATGAACTCCTACAACTGAATAACAGAAAGATGTACAACCAAATTAAAAAGTGGGCAAAGAACTGAACAGATACTTCTCCAAAGTAAATATACAAATGGCCAATAAGTCCATAAAAAGATACTCGACATCACTGGTCATTAAGAGAATGCAAATCAAAACTGCAATGAGACACCACCTCATACTCATAGGATGCCTATTATTTAAATTCTAGTTACTGGGGCACCTGGGTGGCTCAGTGGTTGAGCATCTGCCTTTGGCTCAGGTGGTGATCCCAGTGTTCTGGGATCAAGTCCTACATTCAGCTCCCTGCAGGGTGCCTGCTTCTCACTCTACCTATGTCTCTGCCTCGCTCTGTCACTCATGACTAAATGAATACAATATTTTTAAAAAAATTCTAGTTAGTTAATATATAGTACAATACTGGTTTCAGGAGTAGCTACTACTAAAAAAAACCTGGAAATAAAATAAATTTGTCAAGGTTGTACAGAAACTAAAACCTTTGTTAATTGCTGGTAAGAAAACCAAATGATGTAGCTCCTATGGACCGGAGTTCCATAGTTTCTCAAATGTTAAACATAGAATTACCATTTGACTCAGCAATTCCACTTTTAGGTAGCTACCCAAAAGAACTGAACACAGGCACTCCTCCAGATACTCATACACCAGTGTTTCTGGGAGCATTATTTACAACATCCAAGAGGTAGAAACAACCCAAGTATGCATCAACAAATGAATGGATACACGAAATATGGTTTATACATGCCATCAAATATTATTCAGCCAAAAAAGGGAATGAAGTACTGACACATGCTACAATATCAATGAATCTTGAAAACATTATACCAAGTGGAATAAGCCAGACACAAAAAGCCAAATATTGTGTGATTATACTTGCATGAAGTATTTAGAATTGGAAAATTCATTGAAACAGAAAGTAGAATAGAGATTACCAAGGCTAAGGGAGGAGAGAATCTGGAGATATTACTTAATGGGTATAGAGTTCCTGTTTGGGGATGATGAAAATTCTGGAAATAATAGTGAATGTTGCACAGCATTGTGAATATACTTAATGCCACTGAATTTTACAGTTAAAATGGTAAAATTTTACATTTTGTCTATTTACCACAATAAGAAAAAATAATCCTACTCCCGTTAGAAGAAAAAACAGAATGAAACAAAGTGTAAGTGATATAAATAAATGATGATTACCAAACATTGTTCATGGTTGAGGGGCTTGTTTCTTCTCTAGTTGGGCTGGCTTGCTCATTCATCTGTGGTCATCTGGCATTAGCTGGGCAGCTCTGCTGCTGGATGTTGGTAGGCTATCAGCTGGGCAGTCAGGGACCTAGGCCCCTGTTTCTCATGGATTCCCATGTAACCATCACCAGAAGCTTAGCTCAGACTTGTCAGGTTTCCAAGGAGGGGAGCAAAAGTTGGCAAGGCCTCCAGGTGTGTAGGCTTAGAGCTTGTGCAGTCACTTCCTCCACATTCAAATGGTCATGGCAAGTCACAGAGACTGGTGTGGAAACAGATCTCACCATTCTATAGCAGAAGTTTCAAAGTTGCATTGCAGGAATACAAAGAAGGGTAGAGATTTGTGGTGACTTTTTCAATCTATCAGTCTAAAATTCCCCACAATAAGGGATTGAATAAATGAATGATCCAAATGTTGAAATAACAAAAAAACTATTGCAATTTTATTTATTTATATATTTTTAAGTTATTTATTCATTCATGATGGACACACAGAGAGAGGCAAAGACATAGGCAGAGGGAGAAGCAGATTCCCTTCAGGGAGCCTGATGCAGGACTCCATCCCAGGACCCCAAGATCATGACCTGAGCCAAAAGCAGACACTCAACCACTGAGCCACCCAAGTGCCCCCAAAAACTATTGCAATTTTAAAGACTATTTAATAAAATGGGAAATACCATATGTAAAATTATATACTATTCAAAAATATCAATATATATACATAAGTAGTGATACGGACATACATATGAATGCATATATTTATTATCTATGTATTGTAAATGATAAATTCACATATTTCTATGATAATTAGAAAAAGATTAACTTTCTCAAGTTATAATTTTTTAAGCGTGCTTGGAATCTTTTTTTTCTTGTATTCTTAAACTTACTTGAACCTTGGGAGCTAATTTATAAGGATCAAAAATTGGAATATGGCCTTTGTTTTATCTCTCATATGATTGATCATAAAATATTAGTAATCCAGGATTAATTTAGATCCTACTATACTGGCACTGTTCAAAAGACAATCACAGATATTTTTAGCATTCTACAATCCATCTTTATCTCAATCTTTATCTTTTAATCTAGATATTCTCTGCTAGAAGCAAGAAGCTTAAATAACTGGGACAACAAATCAGAACCAACATACTTTCTTGAATTTAGCCAACAGTAAGAGAAGAAAAAAATTACATTCTACCTTAAAAGCTCATTTGTTAGGATTCACTCTTGGTTAAAGTTCACTTTCCAATTTACTTCATAAATTTATTCATAAATGTTCCATTTATTCATGAATGTTCACTGAGCGATTTGCACCATCCTTCTATTTGAAGAGTGAGAATCCAGTGGAAAGAGAAGCAAATGAGCAATTGTATTTTAGTTGCGGTATCTGTTTAATTGCTGCCAAAGGAGGCAGTAGACGGTGCTAGATGCAGCCCTCTGACTCAGACATAATTTCAGTTTTGTGGGAGAGGGGGATGCTGGAGGAAGTTTAAAAGTCGACCTTGAAGAAGTAGAATTGCGTATTTATTCTTCCACCAAATATTTATAGTCTGCCTACTTTGTGGTAGTAGAAATGTGCCCACACTGAATGAGGTGCTCTGAGTATAGCAGTGAACAAAACAAAGCTCCTTCCCTCATTCTAGACACCTATCTAAGAAACAGACAGTAAACCAATAAATACATAATGCATCAAGCAGTAATAACTAGGAAGAAAAACGAGTGAGGGAAAGAGCTAAGAGAAGGTCTGGAAGTGTTACAGAAAGAGAGGCAAAATCTGACACGACGTGGGGCAGACATCTGCCTGTCTCCCTCCCTCCTTCAGTGCTTTGGAGGTACAGACTTCCCTCCAGGAATCATCAACCCCATCAGGTCTCTGGAGCTAGGGTGGTCAGAGTAGTCTTCTGGAATCGAAATCGATTAAACTAACCTCCCTGTCTCACACATCCTTGGCAACTCATCATAAGCCCTCGTTTCCATTTAAATAGCTCCAGGGACCAGGTGGTCACACAAATGAGTGAGTTGGTTAAGTTTAAGATAATGGAGCTGTTGTGGGGTCTGAAGTATACTAGATAGTATCCATTTCATATAAATACATTTGAGTACAATTATTCATAAACCACTCTTTGGGAGGACCGCAGTTTTTGATATCTTCCATAAGAAGTCTTTGATTCTAAGTTACTTAATTGAGGGATGCATTAAGGAGTCAAGAATTAATGGAATCTTTAGAGCTGCAGATACAAATTACATTCACCAGAACAGGCTGAATCATTTTTTTGTCATGCAGATGAGAATTTGACAGGGTAATAGTTTGTGGATACGGAGAATGAGTCTCTCTTCTGATACCTCTGCAGTGAGTATCATTTGCTTCAGCTTTCTGTGTTCCTCCTGACCTTCCTTTGGGGAAATAGTCCTTCCCCCTTGTCACTGTCCAGGTGGGGTCAACTACTAAGTCTCACTTTGCTTCCCAAACCTTCACCTCCACCCTGCAACCCCTACTTCCAGCCAAGGAGGAAGCACAGGATCCCAGGCAAGGCTAATAATGGCATTCTTTCTCTGGAGGTAACTTCCGCCTCCTTTTTTTATTGTGATAAAATATACACAGCATAATATTTGTAACCATTTGTGAGCATACAGTTTTGTGACATTAAGTACATTCACATGTTGTGTGCCCATCACCATCTATAGCCAAAACTCTTCATTATCCCAAACGGAAACTCTGTACCTATGGAACAGTAACTCCACAATCCTCATCCCTCTCAGATCCTGCTAACCTCTATTCTACTTTTCTCTACAAATTGACTTATTTTGGGGACCTCATAAAAGTGCAGTCATCCAGTATTTGGCCTTTGGTATCTGGCTTACTCTACTTAGCATAGTGTTTCCTAAGTTCATCCATCTTATAGCCTATATCAAAATTTGATTCCTTCTTATGGGTGAATAACATTTCACAGTATATATAAGCCACAATTCACTTCTCTATTCCTTTGTTGATGGTTATTTGGTTTTTCCACCTTTGGTTTCTGTGAATAATTGTGCTATGAAATTGGTGTGCAGATATCTGTTTGTGCCTCTTATAATAACCATAAGATATGCACATATATATTACATATATAATTACATTTACAATTATATTACATATATAATTTACACATAGCGTATATGATTTATATATTTAATATATACTATATACTTTATATATAGTATATTTATTTTTTGAAATACGTATCTCAATTCTTTTACTGTTGGGTCTTATAGTAGTTCTTTGTTTTCTTGTTTTGTCTTTTTTTTGGAGTTTTTTTTGGTTGGGGGTGGGTGTTGGTAGTTGTTTTTTGGTTTAAGGAGCCAAACCATTTTCCACAGCGACTGGATCACTTTACATTCTTGCCAGCAACACAGAAGGATATCAATTTCTCACATTCTGTCCATCACTTTTTGGGTTTTTGTTTTGTTTTGTTTTTCATATTAGCCATCCAAGTGTGTACAAAGTAAAGTAGTACCCCACTGGTGTTTTGATTTTCATTTTCCTAATGACTAAGGATAGTAAGCATCTTTTCATGTTCATACTGGCCATTTGTGTATCTTCTCTGGAGAAATGTCTATTTAGGTTGTTTGTGAAGTTTTGAATTGCATTGTTTGGGGTTTTGTGGTTGTTGAGTTATAGGAATTCTGTATGTATTGTAGATATTAATCTCTTATCTGATATATAATTTACAAGTATTTTTTCCCATTATGTAGATTGTCTTTTCACTGTCTTGATATTGTACTTTGATAAACAAAGGCTCTTAATTTTGATGAATTCCAATGTATCTGTTTTTTTTTTCTTTAGTTATCTGTGGGTTTTTTTTAAGATTTTATTTATTCATCAGAGAGAGAGAGAATGAGCACAAGAGAGAACACGAGCAAGGGGAAGAGCAGAGGGAAAGGGAGAAGTAGGCTCCTTGTTGAGCAAAGAGCCTGATTAAGGGCTCAGTTTCAGGACCCTGGGATCATGACCTAAGCTGAAGGCAGACATTTAACCCTCTGAGCCACACAGGAGCCCCAACTAACTGGAACTTAAATAAAATCATTGCTAAATCCAATGTCATGAAAATTTTCTCTAATGTTTTCTTCTAAGAGTTTGATAATTTTAACTCTTAAATTTAGGTCTTTGATCCATGTTGAGTTTAAATATGTATTTGGGGGCAGCCCAGGTGGCTCAGTGGTTTGGTACCACCTTCAACCCAGGGTGTTATCCTGCCAACCTGGGATCAAGTCCCACCTCAGTCTCCCTGCATGGGAGCTTCTGCCTGTGTCTGTGCCTCTGTGTGTGTGTGTGTGTCTCTCATGAATAAATAAATAAAATCTTTAAATAATAATAATTATTATTATTTATTTGTTGTTAGGTAGGGATCCAACTTCATTCTTTTGCATGTGAGTATCCATTTCAAGCAACATTCTGGTCTTGACACACTTTTTGAAAATAATTGACCATGGATGTGAAAGGGTTCATTTCTGGGCTCTCTTTTCAATTCCATTGGTCTGTATGTCTGTACAGAATGTAAGCCAGGACCATACCATCATAATTGCTATAGCTTTATAGTAAGTTTCAAAGAAGTATGAGTCCTCTAACTTCATTACTCTTCAAGACTGTTTTCGGTATTCAGAGTCTCTTGTAATTCTGTATGATTTTGAGAATTGGTGTTTCCATATCTGAAAAAAAAAAAAAGCTGCTGCAATTTTGGTAGGAATTGTGTTGAATCTGTAGGTTACTCTGGATAGCACTGACATCTTAACAATGTTGTTTTCCTGTCCATGAACACAGGGTGCCTTTCTCTTTATTTAGCTACTCCCTAATTCCTTTGAGCAACATCTTATAGTTTTCTATGTACAAGACTTTCTCATCTTCTGTTAGACTTATTCCTAGTATCTGACTCTTATAGATGCTATTACAAATGAAATTGCCTTCTGAATTTCCTTTTGGGCTGTTCATTAGTGGTATATAGAAACACAGCTGAGTTTTGTGTGTTGATCTTTACTCTGCAACTTTGCCAAACTTATTTATTAGTTTTAGTAACTTTCTTATGGATTTGGGGGTATTTCCTATACATAAGATCATGTCATCTGTTAACAGAGATAATTTTACCTCTACTTTTCCAAATAGAGTAATTTTCTCTTAAAGTTTTGAATCTTAATCTGGGAATCTGAAATTAACTGGATCTGAGTTATTCAAGAAACAAGGCTTTCAAGAGATAGCTCCTGTCCCTCAGGTGCACAAGACTGACTGCAGGTCACAGGCTTCCAAAGGCTGGATTTTACACTGTTTTCTCTTTGATTCTGTGACAATTTTTTTAAACAGAATTTGTTTCTGTTGCTCATAACTCAGGGAGCCTAGTTGATATAATACCCTATTCTTACTTCTTTCAAAGAAACAGAAACCAAGAAAAATGTACTGGAAGAAGGAAATTATTTGAAATGTACATTCTTGAACCATATCACCAGAGATTTTAATGATTAATTTTTAAGCAATACTCTAGGTGACTCTCAAGTATACGAACCATAGACTAAATGTTTTGCAGTACTGATTTATATAGTACTTATGCCAAATAATGATCTAGTTTATGATTGAGCACCTCTAGGGATGCCAAACTCTACTTTACATGGTGAATCCATTTCATTTGGGAACAACTCTTCCAATTTTCTTTCATATTTGGGTTACCAATATATCCTGTATAGAACTGAATTGTTAAATCATAGAATTTTATGGTTACCAAATTATAGAGTATTTTTCATTCCCCTTCACTTAAAAGGAACAGTTTTAAAGGATCAAATGAGCCTAGTGAGATGCATATCTTCTTATAAATGTCTTCCTCTGAAAAACGCATTTCTTTGCTCTCAATTTAATTTCACCTAAGCATTTGTATAGGTACCTCCAATGATCTCACATCCACGGTTAAAGAACAAAGGTAACTTGGGAGGTTGCTGGGCAGAACCCAAAATCCCAAAATAGCCATCCTCCTCACCCATCAGAGGTTTATTTTCTTTTGGTCTTAACAACTTCTCTGTCTTGAAGAGTGAAATAATGCACACCCTTCACAAGGTGCTAAGCTTTACCAGCTAATGACTTAGATACCAGTGACACCAGGGGAGGGTGTGGAGGGGAAAATGGAAGTGCTATCACTGTGACAACCGTGTCAGATTGTTTGACATTTCTTAATTTCCCCTTATTCCTGATTTTCATTCCTCCATCTGTTTCTCCACAGCGATTGGTATTTAAACTCTTAAAAGAAAAGAAACATGTGCTGATAGAATAAGATGTTTCATTTAAATAGAAGGATAAATGTCTGATAATTTACTTGTGAGATCCCCCAAGGTTATTAGCATTAAGGCAATCAAAGCCTTATACTCACAGGATGAAATTATTATTACACTGCAGTAAAATGGTTGGTATCAGCTAGTATTTGAAATTGGCTCCCCGGTGGGGATGGTGGGGGTAAATGAGGGGTTTTCTGTGTATAGCCTAAAGCCCCTTGGGTTCACTAACTTGTCAGTGCTAAACAATAACCTTACAATAGAGAATGGTTTAGTGGAATGAAAGTAGACTGGGAAGCAGGCACATTTAGCTTCAAATCCTGCCTGTATCATTTTCTACTCTAGGTAAGAGACCTGATTCCATTGATTCTCACTTTTATTATTATTTTTAAATAATAAATTTATTTTTTATTGGTGTTCAATTTGCCAACATACAGAATAACACCCAGTGCTCATCCCGTCAAATGCACCCCTCAGTGATTCTCACTTTTATATGCAAATGACAAACTCTAACAATAGTTGAAGAAGGTGGACAGCCCAGGTGGCTCAGTGGTTTAGTGCCACCTTCAGCCCAGGTGGTGATTCTGGAGACCCCGGATAGAGTCCCATGTCAGGCTCCCTGCATGGAACCTGCTTCTGCCTCTGCCCGTGTCTCTGCCCCTCTCTCCTTCTGTCTCTATGAATAAATAAAATCTTAAAAAAAATAGTTGAAGAAGTTGACTTAATTCATTATCATTCAATTAAACAGATATTTGTTGAGCACTGCAAACTGCCAAGGCACTGGAGATAGAATGGGGTTTGGGAGATTCTCTACCTTTGTTCAGCTAAAATTCAGCAGGAGCTACAAACAAAAGGGCAGTAAAAGCAGCACCCAGGAGTCATCACAATGAAATATGTGCCTTACACATTAGGATAAGAAGTTTGATACATATGCCATAGAATAAATAAGAATCATGTTAGTTTAAAAACAAAAGAAGAAAAAAAAAAGAAGAAAGAAATCATGTTAGTTTTCCTTCTTTCTTTTTACTCTGTTGAGCATGGCAATGGCGTAGCAATTTAATAGAATTTTTCCTTGAGTTCTGGCAAATTCTCAGAATGCATTATCATTAAAAACTTCAGGCGTGTGTGTGTGTGTGTGTGTGTGTGTATGTGTTTACCTTACTCACTATTTTCCTCACTTGTGAAACTCCACAGTTGAACTAACAGATTCTTCTTCTGAAATTCTTATTTGAGCTATATAAATTAGCTCATGACAAGAAAACAAAATCAACCCCAAAACAGAAATATCAACAGACTTCTATTACATATAAAGTATGAACTGAAATTTGTCAGGTCTTCCCACAGGATCTTACTAAATGATCTCAGCTCAGGAAGGGGAATGACTTACCAAAGTCAATGAACAGTAAGAGGCTTGGACATGAGTGGAACTCTGGTCTCTTCAATTTTCAGTCCAGTGCCAATAATATCAGTCAAAATCCTGTGGTCAGAAATGCCATCTATCCCCAGAGTGAACCCTTTGAAAGAGAAGCATGACTTTATCTACAAATGCAAAAGAGATGAATAACTTATCTTCACCCTAATCGCCAGATGAGGCCAACAGATTCTTTCCAACAGGCCATTTGTCTGATAAGACCATCCTTGCTCCAGAGACAGCACAGGTGGGAAGCATCATGCAAGCAGGAGAGTATGGAGATCTTGAAAAACACCAACCTTACTATGTAAAAAACCCCAATCTCTAGTTCTAGTGCTGATTTAGATAAATGCAAGCTTAAGAGCTGATTGATCCTGAAGGGACAGCATTTTTGCATTTCCTGTCCATTTACCTGAGACCTTCAGGTGCTCTCTTTTTCAAACTAATGAACTCCCTTACTTGTTCTGTGCCTATTTGTGGTTCATATCAAGAAGGAAGAGGAAGTCCCAGAGTCTCCACCTGTCAAAGAAGATAAGTCTTGCTAAAGGAGATAGCACTAAGATAAGGTCTTTAGGAATGAAATAATCTCCAGCAACTAGTTCATGAACACCCCAAGACTTTTACAGAGTTGCTGACTGGGGAAATCAATAGACGCAGACTTGAGTAAGTCTAGATATTTCTGAATCTTATTAAATATATATATAAGAAGCCTTTGGAGGTAAACAGGATACAATAATAACCTAATGGTAGCTGAGGAAAATCAGAAAGGATCAAATGTGAAAATGCATTGTGATTTGGAACTCAAGCTGAGAACAAGCAGTTGAAAGGCAAGTAAACAATGTTCTCATTGGCTCTCTGTTACCCACACACAAAACCCAAGTCCCTTAGCAGAGACCACAGGGTGCCTTACCTCCAACTTTTGTCTATCACTGACTCATTGTGGATATTCCATACTTTGACTTGGTTGAGCATTATGAAATGTACATCAAGACTCCTTTTTTCTTTCTCCTAACTTGATATGATGAGAATCTATAACCACATAAAAATTAGAAGAGTAGCATAGCGATTGACCAACTGCACCTGTGCTATGCACATCCTTGGATGTGTCATCTGTGGCTGCTTTGGCACTAGAAGGACGGTGCTGAGGAGCTAGGACAGAGAACTTATGGCCCACAAAGCAGAAAGTATCTATTATTTACTACAATCAGTCTTTTATATAAATGGCACTACCTGGAAAGGTAGCCTTTACTTTTTACAGAAAAAAAATTGCTGACCCCTGAGCTAATACAATGACATTTGTACACCTTCTAACAATCATCAAGATCAATATGGTTGCTCTATCTATTCCCATGTACACAAACATATATTTTCTCCTGACCCATATGGAAGATGCAGAAATCATGACCTTTCCTCTTGAAAGACTTCAGCATGCCTCTGCTGAGAATAAAAGACATTCTTGTATAAATAGCCACAATATCTTTGCCACCCAAGTATACTATTTTTTTTCATAATTTAATCTAACAGCCCATATTCACAGTTCATCAATTGTTCTCATAATCTTCCTGGAGATTTTTTATTTTAATCAATATCCTATCAGGGCACCTGGGTGTCTCCTCAATTAAGCTTCCAACTCTTGGTTTCAGCTCAGGTCATGATCTCAGAGTCATGAGATTGAGCCCCACACTTGGCTCCATACTCAGTGTGGAGTCTGCTTCTCTCTCCCTTTCCCCTCACTCATGCTCTCTATCTCTCTAAATAAAATAAATACATAAATGTTTAAAAACATCAATATCCTATCAAAGTTTTATGACTTGTCTTTGGTTATAATATTTCTTCAATCTCATTTATCTAAAACAAATCCACCAACCTTAATTGTTTTTTCTTTTTTCTCCCCCACCAATATTGACCTCTGGGAGATCCCAGGCTGGTGGTCTTATAGAATATTCCACATCTTGGGATGCCTGGGTGGCTCAGCAGGTAAGCATCTGCCTTTGGCTCAGGGCATGATCCTGGAGTTCCAGGATCGAGTCCCACATTAGACTCCCTGCTTGGAGCCTGCTTCTCCCTCTGCCTGTGTCTCTGCCTCTCTCTGTGTGTCTCTCATGAATAAATAAATAAAATCTTTAAACAAAAAGAATATTCCACATCTGCATTTATCTGTTTCCTCCTGCTGTCATTAAAGACTTTGGGATCCCCCTCACCCCACCTCCTACACGTTCTGTAAATTGAGCATTAACTCTAACAGCCTTGGTTAGATTCAAGTTGAACATTTTTGGCAAAGCCACATTATAGCTCAAAAGGAGAAAAACAATTTTGGGTTTTCCTGTTGTTAGTGAGGCAGGTTATGATCATTTGGTTAAGATGGTGGCCAATATCTGAGATGACACATGTTTCCTTTGCTGCTACCAAGTTATCCGTGGGGTTGCTGGGAGCAGGAATCTTTTGGCATCATGGAATACCTGGTTTCTTCCAAATTTTGTACGTAATGATTTTTGCTATCATTGATGATTAGTGCCTAAATAAATGAAAATGTCTATCTTTTTCCTAATTCTGCAATTCCTCCTACATTTCAAGCTATTATTATTCTCCTGTATAGAAGAGGTTTTTTCCTTTTTGTTTTCCTCTTTCTTTCTCATCATAATAGATTCATGGATTTTAAAAAATGGAATGATGGCAACCAGTTACCATCATTATTCTTCTTTAATTAATTAATTTATTTATTTATTATTTATTTTCTTTTTTTTTATATTTTTTTATTTATTTATGACAGTCACACAGAGAGAGAGAGAGAGAGAGGCAGAGACACAGGCAGAGGGAGAAGCAGGCTCCATGCACCGGGAGCCCGACGTGGGATTCGATCCCGGGTCTCCAGGATCGCGCCCTGGGCCAAAGGCAGGCGCCAAACCGCTGCGCCACCCAGGGATCCCTATTATTTATTTTCATTTATTAATTAATTTATTTATTATATTTTAAGTAATCTCTATACCCACTGTGGCTCTTGAGCTCATGATCCTGAGATCAAGAGTCACATGCTCTTCTGAGTCAGCCAGGCACCCCTGTCATTATTCTTTTTGATGTTTAAACCTCCAAAAATTGGCCATTGGGATCCTTTTCCCTCTGTTCCTGTGTTCTTTGGACATGGTCCACTGGGTGCTGAGTTCTTTTTTGCTTTCTGGCACAACACAGCACAGGCTTACCTTGTACTTACCCTGTCTCAGACAAGGAATTAACCATTTCTTGAAGAACCTCTGGCTCATTATTGGATAACAGTAATTAGAAATTGAGATCTAGTGTTCAATACTTGGGGGTGCTTTTTTTCCCCTAGGCTTTTTCAATGTATACATGTATGGATCCATACTTATATGAATTAATATTAGGCACCAAGACTCTCTCTTTTGCAAATGAAACACAACTAACTCACAGGTTTAAGGCATAAAAGAAGTTAGGGGTATTGATGAACCCTTGTAAGAAAAGAATGGCTTCTGGAATGGCTACATCTGGGATCTCAAAAGATGCCTTAGGTCTTACTTGATTTATCAGTCCTAATTTTCCTTTGCATTGTATTCATTTTTAGGTATAACCATGCCCACCTCCAACAAGTGATGGCAAAATATAAAGTGGTATTTCCAGTGTATTATAAACTGAAAAATACACCTCCAAACCCTGACGTTCTATTACCATCACTGGGATGGGGATTTAGCAAAGACCATGAGGGTCTCCCTCAGTCTCATTTGTTCCCCATATTGTTCCAATAACTCTTAATGGAAGTTCTCCACCTGATTTTAGTGTTCACCAGCATCACTTCATTGTATTGGTCTGGCTCTGATTTGCTATTTTTCTTTCATGAGAATTGTTCTTTAACCATTCTCAATCCTGTTTCCCTTACCTATAAACCTCTGAGCAGATCACTTAGAGGCTGCAGGCACGTCCACTGCTTTTTGCTGACATCTCTCTTAGAAATCTTTAATTTCTAAATCTGCTTCTGCTTTAATTACTGTGTCTCTGAGGACCTGCCAGTATTCTTCCATTCATGGCCTGCTCAGTGATGCTCAGCTGATTTCTTAATTCCCCCAAATCTCCTGTCATAAAGCTCTTTCCTATCCAAAGCTATAGAGTGTGAATCTTTCTCAGCAAACTCTGTTTATCCAGCTAAACTTAGAATATAATATTAGCTCTGAAAGGCACTGAGGGATCATTCAATCTATTCCCCAATGCACCTTTTACCTTGAGGGAGGGAGGGAGGAAGCAGGCTTAGGATCAAACAGTGAAAGCTTAGAGATCATGGCCCTAATTCAGGACTCCTATGTCTTCCCCAGCTTATATCCTGGAAATGATATTAAGCAGACCAGTAGTCCAAGTGGCTGTGCTCTCTATCCTTCTGAGAGGGCAGCCTCTGGAAAGCAGTGAAAGAGGGTTCAGGGATATGCAGGGAGACCTCTGTTCTCTGTGGTCTCTGACTCAACTGGTCCTACAGCTTTTGATTGTGTAACCTGACTTTTGTCCGAGGAAGGAAATTAATGATCTCCAGCTCATTTTCTCTGAGAACGTGTCTGCCTGAGGAGTCTTATTACCAGAGCAATGACACGATTTTCCCCATTACCACCATCATGGGCTCCACGGTCAATATTATGAGAAGAACCCCTCCTCTGAAGCCAGGTAGTCCTGTATTAAACCCCATATCTCTCACTTACAGCTCTCTGAGTTCAAGCACTTGCTTTATCTATTTCTACCTCAACTCCTTATTTACCAGACAGGAATTTCTGTTTTATTAGTAGCATGGTATGGTGGTGGAAGATGTAGTCTTAGCCTTTCTTTTTTTAAAGATTTTATTTATTTATTCATTCATGAGAGACACAGAGGCAGAAACATAGGCATACAGAGAAGCAGGCTCCTTGTAGGGACCCTGAAGCAGGACTCGATCCCCGACCTGGGATCATGCCCTGAGCCAAAGGCAGACTCTTAACCTCTGAACCACCCAGGCATCCCTTAGCCTTTCTTTCTCTGGTCTTGCTCTTTCCATACCTCGGTTTCCTTGTCTCTAAAATGGGATAATAATGGTAGCTCACTCATAAGGGAGGATTAAATAAGATAATACATGTCAGATGCTTTGAATGGCGCCTGACACATAGTAATCAGTGAGCAACCATTTATTATTATCGTTGTCACTGTTGCTTCTGCTGAGATACAAGTTGTGCAGACTATAATGTGCTGTGATGATCTGCTTACAAGTCATCTTCAATCCCAGACTGTGTGCTCCTCCAGGGCAGGGACTGTTTAACTCACCCCAATATGCTCAGCGCCCAGCATAAGGTCAAGCACACAAAGTCGTTGCTTAACAGAGGTTACCTATTACTGCCACTGCAAGGTTGCCACAAAGATTAAGTGACACTGTATATGAACATGCTTAGCATGCTTAGCACCTTATAAGCACTGCCATCAGCAACACAGTTATCTCTTTCTTCATATTCCTTACAGCAATCAACTCTCTCATGGCTGCTCAGCAACCTGGCAGAGGTCAACATGGAAACGTGCCTCTCTGCTAAAACTGCTCTCCAGACGGTGACACCCACTCAGGCAGGCGAAGTTGACCTTTACCTGAAGAATATTTAAGGCCTCCTGATATGGCTGTATTGAAGAAAAAAGCATTGGCACCGCTGAAAGACAAGGTTCAAATCCTCTCTCTGCCTTAAGTCACTGAGTAAAAGCAGAACAAGTCACTTACCCCCCAACCTCTCTCAAAACCCCCTTTGTGTGTTTCCTATCTGCATAGAGACATGCATGATGAACTGGGTCTGCTATTACTGCAGGTTGAATAGGAGCAGAAGGGAGTGTGGGCACCAGGTTTACAGCAGCAAGAGCAGCAGCAAATAAGCAGAACACTGAAGTCCTCAGGCCAGGAATTTTTAAAAATCCTGATTGGTATCTTTTGCCAATTTCCATGGTGTAAATACTTCTACAATTGCCAATTGCAAGCAACTAAAATGAGCTTAATTGGCTCACAAACTTCATAATTTTAGCTATCAGTTTGCATGAGCTGGTATGAGCCAGTATGAGCACATCAGGAGTGAGGTAGTGCAGGCTGTATTTAGAAATTATGTAGGGGTCAGAGCCCAACCTTCATGCTCCATCTCCTAAGGCTCCACAATCTTAATGAAAGGGTCCTATACTTTCTTTAGTTCTCTTTCAAAATTATTTTTGCACTTTGGGCCTCCAAGATATAAGATACATACTCAAAAAGCATTTGTTGAGCACTTGCTGTGTGTCAGGTCTTGAGACAGATTGAAATGCTGTCTTCCCTTGAGAAGACACATGTAAACAAATGCTTTATTAGAGTGAGAGGTATGTGTAATATTTCTTAGAGGTGGGAGTATCTAATTCCCCTGAGGGAAGCTAGAGAAAAGAAAACAAATTGCAAAGACAGTGGTTATGAAGCTCTATAACCTTTAGTTACCCTCTCTTGATGTTCCTACACCTCCACCACTCAACCCAGGGGATGACTTGGCAAGTCACTCAATGTCTCGAATCTCATTTTCTTGACATAAATATGGAAAAAACAACTCCTGGATTTCTTCTTCAGAGGGTGTTTGGTTTGAAAGAGAAGATCCGAGAGAAGGAACTTGTCAGCTGTGAGAGGCTATCCACATGCAATGGACCCTGGTAACAGGGACCAGGGTCAATCAGAAATCACACTTGACCACAAGTAGATGTGATGGATTCATTAGAGCTGGGATTTGTGGGAGCCTCAGGAACATTTGTTTCGCTTTGAGCAGCTTTGCTAGTTTTTCCTAATCCCAGGCTTTTCCTGTAATACTGAGATCCTGACTCACAAAGGACCAAATATGTACAAGAGATTTTTCTTTCCAAAATGGAAATAGCTTTATGGTTTTATCTGTTTGTAAAAATGAAACATAGAAAAACTATGAGAGACTTTCAACTGTAGGAAACAAACTGAGGGTCGCTGGAAGGGAGGTGGGTGCAGGGATGGGGTAACTGGGTGATGGGCACTAAGGAGGGCACATGATGTGATGAGCACTGGGTATTATGTGCATCTGATGAATCACTAAACTCTACCTCTGAAACTAATAATACAGTTGTTAATTACATCTTCAAAAAAAAGGAAACTTAGGAGTTGTTCCCCCCAAAATGGACAATTCACAACAGAAAAATAAAGATAAAAATTACCTAATTTTGCCATGCAAAGCTAAAATTATTAACATTTATGTATATACCTTGGGAATTCAGGCAAACAGGACACATACATGCTTGCAGGCATGCACCAGACTTTACCAAGATGCAACCATGACTAACATACCTGAGCATGTGTCTACAATCTTTTAAACTTGATATGCAATGGAGTTATTCCGTGTCAAAATTATACAGTCCACATCGTCATTGATTATATAAATTAATTTTGGTACTAGATAGCTAAGAAATGGACTAACAGTTCCAATGACAAAAAAAAAGATATTAAAAGACTTATGATTTACTTGGCTTAAATTCAAGAAGCTTATTGAGGTAAAGTAACATCATGGAAAATATAGGAGCTTTAGAATGTGGAGCCCCAGGATTTGGAGCTAAATACCAACACTTACAATGTAGTGGAGGGGCCTGGCCTCTCTGGGGCCTTTATTCATCAGTTATCTAATGGGAAGAGCAGTAAAGAAAATGTCTAATTCACAGGTCAGCATGTTGTCTCCATTCCCTCCCCTATATGCAGCGTCCACATGAAATTCTGACCACTCAAGATCCCAAAACTTAAGCTCTTCGTCAAGAAGCACATGATTGACAACAGCAATGTGAGCTCCAAATGGTAAATACTCTGGTTTCACATGACACCGAGTTTAAAATTACAGTAGAATTACCCCCGAAAATATCTCGGAGAGCAAATCCATTCACACACATACTTAGCCCCAGCACAAAGACGGCCCCTTAGCCCACAGAGAGAAAGTGCACTTCCATTGGGTTTTTTTCCAGAGTTAGGCTTATTCATATGCGCTGTGCTATATAACCTCATGCACTTTGGGTAAAAGATGTGCCCTAATTTCCTCAACTGGAACAAGCAGATAGTGAACTAAACATTCCTTTTTTCTTAAAGTTTCTCTGAGAGCAAGTTAACTTCATAAACCTCTCTCTGACCTCCCCAGATGAGCCGTAGAAATGATGTCTTCCTTTCCATAACCTAAGTGATGTTTAGATTGTTCAATGATTTGAATATGCAACATAATAGGTATTTCTCTAGCAACACCCACACTCATCCTATCCACAAAGGGTCGCCATTGTGCATCCATCCTCTCTGATAACCACAGTCTCCTGTGCTTCCTGCCATCATTACATATATTTACTACAATTGTTTGCTTATTGTTGGTTTTTCTCAAAGAACATCAACCCATAGCAGATTAACAGACAAGATTCAGATTTTCTTTATATATCCAGCCCCCAGTACCGTGACTTAATCATAAAACAATTTCATGATATTTCTTGATCTGAATCAGATATGATGCAAATATAACCCCAATAAAACAGAGGCACTTTGTGGTCTTTGCATTTCTGAATGATGTTCCACAAAGAAGTACAAGTCTGATATCCAAAAAACTTAAAAGGCAATCAAAATATTTACAGTATTTACTAGTATCTCAAAAAAAAAAAAACAACAACAACAAAAGCAAAAAAACAAGAAGAGCTTCCATTACATGAACCACTGTAAAATGGCCTAAAATCCTCTCATTGTTCCACTCAATCTGATGGCACCAAGAGCTATCTTGATGTGTGCTCAATATGGAAGAAAATTGGAAATATTGAAGGCATTAGTCAGCTCTGTATGAGATAATATTGCTTAGCAAATCATCACAGCACTCAATGGAATGCAGTAAGAATTTCTTAGTCTTATTATTTCTTGCTTTTGTACCTATAGATTACTTGGGGCTTGGCTGATCTAAGCTTGGCTTACCTAGGTATTGTTCCAAGTTCCAGGTCCCATCTATTCCAGTTTCTAATGCTGTTTGGACTGCAGACCAAAGAAAGGAGGCAAAGCCCACATTTTAGGCAAATCACATTTTAGTCCATTGCCTTTGTCATGTTCACTATTATTCCACTAAAAAGCAAGACCCTTGGCCAAGTCCAGTAAAATAAGATGTCTACTCCTTCCAAGGAATGAGGAAGGTGTGATTAGTTGCTAAAAAATATATCATCTGCAACTATTACCCTCTTGTTCCTATGGAAAAAATATCTGATACATGGATTTGCACATGAATAGTTTGTTGGGAGTCCCCTCACTTCCTATAAGAGAGGTGGGATGCAGGATTGTACAGAAAGATGGGATGAAGTTCCAGAAAGTTCTCAGTCCATGGATGAGGAGCCCTAAGGCTGAGATGTCCCCAACTGAAACATGGAGGCTCGGCTTCTGACTCAGTAAATTGACCAACCATTTGGATTAGAGCTATCCTTCGATAGGTGATGTACACTTGGGTGAGGCAGCTTCCTTGGGCTGAGGGAAATTCCCAGGGACATACATGGCTGTGTATCTAAGCAGAGACAATTCCAAGAATTTGCAGGAATGTGTATCTCAGTTGTGATTGGGAATTCTGGGCAGCATAGAACAGCATCCAATCCCTACTCCTTACACTATTCACATCCATTTGCTTCCAATGGAAGAAGCCTTTGAAAATTTTGGTTTCTCTCTATTCCTGGGGAAACTTACAGAAGAAACTTAACAAGATGAACCATAGCTCCGACTGCCACAGCTGATCTAGAAGCAGCAACAGCCATTTGTGTTCCTTTCTTCTACTATCAATTCCAGATTCAGTACTAGTACTTTGCTAGTAGCTCAACTAGTACTTCTGCTGGTCTAAGTGGCTTACCTGCTGTAGTGACCCAGAGCTTCATCCATGAAGGTCATGCTATCCTTATCAAGCCATGGCTGCTGCACTTCTTCATTTACAGTCAAAGCTGGGTAGGGGATGGACCTAGGAATCAGTTTGGTGACAAATGTATTTCTTCCCACCCCCTTGTCTAGCAATACCACTGCCCTATCCTGGTGTTTAGCATCAGTTATTTCTGCCAGGATGGTGACTCTTTACCCAATGGTCTTTTGGCAAAGGAGCTTATGGTTTCTGAGTAGCAGTTGTTCCGGAAAGTCTGATGGGAATCTTACTGTGCCCCTGGTGGATGCATTCACACAAGGAGAATGAGAGTCCCCGTTCTCATGGAGCTTAGAGTTGCTGGGACAAGAAGCACAAATTCCCAAAGTGCTAACATTGACCAAAGTACTGGGCCACTCCTATTTTACCCCTTGATTTATGAATATGTGTATATTTTCCCTTTGGAGGACATAGTACTATGTTATGGTTATTGATTTATAGTTTGCTTCCTAGAGAATGGCCCCTTCATCACAGCAGTTGTTATCTCCAGAATAGTGAGGATATCAGTGATGCTATCACTCTCAAAGGCAGAGTGATTCTATCACTGTCATAGGCTCTTGGGTGGGCCACAATATGTAAGAAGGCAAGGGTAGGATGTGCCAACTCTCTATCTTCTTTGTCCTAAAGAGGGCTCTTTGGGCCACTGTGATATTATGCAGTCTCTCACACCAGTGGATCAAATACTGTGTAAGTCCTTGGAAAGTGCTACTGATGGAGACCCTGAGAGTTTCTGAGGGCCTTTCTACTGAGAAAAGGAAAACTGATACTCAGAATATATGTAAGGCAAAGTCAAGATTACTTATTTCCCTACCCAGGGATATAGGGGTCCAATGTAATGAACTTGTTACCAAGTAGATACCAATGTATCTCACCTTGAGAGATGGTGCTGTGTCTCAGCATTGGTATCTTACTGGTGGGTTGGACATTGGGCAGCAGTAGAATCTAAATGAGCCATGGTAAAAGGCAGTTCTGCTGTTGGGCCATGGCATGGCATGTCCATTGTGCTGATTGATGTCAACTAATAAGTGATCTCACTACTTGTTAATTTGGCACTTCTCACATGGTGGATACACTCTGATATACATCAACAGATGAGACAAAAATTTTTCCTAATTTGTGCCCAGTCACATAGGTCCATCCACAGATTGCTTCCTCAGGCCTCCATATTTGTAATCATTCTATCTTTTTCCAACTAGAAATCCAGAAACTTGGTGAACAGCCAAATAATTCCCCACTGCCCGTGTATGTGCGCGCGTGCACGCGTGCATATACTTTTGCCTACATCTCTTTCTACTCAAGTAGTGCTACTTCCACTGAACTTTTCAGATGCCTGAGATATTGTGCATTCTTCCCCATTGCTATCCTATCCCAAACATTTTTAATTTTTAAAAGTTGCACTGCCACAGTTCGCTAGGGTATATCCACATTCTATTACCACTTATTGGATCCTCAGGGTCAATCAGCTGATGAGTGATCTAGATCCCAAATCTCATTTTAGATTCTATGTTCTTAGACCACTCCTGGCTCCAATTATCTTGGTTATATTTCTATAAGACAGATATTTCCTGAAAGGATAGTTCTCTCTGGAAAAACACCTATGGGAATGAAGGAAGTAGAATAAATTATGAGGCAGTTCAATAGAGACCCACCTGGATCACTCTTCAGAGCTACCCCCAACTGAACCAATGTGAGCTATCTCAATGAAGGATATATATGTACCTGGTGAGGCAGCTTCCTAGGCCAATGGTAATTCCTTGGAAGAACCTCACCTTTAGCCATCAGTAGGTAACAATCCCAACAGCAGGGGAAACGAGTACTTTGGTTCCGCATAAGAAAATCTGGATAGGGTAGAATGACATCTACTAAAATCACAAACAGGGACACCTGGGTGGCTCAGTGGTTGAGTGTCTGCCTTCTGCTCAGGGCGTAATCTCAGGGTCCTGGGATTGAGTCCCACAGCAGGCTCCCCACAGAGAGCCTGCTTCTCCCTCTGCCTATGTCCCTGCCTCTCTTGCTGTTCTGTCATGAATAAATAAATAAAATCTTTTAAAAATAATAAAAATTAAGAATAAATTCAATAAAATAAAATCACAAATATCCATACCTCTCTTACCTACAAAATACATTGACCCAACCCTAAGATTCAAAAGTCTATCTAATCAAGACATCAATTTTCAAGTCCAAAATTCTATATCTACATTCAGTCCAATTTTAGCTTCTCATTATACAGTAACTAATGAACAAAAAGACAAGTTATTTGCTCTTCTTACATCCAACATACAGTCCTGGAACTTGTACAGGAACTTGTACAGTGTTACAAGTGTAAACATTTATGAATGGAGGAAAATAAGAGGTATGTGGTAATACATGGCTTTTAGCAATTCTGAAATCTTGCTGGGAAAATATTAGCTTGCAAAAATTATTCCTCATTCTGCTTTCTCAAAGTGGCTCCTCAGTGCATTGTTCTACACTGCACATCGTTCTACTTTGTGGGAGATTTTCCCACTTCTAAAGAAGTGGTTTGGTTTCTGAATAGATTTGGTTTCTGAACAGATTTCTCAGCCTGATTCCTCCCTGTAGAAACTAGGGGAGGAGAGGTGTTTCTTACATCGTTAACAGTATCTCTCTTTTAGTCCAATGTATGTGTGTGTGTGTGTTTTCCAAAATAACTTTCTCAAAACCTCTATGGATTTTTCTATATGTTCCATTCCAGGGAATTTTATGCAATAAAACCTTCCACAGCTCTTCTAAATCTCTGAGATTTTTCTTCTCCTACTACTCCTTCTCTTCCTTTCTCTCTCTTCTTCTTCTTCTTCTTCTTCTTCTTCTTCTTCTTCTTCTTCTCTCTCTCTCTCTCTCTCTCCCACTAAAAAGATCTATGGACCATCACACTAATTTCTTGAGAGGACTTAACAAAAAACACGCAGTCACACCCTGATTTGGTCTTATAGACTATGACACTGTGTAGGACACTTTGTTCTAAGGCTGTATTAGGCAAAAGACAACTTTAATTTCTAACCACTCAATTTCTACCTATTATCCCTTTAAATTATATTAACAACCTAGCTTATATTTCTCAGAAACTCTCTTTCTTATAACACTTGATACAATGTAGCTAGCAAATTAGTTCACAGAATCAACATTTTTGTCTGAAATTGATTTGCCTAGTGCTAATATAAATCAAGTACATTTTCCTGTCTTTCAGTCACCACAAGTGACAGTTTTACCTAATGGTTTCCCTACATAACATAAGTTGACATTTTCCTAGCCTCCTTTCCTGCTACTCGGCTCCAAAGCCAATTTCACATAGTTTAGGCTTTCGATATGGCAGTGCTACACATTTAGCTACTGGTTTTATTCTCAGTTCACAACGTCCACAATAATACTGCCTAATCAAACAACCCAAATACAATTACATTCAACAGTAAGAATTTATTTCATATTCACCTGTCTGTAGATCAGCTGGAGGTTGGTCAATCTAGGCAGGTAGGATGAAGGTTGACTTTAAATTACTGATTAGACATAAATCTGCTCTGTATGCTTCTCTTTATCCTTGGAACTAACGATTACCTCAGCTATGGGTTTTTTTCATGGCAGGAGGCAGGAATGTAAGATAAGAGCCAGATCATACAAGTGTATTTTCTCATCTTTGCTTACACCATCCCCACTGATATCCAAAGTTCTATTACCAAACCTAATAAACCTATTATCAAACGGAGGCAAGGAAATACATTTCTCCCTTGAAGGTGAGGGAACAGAAATGAGTATTTCCTGAACAATAATCTAATACACCACAACTGTGAGGTGACACTAATGACTACTACATTCATTTATGAACTTGCTTGTCATTGAGTTCTTATTAAGTGCCAGATACTAGACTAGATGATGAGGCTACAGAAATAAAAAAGTAATTCTAATTTGCTGCATGGAAGGTTAAGTAACTTATGTCAATTAAAATCCAAGAAAAAAAAGTGTAGTGATGGGTATGCATAGGGAACTACAAGAATAAAAGGGTACTTTTTACCAAGTCTTGGAGAAGGGTGGATGCAAGAAACTTTGCCAGAGCTGATGAATCACAATCACTGAGCTAAATCTTAAGAAAACAGTGGTGGATGAATGGTGAAGAAGACAAAGAAAAGAAATCCAGGAAAAGAAATCCAGGAAAATATAGAGGTGTGAGAGAAGTGCAAAATCTGGGTAAATGATAGGAAATTATCAAGATGCTAGCAGGAGTCAGGTCATGCTTATGTGCTAAACTAGGAAATAATTGTGATAGATTGGGGCATTTTACAGGATTTTAAGCACCACTAGGAGTTACCTTTTTTCCCTCGTGGTTGGCACATGGAAATGATTAACAAATGCTCAGTTGATTTCAGGAGATGCATTCACTCCATCAGGGCATTGATGTACTATTTTCTGCTCTTTCATGCCATATGGGCCCTCATTGTATTTACTACTTACATAATCTAAATTTTGTTTGAATATTCAAGCATACCTCAACTGGTCTAGTTATGTCATCTTTTCTATGGTCTTCATCATCATCATCAATTAGCATTTCTTTTATTTTCATAACAGCTTTATGAAATAGCAAGCATTATTAACCCCCATTCTATTGGTTAGAAAATTGAGGCTTAGGAAGGTTATATCTCTTTCTCCAGGACATATAGGTAATGAGTAGAGGAGAAAATAGCAGGTCTGTCTGACTTCAATGCTATTCATTTAGGGTGCAAAGAAAGACTCAAACTATGAGATCAAATGTTTGAGAAGTATCTCTAACATTGCTTAATATCGGGACCAACAGATTAACCAAATAAGGCCATCAGAGACATAGAAATGAAGGTTTGGATAATGCATCAAGAGAGTCTGTGATTTATCATCAGGTCTTTGAAGAAGACTTGAGAGAACAAAGAATGGAACATTTCAAGTGGTCTTTGAAGGATGAGTAAACTCAATAAACAAAGTTGGAATGAAAGAATCTTCTAGGAAGAGGTTACAGCTTAAGCAAAGCCTTGGAAAAGGAAAAGCAAAGAATATTCTTTTTTTTTTCTTTTTGAGATTTATTTATTTGACGGGGCTGTGGGGGGGGGGGGTAGAGCAGAGACAGAGGAAGGGACAGAGGGAGAGGAGTCTGAGCATGGAGTCTAATCCCAGGACTGTGAGATCCTGACCTGAGAAGAAATGAAGAGTTGGCCACTCAACCGACTAAGTCATCCAGGCACCCCAAAGCAAAGAATATTTTTTAAAGATCTATTTATTTATTTTAGAAAGAGTGAGAGAGAAAACAAGTGGGAGGGGCAGAGTGAGAGGGAGAGAGAATCCCAAGCAGATTTCTCACTGAGCACAGACCCCGATGGGGGGCTCAATCTTACAAACTTAGGTCATGACCCTACCCAAAACCTAGAGCCAGATGCCCACTCAAATGTTCCACCCAGGCTCCCCAAAGCAAAAAAACATTCTTAAAGAGATTTGAATAACTCTAATTGGATATAAGGAATAGAATAGTGAGATGCCAGACCCCAGAGTCTTTTCAATTTAGGCCCAGAGGATATTTCGGTGGCAGACATTCATATGCTCACAGAGAGTTATTCCTCTTTTTGGGGACTTTTTCTGGTTTTCAAAGTGCAGGGTAGATATCCATAACTGACAGAGGTAAAGGAATATGAATAGGCACAAAACCATATAGCTAGAGCTCTGGGAGCAATTCTTTACAAAGCAAAATGACTTTAAGTCATTTTCTCTCCTGGATCTGGAGCATATAGCAGAGACACTAATTCATGCACCACATTACTGATGTGTTATATATTACATATGTAATATATTAAAAATAAACCTGTGCCACCTAATGAAACACTATTTTAATATTTCACTTGATCCTTGAGAGCAATATGTTGCCATGGAAACCTAAGTTTGTCTAGTCATTAGCACCTTTTTTTTCTCACACAGGAATTTGAGTGTAATGTTATTCTCCCAGCAAGAATTAAATTAGCAATTATTCACCTGAAAATAGCATCAAGGAGATCTAAGCAAACACATGGCACTAATAGTTTGTTAAGTTCACATAAATTATCTTTGAATTATCCAATGCTCATGGTAATCTCATATAGCTTCTATATACATTGGCTTCTTGAAGAGGAGAGACTAGGAAGACAGATTTTGCTTTCTTGGGGCAGGAGAATGTATTTGGTGAATAGGAACCATCATCCTCTTCCATAAACGTTTCTATATTTTTCCCTTACTAGATAAAATCTTCCACCCTGCAGGCTTCTCTAAGCACTTTTCTCTGAACTTCACTTAATTATTGATTACTTTTTCTGAAGCGTGTATCTAACAATCTTGTCTGTCCACAATCCATCCCCCTTCACCCTGCCATGGCATCTTGATTTTCTTGTAAAGAACTAATTCCGGTCGATTCATAAAGTCTCAGTGGGATTCTTAAAAGGAGGTTGTGCTACCCTCCCCATAGCCTTTTCAGGTTCCCTATCATGGGAGCTCACTTGTTTGCAAGCCAGAGCAATCCAGAAGTCTGGGATATGAATGCACTTGAGAAACTCTCAATAGAATTCTGGGAGTCTAGGAATAAATCTTTCAGCTTCTCACCCTCCAAAGGGATGATCCAAAAGTTGTTCTATGTGATTCTTCAGGTCTTTCTCCTTTCCCTGTCTCACTATCCCTATTTACTCCCTTAGTTCCTGACACTACCTCCTAAATACACTACAAGTACCCAACTCTTTGACTCTGGATCTACTATTGGAGAAATCCATACTAAGACATCTCATATGGCTTGGATATTATCATGTGAATCAAATTCAGCCAGTTTAGACCCTCCCCCACAAAATTAAATCTAAAGCAATGACAAAATGATGAGGAATGGTTGGAATTGGTTGGCTAACAATATTTCCTCTCAGATATTGTCCTGTGGCCTAGATAGCTGTCTCTTTCAAGACTTGATGACCCATATTTTCCATCAAGTATGTGAGATCAGATAGATTTTTTTCCAGAAAAAAATCTTTCTTAGCTTAGCTTAGGTAAAAATAGTTTCTTGCCCTTGCAATCAGGAGCTTTAGCTTATACCTCCTCTGTTACTTGATACCGCAAACATATTTTGGGCTTCAACTATGAGCCAAGAAGCTGTGTGTGTGTGTGTGTGTGTGTGTGTGTGTGTGCTTTGAGGTAGGAAAGAGATTTTTTCCATGAGAAGATACTTTTTGTCTCTAACCCAGGAAGCCACCTGTCCTTGGTGCATAGCTGGGGCATTAGTAAAATTGGATAAGTGATAAGCAATGAAGATGGAGACACTTCAGTATGTCATGGAAAGTCTGATCAGCAGTGCCTAAGGGTTTGCAATGTATCTGATGCTGAAACTGAGTACTATTGGAATGGACAGGAAAGACACAAGACTTTGTTTAGACAGCCTCTACATTCTCAGGTTGGTAAATGATCAGGGCTTCTGATAGGAGGGAGGGAATATGGAGAGCAGCTCAGTACCTGAAGAGGATAGCAATGTACAGGATGGTACCTGCAGAGTTCTGATGGGAACCAACGATGAGGAATAGAAGTCTTCAATAATATGAAAAATTATTTGTACTTTACAGTTCTTAATGCTAACAAGACAACAATGAATTAGAATATGGCTGTAGTTCTCAAACTTGAGTGTACATTGGAGCACACCAGAATCACTGAGAGGACTTGTCAAAGCACGGACTACTGGCCCTCATATCCAGTTTCTGATTCAGTCAGTTCAGCTGAGCCCTGAGTGTTTACATTTCTATCAATTTCTAGGTAATGCTGATGTTATTGGTCTAGCCACACTTTGAGAATCACTTATATATGTGTACCCTGCCTAAGTTCTGATAAGAGGATAATAAGTAAAGTAGTGTAACTTAGATGTCATGAATTTCTTCAGTGACTCAAGGGCAGATGAGAGAGCCAGAGGACATTATTCAGACCCTGTCTCGGTTACCATGGATGAAGTCCTAATTGTTCAATCATTCACCTCCCATTCATTTAACAAATGCTTGGTTGTCCTGCTATATGGCAGACAATATGATTGGTACAAAAGTAAACAAGATATGTCTTCAGCCTGCAAAAATTTCAGTCTAGATAAAGAGGCATATATGTACTATAAAAGATTCTAGGTACTGTGAAGACTACAGTGGGGGTATATAGTGGGTAGAAACCACTTCTCTGAAGGAAGGAAAATGATTGTCAGGAAGAGTACTATAAGGAAGTGACTCTTGAACTGAAATATGAAAAATGAGTGTTGTTGTCAGATGATGAAAGGGATGGGATCAGTTTTCCACAGAGGGAAGAGCAGGAGAAAAGGCACAGGTGTCTGAATTTTCTAGTTATGTTTGTAAGAGACAAATAATCAGTAGTCCATCTGTGTAAGGGTTCAGGGAGGGATGAGGCTGGAGCTGCAGGCTGTGCTCCCAGATATCATCTGCATGCCACACAAGTACACCCATGGTAATTACGGTCATTTTTCTGCTAGCCACCCTCTGCCCCGCCCCCTACATCACCACCTTAATCATAATTCTATCAACAATACCACCATCATTGCCATTATCATTATCATCAAGAATAGCATCGACAGTTTATTCTGATTGCCTTAGTTTTTATCACATTCCATTTTTCTGCTCTAGAATCTCCCATCAAAGTTCTATGTCACATTTACTTGCCATCATCTCCCAGGGCTCCTTTTGGCTGTGACATTTTCTCACATTTTCCTTGTTTTTGATGACCTTGACAGCTTTGAGGTATTCTGGTCAGGTATTTTATAGAAGGCCTCTCTATTAGAATTTTCCTGTTATTTTTCTTATGATTAAATTGGGGTTATAGGTTTAAGAAGGAAGATCACAGGAGTAAGGAGCCATTTCAACCATGTAATATCAAAGGCACATATTAACAATATGATGTATGACTGTTGATGTTCACCTTGATAACCTGATTGAAATAGTGTCTGTTGAGTTTCTCTACAGTCATTTTTTTTCTACTTTCCATAATGTACTTTTTGGAAGGAACTCACTACCACATACTCAAGAAATGGGGAGTTGGGGGGAGGAGCAAGATGGCGGAAGAGTAGGGTCTCCAAATCACCTGTCTCCACCAAATTACCTAGAAAACCTTCCAATCATCCTGAAAATCTATGAATTCGGCCTGAGAATTAAAGAGAGAACACCTGGAATGCTACAGTGAGAAGAGTTCGCGCATCTATCAAGGTAGGAAGACGGGGAAAAAGAAGTAAAGGAACAAAGGGCCTCCAAGGGGGAGGGGCCCCGCGAGGAGCAGGGCTGAGGCCGGGGCGAGTGTCCCCAGGACAGGAGAGCCCCGTCCCGGAGACGCAGGAGCTGCACCGACCTTCCCGGGCCGAAAGGGGCTCCAAGGAGGTGGAGCAGGACCCAGGAGGGCGGGGATGCCCTCGGGCTCCCGGGGACACTAACAGGCACCTGCGCCCCGGGAGATGCGCCGAGCTCCCTAAGGGCTGCAGCGCCACGGCGGGACCCGGAGCAGCTCGGGGGGCGGGGAGGGGAGCGGGCGGCTCCGCGGAGGGGGCTGCGGGGCGGGAGCAGCTCGGAGGGGCTCGGGCAGAGGAAGAGGCTCTGTGCGGAGGGGGCTGCGCGGTTCCAGGAGCAGCTCGGAGGGGCTCGGGGGCGGCTCCGCGGAGGGGGCTGCGGGCCGGGAGCGCGAATCCACCAGCGCAGGCTCCGGAGCACAGGGCGCCGGGACACAGCCCAGGATCCCGCCTCCCCCGAGACAGGCAGAGGCCGGGAGGGCCCAGGACAGCGAGGACGCTCCTGCCCCGAGCTGAGCAGATCAGCGGCCCCGCCCCGGAGCCTCCAGGCCCTGCAGACGGAGTTCCTGCCGGAGCTGAATCCAGGTTTCCAGAGCTGCCCCGCCACTGGGGCTGTTCCTCCTGCGGCCTCACGGGGTAAACAACCCCCACTGAGCCCTGCACCAGGCAAGGCGCAGAGCAGCTCCCCCAACTGCTAACACCTGAAAATCAGCACAACAGGCCCCTCCCCCAGAACACCAGCTAGACTGACAACTTCCAGGAGAAGCCAAGGGACTTAAAGTACACAGAATCAGAAGATACTCCCCGGTGGTTCTTTTTTTTTTTTTTTTTTTTTTGCTTTTTGATTTGTTTCCTTCCCCCACCCCCCTTTTTTCTTTCTTTCTTTTTCTTTCTCTTTTTCTTCTTTTTTTTTTTCGTTTTTTTTCTTCCCTTTTTTTCTCTTTCTCTTTTCTTTCCTTCTTTGTCTCCTCTCTTTTTCTTTTTTTCCCAATACAACTTGCTTTTGGCCACTCTGCACTGAGCAAAATGACTAGAAGGAAAACCTCACCTCAAAAGAAAGAATCAGAAACAGTCCTCTCTCCCACAGAGTTACAAAATCTGGATTACAATTCAATGTCAGAAAGCCAATTCAGAAGCACTATTATACAGCTACTGGTGGCTCTAGAAAAAAGCATAAAGGACTCAAGAGACTTCATGACTGCAGAATTTAGAGCTAATCAGGCAGAAATTAAAAATCAATTGAATGAGATGCAATCCAAACTAGAAGTCCTAACGACGAGGGTTAACGAGGTGGAAGAACGAGTGAGTGACATAGAAGACAAGTTGATAGCAAAGAGGGAAACTGAGGAAAAAAGAGACAAACAATTAAAAGACCATGAAGATAGATTAAGGGAAATAAACGACAGCCTGAGAAAGAAAAACCTACATTTAATTGGGGTTCCCGAGGGCGCCGAAAAGGACAGAGGGCCAGAATATGTATTTGAACAAATTCTAGCTGAAAACTTTCCTAATCTGGGAAGGGAAACAGGCATCCAGATCCAGGAAATAGAGAGATCCCCCCCTAAAATCAATAAAAACCGTTCAACACCTCGACATTTAATAGTGAACCTTGCAAATTCCAAAGATAAAGAGAAGATCCTTAAAGCAGCAAGAGACAAGAAATCCCTGACTTTTATGGGGAGGAGTATTAGGGTAACAGCAGACCTCTCCACAGAGACCTGGCAGGCCAGAAAGGGCTGGCAGGATATATTCAGGGTCCTAAATGAGAAGAACATGCAACCAAGAATACTTTATCCAGCAAGGCTCTCATTCAAAATGGAAGGAGAGATAAAGAGCTTCCAAGACAGGCAGCAACTAAAAGAATATGTGACCTCCAAACTAGCTCTGCAAGAAATTTTAAGGGGGACTCTTAAAATTCCCCTTTAAGAAGAAGTTCAGTGGAACAGTCCACAAATACAAGGACTGAATAGATATCATGATGACACTAAACTCATATCTCTCAATAGTAACTCTGAATGTGAACGGGCTTAATGACCCCATCAAAAGGCGCAGGGTTTCAGACTGGATAAAAAAGCAGGACCCATCTATTTGCTGTCTACAAGAGACTCATTTTAGACAGAAGGACACCTACAGCCTGAAAATAAAAGGTTGGAGAACCATTTACCATTCGAATGGTCCTCAAAAGAAAGCAGGGGTAGCCATCCTTATATCAGATAAACTAAAATTTACCCCAAAGACTGTAGTGAGAGATGAAGAGGGACACTATATCATACTTAAAGGATCTATTCAACAAGAGGACTTAACAATCCTCAATATATATGCCCCGAATGTGGGAGCTGCCAAATATATCAATCAATTATTAACCAAAGTGAAGAAATACTTAGATAATAATACACTTATACTTGGTGACTTCAATCTAGCTCTTTCTATACTCGATAGGTCTTCTAAGCACAACATCTCCAAAGAAACGAGAGCTTTAAATGATACACTGGACCAGATGGATTTCACAGATCTCTACAGAACTTTACATCCAAACTCAACTGAATACACATTCTTCTCAAGTGCACATGGAACTTTCTCCAGAATAGACCACATACTGGGTCACAAGTCGGGTCTGAACCGATACCAAAAGATTGGGATCATCCCCTGCATATTCTCAGACCATAATGCCTTGAAATTAGAACTAAATCACAACAAGAAGTTTGGAAGGACCTCAAACACGTGGAGGTTAAGGACCATCCTGCTAAAAGATAAAAGGGTCAACCAGGAAATTAAGGAAGAATTAAAAAGATTCATGGAAACTAATGAGAATGAAGATACAACCGCTCAAAATCTTTGGGATGCAGCAAAAGCAGTCCTAAGGGGGAAATACATCGCAATACAAGCATCCATTCAAAAACTGGAAAGAACTCAAATACAAAAGCTCACCTTACACATAAAGGAGCTAGAGAAAAAACAGCAAATAGATCCTACACCCAAGAGAAGAAGGGAGTTAATAAAGATTCGAGCAGAACTCAACGAAATCGAGACCAGAAGAACTGTGGAACAGATCAACAGAACCAGGAGTTGGTTCTTTGAAAGAATTAACAAGATAGATAAACCATTAGCCAGCCTTATTAAAAAGAAGAGAGAGAAGACTCAAATTAGTAAAATCATGAATGAGAAAGGAGAGATCACTACCAACACCAAGGAAATACAAACGATTTTAAAAACATATTATGAACAGCTGTACGCCAATAAATTAGGCAATCTAGAAGAAATGGACGCATTCCTGGAAAGCCACAAACTACCAAAACTGGAACAGGAAGAAATAGAAAACCTGAACAGGCCAATAACCAGGGAGGAAATTGAAGCAGTCATCAAAAACCTCCCAAGACACAAGAGTCCAGGGCCAGATGGCTTCCCAGGGGAATTTTATCAAACGTTTAAAGAAGAAACCATACCTATTCTCCTAAAGCTGTTTGGAAAGATAGAAAGAGATGGAGTACTTCCAAATTCGTTCTATGAGGCCAGCATCACCTTAATTCCAAAGCCAGACAAAGACCCCACCAAAAAGGAGAATTACAGACCAATAGCCCTGATGAACATGGATGCAAAAATTCTCAACAAGATACTGGCCAATAGGATCCAACAGTACATTAAAAAAATTATTCACCATGACCAAGTAGGATTTATCCCTGGGACACAAGGCTGGTTCAACACCCGTAAAACAATCAATGTGATTCATCATATCAGCAAGAGAAAAACCAAGAACCATATGATCCTCTCATTGGATGCAGAGAAAGCATTTGACAAAATACAGCATCCATTCCTGATCAAAACTCTTCAGAGTGTAGGGATAGAGGGAACATTCCTCGACATCTTAAAAGCCATCTATGAAAAGCCCACAGCAAATATCATTCTCAATGGGGAAGCACTGGGAGCCTTTCCCCTAAGATCAGGAACGAGACAGGGATGTCCACTCTCACCACTGCTGTTCAACATAGTACTGGAAGTCCTAGCCTCAGCAATCAGACAACAAAAAGACATTAAAGGCATTCAAATTGGCAAAGAAGAAGTCAAACTCTCCCTCTTCGCCGATGACATGATACTCTACATAGAAAACCCAAAAGTTCCACCCCAAGATTGCTGGAACTCATACAGCAATTCGGTAGCGTGGCAGGATACAAAATCAATGCCCAGAAGTCAGTGGCATTTCTATACACTAACAATGAGACTGAAGAAAGAGAAATTAAGGAGTCAATCCCATTTACAATTGCACCCAAAAGCATAAGATACCTAGGAATAAACCTAACCAAAGATGTAAAGGATCTATACCCTCAAAACTATAGAACACTTCTGAAAGAAATTGAGGAAGACACAAAGAGATGGAAAAATATTCCATGCTCATGGATTGGCAGAATTAATATTGTGAAAAATGTCAATGTTACCCAGGGCAATATTACACATTTAATGCAATCCCTATCAAAATACCATGGACTTTCTTCAGAGAGTTAGAACAAATTATTTTAAGATTTGTGTGGAATCAGAAAAGACCCCGAATAGCCAGGGGAATTTTAAAAAAGAAAACCATATCTGGGGGCATCACAATGCCAGATTTCAGGTTGTACTACAAAGCTGTGGTCATCAAGACAGTGTGGTACTGGCACAAAAACAGACACATAGATCAGTGGAACAGAATAGAGAATCCAGAAGTGGACCCTGAACTTTATGGGCAACTAATATTCGATAAAGGAGGAAAGACTATCCATTGGAAGAAAGACAGTCTCTTCAATAAATGGTGCTGGGAAAATTGGACATCCACATGCAGAAGAATGAAACTAGACCACTCTCTTGCACCATACACAAAGATAAACTCAAAATGGATGAAAGATCTAAATGTGAGACAAGATTCCATCAAAATCCTAGAGAAGAACACAGGCAACACCCTTTTTGAACTCGGCCATAGTAACTTCTTGCAAGATACATCCACGAAGGCAAAAGAAACAAAAGCAAAAAGGAACTATTGGGACTTCATCAAGATAAGAAGCTTTTGCACAGCAAAGGATACAGTCAACAAAACTCAAAGACAACCTACAGAATGGGAGAAGATATTTGCAAATGACATATCAGATAAAGGGCTAGTTTCCAAGATCTATAAAGAACTTATCAAACTCAACACCAAAGAAACAAACAATCCAATCATGAAATGGGCAAAAGACATGAACAGAAATCTCACAGAGGAAGACATACACATGGCCAACATGCACATGAGAAAATGCTCTGCATCACTTGCCATCAGGGAAATACAAATCAAAACCACAATGAGATACCACCTCACACCAGTGAGAATGGGGAAAATTAACAAGACAGGAAACAACCAATGTTGGAGAGGATGCGGAGAAAAGGGAACCCTCATACACTGTTGGTGGGAATGTGAACTGGTGCAGCCACTCTGGAAAACTGTGTGGAGGTTCCTCAAACAGTTAAAAATATACCTGCCCTACGACCCAGCAATTGCACTGTTGGTGATTTACCCCAAAGAGACAAATGCAATGAAACGCCAGGACACCTGCACCCCGATGTTTATAGCAGCAATGGCCACAATAGCCAAACTGTGGAAGGAGCCTCGGTGTCCAACGAAAGATGAATGGATAAAGAAGATGTGGTTTATGTATACAATGGAATATTACTCAGCTATTAGAAATGACAAATACCCACCATTTGCTTCAACGTGGATGGAACTGTAGGGTATTATGCTGAGTGAAGTAAGCCAGTCGCAGAAGGACAAACATTATATGTTCTCATTCATTTGGGGAATATAAATGATAGTGAAAGGGAATATAAGGGAAGGGGGAAGAAATGTGTGGGAAATATCAGAAAGGGAGACAGAACGTAAAGACTGCTAACTCTGGGAAACGAACTAGGGGTGGTAGAAGGGGAGGAGGGCGGGGGGTGTGAGTGAATGGGTGACGGGCACTGGGGGTTATTCTGTATGTTAGTAAATTGAACACCAATAAAAAATAAATTAAAAAAAAAGAAATGGGGAGTTATGCTTCCCTTTTTTTAGGGTAGAGTGTTGTCATAATTTCTTTTTACTCTAATTTCAGTTACTCTAATAAAACATTGTCTTGATTTTTTAATTCTCTCCAGTCTAATTTATGGGATTGTGCAATTTAAGGTAGTCTGACTTAGGATGTTAGCAGTAAAGGTGAAAGCTGGCATTCTAATTTGTGCTGACCTCTAAAGAAATTTCACCAATTTAGAATTCTGCTAGACTAACCCTCTCTTGAGAGAGGAATCAAATCAGACTGGGATCCATATGTGTATCTATTTTGGGCGTTTTGTCTGGGTATCCAGAATGCCTTGGGAAGCACATGTGATCCATGTAGCTATAGAAATTCTGCTTTGCTCAGCTCTAGAGACTGGGTAGATTTGGGGAAGTTGGGTATGATGTTATTTGCAGATAAGAAAATTAATTTCAGATAGGCCACACTTAATGACCACAATAACTTGTATACAAATGGCAAGCCCAATTATTTTTTTCATTCAGTGCTCCTATCAACCATTTAACAATCTAATTATTAGCTCACTATTAAGGCAATTGAAAAAACAGATTCAATCCTTGTGAGGTTGCCTCAATTTGTCTGTAGAAAATTCCTTAGTTGCTCTTCTGATGTTTATAAACTTTTACAATCAACTGTTAATTTTTTCAAGTTAAAGAGATCTCCACAGTTAGAGAATTTATGGTATAACTTAAAGGGCACAAGGCTTGGTGTCAGAAAACCTGAAGTCAAGTCCCTACTCTTCCTCTTGTCAGCTATGACTGAGTAAGTCATAGGACCTTTCTGAGTCTTGGTCTCCTCATTATAAAGTGAGAATAAAAGTTCTTGCTTATGAAATGCTTTATTAATTTATAAAAGGGAGCCTAATATTATAGTGGTATTAATAAAAAACAGAGATCTGCTATTTCAGAAACAGTGCTCTGTGAAAAACATTATTATTGATGATGGTGGTGGTGGTGGTAGTGGTGGTTATGATGATGATAATGGTGATAATGGTGGTGGTGATGATAAAACTATGATGTTTAAGGTGATGATGGGGTCTAGGTAGCATAAAGGGGGGTATAATTAACTTGTACCTGTTGATATTCAGACAATATCCAGAGTCAGAAGGACAGGGTGAGAGGCCTAGAATCAAGGATTTGGGGCCCTCAATTCCAGCTTCCCATTGGGGTCAACCAAAGTTTGAGAACCACAGATCTTGGACAAGGACTGCAGTGTCCTTTAGGAATAAGGGGATGAATCAAAGAGAAAATAAGCCACATTGGAATCCTCACCAAGTCTAGTTTGAAATATATGACTCAAGTCTAGTTTGAAATATATGACTCAAACACAGAATTAATAAGTGTATTTTAGACTTTTCTCAATTCTATACTGTATATTTAGTCTGTATGAGAATGTCTCAACTGACTTCCCTATCAGGGGTGCAGCACTGGGAATTATACATACTGAACATATACCTGGTGCCAGTCCTATGTTAAGTGCTTTTCAGATGTAACTTCATCCAATCCTTTTGAACATATACCTGGTGCCAGTCTCTATGTTAAGTGCTTTTCAAATGTAACTTCATCCAATCCTTTTGTTTCTCAGAAACAAAAAAAACTAAGATTGATGAGAGTAGTAATAATGATGGAACAGAGGAACATCATTGTGATATGATGATTCATAATAAGAAATGTATATTTGATCTTTGCTCCATTTCTGGCACAAAGCTCCTAAAACCCTTGCAATTTCCTGTGATAAGAGGAAGGGGTCCTTCATCATGTTAATGAGATGAATTTTGAAAAATACCTGAGAATGGGGCTAGTTGTCAGTGGAGACAGCCTTGTGATTGGAACTTGCATTTCTACCCTCCTGACCCCTGAGGTAGGAGAGAGGGACTAGAGATTGAGTTCAATCACCAATAGCCAATGATGTAATCAATTGTGCCTATGTAATGAAGCCCAAAAAGGCAGATTTGGAGAGCTTCCAGGTTGGTGAACACATGGAGATGCTGGGAGACTGATGCACTCAGAGGGGGCATGAAAGCTCCATACCCTTCCCACAGACCTTGCCTTATGCCTTCTAACCGGCAGTCCCTGAATTATATCCTTTTATAATAAGTTGGTCATCAATAAGTAAAATGTTTCTCTGAGTTCTATGAACCACTCTCACAAATTAATCCAACCCAAAGATAGGATCATTGGAACCTCTGCTCTTCAGCCAGTTGGTCGGAAGCACACATGACAAGTGATAAGTTGGACTTGTGATTGGCATCTGAAGTTGTAGGACCAAGCCCTTAACCTGAGGCATCAGATACTATCTCAAGGTAGACAGTGTCAGAATTGAGTTAAATTACTGAACATCCAGCCGGTGTCTGAGAATTGCTTATTGTATGGAAGAATGTTAGAAGAAGCCATTAAGAGGATGTGACCTCCAGTTGATTCAAGAGCTGGGCCCAAGCAATTAGAGGCTCCTTACCTCCTGCCCTGTGCTTAAAATGTATGCCCTGCCCACCATTCCCATGGTGAGAGCCAAGGGTGCAGCCTTGAGAGAGTACTGTGTTGTTGAGACCATCTGAATGGTATTTTGACTGAACCTCTATATGAATTCACAATTCTGGCAGGGAGACGTGGATGTCTACTTGTCTTCTGACTGCCTAAGGCAAGCTTCATATGTAAGTTCCTTTGCTCATTAAGCCCACTGCCTACCCATGTGGAGTGGCACTCCTCTTTCTTCGGTTTCTCCTTGCCCTCCACGTACAGAAGCCAGTTTGCAAACAGAGAAAAGAAAAACTCACACTTTGTAATTCAGCGCCAAATCTTAATTATCTGCCATGATGATAGAACATATCTCCTTGGAAACATGCATGCACATAAAGAAGGGATGAGATGATGCAACAGAAACAATAATCACCAAATAGTTGATGTACTCCCCTCCAATTCCCAGATCCCTGCAATAAAGTTGGAGCCACGTGACTAGTTCTGGTCAATGGATTGCAACTGTCACTTTTTAACCTATGAAAGTGAAGAGTAGGGCAGCCTTGGTGGCCCAGTGGTTTGGCGCCACCTTCAGCCTGGAGTATGATCCAGGAAACCCGGAATCGAGTCCCACATCGGGCTCCCTGCATGGAGCCTGCTTCTCCCTCTGCCTATCTCTCTGCCTCTCTCTCTCTGCATGTCTGTCATGAATAAATAAATAAAATCTTAAAAAAAAAAGTGACGAGTATTGTGCGGTCCCATCCCCCACGGCCATCCAACATGGCCATGATTGGATGCCATGTTGCCCTTGAGGCCCAATGTAATTGATGGTAGAGTTAGAAGATGGAAGAGGGCCATCTAGTTCACACTAGATTTCATGCAAATCAATGAGGGAAAAAAGTGCTTATTCTTTAATGCCCCTGTCTCAGTCCATTCAGGTTCCTGAAAAAGCCTATAAACTGAGTGGCTTACAAACAATGAACATTTATTTGTCACAGTTCTGGAGGCTGGAAAGTCCAAATCAAGGTACTGGCAGATCTGGTATCTGGTGAGAGCCTCTTCCTGGTTCATAGATGGTTGTCCTGTTTCTGTCTCCTCATCTGGCAGAAGGAGGAAGGCATCCCTCTGGAGTCTCTTTTATAAGTGCACTAATCCATTCATGAGGGCTTCCCACTCATGACCTAATCACCTAGCAAATGCCTCACTTCCAAATGCTGTCACATTAGGAATCCGGTTTCAATACACATATTTTGGGGGAGCCAGGGACACATTCAGTCCCCAGCAGTGCCTGAGATTTGGGGTTTCTCTCTCCTGCATTAATCCATTCTACTAATACAGGGCAAAGAACAATTACATGTGCTAACAGGTCATCTTCTCTTTGGTAAAATAGTACCACAGCTACTTAACTGCCCAAATATAAGCAGACATTGAAATGGTTTCTTTTTGACTCACTCCTTGCTACATTCTTTACATTATCAAAGAATAAAGGGGGTTCTTGGCCACCTGTATCCTCTTCAGGCACTGCACTCCCAGTTAAGTCAGTGACAATACTTCAGCCATGACAGTAATAGGGACACCTGTTAAGGCCTTTAGAGGCAATTATCTTAAGTAAAGGTGACAGTCATTTGCCCAACACAGTGGATTTACAGAAGACTGGATGTTCTTCTATAATTCAGTCTTAAACCTAATGTGTTATTTCTCAACTCCAAAGGACCAAATTCTAGTTATGCCCACCTCCACCCTCTGTCATCACCACCATGGAACCTGCTGAATCCCCACTCCTAGGAGAGCTCACCATGCTGGTCTCAATGGCCAATGGGAAGATGCCAGATGGCATTTCTTCAAGATCTATTATTTTAAATAAACAGAGGAGACAGAGCCTGAATAAGTTTGTGGGAACCTGATACCCCCAAAGGAGTCTAGCTAGACAAAAGTGTGCCTTAAACAGTATTAATAATGTAGAGTGAGTCAGTTCTATGTTTCAAAAGCAAAACCTTCAAAAAAATAAATATAATGGCTTAAATCCAATAGGTTTTCTTGGCCATATATTGACTTGCTTCTGATTTATAGTTTGTAAGTACTTGCATTGGCATCATAATGCATGGCTAAAAATACAATGGAGATAGAGACAGTGTTTCCTCTGAAGTTTCCCAACTCTCTTGCCTAAATCAGGGGTGAATAGTCTCAGCAGAGGAGAGGAGCCTTTCCCTATTGTGTCACAGCTGCAACAGTTGGCATCAGAGAGCACCACCTATTGGGTCTTCACTGACCTGCAGAAAAAGGACCACTGGGATGCAGGGTGACTAGAAAGAAAATGGAATCTAGAGGATGGCTTTGTCCATCTTTGTCTGCATCTTAACTCTTCATTCACCCACTCCCTACTCTTCCAACTTCCAACCAGGACCATAAGGTGCCATGCTATGGCTGCCTACAGTTCCCATTCTAGGCAAAAATAGCCAACAGACCACCTGTGGGTCACTGGCAGCCTTTAACAGTATTGCTATTAGCAATAGGAAATGTCAATAATAAAGCTAGAACATTCACTTTTACATTCTTGGCTGAGACCCCCGTGTAATAACAGGTTAATAGGAGAAAAACAAAAAGAAGTTTAATAACATGTATACCTCCTGCATACATGAGACATATAGGAAAGCAGTACCTTTTTGAAATCGCTTCCATCTTAAATACCATCTTCAGCTAAAGACAAAAGAAAAATATTGGGTGGGTAGAGAACAGTTATGAGAAGTTACCAGGAAAAGCACAACAAACAAAGGTAAACTTGTTATGCAGATTTAAATAATTTGCCTTCTCCACTAATAAAAGTTTCTGGGGATTTACAGTCATCCCTCTCTTCCTGGTACAGAGAAGGAGACATTCTTACAAATTAAGATTTCCCTTTTAGAATATAAAAAATAGTGAAAGGGAATAAAGGGGAAAGGAGAGAAAATGAGTGAAAATATCAGTGAGGGTGACAAAACATGAGAGACACCTAACTCTGGGAAACAAACAAGGTATAGTGGAAAGGGAAGTGGGGTGGGGGGTTGGGGTGACTGGGTGACGGGCACTGAGGAGGGCAATTGGCAGGATGAGCACTGAGTGTTATGCTATATGTTGACAAATTGAACTCCAATAAAAAATACATATAAAAAAAGATTTCCCTTTTAAATGTAAACGTCTCTTACAAAAGGGTTACTTCTAATCCTTTTTCAGAGCTTTTTCTGTGTCTGCTATTTTTTAAAAATAATCAGCTAGAGATAATCTTTATGCCAAAGAGATATATTTGGGGGTAACAAGTTTTCTTCTCCTTCAAGAGGAAAGTATACATATTACCCTCCTAATCCTCAGCAATCCCTTTGGAGCTCACAGTAGGACAGCTACTGCTACTTAAGTTCTGAGCATGTCTTGCTCAGAGAGCCTGGAGGAGCTCAGGCATGGTCTCCCTGCATATCAGACCTCATCCCACAAAGGTTGTTGAAAGGCTCCTTAACCAAAATACTCTTCCCATGGTCCATGCTAGAATTCTCCCATCAGCCACTTCTTCACATTAGAGTATGAAAATATGAGGTCAGTGAGCAGAGAGGGAATTAATGGTTATTGGTTCCTGGTTTGCCCCAGCTATTTGCATATTCATCATTCCTTTCATCCTTACAACAATTGTGTGAGCAGCTGTTACTCCCCTTTTTGCAGCTGAGGAAACTGAACAATGTCTTTTGTGCCATACCCTATGTTCTCTGTATTGCATTTGTCTTGAGTTAGGTTCTCCCCAAAACAGAGTCTGAAACAAGGACCTGTGGGCAGGTACTTTATTTGGGAGGTGATCATGGGGAACATAGAGGAGGATTGAGGAGATAGAGAAGGAGGAAGAGCAAATAAAAAGATGTTTTATGGAATGGGTCACTGCTAAAGGCAGCTCACGATTTCTCCCAAAGGTCATTCTGAGGATTTAGAAAATGCTTCTCAAACTTTTCTCCTTGAGCAATAAGCAGAATAATTTCTTCCCAGGAGCCCATTCCCCAATGGTTGAGGTTTCTATGAGGGGTTGTCAGGTCTTCCACTCTTCAGACCTCCATAAGCTGCCTCTAAGAAGACTCCCACTGGTGTTCCCTACCACACAGTGTCTGTAAAGCCCTGGGTTAGAAGTACATTAAGAAAACCACAGGTGCAAAAATGGCATCACTTAGGCCAAGTCACAAAAGCAGGCCTTAATACCTAACCTAATTGCAGTTCCAACCTCCCCGAGAAATGTAGTCTTAACCAGTCAGTCAGGAATTTTCTGATGTGCACTGATGAGGTAAAGAGTCGCAGGGGACTCTCTCCATCCCACAAAGGAAAATGTGGCAATCTATCTGATAAGGCCACTCTGCACTTCCCCCTAAGGGAAGGTGACTTTACCCCAAACAATCCTTTCTCTTCTTTTGCTTATAACTTCCTTGTCCCACCCTCCTTCCTATAAAAACCTTCCATTTTGTAGAACTCTTAGAGCTCCCCCCCCCCCACTTTCTAGATGGAATGCTGCTGGATTCATGAATTGCTTAATAAAGCCAACTGGATCTTCAAATTAACTCAGTTGAATTATTCTTTAACAAATGGAAGGCATAGGGCTCATGCTTGAGGCGAGATGCTATGAAATGAGTCTAGGTAGGCACAGGCGATTTCAAGAAGGTACTCAGTTTTCCTGGGTATGTCCCATGTATGCAGGAAGTATACAAGTTATTAAGCTTCCATTAGTTTTCCACCTATTAATCTATTATTGTTGGCAGGTCTCACGCAAGAACCTAAAAGGGTAGAGGGAAAACTGGTTTTCCTCCCCTACATATTCTATAGAAAAAAAACTCTATAAACTCTTCAACATCTGGGCAACCTATGGATGGGTTCTGATAAACCTAGAGTGAACACAAAAAATACAGTGAGGGAAAAAGTGACAGGCGAAATAACATTTCCTCTGGAGACTGCACTGCCTAGGGTACAGATTATAAAGCTGGAAGGAAGCAGGCAGAGGTCTAGAGACTGCAGAGGAAATCCTCAGGCTTCTTTGAGAATTGTAGGCTAGTAAGTTGAGGGAGGGAGAAATATTTCCTTTAAAGATCTAAAGAAGAGTGAGTGAGGGACATGATAGAGCAGAGAGATGTCAGAGAATGGGAAGTAAGAGAGTGAAGAGAGTGTGTCAGTCCCCTTCCTTCTTGGCTCAGAATGGGATGTGTCAGATGATACTACATCAATCAATCCCAACTGGTTTGGGGTTCTCATTAGATGCCTGTCACCACCAGGTCACATGCAAAATGATAATATTTAGTATTGGCTTTATATGTGCAAGATGATATGCAAGGTTGTGCCTATCACTTCCTTGAATCATAATAGCCCTTTGAGTTGAGTTCTGTAATTATTCCCATTTTGCAGATGATGCGCTTGAAATTCAGCATGTTTGTAGCATCTAGCCCTCAATTGGTACATTTAAGCGCCTTGAGACAGAATTTGAAATCAGGATCGTGTCATATGAGATCCCATGCACATAACTAAAAATCACACATGAGAAGAGAGTTTTCTTCATAAATCTGGAATCCAACATGCCTGGAGTAAGCCTTCATACCTGGTGCCCACTAGTAATTGTCAACTGACCCTCCCATCCCTGCTACTTACCCTACTATGCAAATCTGGGATAGTGTTTTGGTTTCCCTTGGGTTTTTTCACTTTCTTCCAACCCTGAGCACTCTGACTCTCCTTATTTTTCCTGGGGTTAGGGTGATACAGGTAACATGCAATATCACAGAAAATAGACTTTACCTGTGACAGGCTTTCTTGTGGTGAATTTCCTGGTAAAAGTGGACAGTAAACCTTAATTTAGTTCAGTCTATGCTCTCCCCAAATTCATCTTAGAGGAAACAGAGAAACTTTAATATGTACCTTTGAGAAGGACTTGAGAATACTCCTTTGCCCCAAATCATATCACCCCTCATGTGCCTCAGGGATCCAGCTCTTGAGTCTCCAAATGCTCTGACCATGAAGCTATCCAGAGTGGATTTAAACTCAAAATTTCACTTACCTTTTCCTAGTGGCATATCTCTTAATCTCTGTCAGCCTCATTTTTTTCATCTAATAAAACATAGGTGAGAATATTCAACTCTAATCATTGTTATAGAAGCTGTAGACAAAATATACACAGTAATACATAGTAGGGTTCTTTTTTAATTTGCAATGTGCCTTTCCCCCTAATTATCATCCCATTTCATGAAAAATGGATTCCTATAGACTCCTTGTGGAGTCTATAAATCATGCCTATTTTTAAATAAACAAAAAACGTCACCAATAGAGGAAAAAAGAAATCTCCTCCTCTTTCCCTAGCAGAGATTACAATCGAGTTTCAGTATATGTCTTTTGGGCCCACACAAATTTACAAAACTTCCTAAAAGTTAGACATTCTGATTAACAAACTTACTCTTTTCATGATTTATAATGAAAAGAATTTTAATATGTTTCAATATTTCTGATAGTTTCAAACCTAGTAGATCTACTCTGGGAAATGCTTCATAGTTAATAAAAATCAACACTGATGAACTTCTCAAAAAAAAAAAATGTCATTTCTGAGAAAATTTGGTGCTCAATAGCCCCACCTACTGGAAAAAGAATCCCTGAATGGACTTTTCTGCCACTGTGGCTTTTGAAAAATATAAGAATTGGAGGGAAATTTGGAGATGAATGAGTCCCATTCTTCCTAATTTATAAATGAAGTTACTGAGTTTGGCTCCGATGGATGTGAATTTCCCAAACTCGTAGGTTAAGGCAGTACCTGCGGAGGAGGATTTGTACTGCTATATCTTTCGACTGCCAGCATGCTAGTTCCGTGGGCATCAAACAATAGTGATTGTTTCTGATCATATCTTATGTTTATGTAGCATACTAGAGTTTGGAAGGCATTTTCATAGATATTGCTCCAATTACACCTTATAATCACTCTGTGATTTTGTCATTCCCCAATGTCCCACAGCTGGTAGGAGACAGAACTGAAACACCAGCTCAGGACTTGGAGCTCTGGCTTTCATGGGAGGCTATACCCTTGCTTCCTTTAAGCTTCCTTCCTTTAGGATCCTGAGCAGAATCACCTCCAAGCAGCCATGGGAAACTGCAGAGGTAACTTTTCCTATAGCGATTGTGATTCATTATTCTACTGTCAAATGTCTATTCTACTGGTGTCTTGTTGGAGGCAAATTATGCTCGAGACTGAGATTGTCTTTGCCAACAATTTTTCCAACACTGGTTCACTGCAGGAATTATAATTTATAATAATAATAATAATATTTCACAAGTCAATAGCATTCAGGACAATGTCTCTTAATAAGCCAATAAAGAAATAACATACTACAAAACAACAATAGATTAATTACACTATTGTTTCAAGCAAGGGAGATGAAAGAAATAAAATCCAAATTTAGTTGAGGTGTACCTTTCTATGAGATTTTTAAAAATGTTTTATTTATTTATTAATTCATGAGAGATACAGAGACAGAGGCAGAGACAGAGTCAGAGGGAGAAGCAGGCACCTTGAGGGGAGCCCAATGTGGGACTCAATCCCGGGACACCAAGATCATGCACTGAGCCAAAGGCAGCCACGCAGGTATCCCTCTATGAGATGGTTTTCTATAGAGCCAGTCCTTCCAACTAAAAGCTGGTATCATCTGTCAGCTTAGGTCTGCTGTTTCTGAGGCGCATAGCTAGCAGATGACAACACCAGTGTCGACAGGCTAGGTGGGCTGCTCCAAAAGTTAGTGACAAGGGACTGTCACATGGTTGTGTCACTGCCCTTGAGGTGAAGCCTCACCTAGCCTCACTCCCTTCTCCTGGGACTGCTGCATGGTTTCACACCACTGCCGATCGGGAATGGCCTGGCCAAGGCAGGAATAAGTGTCTCAAGATCTCCGGAGAGTGATTTAGGTCAGCAAAGAGGACCCTTGCCCAGACCAAACACTCTGAAGCTACTGGTCAAACCTCTTGCACTTAAAGTCTTAAAGGCCCATCACATGATGCACACCAGTGCCATTACTATGAGTGTCAATAACATGATGGTCCCCTCCACGCCAGGTGCAAGAGTTTGATAAAAAAAAATAAAAAATAAAAAATAAAAAAATAAAAGTCCTAATATTCAGCTTCAAAACAATTTTGTGAAAACAAGATATTCAAAACAAATTCAAATCACAAACAACTTTGTCCAAAACAAACTTTCAAATCATAGATTTTAAAGCATAAGGAGTCAGTGCACACAAGTGGCAGAACCAATTGACAACATCCCTCTGGGTGGTTATCAATACTGCAGGTAGAAGTTGCTATTTCTTGAATACATATATAGTGAGATAAATCCAAGAACAAAGAGAAAGAAGAGAAGACAATGTAGATAACGCATCTGGGGCTCAAATCAAATACTTTTTTTCATGTGCATGGGATTTTCACTGAAATCAGGGAAAAGATACTTGCGCATAAAGGAGATTAGTCATTTGAAGATTCAATAGCAATTGATTTTGTCATTGTAACACATCTCTCCACCTTCCTTCACCTGCCTCAACTCAGTCAGAGGACCCTTGAGAATTTCCCTAATTTATTCCCCATCTGGAACTATACAAACAGGAGAACAGAAGCAAACAATGCTAGATGTTTCTGAAGCATTTAGCAACACAATAAGCATCTTCCTGTGCATTGTCTCTTTTACTCCTAACTGATGTTAAAGAAAGCAAATCTAGTCTAATTTTTAGCCCTATTTTACAAACTGGTAAACTGAGTTTCCCAAAAGTTAAGTAATTTAGACACAGAAAAGTAGGGAGCAGCTACATAATCTAATGGCAATGCTTTCCTTACTAAAATTTTAAAATATACTGGAATGCTCTTATACATTTTTTTTCCTTACTTATTTTTATTTTTAGCTCAAAAATGACAGAAAAAATACTGAAAGTTTTTTTTTTTTCTGGGGAGTGGGGAGTACCATAATTATGCAACAGATATTCATTGAGCACCTACTGTATTATATGTCAGGCACTATATGTTGAGAATATAGCAATGATCAAAACAGATAAAGTTTCTGATCTATGCAGCTCACATTCTTGAGAAATAATAGAAAGACAATAAGCAACTCAACAAATAAACCTGTAATTACATAGAATGAGATATAACTGGATTGATAATAAGTAGGTTAATTTGTTGGGGGGAAAAATGGATGGAGGAGGTGAGGAAAGTCATTTTGGAGAAGCAGTATTTAAGCTGAACTCTAGATGATAAAAAGTTTGGTATCATCTGTATTTAAGAGTAAAGTATCTGAGGTAGAAGAATAGTAATGCAGACTCTAAGACTTGAATGAGCTCAGTCTGGAAGAAGTTAGCAAGTCTAAAGCAATGTGATTTCAAGGGGAAAATGGCAGACAGAGAGGGTCAGGCACAAAGACATCTTTATCTCGGACTTTGGACTCTATCCGAAGGCCAATGGAAGGTCATTGGAGAATCTTAAATGGGAGTGATAAGATCTGTTTTATGCCTTAAAAGGTCATGCTGGCTACTTGTAAAGAATAAATAGTGGGAGATGTTAAGTTTTTTACTAACTAGATGGAAATGAGACCGCCAAGGCAAGCGAGGGTCCAAGAACAGATTTTATTGCAGGCACCCTCGGGCGAGGTTCCACGACTCACGGGGGAAAGAGAGTGAATCGGGGAAGTCGCGCCAAGACAAGGTGGTAGGTAGGGGGTTTACATAACGTTGTAAGGCAGAACGGTTTCCTATTGGTTGGCTCATATGCAAAGGAAGGATTGCAATCCAACCAGTCAGAGTGACCCTCACTATGCAAAGGAAGGATTGCAATTCGACCAGTCAAAGGTGACTTCCTCCTCTGGGGTTTGAAGGGCATTGGGTTCGGTTGGGGAAGTCCAAAGGAGAGGTGTAAGGGTCTGCTCAAGCTGTCAGCAGGTCATTGGTCCATTGGCGTCCCAAGTGGAGGTGGTGACAGGAACCTCAGCCATTTTGGCATATCTGTCATCTTGAGGAGTTTCCCTTCCCGCCTGGCCCCAACAGGAGATATAGGGAAAAGTAGAAGCACAGAGTACATTTAAGTGCTACAACATTGGTTCTAGAGAGAAATTCCAATGGTAGGTATTAAAGTGATGCATACAGACATGAAGAGAATTATACTGGTTCAGAAGGTAAAGCTTACAAGACATGCTGATGGATCAGATTTGAGGAATGCAAGAATACTCTTTGGTCTTTAACTTGAGCAACTAGATTGACAATGACACCATTGAATGATGGCAATGATTGGGATTGATACATCTTGGGGCTGGGGAAAGTGAGATTCACTATTTTGGTTTGGTCCTGTTGTGTTTGAGATGCATGCTAACTATGGGAGTGGAAATGGCAATTAAGCAGTTAGATGTCTGAGCCAAGAGCTCAGCGAGAGGTCAGGACTAGACAGGAAAGGTGAATTTGGGAATCATCACCATATGGGTGATACCTAAAGCTGTGATTCTACATCAACTAATTTTAGGAGAAAAGTTAGAAAGAGAAGACAATGGAGTCCATAAGCCAATGTTTGGAGCATTCTAATATTTAGAGGCCAAGGAAAAGAGGAAGAGGTAGCAAGGAATTTGAGAAAGAGTAGTCAGGAGGGCTGGAGGAACATCAGGGAGTACGGCATCAGGAGAGCCCATGGAAGAGAGTTCAAAAAGGAGTTGAAGGTCAACTCTGTCAAAAGCTGACAAGAAGTCAACCAATGGGAGAAAAGTTGCCAAAGACTAAGCCGGCATGGAGGCCTCGAGAAGCACCATGGGGAAAGCAAACATGGAATGTGGAAGAAGAGCTGAGAAATGGCCTAGGAGTTATTCAGGGAAGAAGACAACAGGGAAATTGCTTTTAGCTCGAAGATTCCACTACCCCAACAATGACGATCAGATTTTGATACACTTATTTCTCATTTTTAGGTATGCCCAAGTCTTAGAGCCTGCTTTGGATCTTTACCCTTGGCATCGTTATGATGGCATCAAGGAGTTACCAAGTTACTGTAGACTCTGTCTACAGAGAATTTGTAATAGATACACAGTGTCCCACTGAACGAATTTGCCATAGTTTGTATATTCTTTGAGCATTTGTGTTGCCTTTAACTTTTTGCGATTAGAAATGGATATTTTTGTACAGAGACCTTTATTTTGGACTGTTTCTTTGGTTGAATATCCCACTTTGGCAAATTACCAAAAGACTTTTCCAAAGGTCTGTACTGACTTAAAATGTCATTCACCATGCATGAGGTTATTTTATTCACCCTCCTGTCCTCACCCCCAAAACCTGATTGTCTGGGGAGGTGATATTAATAGGTGAATCAAGCACTGTGGTATTTTATTTCATATATCTCATGATTATTTGTTAAAGTATTATTTTGTTTGTTTTCTAGCTGGGACACATCTGTTTATATCCTGGGCTTGTGTATCTAGTAGGCTCTTGGCATTTTGTTTTGTTTATTTAAATTGTCAGTCAGAAGAACCCCAACTTTTTATTGAATATAGTTTCTTGGGCTTGTCATTTATCTTACTATTTTAGTTAAGTGTTTTGCTTGTTTTTTTTTGTCACTTATGGAAGCTTTTAATTATGATGTAATTAAATATGCTGATCTCATGAATGCTTAATTGTCTTAATGTGCTTTGTCTCCTTCACAGATTGTCTGTGATAAAATCTTAACCCCAGACTTCAAGACTGTCTTTCCCCTTCTACTCCTTGGCATATGTTTGAGGAAAGCAAACTCATTTAATAATATTGTTAATTTAGAGTGCTTGTATGTATCAGTCTAGAACCAGCTGTGCTGCCAAAATAACCATCTAATAAAATTCCTTATAAAAGGCAAATGTAGTAAAGCTTTTTTTTTTCTTATCTATACTCAAAATAATGTTAGAGATCTCCTGGTTTATTGAGATCAGGAGCCCCCACAGAAGGAAAGTTTGAGTACTGAGGATAAACACACACCAGGTAGCAGAGGAGGGGGTGCATATCTCTGGACTCTAATGGTACAGTCCCACCAAGCTCCTGTTGCATATTCTGTTAATAGTACAAGCCACAGTTGACTGAGCACATACCATGGGTTAAATACTTTTTATACATTATCTCAATGTTGTCAATAGCCCTTCTAGGTAAGTGTTATCTTCATTTTACAAGGAGTGGCACAGACAGGATTCCAGGCCAGGTATATTTGACTGCCAAACTCTCCTTTAACCCCTAAGCTCTCTCTTTAGTGTTGGCCCACTGGAGGTTCTGGCTCTTGGCTCTAAGACCTTCCCTCATTCATGATGGTCACTGTGGAGATCAGTCTGATCTCTCTACTCCAGAACTTCCCTTCTTTTCTGACTCACTCTCTGGCTCTGCCCCTCTGTAGGAGACAAGAAACAACAAGAACTCTTAAAAACACAGGATTGTTTCAGTGCAACACAATTAAAGATGCAGAAAATATTACTCTGTGAACTAAAAGTATTCTATTATGTACTCTATTATGTATTCTAAAAGTTTTTAATATTGTTTTTATGGCAAACACCTGTGGTAAATATCTCCTTTTTGAATATTGTCAAATTGTATTAAAAAGCTAGGAGTCTTAAGATTTGTATTTTGAGAGCTGTCTACAACCCCAAAAATCAACTTCATCTCTATTCCCAGCTCTGTATTGTTGAGCACTTTACAGGAATCATCCAATTAATCCTCTAAATATTATTTTTTCTTATTTTCACAGTACAGATAAAGAAGATGAGGCAAAGAATCAAATCACTTGCTCTGTCAATAAGTGATATCCAGGGTTTGAATTCATATATGTGTAACTCTATGCAGTACACATTGGCATCCCAACCCCATCTGGGGTTACTAGCAACCAGGAAACTCATGTAGGGACTTGCCCACACAGCCCACTCACATCAGAAGGCGATTCCTGGTGCAGTGACTAACTCTCCTCCTTCCAGTATTCCAGGGATGAACTATCCTTGACTAACACTGGAAGGCCAATGGCCAGTAGCCAGAGTAGACCCCACATTCAAAGAGGAGAAGCTAGAACAGTCAGGAGGGTAGTGGCCCCCAAAATGGCTTAGAGGCAGGCTGAAGCAATCTGGCTTATTTAGTCTGAAGAGAAGCAAAGAGATGGAGTTATAGTAGTTTTCAGACATCAGATATTATTATGCTGAAGATTGACCAGCTGTTTCTTGTCATCCCTAAGAATATCATCAGAGAAATCTGTATTAAGTGGTAGAAACAGAAAAAAAAGGCATAACATTCTCTCTTCACTGCAAAGAAGGTAGACAGACCACGGGGAGGTGACAAAGTCTTATCTGGAGAAGCACATTCACCAAGTTCTTGGAAAGAACTAGTTCTTTGTCAGACTGTATAGAATGAGTGATATGATAACGTCCCTTCTAGTCTACACCTTCCAAGAATCTAGAAATTTAGAGATACTAAAAACTTTGTCAGAAATATATTGATAACAAATAAAAACAAATGATGATTAAAGTGGGCAATTATTATTTTCTACCCAGTAACCTGCCTTTATGAGGACATTTCTACTTCTGCTGGTTCTTTTGAGATCAGTTCCTCTCCCATTTTCTTCACATGCCTATAAATAAGAGATGCTTCCATACATGAGCTCAACCTCTGGACACATATGGTTGATCCAGGAGTTGAACCAATGAGTCCCTTCCCTGACATTTTTTGGATCTGGAAAAGAGGGACTTGTACCAGAAACACTGACTTTGGGAAATGAATGAAAAGTTTGGGAGCTGCCACTTGCCATTTATCACACATGATGAACCTTGGAAATGGAGCAGGACAAGAATGGAGGGCACCTAACTTAAAAAGAGAGAAAAAATTGACAAATCAGATTCAGAAAAAGGAGCACAGGTTATTGATCAAAGATCTTAGTACTCTTCAAGTCTCTGGTTGTGATTTCTTCTGAGGTGTAGGCACATTCCTATCTTATGCAGTCCTAAGACCATTTGTAATACATTTTTCCTTTGCTTATGCCTGTCTGAGTTGGTTTTATGTCATGTAAATCCTAAGGGCATTTACTAATACTATAATAACAATGATGGTGAGAATCCCTGAGATGGTAACCAGCACCAGTGATGCGATCAATGTTTACATTATAATTTCTTATTTTCTGTCTCTGTATTTTTATAAATATCCCTTTGTTCTTTGGATACTGAAGAAGTCATGTTAGGAGAGAGAAGACTAAATTCAATTAAAGATCTCACTATGAGACATGTTGGCAGAACTAGAAACAAGCAAAAAATTAACTCTGATTCAACCTGACAGAAGATTCAATGTTTTGTGGGGAGTAGAACACAAAACGATTCTTGGCTTTTACTTTGACTTGAAACTCAACACAGCCCAGCCCTGTATCTTGCTCTTTTGTGTGTTGCTCGGGCTGTTAACTCCTCAAATATTCCCAGGTCCACTTGACCCCAGAATGTTTGCACTGAATACTCCCTCTGTGTGGTACTTCTCTTCATACTTGCATCGCTCATCATCTCCTGAGTCTTTATCACGTCTCTATTCAAAGGTCAATTTCTAACCCCCAGTGATAAATGAGTTATTAGAACTGATGTATTGGGAGAATTTTTGACACATCATAAACACTCAGTTTTTCAAGATTATGCTGTGGGCATAGGGATGGAGGGAAGGAGGTGTACAATGAGGTTGCAACAAAATAATGATAATAGCAACAAAAGGGTAAATTAATTTCCAGTCTTTAACAGCTAAATTTCTGCCCCCCAGCCACTTTCTAAATCTTAAATGAACAAATTCAGAAGTCAAGTCCACTGGGAGTATCTTCCATGTGCTCCCACAGGCAGTCCTCCTGGCCGCCATATGCATTCATTATCTTTTCCCTCTGGCACCCAAAGCTTGGGACGATTGTCTAATTCTTGCAGAGGTATTTCCTGCATTCCTGACATGGGCTTCCAGGATGGGTCCCCAAAAACATCTGCCTAGGTCAAGATGGGGGAAATTCTTCACCTCTTTGGGTGATTCCTTGGAAATTCTTCACCTGTTACAGGGCTACATGGCTGATTTGTGGTCTCTAAACCCTGGGTTCATTTCTTTTCATTTCCCTACACTTTAAAAATCATGTCCAATCCAGATCATTGAGGAAATCTTTCCAAATACCCCAGGGACCAAGACTTTGGCACTAGGGTTTTTAATTGTCTTGTCTCTATTAGAGCTGTCTTTCCACAGGTCTAGTGGGGGGACTGTGGGAATGAGAGTTGTTTGGGAAGGAGGAAAATTTAAGGATGTTCTCTGGGCTGTGTTCAAATTGCTTCTCCCTTTCACCCAGTGCCCAAAGCAGCCTGGGTCCCTGTCAGAATGTTTTTTTTTTTTTTTTTTTTTTTTTTTTTTTCAGAATGGGTTTTTGATCCATGACTTTGGCAGCTGGAATGCTGAGGGGCCTTATGTTTACTGGTGTTTTAAGGAAGAAGAAAAGGAGGCATATTAACATGTATCCTGTGTCTGGCCAAACACTGGGTTGGAGGCTGTATTTACCATTTCCTACTCACCATTCACTAGGATGTAGACAACACTATACCTGTTTTCTATAATGGACCAGATTCACAGAGGGAGTTTACCCAAGGCAACATAGCTAAGATGAGGCAGAGCTGGAAGCCACATCTTTGTCTTCCAGATCCCAAACTCACTGCACCATGCTGCCTTCTACTCTAGTTATTGTCCTTCCCACATGTAAGAAAACAACCCTGAAGCATTGCCTCAGCGCTCCAGACAACAGAACACAATAAGGATTAGTGAGCACCCAATTTAAGAACCTCTATGGTGGGGTGCCTGGGTGGCTCAGTCAGTTAAGTGCCTGCCTTGGGCTCAGGTCATGATCCTGGAGTCCTGGGATCAAGCTCTGAGTTGGGTTCCCTGCTCAGCGGGGAGTCTGCTTCTCCCTCTGCCCCTCCCTCCCTGCTTGTGCACACACTGTCTCTCTCCCAAATTAATAAAATCTTAAAAAAAAAAAAAAAGAATCTATCTGGTGAATGAAAACAAGGAAACTGAGGCCTGAGTTGGGAAGCGACTTAGCTACAGTCTATTGGCCAGCTAGAGTCTGAGATCAGGGGTCTCCTGATCTTTCCTCCAGGGTTTGAGTCCCCCTGGAGCTGCTACAAGGGGTGGATTAGGGACAGTACATGGAGAGGACATGTCTATTCTTATCTCTGAAAAATCCCAACCCTAACTTCACAAGCTGCATAGAGCCTAGGGCAAATTATGGCCCCTCTTCTTATCTGCAGACTGCTTTGTGCAACTTCTGGGTCTGGAGGAGGGATCCAGCTTGGCAAACATCTAAGGAAACTACAGAGCAAGAAACTGAGATAAACAGGTATTTGCTCTTGAAATGACCTTAATTACACCTGTCAAGAGATTTCTGCTTGAGCAGATTGAACGAGAAAATGAGAGTATGGGTGGATATAGAGCACTCCAACCCTAAGGGGTTCAGCAGTTGTGCTCCTGTGGGGCTCCTTTCTCTGGGTTCCTACCAGGCTCGAGTGCTGCAGGCTGTGGGGTTAGAGACAGGCCTTCCTGGGGAAGGTGTCTTTTTTTTTTTTTTTATCTCAGACACTTCCCGTTCAGCTCTCCCTCTGAGGGTGGGAATCCCTGAGGCTCAGTCCCACAAAGCCCAAGGCACTTGACGATGATCTAATGCAAATTCCAATCCAATGCTGCTCCAGCTCACTTTATCCATAACAGATCCTTCGGCCTCTGTTTGAATTTCTCCAGTGACAATGAACTCACTGTGGAGCCCCATCCCCAAGAGGCAGCGAAAGGTATGGAAATGAGGCCTGAATCTCCACCTGAATTTCCCTCTGGTAACTCCAGTGAGCTTCACTTGTTAGTTATCAGGCTGAGCACGTGGAAGTACACCTTGGCTACACCAAAAATTCTTTCTCTGGTTTTTCATCTCCTTCCTCTTTGCTTAGCTCTGGTGGCAGGCTCCTAGTTGCTGGTCTGTATATATTTATTGATGGAATGGTTGAATCACATGTATATATTCATTGCTAGAATCTGACAGCTCTATCCTGATCATTGTGATATCTCTGCGACAGGTACTATATGAAGCACCAGCGACTCAGTAGGTCTCATGAGACACAAAACTTAGAATCTATGAAGGAGAAAATGTAATCTTTGTGTCAATGATTCACACACGCACACAATTGTTAACCGACATAGGGAGAAGGTTATGTGTTCACCAAATCCTGTTTCATATTCCTCCTTCATCGACCAATGGAATACAAGACTTCCCAGTTCCTTGTAGTTGAGAGAGGCCGATGGAGTGTGAGCAGAAGTGACACATATTTCTTCTAAGTCAAACCAGTGTAAGTACCAAGAGACTCCTGTATTTTTCTCCTTTTGACAAAAGGAGTTGTCAGGATCATCATTGAGATGATAGAGTCTCCATCCAACCCCTCCAACCAGGGCTTCTGATTCGCTCTGTGGTGCAGAGTTCCCCACACCAGTCTGCCTTGAATATGAATGTATATAGGAAATAAACATACGTTTGCTTCTACCACTGATGTTTTGAGGTTTCTTCATAGCCACAGCATAAGCTAGCTTATCCTGACTAATGTGGCACTTATTAAGGAACGACAAAAAGGGTAAAATTGAAGCTGAGTAAAAGAAAACATACACTATTGGAGGAAAAACATATGCTTTTGAAAACTTCCCTTCTCAAAGGTCACTATTCATCTCACTTTTCCTAACCATATTATGTTATTTTATAACTCAGATTGGCGGTGAAAAGGCCAAGCCGCATAGTGAGGGTCCGGCAATCAGAACCACTAATAAATAGCCAATTAAAACTATGTAACATTTATTTCCTGGGAAACCCAGCACGAAATATTTTATTAGTAGAGCTTTATATTCCCTTTTAACTTCTTAGACTGAAAATCTGTCCCCTTTGACTTCTGCCACGTGTCATGAGCAATTCTCATCTCCTTTCTCTGGTCCCTCACAGGACTATTTTCTCTAATTTGGATTCATTTCTAAGCACTTCTTTGGTGATAAAATCTGAAAGCATGATAAAATATTATCATGGTGAATAGGGCACAGGAAAAAGTAAAGCCATACATCAAGCCCCTGCATCAGGCACTTTCCCTCTGTTGTTTGATTTAAACTTCCTAATACCAGTGAGGGAAATGTCGCAGCTCCCCCAGTATACCTACAAGGCAGTTGAGACTCAGTACATTTAACTGGCTGACCCAAGACACAGGTAGCAAATGACTGAGCCAATATTCCAGTCTGTAAGTGTGTGATTCCAGAGCCCTCAAGCCAGGGATCGAGAGTCCAGTTCTTGTTCCTGATTTCATCTTCACCTAACTATCTTCAATGGTGGGAATCCAATCTCTATTCATTCAGCCACAGAACAAATGTTGATTGAGTGCTTGAAATTTAGAGTTTGCAATTCACTCCTCCTTTTTGTTTGATCTTTACAATCTTCCCTTGAATTGGGTTAGTGTGTAGGTTACAATTTTAGGAGGCAAATAAGTGGCCTGGCTCTGTCACTCACTGTGAGGGTCAGGCACACTTCAGCATTCCTTTGAACTTGATTATCCCTCTGCACAATGGGAGAGTGGTGTGTGTGTGAGGAGGGGGCATTGACTGCATTGACATCATAGGGTTGTTAGCAGAATTAAATAAAGTGATTGATGCAAAGTGAATCAGACTAATGGCTGAGCCTGTAATATTGCTTATGCTTGGTTGGGGTCAGTTTGCTTTGTCAGTGTTGCTTAGTCTGATTTACTGGGGGGACAGACTCAACAGTAGAAGAAGATAGGAAAGGAGAAGAAACAAAGACTCATCTTCAGTGACTTCCCCAGGCTACAAAGACTAAATGGCAAAGCTCACAGCGACTCAAAGGCAAGTTTGCTCCTTGCCTATCCACTGTTCAGCCTGCCTGACCTCAACTCTAAAAGCCAAGTGATTCCCATAAATAGGCAGGGCAAGATGGCACCTGCACATCTCTCTTGTCAAAAAAATAGAATAAAAATAAAATGATTTAAAACAAGGTGGTCTAGATTTGCAAAATGTTGGCAGTGTTATGTAATCATAAATTCCTATTACTGCAGGGAAAAGCTATAGCACAAAGTGGCTATCTAGTGGGGTCAGAGAAATAGGAGGTTGAATCTCAGCTCTGACATTCATGGTCTACGTGATTTGGAACAAGTTACTTAAATCCCCTGATAATCAGTTACTTTATCTGGAAAATGAAGATGCCTAGTAGGTGTTATTTATATTTATCTCGGAATTTTTGCAAGAATTAAATGAGAGAACATAGGCAATGCTGCTAGAAGGAGAAAAGATCTAATAAGGCTCATAATTCTTATTCTTGTTCTAATGATTCATGCAAAGTGCTTAGCTCTGTGCACATTACAACACTAACTAAATGTCAGCCCTAACTCTTAGTAAAGGGTAGGTAATTACCGAGGGGCGTTGGAGACTCAGGCACCAACAGAATGATGTTTAGTGACAGGCAGTTCACTTTCCCTGGTTAGCTGTAACTTAGTAATGTTAGTTACAGGACTAGGAAATCATTATTGTCATAAGCTTATTTAAACCACAGCCTCTATCTCTTTGTGCAAGTAAATTCTATATATACATCCCATTTAGTCTCTGTACCTCTGCCTTTTCATGCATTTTGTCCATCTCTTTCCTCTTCTTGGGATGCCCCTTGCTTCTCCAGCTTATTCTGCCTGCCCCTCTTCATGCTCACTGTCTGGCATATGCAATATTTAAGTCCCAAAGTAAATAAATAAAATACTTTTAAAAACAAAAAAACAAAAAACAAAAAGAAAATGGCTAGCTGACACCTTGTTGGAAACTGGTGCTCAATAATTATATGCAGGTATATGCATATGTGTGTGTATTTCCTCTCAAGAATTCTGTGAGGTATTCTGTGAATGTATGGTTGAATTGCATATAGAATACTTTTTTTAAGATTTCATACATTTATTCATGAGAGACACAGAGAGGCAGAGACATAGGCAGAGGGAGAAGCAGGGTCCCCATGGGGAGCCCGATGCAGGACTTGATCCCAGGACTCCGGGATCATGACTTGAGCCAAAGGCAGATGCTCAACCACTGAGCCACCCAGGTGCCCCTATAATATTCTCTTGAAGAGTACTCAGATTAGATATTAGTCACATGCTCTAAATAACAACTTAATACAAATGGTAACTAATCTCTGCTTGATTGTAACCACAGATAAAATGCTAATATAGAGAGGAGGGCAAGATATAATTATGGTATCTGTGTAAATGGTGGAGAGAGGTTCTTGAAAAAATTTTTGGAAGAGGTAGCTTTGGAGCTGGATCTTAATTAATGGATAAGGATGTGTGTGTGTGTGTGTGTGTGTGTGTGTGTGTGTGTATGTGTGTGTCTATGTGTGTATGTGTATAAATGTGAGAAATGCAAGCTAGAAGAGGATTCCTGGAATAATGAACACAGTAAGAAGAGAAATGTGGGAGAGTAGGGATGAGACTAAGTGAGGAATGAATTGAGTGACATGCTGGGATAAAATGTGTGTCTATGTGTATTTATATGTATGTATATGTATGTGTACATATGTGTGTGAAAAACAAGATTGGAAAGGGAAATTGGAGTCTGAATGTGGGAGATTATTTGAGCTTCACGAGTTTTCTAGTTTAATGTATAGACTAGAGGAGTTAACCTCTTTAAAGGTGTGACAAGATAAGGGCTGAACGTTAAATCTGGAAGCTGTGGGAAGGATGGGATAAGGCAAGAGAAGGGATTGGGAAAAATTAAGATATTAATTAAATAAAATTTGGTTAAAATAGGGAAACTATCAATGCTTTAAATTAGAAAACTATAGACGTTAGCATGGCTTAGTTTTGCCAGATATTTTGGGCATCAACTTCCTCTATCAGAGCCTTGGCATTCAGCACTGAGTGAAGTGTGAGAAATCAGGAACATGCAAATTTCATTCCAAATATCTGATGCTTTAGAAACGAAGTGGAAAACACTGTGAGCAATTGTTTCTAAGGTGTTCATGCATTCCGATGACGTGGATAAATGTTGAACTCCAAAGTTGGAAGAGGGTGCTATCCTTCTCCTTCCAGCAAAGTTTTGGCTTCTTAAAATCATTATTGAAATTGAATTTCATTTCCTTACTGAAAACCCACCAAATCTAGAAAGTGAATCAAAACAGCAAACAACTTTATAATGGAACTTTTAATTGCCACTTAGATGGATTGTCTGAGGATTACATGAGCCAATTAAAGTAAAACAATTTGTACATATGTAGTAAGCACCAGCTAATTATTAACTGCTATTAATTATATTGTTATTATCATCTGTAATCCAAATGCTTCATTCTGAATATGTAGCCTCTCTGGGGCTTTTTCTTGTTAAATCTGCGGTTTGTGGAGACTGGTGTTTGGATTTCTTCTTTTGGTTGGAAGAGCCGTCCCTGTTTGAGGCTTCTCTCATTGTTCGATGAAATGTTACCTCCCAACACCAAATATCTTACTGCTGTAGTACATTAGCGATATTACTATTGAATCATATGACACTCATCACTTGGGCTACAGTTTCACACAGTATATTCTCATTTAATGATTCCAACATTATTTTTGCAATACATGAAAATTTTGAATCTTAGGTTAAGCATTTTTTTTTTTTTTTACTGAGGTAGGTGTTTTTATTTTGTAATATCTATTTCCCTCTGTGAATTCTTTTTTTTTAATTTATTTTTTATTGGTGTTCAATTTACTAACATACAGAATAACCCCCAGTGCCCGTCACCCATTCACTCCCACCCCCCGCCCTCCTCCCCTTCTACCACCCCTAGTTCGTTTCCCAGAGTTAGCAGTCTTTACGTTCTGTCTCCCTTTCTGATATTTCCCACACATTTCTTCTCCCTTCCCTTATTTTCCCTTTCACTATTATTTATATTCCCCAAATGAATGAGAACATATAATGTTTGTCCTTCTCCGACTGACTTACTTCACTCAGCATAATACCCTCCAGTTCCATCCACGTTGAAGCAAATGGTGGGTATTTGTCATTTCTAATAGCTGAGTAATATTCCATTGTATACATAAACCACATCTTCTTTATCCATTCATCTTTCATTGGACACCGAGGCTCCTTCCACAGCTTGGCTATCGTGGCCATTGCTGCTATAAACATCGGGGTGCAGGTGTCCCGGCGTTTCATTGCATTTGTCTCTTTGGGGAAAATCCCCAACAGTGCAATTGCTGGGTCATAGGGCAGGTATATTTTTAACTGTTTGAGGAACCTCCACACAGTTTTCCAGAGTGGCTGCACCAGTTCACATTCCCACCAACAGTGTATGAGGGTTCCCTTTTCTCCGCATCCTCTCCAACATTTGTTGTTTCCTGCCTTGTTAATTTTCCCCATTCTCACTGGTGTGAGGTGGTATCTCATTGTGGTTTTGATTTGCATTTCCCTGATGGCAAGTGATGCAGAGCATTTTCTCATGTGCATGTTGGCCATGTCTATGTCTTCCTCTGTGAGATTTCTGTTCATGTCTTTTGCCCATTTCATGATTGGATTGTTTGTTTCCTTGGTGTTGAGTTTGATAAGTTCTTTATAGATCTTGGAAACTAGCCCTTTATCTGATATGTCATTTGCAAATATCTTCTCCCATTCTGTAGGTTGTCTTTGAGTTTTGTTGACTGTATCCTTTGCTGTGCAAAAGCTTCTTATCTTGATGAAGTCCCAATAGTTCATTTTTGCTTTTGTTTCTTTTGCCTTCGTGGATGTATCTTGCAAGAAGTTACTATGGCCGAGTTCAAAAAGGGTGTTGCCTGTGTTCTTCTCTAGGATTTTGATGGAATCTTGTCTCACATTTAGATCTTTCATCCATTTTGAGTTTATCTTTGTGTATGGTGCAAGAGAGTGGTCTAGTTTCATTCTTCTGCATGTGGATGTCCAATTTTCCCAGCACCATTTATTGAAGAGACTGTCTTTCTTCCAATGGATAGTCTTTCCTCCTTTATCGAATATTAGTTGCCCATAAAGTTCAGGGTCCACTTCTGGATTCTCTATTCTGTTCCACTGATCTATGTGTCTGTTTTTGTGCCAGTACCACACTGTCTTGATGACCACAGCTTTGTAGTACAACCTGAAATCTGGCATTCTGATGCCCCCAGATATGGTTTTCTTTTTTAAAATTCCCCTGGCTATTCGGGGTCTTTTCTGATTCCACACAAATCTTAAAATAATTTGTTCTAACTCTCTGAAGAAAGTCCATGGTATTTTGATAGGGATTGCATTAAATGTGTATATTGCCCTGGGTAACATTGACATTTTCACAATATTAATTCTGCCAATCCATGAGCATGGAATATTTTTCCATCTCTTTGTGTCTTCCTCAATTTCTTTCAGAAGTGTTCTATAGTTTTGAGGGTATAGATCCTTTACATCTTTGGTTAGGTTTATTCCTAGGTATCTTATGCTTTTGGGTGCAATTGTAAATGGGATTGACTCCTTAATTTCTCTTTCTTCAGTCTCATTGTTAGTGTATAGAAATGCCACTGACTTCTGGGCATTGATTTTGTATCCTGCCACGCTACCGAATTGCTGTATGAGTTCTAGCAATCTTGGGGTGGAGACTTTTGGGTTTTCTATGTAGAGTATCATGTCATCGGCGAAGAGGGAGAGTTTGACTTCTTCTTTGCCAATTTGAATGCCTTTAATGTCTTTTTGTTGTCTGATTGCTGAGGCTAGGACTTCCAGTACTATGTTGAATAGCAGTGGTGAGAGTGGACATCCCTGTCTTGTTCCTGATCTTAGGGGAAAGGCTCCCAGTGCTTCCCCATTGAGAATGATATTTGCTGTGGGCTTTTCATAGATGGCTTTTAAGATGTCGAGGAATGTTCCCTCTATCCCTACACTCTGAAGAGTTTTGATCAGGAATGGATGCTGTATTTTGTCAAATGCTTTCTCTGCATCCAATGAGAGGATCATATGGTTCTTGGTTTTTCTCTTGCTGATATGATGAATCACATTGATTGTTTTACGGGTGTTGAACCAGCCTTGTGTCCCAGGGATAAATCCTACTTGGTCATGGTGAATAATTTTTTAATGTACTGTTGGATCCTATTGGCCAGTATCTTGTTGAGAATTTTTGCATCCATGTTCATCAGGGATATTGGTCTGTAATTCTCCTTTTTGGCGGGGTCTTTGTCTGGCTTTGGAATTAAGGTGATGCTGGCTTCATAGAACGAATTTGGAAGTACTCCATCTCTTTCTATCTTTCCAAACAGCTTTAGGAGAATAGGTATGATTTCTTCTTTAAACGTTTGATAAAATTCTCCTGGGAAGCCATCTGGCCCTGGACTCTTGTGTCTTGGGAGGTTTTTGATGACTGCTTCAATTTCCTCCCTGGTTATTGGCCTGTTCAGGTTTTCTATTTCTTCCTGTTCCAGTTTTGGTAGTTTGTGGCTTTCCAGGAATGCGTCCATTTCTTCTAGATTGCCTAATTTATTGGCGTACTAGCTGTTCATAATATGTTTTTAAAATCGTTTGTATTTCCTTGGTGTTGGTAGTGATCTCTCCTTTCTCATTCATGATTTTACTAATTTGAGTCTTCTCTCTCTTCTTTTTAATAAGGCTGGCTAATGGTTTATCTATCTTATTAATTCTTTCAAAGAACCAACTCCTGGTTCTGTTGATCTGTTCCACAGTTCTTCTGGTCTCGATTTCGTTGAGTTCTGCTCGAATCTTTATTAACTCCCTTCTTCTCTTGGGTGTAGGATCTATTTGCTGTTTTTTCTCTAGCTCCTTTATGTGTAAGGTGAGCTTTTGTATTTGAGTTCTTTCCAGTTTTTGAATGGATGCTTGTATTGCGATGTATTTCCCCCTTAGGACTGCTTTTGCTGCATCCCAAAGATTTTGAACGGTTGTATCTTCATTCTCATTAGTTTCCATGAATCTTTTTAATTCTTCCTTAATTTCCTGGTTGACCCTTTTATCTTTTAGCAGGATGGTCCTTAACCTCCACGTGTTTGAGGTCCTTCCAAACTTCTTGTTGTGATTTAGTTCTAATTTCAAGGCATTATGGTCCTGAGAATATGCAGGGGACAATCCCAATCTTTTGGTATCGGTTCAGACCCGATTTGTGACCCAATATGTGGTCTATTCTGGAGAAAGTTCCATGTGCGCTTGAGAAGAATGTGTATTCAGTTGAGTTTGGATGTAAAGTTCTGTAGAGATCTGTGAAATCCATCTGGTCCAGTGTATCATTTAAAGCTCTCGTTTCTTTGGAGATGTTTTGCTTAGAAGACCTATCGAGTATAGAAAGAGCTAGATTGAAGTCACCAAGTATAAGTGTATTATTATCTAAGTATTCTTCACTTTGGTTAATAATTGATTGATATATTTGGCAGCTCCCACATTCGGAGCATATATATTGAGGATTGTTAAGTCCTCTTGTTGAATAGATCCTTTAAGTATGATATAGTGTCCCTCTTCATCTCTCACTACAGTCTTTGGGGTAAATTTTAGTTTATCTGATATAAGGATGGCTACCCCTGCTTTCTTTTGAGGACCATTCGAATGGTAAATGGTTCTCCAACCTTTTATTTTCAGGCTGTAGGTGTCCTTCTGTCTAAAATGAGTCTCTTGTAGACAGCAAATAGATGGGTCCTGCTTTTTTATCCAGTCTGAAACCCTGCGCCTTTTGATGGGGTCATTAAGCCCGTTCACATTCAGAGTTACTATTGAGAGATATGAGTTTAGTGTCATCATGATATCTATTCAGTCTTTGTTTTTGTGGACTGTTCCACTGAACTTCTTCTTAAAGGGGAATTTTAAGAGGCCCCCTTAAAATTTCTTGCAGAGCTGGTTTGGAGGTCACATATTCTTTTAGTTGCTGCCTGTCTTGGAAGCTCTTTATCTCTCCTTCCATTTTGAATGAGAGCCTTGCTGGATAAAGTATTCTTGGTTGCATGTTCTTCTCATTTAGGACCCTGAATATATCCTGCCAGCCCTTTCTGGCCTGCCAGGTCTCTGTGGAGAGGTCTGCTGTTACCCTAATACTCCTCCCCATAAAAGTCAGGGATTTCTTGTCTCTTGCTGCTTTAAGGATCTTCTCCTTATCTTTGGAATTTGCAAGCTTCACAATTAAATGTCGAGGTGTTGAACGGTTTTTATTGATTTTAGGGGGGGATCTCTCTATTTCCTGGATCTGAATGCCTGTTTCCCTTCCCAGATTAGGAAAGTTTTCAGCTAGAATTTGTTCAAATACATATTCTGGCCCTCTGTCCCTTTCGGCGCCCTCGGGAACCCCAATTAAACGTAGGTTTTTCTTCCTCAGGCTGTCGTTTATTCCCTTAATCTATCTTCATGGTCTTTTAATTGTTTGTCTCTTTTTTCCTCAGTTTCCCTCTTTGCTATCAACTTGTCTTCTATGTCACTCACTCGTTCTTCCACCTCGTTAACCCTCGTCGTTAGGACTTCTAGTTTGGATTGCATCTCATTCAATTGATTTTTAATTTCTGCCTGATTAGCTCTAAATTCTGCAGTCATGAAGTCTCTTGAGTCCTTTATGCTTTTTTCTAGAGCCACCAGTAGCTGTATAATAGTGCTTCTGAATTGGCTTTCTGACATTGAATTGTAATCCAGATTTTGTAACTCTGTGGGAGAGAGGACTGTTTCTGATTCTTTATTTTGAGGTGAGGTTTTCCTTCTAGTCATTTTGCTCAGTGCAGAGTGGCCAAAAGCAAGTTGTATTGGGAAAAAGAGAAAAAGAGAGGAGACAAAGAAGGAAAGAAAAGAGAAAGAGAAAAAAAAAGGGAAGAAAAAGAAAAAAAAAAACGAAAAAAAAAAAAGAAGAAAAAGAGAAAGAAAAAGAAAGGAGAAAAAAATGGGGTGGGGGAAGGAAACAAATCAAAAAGCAAAACAAAATAAAAACAAAACAAAAACAAAAACAAACAAACAAAAAAAGAACCACCGGGGAGTATCTTCTGATTCTGTGTTAAGTCCCTTGGCTTCTCCTGGAAGTTGTCCGTCTAGCTGGTCTTCTGGGGGAGGGGCCTGTTGTGCTGATTTTCAGGTGTTAGCAGTTGGGGGAGCTGCTGTGCCCCTGCCTGGTGCAGGGCTCGGTGGGGGTTGTTTACCCCGTGAGGCCGCAGGAGGAACAGCCCCAGTGGCGGGGCAGCTCTGGAAACCTGGATTCAGCTCCGGCAGGAACTCCGTCTGCAGGGCCTGGAGGCTCCGGGGCGGGGCCGCTGATCTGCTCAGCTGGGGCAGGAGCGTCCTCGCTGTCCTGGGCCCTCCGGCCTCTGCCTGTCCCGGGGGAGGCCGGATCCTGGGCTGTGTCCCGGCGCCCTGTGCTCCGGAGCCTGCGCTGGTGGATTCGCGCTCCCGGGCCCCGCAGCCCCCTCTGCGGAGCCGCCGCCCGAGCCCCTCCGAGCTGCTCCTGGAACCGCGCAGCCCCCTCCGCACGGAGCCTCTTCCTCTGCCCGAGCCCCTCCGAGCTGCTCCCGGGGCCGCGCAGCCCCCTCCGCGGAGCCGCCGCCCGAGCCCCTGAGCTGCTCCGGGTCCCGCCGTGCGCGCTGCAGCCCTTAGGGAGCTCGGCGCACTCTCCTGGGCGCGCAGTTGCTGTTACTGTCCCCGGGAGCCCGAGGGCATCCCCGCCCTCCTGGGTCCTGCTCCAACTCCCCGCGAGCCCCTTTCCCCCGGGAAGGTCGGTGCAGCTCCTGCGTCTCCGGGACGGGGCTCTCCTGTCCTGGGGACACTCGCCCCGGCCTCAGCCCGGCTCCTCGCGGGGCCCCTACCCCTTGGAAGCCTTTGTTCCTTTACTTCTTTTTCCCCGTCTTCCTACCTTGATAGAAGCGCGAACTCTTCTCACTGTTGTATTCCAGCTGGTCTCTCTTTAAATCTCAGGCCGAATTTATAGATTTTCAGGATAATTTGAAGGTTTTCTAGGTAGTTTGGTGGAGACAGGTGATTTGGAGACCCTACTCTTCCGCCATCTTGCTCCTCCGGACTCGACAACTGGGATTTGAACTTGAGTCTGCCTGACATGAAAGCTCTGCACTCAAAATGCATACACCTACCTCAACCAGTCACCTAAGGATTATTCAGATATTTGTTCTCCTCAGCTCTCTGATCTGTTGGTTTAGCTAGTAAGAGCAGAATGAGTATATTCTTGAGTGAGACAGAGACAGGCTATCCGCTGTGTGCATTTAGCAAGCCATTTCCCTCTGCTGGACTTCCACCCCCTCGTGCATAAAATGGGGGAATTTCCCAAGAAATTATGAGAGTCTTCCTCAAGGAGATTTGCTTGGAGGCACCAAGGTGAAGTAAAATATGTGTCCAATTTCCGACACCTGTGAATGAGCCCTCACCTGGCTCTGCCACCTTCTAGCTGTGTGACTCTGGACAAGAGAGAGCATGACTCTGCGCCTTCATTTTCTCACCTTTAAAACAGAAAGGAAAAGACCTCAACAGTGAATTACTGCGATCTTAATGAAAAAACATGTTGAAATGGTGCAGCAAATCTGACCAATCCATGCAGCGCTTGCAGAAGCCTGGAATTGCAAAGAATAAGGGAGGACAGAGGCAAACCCTTGAATCACATCATGCAGACCATTGGCACATTAGATGTAACCAGCCTCTTCCCTCTGGTTTTATTTCTGCTTTCTTGAAAAAGTAGAAGGAACAGAAATAAATGTAGGAACAACAATGTGGCTTGCATTAGGAGAAAGAAGCCCTGGTGCAAGAGGAGGAGGAGAGGCTCCATTCGTTCCTTCCTTTTGCCCCCAGCTAAGTCCCACCCCCCTCAGACTAAGTGTGCATATTAGCTAAAAAAAAACGGTAGCTGGGAATCTACCAACCACCAGACCCTGTGCTTAGTGGGAACCCAGACACAGCTCCTGCCCTGACCTCAAGGTCCAGCTGGTAGAGATGGGGATATGAGGCAAAACAAGTTTTCATCTGAGTGCACTGTGAACAAGTGTTCATGTAGAGAGAGGACACCTGCATGTAGCCCATACTTGAGGGCCCCCCAGGTTCAATGGCATGTAAACTGAGAGAAGGTGTATTTCCTCAAATCAAAAATGCAAGACCATTGAGCCTTTGGCCTGAGAACCAGGTGAATGGCTATGAGAGGCTTGCATGGCTGGGTGTCTCTCTGGGTGTTTCAGGGTCCGGGAAAACTATAGAAGTAATGTGATATCATCAGGTGTGTGTGTGTGTGTGTGTGTGTGTGTGTGTTCACACAAACACACATGTGAATATGAGAGCAAAGTCAAGTGTATGAGGTGTATCTGGTAATAATTTTCTACTGGGAGACCTCCGCTGCTCTGGGCTCTCACCCTTATCCGCTCGGGTCACCTGTCTTCTCAGACGATCTATCCCCCTGTACTTGGCTACTTTCTGCTCCTGAAGATTGGTTTCCCTGACCCTGTTTCTGGAAAACCCTTATTCATTAATCTGTGCACATGAGCTTATTTGCTTCGGCACACATTTCCAGGATCCCTGTTCTCCCACCCACGGCCAGTTTTACTACAGCTTTCTCACGCCTCCTTTTCAAAGACCTTTTGGGTCCCTTCGTTTCCTCAAACAACTTCATACCAGGGCTGAAATGGATGAAGATTCGTCAAGAGGAAAGGTCAGTGGTTAATAGGCACAGCTGGAAAGGTTACATTAAACACAGTCTTTTATATGAATCCCTGGGCAGCTTTAGGAAATGAAAAATACAGCCTAAGAGAGAAACGGTCATGAATCTCATGTAGAGTCTGCCTCATGCAGAAGATACCCCAAAACTGCGTTCAAAATGATAGCCTCTTCTCTACAGGTTAGACCAAAATCACAGTATTTAATTACACACACACAAACACATATGTGTAACATGTACATATTTCATTCCAGTTAATTAGTAATGCACACATGAGGTTTAAATATACATATGTACACATGTATATTTCATGTTTATTAAAGTAACATGTGTACAAGGTTTAAATGGATGCACGCATGCACAGTTGAGAACAGTGAGCAAATGTTCTTCCCCACACACTTTACCCCCTCCAGTTCCACACAGAAAAGCACCTTCTATTACTTTAGCTTTCTCTGTATTTTTTTCCCTAATAGTCAGTTAGCTTAAAAATGCCTCTGCTCTTATTATCATTTTGAGATATGTTCAGTTGACTTTAGTGCTCTAGGATGCTTTTACCACCTTCTCTTCCTCCTTCCTTTGCTAGGTGTCAGATACCCCCTGCCTTCCCTGGCCCCCTTCCCATTTTCCCTCGCAGATGTGTCTCTAATTATATTCTTGCCTCTGGAATTGCGTTCTGGCATCCACTTCTCAGAAGACCTGGATTATCTTTGTCACTTCCGAAAATCCTTCTGTGGCTGCCACAGGATGAAGTCCAGATTCCAGCAGAGCATCCCCAGCCCTGTAAGATCTATTACCAGCCAGAGCCGGCTTCAAGGACATCCCTTCCCACACCCAGCTGGGTACTCCACTGATGGGGACTCTCTCCTGCCTACTCAGTGTTTTATACATGCCACTTCTCTTTCTCATTTCTGGAACTCCTCCCTCTTCTGTCACCCACCAGGAAAACTACTCATTATTCGAGAATCTGCTCAATCACACTCTCCCATCCCACATGTGCAGGATGGGGATGAGGCTGCCTTCACTCTCTCTATGTTCACTGTAGCCAGACCAGAGTGGAGATGGCTCTCTGTTTTGTGCTCGACTTCCTACTCAGACTAATGGTTTAGAAGGCAGGCAGCATCCCTCATAATGCCTCCTACTCTGTCAATTGGGAATGAAGTAACAAGGCTGTCATGAAGAGGGAGATCTAGATTTCTATCCTGGCTCCACCACTTAATTGGTTGCTTGACCTTCACTTTTGAAGCCTATTTCCTTCTCTATCAAGAACACCAAGGAGGCCATTAGACCTACTACAAAGAATATCATGGTTATTCTTGATGTGGAGATTCCCACATATCCCCAAACTCTGAAGTTGGATGCAATGTGCAAATAAATGGAACTTAGATTTCCCCCTTGAAGGGGAGGAGAGTGAGTGTATTATGTATGGTAGAAGGCAGATGAACCAAATATTTGGTGGTCAAAGGAAGAACTGTGGTCCTTATTAGTTCAACCCCTCCAAATATTTCTGGGTCTCCTTTTTTGCCAAGCCATTGGTAGGATTGCACTTCCTTCATCCCTGGAAGGTAGTCCGGCCATGTCATCTGCTTTGGTCAATGGAATGTGATCAGAAATGATGTTTCTGCCTTCTGGGCAGAAGCATTAAGAACTAGTGTGCAACTCACCAGCTCATTCTCGTTCTGCAACTGGTGATACTACCGATAGTGGCAGCTGCTCCATGAGTCTGTTTTCTAGAGTGAGAATATGAGAGAACAGGGCTAGGGCTAACCCCCGATGGGCTTGTTTATTGGTGAGAAATACATCTTTATTGTTTCCAGTCACTGGAACTGTAGGGCTATTTGTTATGTGTAGTAGAAAGAATTCTAGATGGCCCCCATAAACCTTGTGCGTGGATGTTACTCCCATGATTGTGCTATCTTACACAGCAGAAGGGATTTTCCAGGTGCAATTAACACTAGTAGGTGGTTCAGAGGGAGATTATCTGGGCGGATCTGGTCTAACCACACGGAGTCCTTGAAAAGCAGTTTTCTCTGCCCTGGTGGCAGAAGGAGCCAGAGAGATGTGAAGCACAAGGGAGATGTGGTGAGGAGGAGGTCCTCTGCTGCAAGATGGAGGGGCCACATGGTAAGACCTGAGAATAGCCTCTTGTTGCCCAGAGAGACTCCAGGCCAACACCAGTAAGGAATTGGATTATGCCTTCAATTTGAACAAACTTGGAAGTTAATTCTTCCCCAGCCCCCTCTAGGAGCCCCACCTGGCTGACACTTTGGTTTATGCGTATGAGACCTTAAACAGAGAACAGAGGCTTGACCAGATCTCTGACCTACAAAACTGTGAACTAGTATATGGATGAGCTTTAAGTGAAAACGAATACATGATGGCACCATAGCCCAGCTCAACCAGACTGACACGATTCAGATTTGTGGTGGGGATCATTCCACTGTGACATTTTTGAAGGCAGAAATTGTTCTTCCTCAAAGCCTTTGTTTCTCCAGAGCATAGAAAAGTATCTGACTCATGATTTTTATCAGACTGAGAAAACAAGATTGATGTGATGTCTGTAGCAAAGTACCTGACGTGTACTTAATAAAAAGGTTTTTTTAAAATCATGTTATAATTATCACTCGTGCAAACTAAAAAGTCTAGCACAGCTCTGAGACTGTTAGAGATGATCACTTTTTTCTCTATCCCTTCCAAATCACGTAGGAACATTTGAATAAATAAAAAGGCTGCATCCTGGGGAGTCCTAGACCACTTGTGTTTTCACCTCTTCAAGAAAGAAGCTTTCCCTGAATCCTCAGATGAGGTGGGAGTCTTCTTGTTACATTTGTTCAAAGAACTCTCTACTTCTGTTTCAAAGAAATTTTCTCAACTATAATTAGATAATTTGTATAATTGATTGCTTAAAACCTGGTTACTTTCTTTGAGGACAGAGACCATGCTTGGTTGATTGGAGTTGTTTCTCTATGACCTCACATAGCTTCTGGGATGCAAAATTCCAACAGAAAGCAGAAGCAAGGCATGAGGAAACAGAGCCAATCTTCAGTAATGTAAATGCTATACAGGGCAGGTCTTATCGTTCCAAGTATACAGATACAGATAGAAGAACACCTACCAGTATGCTAGGGACATGACACAAGGTTGTCATCCTCTAAAGGGGATCTGGCAAAAGCTAATTGTGTTTCTGGAGCTCCAATCTAAATAGCTGAGGCTCAGGGAGGTTGAAAGACAAGCAAGGAAAGTCTAGGCAGTAAATTCCAACCTTTGGATTGAGCTGACACAGTGAGACTTATAGGGACCCGGTTGGGACCAGGCAGGCTTTCAGGCCAACTCACTGCAGAGAGAACAGTGTCAAATCTAGTTGACAATTTGGCCCTAGCACCACAGAAGATAATTGCTATAGGATCGGGGGATTGGGTATGGGACTGGAGAAGGGAATTAATTTGAAGACCCATAAGATGATAACTTTAGAATACACATATCTGTGCTTGGAATGGTTGAAGTACTTGACATATGTTGTCACAATTTACTTGCAGAGCAACTCCTAGGATAATTGTTAATATGGTCTCCATTTTAGAGATGAGAACGTGAAGCACAGATTCTCAAGGTCATAAGGCCAACTGGTATTGAAACATGGCAGTCGGGGGCACCTGGATGGCTCAGTGGTTGAGCATCTGCCTTTGGCTCAGTTTGTCATCCCAGGGTCCTGGGATCAAGTCCCTCATCTGGCTCCCTGCAGGGAGCCGCCTATGTCTCTGCCTGTCTGTCTGTGTCTCTCATGAATAAATAAATAAAATCTTAAAAACAAAAACAAAAACAAAAAACATGGCAGTCTGAGCTCTGAGCCCATACTCCTAACATTATGGCAGTGTGAAGTGGTAAAAGGGAATGCGTATGTACATTGGGGGCCATAAATAGTTTAAATCTGACCCTACTCTTTTGCAGCTGGGCCAACTGGAACAAGTTTATTAACCTCTCTGAGCTTCATGTCCTTTTTTACAAAGTAGGTACAATTAGACTTGCCTTCAGAAGCGGTGATGGGGATTATATGATGATAATCATGACGAGTGTCAGAGTAGCATTTTAAGATGTATTCCATCCCCCCTTTACCTTTGGCCTCTTTTGCAACATATGTGACCCCAAGGAAAGCTTTTCTCAGCTGTGAAGGGCCTCAAAACTTGCCCCAGCTGGGTCGGGCAGAGAAAGAGAAAGGTAAGAGAATCCAACTTGCCTACCTTACTATTTCTGTTCCTGTTTGCTCGCTGCTGAATGAAGATAATAGTGCTTAGCTCACAGGGTTTTTATGAAGATCAAATGAAGTCATTTTTGTGAGAGTGCTCTAGAAATGCAATGTAAGAGTATGTCAGATATTATTATTCATTCCATTCTGTCTCATTCAACAGAATAAAGGCAGGAAGAATCCCAAAGCCTAAGCATTGTTAGGAGACAGATTTGTGTTTTCAATTGTTCTTCTTGGAAATTCTAAAAGTACTTTTAGCCTGAATGAGTATTGAAGAGATTTCAATTTCCCTTTAAATTCAGAGGTGCCAAAACCCTGTGATTTAGGCTCCCAGAAAACACTGTTGGATCTGTCCGCCTCTTCTCAGTTTTAATGAAGTACTGATACTTAGCTCAAGGTGATGAAATAATGTCCTCCATCACAGTTAAGCTTTATAGCAAGAGAGGCACCCTTCCCTATTGAGAAGCCATGATGGATTGAAGGCCCAAGTTCATTAGCGTAGTTTCCAAGGCGCTTCAAGCCAGGTCTGAGACTTCTTCTGTCTCCATCCCTCTGCTCTCCTCCTCCAGCTTCCAGTCTGATCTGCTTGCCACTCGATGAACACATCATTACATTATACTTTTCCCTCCATCTACAATGCTTTACCCCCACCAGCTTCCCACCACCGCACATACACTGTATTTGTTCTGAAATCTTACCTTTTAGAAGGAACTCAAACACCTCCTGTACTAGAAAGTATCTCTTTTCTGTCAACCAAAATTTATGTCTTTCTCCAGTCTATTTCTCTTGAAGTCACTTATGTATCCATTTATCTGTCCCTCCTTCCCTCCATCCCTCTCTCCTTCCCTCCTGTCCATCCTTCCATTATCTGAGTGTCTGCATTCTAGGCACTATCCAAAACCTTAAAGTCCTAAAAAAGGGTAACAAAAAAAAAAACAAACAAACAAACACATAGATAAAAACACAAGGTCTTGGTCTTCAAATATCCCTTTATTTAAGATTGAAAAATTTCAAAATATTATGGTTACAGAGAGTAGATGAGGTAATGGTGACAGTTGAGGATGGAAAAATGTTTTGTTTTTTCAATGGGCATTTCAAAGAAGACCTCAGATGGTAGGTGATATCCATACTTATTTGTGTTGAAAGATGATTAAGAAATTTTCATATGGGGTACCTGACTGCAGCAATTTTTATACTGTCACATGCTTATACTTGTATAAGTATAAAGTATACTTTATACTTGCATATGTGGCTTCCTACCTCTGTCATTCTGAAATCATTGAAGGGCATTAAACCATATGCTGTTGTTCATTCTTAGACCCTTGAGGAATGCCTGGCACATCGAAATGAATGAATAGATAGATACATTGTGATGTTTTAGGAAGAGGAGAATATTTTCTTTTTTTGGCATAAAGGAGCTGACGATGAAAATACAGAAATAAATCTAATTTTGGAGGCCAACACTCTAAAGCCTAATCTCATGCTACATTGTGAAGCAATACTAACTAATGCTTATTGAGCACTTAATGTTTTAGACATTGGCTGAGTATTTTTCCTGCATTGTTATAATCAATCTACCAAGCATTCTTGGCACATAGGGATTATTATTATCTGCATTTTCAGACTGAAATACTATAGATAAAGAGGTAAAAGAGGGATCCCTGGGTGGTGCAGCGGTTTAGCACCTGCCTTTGGCCCAGGGCGCGATCCTGGAGACCCAGGATCAAATCCCACGTCGAGCTCCCGGTGCCTGGAGCCTGCTTCTCCCTCTGCCTGTGTCTCTGCCTCTCTCTCTCTCTCTCTCTCTCTCTCTGTGTGTGTGTGTGTGAGAGAGACTATAATAAATAAATAAATAAATAAATAAATAAATAAATAAATAATAAAAGAGGTAAAAAAGAACTTGTCCCAAGTCACAAAGTTGTGACTGTGCTGAGATCCAACTCTGGTTCTGGTTCCAAAGCCCAAGTTGTTGATCACTGCATGATACTACCATCCACATAGTTCTTCCTCTCCAAGTACTTCAGGGGCCAGCCTTGGGCAATATGGGGGATACTTCACCTTCACATTATTGCAGGTGCAGCTCTACCTAAAAAATATGTTCAACATTACAAGACACTACGAATCACTGTACTTGGTAAATAAAATCTCTTCCCTGGGATTTTGTTTCATAGCATACTAATGAGTAACATATTTTTTTCTTTTTTTGAGAGAGAGCAGAGGGACAGAGAGAGAATCTTAAGCAAACTCAACACTCAGCATGGAGCCTGGTCTTGCCACCCTGAGATCATGACTTGAGCCAAAATTAAGAGTCAGTTGCTTCATTGAGCCACCCAGGTGACTCTGGGTGATATATTCTGTATTGCATTGTGGTTAAGCATTATCATTGATGCTAGACACCTCAGATTTCAAATACAAACACTTCCATGCTCGGAACCAAAAAAGAATTTTTTTTAATCTATTCAATTTACTCAGCTTACATTTCATCATGCATAATGATACTATAATAACACCAAATGTGTTAAAATTAAATGAAATAACATATGTTAAATGTTTAGTATAGTACCTTTTGCATGGTAAATGCTTAATAAATATTAACACTCAATATTATTAGCTGATGTAGACATATATTATATACAAATATATAATACCAAAACTATAAAATATTGCAGCATGTTTTATACATTACATATTATTTAATATTACATATATAATATGTGATCTAACGTTTATAATAGTATACATCATATAAAATTACATATATTATATATTAAGATATATATAATTATGTTTTTCCTTTCATTTCCATCTCATCTTTTAGATACTGTAGTACAATGTACTTGTTATGAGTGTAGTTTTTGGAGTCTGACCGACTTTGGTTGAATACTGTTCTTTCTATCGATTATCTAGGTGACTTTAGACAAGTCATTGAACGTTAAGAACAAAAGAGACTAGTCCATCTCATTGACTGTTGTGAGGATTAATTGAAGCACAAATCACTAAGCAAAGTGTCTGACAAATAGTAAGCCGATACTGATACATTTGAGATACAAAAATCAGATCAGTATTCTTGAAACACAGGGAACAAAGGGTAATTTGTGTTACTTCTTTAATGATTTAATTATTTCTTGTAGTAAGAAAGATTGATGCATTTTTGAAAGCCTATGTATCTGGCAGAGAATTGCACATCGAGTAAACCAGAGAAGGGAAGGGTTCAAGACCGTAAATCTCCTGAGAGGAGGGGAGGCATAGCCTTAGCTAGGAGGAAGGATGAAGATTCTACTGTCACCAAGAGAAGCACAAGATGATAGAGACAGATATAGATAAGGAGAGAAAAGACTTAGGTACCATGCTTACTAATTAGTATTTTATCCTGGAGGTTACAGGAAGACAATAATATCCTGGTTTACTCTAGTAGTCACTCTGATGCCCATGTCAAGACTACCCCAGGAGATCAAGAGAGTACTGCTACAGTGCTCCAGGTGAAGGACAGGTACTAAGGTAGTGGTAGTGGAGAATGCAGGACGGGGCCATCTGAGAGACAACAGGACTCACTGGATCTTGATGACTGGTTATCTCAGGTGCTAAGGCAGGGGAAGAGGAACCCATTGAGGTTGATTTCTAGGCCCTGCTTTGGACTGCAGTGGATGACCATGTCAAGATGAGCAACATTGAGAGAAGGAAGATGGTGGAGATGCCTACAGGGTACCCAATTGGAGATTCCCTCTCCCCTCCCCCCACAGCTATTATTTATGTGGGCCAGGAGTTAATAAGGGTCTGGCCTTGAAATAAAGACTTAGGTATGATTAGTAAATACATGGGAATTAAAGCCACATGTCTGTTGGAGTAGCCTAGAGAGAAGGCGGAGGTTGGCATGTACAAATGGTGGTGGGAAGGGGCTGGCAGAAATGGAAGGAGGTGAAGACAAATTGAGAGTGGAGTCAGTTCATTGAAGCATGGCCCCTGAGAGGGGGATGACATTTATAACGCACAGAGCAGATGACCTTTCAATGGTGAAGAGCCAATTTTCTATTGTGACAGAAGGGAATGAGGAAAATACAGATGTGGATAGAGGTAAGATGTGTAGGTTGTGACTTGCATTTTTTTTTCCAGGGAAGTAGGAGGCAATGTGATGTACTAAGATTGAGATGGAAGGTCTGAAAGGTCAGAGATTTGAGAAGAAAAATGAGTCTTTGAAATGGAAGTGTTTCCAAGCTGGGTGCAGCGCTTGTTGAAAGTGAGGGAGAGAAAGTACATTTTAATTTTCAGGTGACCTGCACATCCGATAGAGGATGACTTGAGAGAATTAAGGGTGTTTGGTTATCTGCACCTCCTGTAGTCCCTGATTTTAACATCTATCTTGTGTTAGTCAAGGTTCTTCAAGAAACAGAATGCACAGGAGAAGGGATATGGTTATAGATATAGAAATTCAGATGGAGATTTATTTATTGTAAGCTATTGGCTCAGGGGCACCTGGGTGGCTCATTGGGTTAAGCATCTGCCTTTGGCTCAGGTCATGATCCTGGGGTCCTAGGATTGAGCCCCACATCAGGCTCCCTGCTCAGTGGGGAGCCTGCTTCTCCCTTTCCCTCTGCTGCTCCCTCTGCTGGTGCTCACTTACTCACTCTCTCTCTCTCTCTCTGTCAAATAAATAAATAAAATATTTAAAATTTTTTTTAAAAAAGCTACTGGCTCACACAGTTATGGAGACTGAGATGTCTCACAATCTGCTGTGTGCAGACTGGAGTTCCAGGAAGGCCAGCAGTGGTAGCTGGAGAGCCAATAAGTATATTCTGGAGTTGAAGCCTAGAGAACCAGGAGTGCTGAGGGCAAGAGAAGGCAGATATCTTGGGAGCTAATCAAACTTCCTCTTTTTGTTCTCTTCAGGCTCTTGATAGATGAAATAATGCCACCCACACTGGGGAGGGACTATCTGCTCTACTCAATCTCCCAATTCAGAAGCTAACCCCTTTCAGAAACATACAGACACACTGAGAAATAACTTTTGGTCAGATATATGGCACCTTGTGGCCCAGTTGATGTAGAATGTAACATGTGCCTCATGCAGCCACCAGAAGTATCTAGCCACCATCATAGAAGCTTTGTCTAGTAATCACACCCACTTCCAGAGCATCTAACATTCATTCATACTCACTCCCAGACTCCAGCTCCCTCTTAAAGCATCCCTTGTGGGACATGTTAGAGGAACTAACAGAGAAACAGCAGAGAAACAACAGAGCCATCATGTTGGTTTAATGTGAGTCTTCTCAGTTACCCTCTTAAGTTAACAGGACAAGGCTTAAATAAAACTCTTTTGATTCATGCACCACTAGGTTAGGGCTAAGTCATCACCACAGAGGTATTAGAGCAGTTTAAATCACCTTAAATCCTTATCTCTGTATAATTAAGAAACTCTATGCTACCATGACTTTGAATTCCATGGTCAATTAACAAAAGAAATTGTACAAGTTCTCTGAGCTTTGTAATTAGCTCTGAGTTTGCATCCTGGCTTGGCCACTAACCAGTTTCGAGACTTTGGGCAAACTACTTCAATGCAAATGCACCATGGCTTAATCTCCTCATCAGTAAAGTGGGAGTGTTGAGGTATACCTTGGAGTGTTGTATAAAAAATCAAAAGAAATATATTTTAAATGTCTACATTAGTATTGTGTAACAGGTACTTCATAATACCCTCTCTTCATAAAAAGAGTAAATCCTTATGCAAGGAGGCTATATACTCATAAGATATAATATCAAAACCTTGCTTATCTCAGAGAGAGGATAATGACAGCTGAGTCATCATAAAGCAGAGGTAATAGACCTGTTCTTCTGGAAATCAGACCAAGTTCTGAGGAGACAAATTTAGGCTTAATGTGGTGGTTAGCCAAAAGAGAAGAGCTGTCCAGCTGAGATTCTTCAGCTGGCAACAGAATCAAGCTAGAGTTTGATAACATCATCTTCTCTTTGCTATTTCCTGTTTGTTTCATTCATCACGTTTTTATTATTTTTAAAAGATTTTATTTATTCATGAAAGACACAGAGAGAGAGGCAGAGACATAGGCAGAAGGAGAAGCAGGCTCCCTGTAGGGAGCCCGATGCAGGACTTGATCCCAGGACTCCGGGATCATGACCTGAGCCAAAGGCAGACACTCAACCACTGAATCAGCCAGGTGATTATCATGCGTTAAGTTTACGTTTCACTTATGGTAAGCCATTCTTATTTTCCATTTAAGAGGGCAATTGGTATTTATAGTAGGACGTGAGTCTCTGAAAGAAAAATACTGAATATTAGTATTATGTGCAAGCGTCCTGACAAAGATGCAGAAATGCCTGATGCTTGGGAGATATTTGCTGGAAGAAGCAGCATCCTGTTTTCTCTTCCAGCCTTTGGCTGCTATGACTCTGCATTCACAGGAGAGTCCTATGCCATGCTCGCTAACTTGAAGGCAGTGAGTCTCAAGGGCAGCAGTACAACTCCTCAAAATGCATTCTGAAAATGCCTAGGATATATTTTTGTTTTTCCCAGGAATTGGACATAGTGACCCATACTAGGGGCCGAGGGTGCTAGATGTTCTGTGCTGTCAGGGACTGTCCCTCACACAAAAATCTGTCTTATTGCTTTCCATCCTATATGATTTTCAAAGATCCTGCTGTATAGTCATTAATAAATTGCTTATGATTATGATACACACTCTCAGAGTACTGTTTTCATGGTTTTAAGATAAGATAATTGCCCAAGAATATAATTGCCACATAAAGTGAGAAAAGATCTTAATTTGTTATTTTTAGACTGTTATTACCAAGGGCTGTTACCCATTGAGAAAATCACCAAGAGTAATAACTATGATATTTGAGTTGCTGATTGTGCATACTGAGATCGTGTGTGTTTGTAGCTGTCACATTCCTTGCAAGCCTATGATATTGGCATATTGGATGACTTCCTGTCTTCCAGAGTGTTCACCTGTCAGTAATTCCATATAATAAAATATACATAGTAAATTATAATGAATAAATATGTATATAATTAAGCATTTATAATGCAGTAACAGGTTTTATATTTATTGAATTATAGATTTTTATTTTATCAGAAACTACTTTTGTTTCTTTTATATATTACATTCAGATATTTCTTTTGGCTTTTCTTAAAATCATTTGAGTAGCTAGGTTTTATTATCTATGAATTCATGATCATTTCTTTTCTTTTCTTTTTTAAATGCTGGTTGTTGTTGTTGTCGTTTTAAGCTTTTATTTATTCATGAGAGACAGAAAGAGAGAGAGAGGCAGAGAGACAGGCAGAGGGAGAGGCAGTCTCCATGCAGGGAGCCCGACGTGGGACTCGATCCTGGGTCTCCAGGATCAGGCCCTGGGCTGAAGGCGGGGCTAAATCGCTAAGCCACCCGGGCTACCCTGATCATTTATTTTCTACTCATCTCATGATTTGCAAGGAGGACTTGCAAAACATTTAATAAAAAGCAGAAGTGTGGGGACAGTGTCAGTGTCAGGCAGCCTCCCTCTCGCATGTCTTCCACACTTTCTACCTGTGTGACTTAGGCAGTCCTTAACTTCAGAGCCTGCATTCCTATCTGCAAGGAGGGGATTCTGTGAGTGTACTGAGGGTTGTATTAAACCCTAGAAGCATTTAGCAGAGCACCTGGCACACGTTAAGCCCTCAAAATATGCAAGCCTTTCTTTATAAATTATACCTTTACTTATCCCTCTGAGTCTGGCTTGTAAGTTGGGCTAAAAACATTATCTAAGAGGATTGTTCAGACTCCACTGATAGAATGTTTGCAAACTCAATGTAGTGCTTGCCAGATGATGGATCTTGAAATGCTAGCTTACTTTTTCTTCATGTGTGTTAACCCTAACTGTACAGTCACTAATTCTTGTTCCTAAAACCATAGTTCTCAATAAAGTGTAAAGAACATAGAAGGCCCTCTATATGTTGATTGTCTCAAGGAATAGATGGCAACCAGTGGGTATGCAACTCTAATGTTGGCTTTTATAAGACAATTGCATTTCTAAAACCCAAATGATTCTTTTTTGTATTTTTGCAATGAGGAAAGTAAGCTTCAGATAGAAAAATCAGATTAGAGGTCTTTAGGTATACACTGTATTTTAGGGCATGAAGGAATTGAAATGGCAATACAGAAGGTAATCTCAAGATAAAATGGAAGGGATGTGCATTTTTCCACTCAAGCCTCTTCAGAGCATCTGCATTACTCACACACTTCGCTGGAGCTCGAAGCACTCTGCAAATTACAAACGTGCTTGTACTGCAAAGAGTCTCAGATTCTCAGTAAATAATACAATCATTCATATCCCATTGTCAGCTCCTGGAACTCACCTATCTCATCCCCAGAGCTGGGTATTGGTAGTGAAGAGGCTGCCCAAATGACACTGGTGCTGATTAAGGACCCTTTGAGCATAAGGAACTTCTATGATCATGTTCTCTAGACTGCCTTTTCTCCTCTGAATTCCCACTTCCTCCTTAGATTTTAAGGCAAAATTATAAAGAGCATCTATTCTCCGCTTAGACCTGGGTTTGAATCCTGAGTCTGACATGACCTAGCCATGTAACATTGTTCAGATTCTCATGGCTTTGATTTCCTCATCTATAAAATAGGGATCTTATACCCTTGCTATGATTAAATGAGATTGTAAATAAGAAATGATGAGCATATGACATACAAACTTTTTCCCAAAAAGGTAAGTTTTCTCCCCTAATGAATTTTTTCTTTACTTTTAAACCCATCCCCAGACAAAGCCAGCAGCAACTGCTTCTTCTTATGTGTATCTCCAAAAGTTATCTGCACTTCATTATCTGCGCTTACCATGGGTCGCTCAACACTGTCTACCGGACGTAAGAGTAGTTTCTGCTCTTTCTCCTCAAGTTGCCCATAGTAGAGAGGAAGCTGTTGACCATGACCATGTCTTATATTTGTGCATTCCTGGTCCTAGAGGTTTCTGGCATATAATGAAGACAAATAAATGGTAGGTTTTTTTAGCTATGCATCACAGACCTACAAGAATAGCAAAATTAAATATTCAAAAGAATGCATGTTGGCCAGAAGTATCAGACATCACTTTTAATCTATACATCAGTTGGTAATCTATTAAAATTCTTTTCTACAACTTTTACCACCTTCAGACAAAAGTTAATATTCACAGTTGGCAGAGGGAGAAACTGAGGAGGGATATGAGCAGATCTCCTGCAGTGAAGCTAGTTAGTGTGGTTGCCTCAATTAGGACTCCTTCAGTAGCTAGGCGCAGAAAATCGGATCCAAGCTATCTCAGTAAGATGGGGGAGTAGATGCTCATGTAAGATGTCCAGCAGTAGATCTAGCTTAGAGGAATCATGATCCTGAGTACAAATGATATCACCATGTTCTACTTCTTTGCTCTGGATCCTCCAGGTGGAGCTCATTCACGGGTTCTGCCTGGTGACTCCAGTGGCTTCAGGTTTGTCATCATTATGGCATCTGTTCCAGCAGAAAAAAAACATTTGCTTCCCTGAGCATGCCAACAAAAGTCAGGGAACTGAGTCAGGGTGATAGTGAATGGCCTACCTTGAATCATTTCTCTACCTCTGCAACCTACGTCCGTGGCTACAGGAGCTGAATGCATTGACAGCACAGCTTAGTCAGGCTACACACATGGAATCTGGGTCTGAGGGCACTGGAGAGGGAGAGTCAGCTTTCTTTACCTCATGTATGTGGACCACAAAAAAGAATGATTGATAGTAAAATCAGTACTCTCATAGTAAAATCAGAATATTCTCAAAATAACTGTACTCTGATAAGGAAAACTAATAAAATTCTACTCCAATGGCATAATCAAGAGAACTCTCTTCTCATGAATGGAGATATATATGGAGGCCAACAGAATGGGTCCAGGAAAAGATAACTGTGTGTGTGTGTGTGTGTGTGTGTGTATATATGTATATATGCACATATTCATGCATTTATATAAACATATACATATATCTAAAGTATGATAAGGTGGCTCTCACAGGACTGCTATTAGGTTGCAACATTGCTCAGAATTCTTATATCACCAATTCCTTTGAATTAAAACCTCAAAGGTCAGTAGCAAAAGTGCAAATAGACTAGAAAACTAACAGTTTTCTAGAAAACTAATGGTTCACTGGAAAATGATCATCTAGACTTTAAAAATCTATAGTCTAAAATTATAATTGAAGATTGTCAAATGAGAAAATCATATTAAGATGTTTGCATACTCACCAGAGACTACTAGGTCAATATTTATCCTTCCAGGTAAAGAAGGCTAAAGTTTCAATGTCTCATGTATTATTATACAGTTCTAGATTCTACCTGTTTCCCAAGTTATATTGCCAGAAACCTAGTTATGAGCTATTTTGCTTCCATTTTCTGTAGACTTAAAAGTTAATATTTAGTAAAAGTTAATATTCTATAGCATTAAAAATTAATATAATTTATGCTCATAGTAGTCATTACACTGGCTTTTACTGTTGGATCAATGTAAGTAATAATTGCCTAAGGAACACTCCTGAAATTTCAAGCATCATTTCCATTGGTTGTCTTCACCAATGGTGCTTAAGACCTTGTGAGATTAAGTGGAGTAAATTTCTTTATGAGATGAATGACAAGCCAAAGATTTCATCTTTTGTGAAAAATCTGTTAGAGTTCCTTTTATCAGAAAGAAAAAAAAAATCTGCATGATAAAAACGGTGTTGATAGCCAAGCTTAGTGTTCACTTAATGTGAGCATTCACTCACTGAACAAATATTTATCAAACACCTGAATATGATTTTAGGAAATATGAACCTGGCAGTACCAAAGACTAGTCTCTGCTGTAATGGAGATTTCATCCAGGTGGGGGATTAAATGTTACAAATAAATGCATAATATATGTCAAGTATTAAGAAGCATAAAGAAGAAAAGATATGCTGAGCCTGGGTTTTAGCCATACCCATTTTTTCCCCTAGTACCTCACTGACCTTTTGATAGTTTCTCAAGGTTTGTCATCACTGTGATTCCTTTGAAATAGAGATTGTTGATTGTGAACTGCCTTATTTTTTTTTGAAATTAGACTTAGCATCAATGTAAATATCTCTTTAACTTGAACCAAGTGGTTAGATTGATTGCTATTGTATCCAGTATAATGGACTCACTCAGAGTGCCTCCTGTGTACTGAAAATCGGAGCTAGAGATGAGAAATACAGGAATATGAATAATTGCGGTAAAATGTCATGGGTTGTGCTAACCAGGAAAAATAGGAATTCCAGAGACACATCGAGGGCCCTATAGGTAGGCAGAACTGGACACCCCAAAATGCACTATTTACCTACCCAACACCTTTATCTGGAATACCAGGAAGGTGAGATGGGGTAAGGAGGGAGCCTTGGAAGATGCTAGAAAGTAATAACCATGGCCAGATGGAGATGAGCCCTGAATGTCATGCTAACAAGCTGGTGCTTGACCACGTGGGTTTAACATGAGCAGTAAAACCTGAGTGAATAAAAGGCTAATAGAACTGCATGCAGGAGACATCAACTCATTGCTCAGTCTGCTCCAAGTCCTTGACTTTCTCCTCGCAACACACAGCTCTCTTCATCAGCTTTCCAAATCACAACAGACCTGGTCGCTTCTCTGCTCTGTGACTCCCCATTTCACATACAATAATCACCAAAGGCTTTGTGACTGCTTGCAAAGCCCCGCCTAATCTGGCCTTCTGTTATTCCCCTCCTCTTCCCCTTGCTCACACTACTCCTGCCATGCTCACTGGTACTGGTACTTAGCATGCCCAAGAATCTTTTGAAGACAGTGCCCTTCCCCTAGATGTTCAATGGGCACCCTTCTTCAAGTCTTTGCTCAAGCATAGTCACTTGGTGAGGACTGCCATGTCAACCCCATTTAAAATTACAACATTTCTGGGACATCTGGGTGCCTCAGTGATTGAGCGTCTGCCTTTGGCTCAGGGCGTGATCCTGGTCCCATGATTGAGTCCCACATCAGGCTCCCTCCAAGGAGCCTGCTTCTCCCTCTGCCTTTCTCTGTGTGTCTCTCATGAATAAATAAATAAAATCTTAAAAAAATTACAACACTGTTCTCCACTCTCTCTTCCATATCCTATTTAACGTAAAGCATATGACAAAATTTACTTACATATCATGGTTATATTGATCCCAAATCCAGAAAGGCAGATAATTCTGCTTTATGTTTTGCTGTACCCGCAGCGGTGCGTGGCTCTTGGAAAGAGGTTAACGAATATTTGTTGGATGAGTGAAAGAGTAAGTGGATCTCTCCAACGATACTTCTTTCCTGAGAGTCACCATTCAAGCCTAAAGAACCACAGTTGCTTTCATTTGCCCTCCCAATTTCCTATTTCATTACCATTCATTCTGAGGCTAATTTTTTATCACACACAATTTCATTGTTCCACTTCCACCATTTATGACAGAATGGCTAAAGAGGAACAAGCATGAGAAAAAATGGACAAAAGTTTCATGCATACTTCTGAGGTGGGTAATTTTCACTTGAACCATTTGTCCCTTTTTTTAATCAGGAATTGGTGATGCACAAAAGCAATCACCAGATCCGAAACAACTCAAGGTGATGACAAAAATCAATGTGCCAGTATCCAAAGATGCATTTCCTGTATGTTAATTACTGTCATTTCTTAGACCCTAGAATCATTCACTAAGTACTCAGTTTAATGATTTTTTTCCTACCTCCAGGTTGCATAATGACTTTTTCTCGGGCACTCATCTTCCCCATGTTCTTGTTTCAAAATTATCTCATGCTTTTTCTCTTTCCAGAACAATGCACCAGACTACCATGCTAATACTATCTTTCCCTTCATTTTTAGTGGCAAGGAAGGATATCTTTAATTCTTCCCCCAAAAGTCATTTGGTTTGGTTTTGTTTTTTACTGTTAAATGATGATGTTACCTTGGGAATATCTGAGTAAAGGGCATAGCCAATCCTATCTCCAAAAATCAACACTACAACCAGACCACCGCGACCAAAACAACTATATCAGGACTCTGGACATTGATCAAAGGCATACATCTCACTGAGAAGATTCTTTGCAAGAAAAAACTATTAAAAAGTCCATGAAGCCTATGTAAAAACAGTGATTTACCTTTCTTGTTTTCCTTTTGTGACTCACTTCACCTTTCCTCTCCCTGGCTCCATTAGGCAGAAGGAAAGTCTGTACTGCATCAGTAGTGTTTCCTAATCAGTGAAGAGTTGTTACCTGACTTTTAGCTGCCATTTCCATATAACCTACAATAGTTTATTCTTTTAGCAGAGCCAAAAATAAACAAAATACTCTGGAAGACATACCCCAGTGTGGGTCACTTCTGTAAGTTTTGGTTTCCATCATCATTTGTCCACTTTTGTTAACTTTAAAGAATTATAAAGTAACTGCTCTTGAATTCTGTCCAGAGTTCTTATTTTTAATTAATGGAGGAATGGGCTATGTCATGTTACATTTCCAGAGCAGAACAGAAACTGCTAGATCAAAGGCTGCAAACTTTTCTGCAAAGCTCAGTTAGTAAACATTTTGGGTTTTGATAGACATATATGGGCTCTGTCACATAATCTTTTTTTAAACAACCCTTGAGAAATTTAAAAACATTCTTAGCTTGTGGGTTATTTAAAATACAGATAGGATTTGGCCCATGGTCTATAACTTGCCAAAACATACTTAGGTCTTTGACTCTTTGAAGATTTATTTACTTGAGAGAGAGACGGAGTGCCAGTGTGAACAAGGGTGGAGGCAGAGGGAGAGAGAGAATCTCAAGTAGACGCCACACTGAGCATGAAGCCTGACCTTGGGCTCAATCTCACAACCCTGAGATCATCACCTGAGCCAAAACCAAGATTTGGGATGCGCATGTTAAAAAATACACATCCTTAAATTATCAAGATCTATTGAGCCACTCAGGCACCCCAGGTCTTTGTATTTTTAAAAGTAAGCTTTTTATTTTAGGAATCACTGTAGATATATATGCAGAGGAAGCTCTTGTACCCTTTATCCATTTTTCTTCATGGGTAACATCTTAAAATTTTATAGCACAATATCAAAAGCAGGATATTGATATTGATACGATCTAGAAAAAGTCATTGAGTTTTAAAACTTTCTATTGATACTTTAATATAAATATATAAAGTTTAATGTTTTCTTATATTAAATACTGTTTTGGTGTCATCTCATTAATTTTTATGTTTTCCTTTTATTATCTTTCCTTTTTTAATATTTTTAAGTTTTTCTTGTGAATTCTTCTTTAACCCATGGATTAATTATACCTATGTTGCTTAATAATATAAATTGGGGATTTCTTTCAGAATATCTTATTGATAGCTCATTTCACACTGTTAAAGTCAGAGAAAACACTCTGTAAGATTTCAAACTTTCAAAAGTTTGGTCCATCATCTGGCTTATCTTAGATAGAGATGAACTTGCCATGTGCATTTGAAAAGTTTCATCTTCTGTGGCTGTATGCAACTTCACTGTGAATGCCAGTTAAGTCAGATTGATTGATACTGTTGTTCAGGTCTCCTGTATGCTTCTGGATATTTTTATATATACTTTTTCATCTACATGAAAGAAAGATATCAAAATCTTCCATTACATAGTGGATTTTATTTATTTCCACTTTCGTCACATTGGTTTTGCACATGAATTTTGAATCTTTGTTACTAAGTATAGATTACTTATAATTGTTCTTTCTGAGAAATTCTCCCTTTCACCATTAGGCAATGCCCCACTTTATCTTCTGTAGTACTCTTTCTTTTGAAGTCTGTTGTCTCTGAGATTGATACAGCCAGCTCAGTGTTCTTTCTAATCAGTATTTGCATGATGTACCCCTTTGTCATCCTTTTATCTTCCACTAACTTGTAACTTTTTTTTAAAGTACGTCTCCTGTAGTCAGCAGATTGTTGGGTCTTGAGTTTTTAGCTAGTTAGTGTTCCATTTTATTTTGTCACTTTGGACTGGAGTGTTAACCCACAATTCAATGTACTTATTGATATGATTGGATTCGGTCTATGTTCTTTTCAGTGTCCCTTGAGGCTTGTTTCTCCATTGTTTCTTTCCTGCACTGATTTGTGTGTGTGTGCGCGCGCTCGCGCATTTTGTTAGTGTTCCGTTTTATTTTGTCTCTTAGATTCTTAGCTAGAGTTATTTTTAGTAGTCACCTTCATGTTAAAATATATACATCTTTAAATTATCAAAATCTATTGAGTTAAAAATGTGTAATTGTGTAGTGATGATGGTAAGTAGACGTATTGTGGTGATTATTTTGCAATATATGCAGATACAGACTCATGTTGTACACCTGAAACTAATAGGTCAATTACATCTCAGTGAGATCTGTTGAGTCTATATTGTACACCACACACTACACAACAGATTCTTCACACTTGTCATTTGTATTATTTATTTTACAAATGCAATAACCTCAAATACTATAATTACTTTTCCTGCTTCTCCCATCCTTGTGCTGTTGTTCTTTCATCTTTTATTTTTATTTTTTTTCTTTCATCTTTTATATATATTATAAATCGCATCTGGAAATGCAATTATTTTTGCTTTAAATAGTTAGTTATCCCTCAAGGGAAATGTAAGAATGAAAAGTAGTGCTTTGTATTTACCCAGTTATGGGTTCTTTCTGGTGACCCTAATGTTCTCTGTGCTTGGGCTTTGCACATGACATCGATGTACCTCAGTCTGAACAACATAATTTCACATCGCTGGTAGGTCAAGCCAAACGCCAATGAATTCTTTCAATTTTAATTTTATGAAAATACATTTATTTCAGTTTTTTGAAATATGTATTTTACTGGATACAGAATTCTGAGTTTCTATTTTTTTCATAATTTTAAAGATGTGAATTCATCTTCTCCTGGCTTCAATTTTTGTCTAAGGAGAAGAAAGGAGGTAATCTTATTACTGTTCCTCATATGGAGGAACTCGGGTGGCTCAGAGGTTTAGTGCCACCTTCAGTCCAGGGCCTGATACTAGAGACCCAGGGTCGAGTCCCACATTGGGCTCCCTGCATGGAACCTGCTTCTCCCTCTACCTGTGTCTCTGCCTCTCTCTCTCTCTCTCATAAATAAATAAAATATTTTATTAAAAAAAAGAAATTTGCTCATTTTTTTCATGATTGCTTTAAATTTCTGTTATCTTTGGTGTTCAACAATTTGACTGTGAAGTATTTAGATACAGTTATCATTGTAATGTTTCCTGCCTGGGGTTCACAGAACTTTTGTATTTCTAAATGAGCATTTTTCTTCAAGTATGGAGAATTGTCCATCATAATTCCTTCATACAGTTTTGCTGTAATCATCCTATCATCTGTAACTCCTGTTTTCTACAGGGCAAATGACTTAATATTGTTCACAGTTCCTTGGTGGTTTATTCTTCTCTCCCCTCAATAATTTTCTTTTGAAATTGAATGATTTCTACTGTTTTTTCTTCAATTTCACTGGTACTTGATTTGATTACACTTGATATACACTACAGTAAACATATTTTTGAATGCATAATTAAATTAATTTTATCATATCTACACAACTCTAAAACCACAGTTAGGACAATGAATATATTGATCACACTCAAAGTCTCCCCCTTCCCTTTTGTAACCCATCCTTTTTTCCAAATCTGGTAATCTCTCACTGTCCTGGCAGTGCCTTTGGAAGATTTTTAATTTCAATGAAAAGTTTAATATACAGATTGTTAACTGTTTGTGCATTTTGTGTCCTTTATATTTTTCCTATTCTTGTTACTAAAACATAATCCTGTTGTCTTCTAGAATTTTTATAATCTTAGCCCTTTCATTTAGATATATCATCAATATGGAATTATTCTTTTGCATAAGGTGAGAAGTAAGATTTGATGACTTTTTCTTCATATAGGCTCCCCAATATTGTCAAATGCTTTTATGCATCTATTGAGATAATCTATGAACTTTTTTTCTTTTGTCTCTTAACATGGTGAATTACATTGATTTGCAAAGGTTAAAACTAGCCTACATTTTTGAGATAACTCCTACTCAGTTGTGGTGCATTATCCATTCCAAATATTCTTAAATTGGATTTGCTAAAAAATCATTAAGAATAGGTACATTTATGCTCATAAGGGATATCAATCTGTAATTTTTTAAAGATTTTATTTATTTATTCATGAGAGACACAGAGAGGCAAAGACATAGGCTTTGGGAGAAGCAGGCTCCCTTCAGGGAACCTCTCCCAGAACCTCTTCCTGTGCAATTCTCTCCTTTAATTTCAGGTTTCGTCATTCTTCATTCTTCACCCTAGCTTTCTAAGGCCTCCCCAAATGTTCAATTCTTTTTGCTCAATTCAGGGAGTCTGCTGGGATTTTGGGGTGTTCCGACTCCTTGAGCTATGTCTTTGATCCGGTTTCTAGCCAATGAGCCAGAATAATTATAGAACTTGCCCTGTTTGTTTCCTTTCTCCAAGAGGTTACTATCCTGTGCTGCTGTTGTCCAGGATATGGCTACCAGGGTTGCATATCACGTGTTCAGTTTTTCAGCCTTTGGAAGTGATAAGTACATCTGATGCCTATTATTCCACCATAGCTAAGCAGAAGTTTACCAAAAATCAAAGACATTGTAATTTTTTAAGTCAAACTGCTAGTTAGGGCTAAGGCTTTCACCAATATTCAAGAAAACAAGGGACTGATTACTATTTAACTTAACTGAAGGGAATTTGATTCCTTTTGATGATTCAGAAAACAGTGCAGTGTTTTTCGTCAATGTTGCTTGATGAACATTAATTATCATTGTATTGTAGCTGTGAGGAAAACTGGCTAGGAATATTATGTTTATGATAATGTTGGGTAAGAAATTTAACTTCATATATTCTAACTGTTGCCCATCGATGATAACAAATTAGTGCATTTGCATTCTTATTATCATATCCCTAATCCAATTATACACTTGGTACTCAAAAGAAAAAAAATCACAGGGATGTTAAATAGAGAGGCAATCTTAGGATCTGCTAGCTCAATTTCTACAGGAATATCATCTACATAAAAAAAAGAAAAGTCGGGGGACATTAATATTTACTAAGTGCCTACTCCATGCTATACATCTTCATGTGTATTATTCTTTTGCAGCAAATTGTTACCAATTCAAAATATAGAAATGTGCTTAGACAGAACTACATAGTAATAGATGAAAGGAATACATTGTGCTATATTTTATTTATTTTTAAAGATTTATTTATTTAAAAGAGAAACTGTATGTGTGCACAAACAGGGAGATAGGCAAAGGGAGAGAGAATCTGGAGCATAATCCCCATTGAGCATGGATCCTGACTCCATGCTTGATTCCAGGCCCCAAGATCATGACCTGAGCCCAAATCAAAAGTTGGACATTTAACCCACTGAGCCACCCAGGCACCCAGGAAGGTATATATTTTAATCTATAATTACTACCTAGATCTGTGCAACATATGGAAACAAAATAAAATAGTGAGTTATTACTTTGTTATCATAACAAACTCAAGAGGTGTCAATTATTATTTACCTTGGGAATGCCTGTTCCTCATTGTGTTTCTACAGAAAGAAAATCTCATCAGAGTGACATCAAGAACCATTTTTTTTAATTGGCAATCTGATTCTAAAAACATATGAAAATGCAAAGGACTTAGTAAAGCCATAACATCTTTGAAAAGAAAAACAAAGTGGGAAGACAAACACTACCTGGTTTCAAGATGAATTACAGAACTATAATCATCAAGAGAATGTGGTTCTGACATCAAGACAGACAAATACAAAAACAGAAGAAAATAGAAAATCCAGAAATAAACCTACACAAATACGCACAACTAATTTTCAACAAAGATGCAAATGTAATTCCAAGGAGAAAGGGCAGTCTTCTTAATAAATAGTACTCAAACAGTTACATATCCATATGGAGGAATATGAATCTTGATTTATTTTGTGCCATATATAAAAAATAGCTCATCATAGGTCATAGACCTCAATGTGCAACCCAAAATTGCCAGAGGAAAACTTAAGAGAAATATGTTACTTTGGAAAACCATGGCAAGCATATTTTAAAAACTGGTCTTTATAAAATTAAAAACTTCTACTTGTATCTCTCCTTAGCCAGAACTTAGTCACAGGGCTTCACAAAGTTGCAGGAGATGTTAGGAAACAGAATTTCAATTCTGGGATGCAATGTGCCAGATAAAAATTCTATTACAACAAAAGAAGAAATGAATGGAGACAAAGCTGTCAGCCTTGGTCCCAAATACTAAACATGAATTAAGACTAAGAAAGACAACAAAGTTATATTATTCTACATAAATTCTTAAATGCTTTGGCTGAAATATTAACACATCCTTCTGCTATTTAAAAATTCATTTTATACCTAGCTTAAAATTTAAAAAAAAATGAAAGAAAACAAAAAACCTGGCAATACTGTCCCCTCTTAAGAGCATTTTATTTGTCTCTTTTGTCATGTAACTTGAGTACTGATCATCTCTCTTCTTTTGAACTTTGAGTGCCATTCCTGCCCAAATAGTTTTGCATGGAACCTGGCACAGCATATTTGCTCAATAGATATTTTTTTCTAATAAGAGCATAAGCAAATCTGACTGCCAAAAGTAAAACATTGGTTCAAGTGGAATTTTTTAAGTACCCACTCCACGGCAGGCATCGCCCAATATATATCACAAGAAGAAGCTCATATATCCACACACAGCAACTCTCTAAGGCATTGTCCCATTTTATAGGTGAGAAAACTGATTTTGAGAGTGCTTTACTTTCTTGCCGAAGTTTGCCACTCTAACAAAATGTGGTGGGCAAATGTTACTAAAAAGAACATTGACCCTGGAGAACCTGTCTCCGTACTTTAAGTGGGTAAACTTTGGACAAGTCCTTTTGTTTATCTGAACTTTATTTCCCTCATCTATTAACTCTATGACCATTTGTCACCGTTCAAAAAAAACTCTAGGGCTTTCAGGTTTTTCCGTTCCGTGTGACTTAGCCCATAGATGCTGTGTCAACTCTGCCTCAGGATCCTGCTTTCATCCGTTTTGGAAACCCCGATCCTTTGCTCTCCATCATCCATATCTTTTACTTCATCATGGTTCCATAGCTACGTGTCACTTACCCTGTTTTGCACAAACTTTGGGACCTTGTGCAAACAGCGCTCCTAACATCTGAGAACCCAAAGCCTTAAGCAGAGACACATTTCCAACTGTGTAGAGGGTAAGAATAAATCTTCCCATTTTAAAAACTGACTGCCAGGAACACCCTGGAAAGAATATAATGGCACAACCAATCTGATTATATATAAAGAAATAAATATACACGGTCTTACCCCATTATTTGACACACCAGCAGGACCCTCTACCTCAGGCCAGAAAAAAAGAAACAATAAATAAGGCGATGTATTGTGAAGCCAATGACCTTGATAAAAAGCAGCATTGTGACATTTATAAAAGGTTCTTTTATTTTTTTTTTATTACCTTGGGAGGAAAGGAGGAAATGTCCCTGGTTCCTCTTCTTTTTTAAAAGGCATTTGTACAATGCACTTCTGAGGTGTGGTGAACAAGGGTGGGGCAATCCATGATTCTACCTTTGACTTGACCTGTTGTGGTTCTTGGAACTGTTACAATCAGATTTTTTGTAAGAGCTCTCTGGGTTGGAGCATACAATGTTTGTGACTTGGATAGGAATCAGATTATCAGAAGAGCAAGCACACAGGTTTGATTCATAAGAGGTCTAGGACTACAGAAAGAGCTCTGGACATGGCGTCAGGAGAGGATGGTTGGCTCCTGGGCTCTGGAGATGTCTAGGACCACAAACAACTAACTTAATTAACTTCCACTGGGTCAGTTGGAAGGACACTTGGAAGTCAGACACCCTGAAATTTTGGTTTTTTAACCATAAAATAACTCCATATGTATTTTCCCCTATAAAGATCATCTTAGCACTAATTAAGCCCTTACAACATGCCAGATATTAGGCTAAATACATGTACCGTTCTATTTTTTTTCAGTTTTACTAAAGTATAATTGACAAGTAAAATGGTAATATATTTAAAGATACCACATGACGATTTAATATACATTGTGAAAGGGCGACCCTCATCCAGTTCATTAACACATCCACAACTCACATAGTTATCTTGTTTTTGCCTTTGGTTTGGTTTTGGCGAGAACATGTAAGGCTCCTTCCCAAGCAAGTCTCAGTTATACACCTAGTACAGTGTTTTCAACTACAGTCACCATGTTATACATTAGATCCTCAGATCTTTTCTCTTTTACCTTTAACAAGAGTAAAACTTTGTACCCTTTTACCAACCTATCCATATTTCCCCCAGCCCCTAGAAACCACTTTGCTGTTTCTATTAATTCAACATACAGGGATGCCTGGGTGGCTCAGTGGTTGGGTGCCTGCCTTTGGCCTAGTGGCATGATCCTGGAGTCCTGGGATCGAGTCCCACATCGAGCTCCTTGCATGGGGTCTGCTTCTCTCTCTGCCCATGTCTCTACCTCTGTGTGTGTGTGTTTCTCATGAATAAATAAATAAAATCTTTTTAAAAAATTCAACATACATATTTATAGGAGAGTCTCTCTCTCTTATATATATATATATATATATATATATATATGCCTTGTATAAAAACTGATTGACTTATACATATATATGTATATGTTGAATTAATAGAATACATATATATATATATACAAAGATTCCACTATATACATATTAATATATATAATATATAATATGTAATATATATATATAGAAACTTTCCTGTTTCTATATATATAAAGATTCCACATATAAGTGACACACCCAGGATCTGTCTCTCTCTGTTTGTCTTATTTCATTTGCAAAATATTGTCATTTCTGCAAATTTATTATCTCATTTAATCTTTATAAGAACATTAAGAGGTAAGTATTATTCTCAGTCCCTCATGGTACTGATGAGACTGGGGCACAGAGTGGTAAGTTATTGGCCATAAGGTCACACAGCGAGCAAATTGGTGGGACCTAGATTTGGATCCAGACAATCTGAGTAAGCATGAAATGAGTAAATAGGAGATACCACAAATGACTATGGGGGATGGAAGAGGGAGGCTTAACAGTGTCCTACAGAGCGAGTCTTGGCATCCATATATCCACTTCAGCTTTTCTCAAGCAGCACTCATCCGTTATGTACTTCCCCATGTTTGCCATTTCCTCAAGTTAACCAGGTAGCTGTGCTGGTGCTGGTGGTCAGCATTAGCATCTCAAGACTGCATTTTAAAATTTTATTTAAATTCAATTTATTTAATATATATTATATTATTAGTTTCAAGGGTAGAATTTAGTGATTCATCAGTTGTGTGTAACACACAGTGTTCATTCCATCAAGTGCCCTCCTTAATGCCCATCAACCCAATTATCCCATCCCCCACCCACCTTCCAGGTATATATTTAAAGAAAAAAATTGAATAGAATTGTTTATAAAAACAGATAAATTATATCCATCAAAAACTGCCCTTCTACCTAAAATCATCTTGAATATAAGCTCTGCACTTTGTGGAAGCTCCAGACTCACTAGTCATAAGCACTCAATAAATGTTTGTTGAATTGCAGGGAATCCATTTTGAATTCCTAATGAAAGAATTTAGGCCCAAATTCAGGTTGTATGTTGCCTGCTGCAAGTTGCAATCTCTCCCTGTACACACTCCATGGGAGAGAGAACAGTAGATAGAAAGAAGGGGTCAAATCCTGAGATTATGGAGGGACAGGTATAGCAAGAAATCTACCTCAAGAGCAGAAAGCATTTCTCAGTGAAGGTGGGATAGGGAAACTGAAGGGATCTCATGGTTAAAAATGGGTTTGGGCTCCTTTTCCTGTTTCTATTCTTGCTGGGACCTGCTTTAGCACTTTATACATGGCTTAATGTACAGCCTCTCTGTCAAGGTCAAGGAGTTAATGATGTCTTTGGAGTCTTACAGCACTGTAGGTAACATCTAAGGAGTGACCAGGTGAGGCTGTCATGAACATTTGTCAAGGCCACTGACTTTAGACCCCTTGATGCCAAGACCCCTGGTTCCAGGGCACAAGTGACTTATGGAGGATACTTGAGCACTCATCTTTGTTTTGACCCCTTCCTGGATGTCCATCAGGACATGGACATCAGTCTGCTATTCTCAGTAAAAACCCCGAACTCTGAGCAAAAAGGAGACTCTCCTCTCCTTTCCGAGTCTCCCAGTTGCTCTGTGGATATCTGTACTCTCTTCACATCTTTAATGAACTTTGCTCCCACTTTCCCTCAATTCATGTTTGATTTGAGCCTTCATGAAGCCAAGGACCCTTTTGGCTGGTCCTGCGGGACCCCCTCTAACCCTGAAATCCAGCCAGCCTGCCTCAAAGTGCAACTGAGAGTCAGGCATTTGCTAGAGTTATTGGAAGAAGTGACACTCCAGTCACAAAGCCAAGTAAAGGTGAGCTTTGCCCAAGTGGGCAAGTGAAGACAAGGCTCTGTGTATCCTGAAGAAGTGACTTTCCAGAATAGACCAGCAAGGGCAGAGAGAGAGATTGAAACACAAAGAGCTGATTCAGTGTGCCTGGAAGATGTCAAGGTGACTATCTTGAGAGATCAATCCTCTACTAATTCCTTAAGGGAGGGTAGCTATTACATTTGCAGTCTTATGAAACCTTAGTATATGGGGCATATATATTTGCCTACATGAACTAAATAAGAAGATATATTGAGCCTTCATACTAAAAAGTGAATAGCAAAATCTTAGTTACTTTTTATAAAATCTGGGGTTGAAAAAACCCTTGAGGAAATTAATGTGTGAACTGGATAAAATGTGACCTCATTGCACCCTTGGTTGCAACGCCCAGAATGATAAATCAGTTAGGGAGTTCCCTGATATTTAAGAGTAAGACTATTTCTCCCTGGATTTGCCACACACAGCCCTGATAGAGAAAAAGGGTAGAAAGTACCAAAGATACAAGAATAATTTAAGTGTAGGGGTACCTCATCATTTAAGCAGCCAACTTGGTTTTGGTTCAGGTCATGATCCCAGGGTCCTGGGATCAAGTCAGCATTTACACTTGACAGGAGTCTGCTCGTGGATTCTCTGCCTCTGCCTCCGTCTCCCCTACCCACCCCCACTTTCTCTAATAAATAAATAAATAAATAAATAAATAAATAAATAAATCTTTTTTAAAAAAGGGAACATTTTAGTGGGAAAAAAAGGAAAAGAAATTTTATTTGATTTATACAATTGAGAAAAACTAACTCAGAAAGCACTGGTGCATTTCTGACTCAACCACTGATTTACTAACTGATCTTGACTGACTAGTTATTCAGCTTCTCCAAACCTCAATTATCACAAAATAACATCAAATCTCATAGAGCTCTGGTGAAGTATAAATGAGATGACAAGTTCTTAGTAGAGAGTCAGCAAATAATAATCACCCATTAACCATCCATTAAATGTCAAGATTCTTCTACTGCTGCATCAGAATACTTAGATCAAGATTCCAAAGAAGTCTAACATGCAAATCACAATGGCTGTAAAGCAATTGAGTTCTATAACTTTATAAACAGCAGTGTGTTCTCAGGTAACTTTCAGAATGTTTGTGAAAATCACAAGGAAGATCAATGATAGCAAAAATGATACATTGTTTTTTATTTGTTCTTGCATTTCAAAGCACTTTTTTAAAAAAACATTTTATTTAGTTATTTGAGAGTGAGAAAGAAAGAATACAAGTTAGAGGTCAGAGGCAGAGGGAGAGGAGAGGGAGAAGCTGACTCCCAGCTGAGCAAGGAGCCTGATGCGTGGCTTGATCCCAGGGTCCCAGGATCATGACCTGAGCCAAAGGCAGATGCTCAATTGACTGAGCCGCCCAGGCACCTCTCAAAGCACTTTTATACTTCTTGTTTAGAAAGATTTCAAATAAACCAAGAGGCTTGGAATAGATTTGATCCTTCCATTTTACAGATTATATGAGTTGATTCAAAGCACATATAAAGTCCAGAAACTCGAAAACTCAAAATGACTTGCCAAAAGCCACTATTAATAAATAGTAAAGGTGGAGGTGAAATAGAAATGAGGGTACTTGACAGGATGAGCACTGGGTATTATACTATATGTTGACAAATCGAACTTCAGTAAAAAAAAAAAAAAAAAAGAAGAAGAAAAGAGAAAAAGAAAGAAAGAAAAAGAAAAGGAAGACTAGCAATCTCTGCAAGGTCATCTAAGAATTTCGAGTTCCATTTCACAGATTGGGCACTTGAAGCTCAGAGAGAATAAGCACAATATTCCAGTCTCTGGAGTCGTTCTTCTTGGGTTCAAATTCCAGCCCCTACTCCTGTTAGCTGTGTGATCTTGGGCACATAAATTTAAATTCATTTGCAAACTGGAGATAAAGTTAGTCTCTCTATTCATGGACTGCTTAGGAAGCTTAAATGAGGTACTTCTTTCTTTCAAAGATTTTGTATTTATTTTGTAGAGAACGAGAGTAAGAGAACACAAGCAGGAGGAGTAGGAGGGGCAGAGGGAGAAGCAGACTCCCCACTGAGCAGGGATCGCCATGTGGGACTAGATTCCAGGACCCCAGGATCATGATCTGAGGTGAAGCCAGATGCTTAACCTTCTATGCCACATAGCCATCCCTAAGTGAACTATTTCATATAAAACTCTTGGAACAGCACTGGGCATATGGCAAGAAAGATTATAAAACTTGGAGTAAAATTTAAGTCCAAATCCTGAGTTCATCCCTAATGAACTACGCCGCCTTATAAATCATTGAACAGCTCTCAGTCTTATTTTTCACAAAACTCCAACACCCATTTCATGGAGCGGTTATGATGTATTATTTGATGGCCTAGAAGAGTGTAAGGTCCTAAGTGGGTATTCACTGAAAATTAAGTGTTATTGAAATGTGCTAAATATAAATAAAAGGCAATGGAAGGTAAGATAAGGTAAATGTTAAATGTAAGACAAGGGAAGCAGAATTGAAAACTAATGCTATAATCCCATTTATAAGAACTTCGCTCTCTGGGGCACCTGGGTGGTTCAGTAGGTTAAACACCTGCCTTTGGCTCAGATCATGATCTCAGGGTCCAGAGGATGGGGCCCCACATAGGGCTGAGCAGGGAGTCAGCTTCTCCCTCTCCCTGCTTTCTTCACTCATACTCTTTCTTTCTCTCTCTTTTTCTCTCTCAAATAAACACATAGAATCTTAAAAAAAAAAAAAAAAAAAAAAAAAAAAAAAGAATCTCACTCTCCTTTCCCCACGAGTAGATTACTTATCATGGAACTGAAGGATGTAAAGAACAATCTGACTTCTTCATACTTAAAAATGAACTCCTAATGGTATGAGGCAAGAAGTGTTCCTGTTTAAAAGCTAACATCTTCCCAGGAAAAAAAACCTAAGAAATGTGAAAGAGTCCAAGACACTGATCTTGGGAACACTGAATTGGGTGACCTTGGGCAATTTCTTTAAGCTCTTTGAGTACAATTTCCTTTCTGTTAAATGGATGCTATGCCTGCCTCCAAAGTAAGTGGCGTAGGTCACATATAATCATGTTTTTTCAAGCTCTGAATATAATGGTGAAAATCCTAACATCATTGGTTTGGTGTGGTGGTGGGTGTGGTGGCTGTTGCTATTTTGGCAATTGCCTTAAGAATTCTATAAATAGAAAACAGGACAACATTCCACCTATATTTATAAATGATTCAAGGAGCCATAGCCAATCTCTCTAGGTTATCATGATTAGGAATCATAAATCCTTCAGTTATAAAACAGATTATATATTAATAGAAGGAAAATAAATAAAAGTCACAACATGCTTTTGTAAATGAATAAGAAAGGCCCACAGGCCTATTCGGAATCACAGACTGTGTGGAATAGAAGGAGTGTGGCCAATTATAACAAGTAGCCATCATTTTTTCTTTTCCACTATCCACACCCTTGCAGTAAGAGTCTGCAGTTCCTCTCATTGAAAAGGCAGAGTCATCCCCCCCCCCCCCCTTGAATCTTGACTGGCTTTATGTCTTATTTTGTTCAATGAGATGCAGTAAAATACCAGTTTCAGGAATAGGATCTGAGAGGCCATGAGTTTCTTGTTCTCTTGTCCCCCTACTACCACTACATAAACAAATCCAAGCTAGCCTGCTAGAGAATTAAAGACCTCATGGAAGACCTCTCATTTGTCCCAGCCAGTGCCATTCTCAACCAGGTTATAGCCAGTTACTCACAAATATGTGGTAGTGATCAGCCCAGATCAGCAAGGCCACTTGCACCCCAATCAGCTGATGGCAGACCCATGAGGTAGCCCAACCAAGACTGAGGAATCATTCAGCTGTCTCCTAGACAATGTGAGCAATAATACATACTTACTGCTTTAAGCCATGGGTTTTTGAGAAGGTTATACAGCAATTGCTAACTGATACAGGAACTTAAAAACTTGAATCCAATTTCCCTAAGCCATGGGTTTTTGAGATGGTTATACAGCAATTGCTAACTGATACAGGAACTTAAAAACTTGAATCCAATTTCCCACATGATATCTGAGCCCCATCTCCAACATACCTGTGAAATGTTTATCTGACCTTTGTTAGATTGTGACTAGCAACATGTCTTTTTTGATGTATGGATTCTCTCTTGATATAGATCGTTCTGTCTCTGGGCAGCTCTGACTGCTGTAAGGTTTTTCTTTTTTAAGATTTTCTTTATTTATTCATGAGAGATCCAGAGAAAGAGAGGCAGAGACATAGGTGGAGGGATAAGCAGGCTCCCCAAAGGGAACCTGATGTAGAACTGTATCCCAGGACCCCAGGATCACAACCTGAGCTGAAGGCAGACACTCAGCCAGTGAGCCACCCAAGTGTCCCAAGGCTTTTCTTTATGTTGAACAAAGTTGGTACCCCAGAATCTTCTATCCTTGGGCTTACTCTTCCCCTTTAGGTTGCCCCAGAGAAGTGGAATGGCTCATCTATATTTCACCTAACTGAAAGAATTCTCAATTAAGATTACAACTAGAAGTGTTTTGAGCCAGCTCCATTTCCCTAGAAGATGAGGAAAGTTTGCTTTGTTGTGCCTGTTTTTACTTTATTCCACTTGGTCTGGTTTCCACCGTGAAAGGAAAATTAAAACATTCCAGAAAGTGTTTCTTTCACTGTTGAAGCCAAGAGATGTGAGAATCTTCAGAACTAAATCTGTCCTGGTGAAAAGAAGGAAGGCAGCTTCCTCTGGGTCGAAAATGAAGAGCCAGTATAGACAATTTGTGACAATAACCTGACTCTACTGACCTTTGAGAGGTGAGCAGGCCATCTAGACTGCTAAGGTTCTTCATTAAGCTGCTTTGTGAACCCAGGAGAGAGGAGATACATTAAAGGGTATGGATTTCTGCTGGCCGCTCCGGTGACCACTTCCTGAGCAGCACTTTTGACTGTAGACCCAGTCTTATTGACCAGTCATTTCCAGTGTTCTTGTGTGGGGTCCAGCTCTGGACATTCCTTCATTCTGTATCTGGACTGGACAATTTCTCATTCCTTGAATTCACTTCCCTGTTCATTCAATTGGACTTTTGCCTCAATTTTCTGTCTAGCATTCTACTTTCCAATCCCCAGCCTACTTTGCTTCCCTCATACATGAGACCTGGTTTTTTCATCTTCATACCTATAGCCAGAGCTAGAATCTGCTGCTGCCAGTGAATAAATATCTCCAAATTAAGACTTCGTGATGATGTGAGTCCAAATTCACCAATATCTGGGAACACATTTGCCAGCATTACTGTAGAGTAATTAAAAGTAACAGGATATGGAAAGAAACAGAAGTTTCTACCACTTTTATGTGGTAGACCTGTGGCAAGTCACTTGACCTCTCCAATTATTCAGATCCCTCTTTTTTTTAAAGATCTATTTATTTATTTATTTATTTATTTGAGAGAGAGCAGACATACATACGCAAATGGGGGATGGGGCAGAGGGAGGAGAAAGAATCCTTAAGCAGACTCCTTGCTGAGCATGCAGCCAACATGGGGCTTGATGCCACGACCTATGAGATCATGACCTGAGCCAAAACCAAGAGTCAGATGCTTAACCAACCAGGCACCCCAGATCCCTCTTTTGTTAAGTAAGGATCATTATTGCTAATTCATGAAGATGCAGTGAAGAGTAACTGTGATACTTTAGTAAATCTCCTAGCAAATAGCAATAGATATTCAATATCTGAGAGCTGGTATTGGTATTATTATTAGAATTATTGCTAATATTGATATTATATAGTTTAATCTTTCACAAATAAATCAAAGCCATTTTTAAAAATATTTATTTATTTATTTATTTATTTGTTTATTTATTTATTTGAGAGAGTGACAGAGAGAGAGAATGAATGGGGGAGGGGTAAGGGGAGAGGGAGAAGCAGGCTCCCTGCTGAACATGGAGCCTGACATAGGGCTTGATCTCAGGAACCCAAGATCATGACTTGAGCCAAAGGCAGATATTTAGTTGACTGAGTCACCAAGGCGCCCTAAATCTAAGCTATTTATAATCCCAAAGTTTTCAGTCCTGGTTTTTTCCTTTTGTAAAAAGGCTCATATAGCTAAGACTGTCTAAAAACTGAGCCCATTTGAGTTCCAGTGAATCTAGCGGATGAAGGGTAGACATGGAGAATGGCAGGCTCCTATAAAGATACTGCATTGTGTAGAAGCAAGGCAGCTAAGTGCTACTTTTTTCCAAACTAACTCAGAGTCCTCTATGAGTCACAATGTAATAATGGTACAATACCTTGTACTTCAGGCTTTCCAAGAATCAGGAATGTGCAAAACCATAGACATGCCCACAATAAGTTTCATCACATTAAAGCCCAGTCATATGAGTGGTGGAGTTGCATCTTGGCAGGCCATATTAACTCTAAAATTTATATTCAGGCATGCCTGAAGACAGGTCAAGGATTACAGGAAGACCTGGGAAGAAGCTATTTTCTGAAGGACCAAGAGGCATCATGGAATATAATTTGTCTGGAGGGAAAAGAGAGCAGGAGCACATGCATCTGCTCCTAGGCAGTGGGGCAGTAGCAAGGGATTGTAGTGATTCTGAATACAGCTCAGAAGATATTTTAAAATGTCTGACAGCCTCGCTCTCATGAACACACTCCTGGCTTTTATTTTAAAAATAACTGCAGTTAAAGAAAGAAAGAAGCCAGCATAGACCATTGGAACAAGGGCACACTCACCAGTTTGTAGAGAAGGGATGCCTTTGGCAGAAGTGGGAGACCCCAGGGCTTCCCTTTGCATCCCTGGCCATGTCCCTGATAATGTAGATATGTGACTTCTATTCGTTTTTCAACTTTATTGAGATATAATTGTGGTAATCATTTTGCAATACCTAACGGTATCAAATGAATGTGATATATGTCTTAAACTCACACAATGTTACATGTGTACTTACCATTTTTTACATACCTATGAATAGATGCCTTATCAATGTAAACGATACTACAACTTTTATTATTTTTTCCTGATTATATGAACAACGTATGTTCATAAAATTGTAAGAATAAAAAAACCAATAAATAGGTTGGCTGCCATTTTAAAATTTGCTTTTAAAGTTAGTAAGAAATTTTTCTGTGTAAACAGGATACAGGAGACTTCCAGAATTACAGTACAGTAACCAATGAGATTTAAAGTAAGAAAAACTTTGTTTTTAGTAGAATTTCATAAATAGTCATGTTGCTACAAAATAATTAGATTGGATTGAAGAAAGTATTAACAGGACCAATACTTGGCCTCATCTCAAGGAATAAGATGCTTAAGAATTGCAAACAGTGACCCATAGGATTTCTGATGGAAAATATACAGATACAGCCCTCTGTGGCAGAGAGGGAGAAAACAAAAGTCAGGGACATGAGGAAAAATATCATAGTTCGAAAGATTCTGAAAATGAATAACTAGGAGGAAAAGGAGGAATCTTCCTCATCCTTAAATTAATTTTTTCAGGAGTCAAGAGTACTCTAGGGGTGCCTGGGTGGCTCAGTCGGTTAAATGTCCACTCTTGGTTTCAGCCCAGGTCATGATCTCAGAGTCTTGGGATTGAGACCCCATAGCAGGATCTATGCTCAGCAGGGAGTCTTCTTGAGGATTCTCTTTCTCCTTCTGCCTCTGCCCCTCTGCCTCTCTCCCCACTCACACTTTCTCTCTGTTTCTTTAAACTAAATAAGTAAATCTTTTAAAAGGGGGGGGGGGGTCAAGAGGTCTTTAAATCTTTAAAACAAGAGCTTGCAGTCATAAAAAGGAAATCAGTGCATTTCAGGAAAGACTAAAAGTGGTGAAAAGAACATTTATCATAGTAAAAGAAAAATGGAATTCGTAAACCTTAGTTTGGACAAGTCCACAAACTGCCCAAATTCAAATTCAGAAATAGGGATCCTTGGGTCGTGCAGTGGTTTAGCGCTTGCCTTTGGCCCAGGGCGCGATCCTGGAGACCCGGGATCGAATCCCACGTCGGGCTCCCGGTACATGGAGCCTGCTTCTTCCTCTGCCTGTGTCTCTGCCTCTCTCTCTCTCTCTCTCTCTCTGTGTGTGTGTGTGTGACTATCATAAATAAATAAAAAATAAAAAATAAATAAAAAAAAAACAAATTCAGAAATAAAGCCAAGATAGAATTCACAGTAGAACACAAATTACATGAAAGACAGAAGAAAGTTAATAATTGTGATGCTAAAATAATAATGATGATAAAGAATTTCCTCAGCTTAAAGAAAAATACAAGGCTAGCAAATGAAAAGTACACACCAGGCAATATTAATAAAGGACACTAATCCCATAACACAATTTCTCCTGATTCTTTTTAATTTCCAAGTATAAATAAGAAAAATGTCCGTCAACTACTTAGGAAGGGGAAAACCAAGACAAAACAGTTTCTCTACAGAGGAGCATGGGTTAATTTGGACTCAGAGTGCACTTCTACCACAAGTGAACTTTTATAAGTTTAAATATAATGTAGTCTTCAGCTCAACTTGAATTTTGCATGATTTCCAGTCAGTCAGCTCACCTCTCAGAGAATTGGTAGAGCTTGGAGAACCCAGGCTGTCTCAAACAGTGTGAAAAGTAGTTGGGATGCACAGATGAACAGTGCATATCTTCCTCCTCAATAAGTTCACGGAAGACTGGGAGAGGTAGACACCTAGACAAAAATAAAACCAAGGGTGGAATGCAAGGAGGAAGATATGCTCAGGGTGTAAATGGAATCCAGAGTAGTGGTATCTAATCACAGGGGAGGTAGTAGTGGGAGGAATGTGGGAAAACTGACACAGGCGATGTCTGAGCTGCATTTAAAAATAGGTAATTAATTAATTAGTTAATCGATAAAAAAATAAGTGTGAAGTCTAATTAGACAAAGAAGGCATTGGCAAAGGGAGGGCAGCCCACACAGAGGAACAAGCTAGAGTACCCCTGGAGGTTGATCTCAAAGGAACAAGCAGTTTGACTGAGGATTCTTAATTATGCCCAGACTTTACTAAAGCTCTCTAAATCTCCATTTTCTCATTTATAAAACAAAGGCAGTGGTAGTGTTTTTGTGAAAATAAATTAATGTAACATTCTAAGACTAGTGCCTGGCACTCGGCAAGTATTTGATGCCCTTACAGGGATGATGGGGGTACTCTTTTCATCTACATCATCAACATCTTCAACCTCATCCCCACCATCCAGTCCAACAGATGTATTTAGTTATATTTGAATTCCACCATTTCCACTTCCTATTTAACCTTTAGGAGTTTGATCTATTTCTCTGCACCACAATGTCCATCTTGAAAACAGTATGAAGGTTCCTCAAAAAGTTTAAAATAGGACTACCTATGATCCAGAAACTGCACTACTAGGTATTTATCCAAAGGATACAAATATAGTGATTCGATGGGGGCACCTGCACCCCAATGTTTATAGCAGCAATGTCCACAATAGCTGAATTATGGAAAGAACCCAGATGTCCATCAACAGATGAATGGATAAAGAAGATATAGTCTATATATATAATGGAATATTACTCAGCTATCAAAAATAAGGAAATCTTGCCATTTGCAACAACATGGGATGGAGCTAGAGGGTATTATGCTAAGTGAAATAAGTCAGTCAAAGAAAGACAAATACTGTATGATTTTGCTCATATGTGGAATTTAAGAAACAAAACAGATGAACATAGGGTAAGGAAAGGAAAAATAAAATAAGATAAATACAGTGAGAGGGGCAAACCATTAAAGGACCCTTAACTATAGGAAACAAATTGGGGGTTGCTGGATTTGGAGAGGTGGATAGGGGGATGGGGTAATTAAGTGATGGGCATAAAGAAGACATTTGATGGAATGAGCACTGGGTGTTATGTGCAAATGATGAATTACTAAATTCTACCCCTGAAACTAATAATATACTAAATGTTAACTAAATTGAATTTAAATTAAATAATTTTTAAAATAAAGTAAAATAAGGCTAATCATTAATGTCTACATCATGAAAATCCAGGGGAAATTCAATGAAATAATATATGCAAAGTACTTGACACATAGAGGGGGTTTAAAAGGGTATATGTCCTTTAATGTACAAAGTACTACTACAAGTACAAAGATGTAAGTACAAAGAAAGTCAATGGTTGGTTTGTTTGAACCCTATGTCTGAGAAACCAAGATGCTCCTGGGATCCTACTCAATGACTTCAAGTGGTCTGTCTTTTCAAGCTACTTTCCTCTGTGCCTCTTCTCATTCTCCTTCCTTAATTCTAAAGTCAAACACAAAGAACTCCTGGTTCCTCCAACTCATCAGGATCTCTCTCCCTCTGGACCTCATGTTGGCAGTGAATAGTCAGCCCCCTAATTCCCCAGGTTCCTGGGATTGGATGAGGCACCTCTCCTCAGGCCAATAGGCACTTATACCCCCACCACATTTACAGGCTGTTTTGTGATTGTCTGATTGATTGCTGGCATGCTACATTGGACTAAAGACTTAGTGGTGACAGATTAAGGGCTGTTTTGCTCACCATTATAGTACCCAGAACACAATACAATGTCTACCAAATAGTAAGTTCTCCACAAGTATTTGTATAATAAGTAAACAAAAGAATTCATGTTGTGCTTTTATTTTTTGGATAAGAGTAAAATTTTTTTAAGTAAAATTTTTATCAGTTTGTACACATCCATAAATTCATCATAAGTACACATTCAAGTCATTCATCTTAAAGCCAAATAGTTGTTTTAAGTTCAAGCTCTCCACTAAATTTGTAATATCGTGTAGTTTCTGCAAGTGTTTCTATGACAGGCTTTATGTTAGATTTTCTTTTATTTTTAGTAAGGATCGCTAAGTCCTAAGTTTTATTATTTTATTTATGCTTTCTCAATGTTCTACATGTTATTACTACTTATACTGAAATGTTCTTTTAAATGATTTAAATTATTTTAAGATACAGTATACTATGTTAAGTTAATGTGCTAATTAATTTGATTAGTACATTAAATTAATCTTCTTGAAAAATCATCCAGAATGATTTTTCATGGAGATCATATTAATAAAATCAACTTTTATAGAACTATGTGGTGAAAATCAGAAAGACTCCTCATTAAAAGTAACTTCAGAGGGGCCCTGGGTGGCTCAGTTGATTAAGTGTCTGACTCTTGATGTTAGCTCAGGTCATGATCTCACGATCGTGGGATTGAGACCTGCATCAGACTCCATGCTCAGCAAAGGATTCTCTCTCTCCATCTCCCTCTGCTTCTCCCCCTTCAATCTCTCTCTCTCTCTCTCTCTCTCTCTCTCTCTCTCTCTCTCTCTCTCAAAAATAAATAAATAAATCTTTAAAAGTAACATGAGGTATCCACACAGTATTGTTGCTTGTGCATTTTCTCCTCTATGGCTGTTATTTTCTTTTCTAATAATAATCACCTTTCTCTTGCATTTTGGTAGAACTGCTCAAGTTTGCCTCCCATATTTTTTGTGTTATTGTCACTTTGCCCCTTTATTACTATCTCCAACAGGAATTTCAGTTCTGCTGTTGAATTGGTTTCTTTGCAGCTCTTCCCTGCCTCAGCTCTCTTGTCTTTCCAGCCTGCTATCTTTGTATGTCAACTAGTTCTCTGCTTAAGCCTTTCTGCTCCTCTTTTATCGAGGTCATCACTTTCTGCATTCCATCAAAACATTTGTTTCCTAATGCTTTCCTCCAGTTGTTGTTAAAATATATATATTGGTATGTTTGAAGATATCCTGAGTGTTCCGGATATTTTTTTTACTTGTTCTGCAGTAGACTTCATGTTTATTTTCCACTTTATTCACTTGCAAGTGTGATGAGATTTATCTATACTGTGTTGCCGTACTGTGTATCTATACACTAAGTGTTTGCCAGCCCTAGTTTCCAGGCACTGTTCATTTGGGTAATGGTTAAATGCCATTCTCAAAGAAGAAATGGAGATTATGCACCTCTAAAGCCACCTGTAGACCTACTCAACAGAGATTGTGGCTTTTCCTATGCCCACTATCGGATTCATTATCCTTTGAACCAATGGACTATGGTGAATGCAAAAAAATCACAAAATAACCCTGCTAACAGTTCTCTTTTTCTGTTCCCACTCATGAGTCTTTACACAAAGTGCTTCACCTTCCAATACTGTGTATCACTGCCAATTGGGTTTTCATTCCTATTTTTTTGTGGGTTGTTTTGTTTTGTTTTTAGCCATAGCTTTTTTTGTAATTGTTTGTTTGTTTGCTTGTAATGAGTGAGGGAATAGGTGTAGTCCAAGAGCAAAGCAATGTCGAGCACATTACTGTCTCCTAGACTCTCTGTTAGGTATTGAAAACATCATGATGAACACAATCCAGTTATTAAATACATACAAAAGTGTTCCACCTTATACTAGGGAAAGCTTACTGCATATAAAGAAGAATAAGATGGAAATGATGGGAATGATAGATAGCTTCATGGTGACTACTTTTAACAGGTATTCCACATAAAAGAAAGAGCTCCTTTTTTTCTTAGTTTAAGCTTTACATTTCAGAGCCACAGATCATAAACTAAAGAATTTTCTACTATTTTTTTTCAGAATGATAAACTTGATGTGTTTCTATTGACTATATAGGGACTTGTTAAAAATGTTTTTCTATTTTTTTAATCTCTGGTAATTTGTTAAAAATGATTTGGATTCCAGTAATTTTAACAGTTTTAAATTTTGATGCTGTTGACAAGTTTTATCTTTTTTAAATGCATTTTCATAGATATTTTTAGTGGAAAATTGGAAATAACTGCAGCAAGGAGTGTTAGCTAGAATCCATTTTAAAATTAAAGTGAGAAGTCATTTCAAGAGATGTTTAAGAGGCCAATTCTACAGGGACTGGTGATAGATTAAATCAAGAGAGGGAGAAAGACTGAGGTTTTGGCAAATAAATATATGGGTATAAGCTCTAGGAGAAAGCCTAGGCTAGAAATAAGAACTTGAAAGTCATGTCACAGCCAGTTGCCATCTGAAAGTCAAGCATAGAAGACCCCAAAGCACCTATTCTCTTCACATGTTGAGGCTCTAAGTATGTTAAAAGATAACCCAAGTAAATTACATTTTGTTCTATAGTACATGACTTACACCTTTCAAAATAGCAATAATGACTGAATTTCTCCTATACCTTCCCAGGGTCTCTCGAGTCACCCATTTTTTCCTTAACCACAACCCTTGCTCAAATAGAATCCCATTCACCTTGAATTCTCATGTGCTTTATTAATTTGGAATAAGTCAGTTGGTTTCCCAACATTATAAAGTGGGGACTTCAATGAGGAGGTAATGATGCAGCAGAGCATTTTGCACACTATGTGTAGCAGTTTGGGACTCCCATTCACTTCTCAGAACCCTCCTCCCCTTTTTCCCTTTCACTTGTCAGAGTCTCATCTCTTGCCACCCTTATTATGACTGTCTCTTATTGGTCTCTCAGAATCTTGCTTTACTCCTTTCTTTTCTTTTTAAAGATTTATTTATTTGAGAGAGAGAGAGAACAACAGCATGAGCTGGGAGAGGGAGAGAGGGAGAGGATCTTTCAAGCAGACTCCACACTGAGGTTGGAGCCCAACATGAGGCTCAGTCCCACAATGCATGAGGTCATGACCTGAGCCAAAACCAAGAGTCAGGTGTTTAACCACTTAATTGACTAAGCCACACAGATGCCCCTACTCCTTTCTGATCCATTCTTTATCACCTATTAGATTTGCTCTTTGTTTTTCCTAAAGTGGAATAAAGAGCTCAAGGCTTGGTTCTTATCTTAACCATAAGGGAAAATGATTACCTTCCCCAGAATCTTCCTCCATAAAATGGGAAAAATTAGATTGCTTTACCTCGCATGTTTTATAATAGCAAAGAATAAAGGAGACAAAGTATGTGAAAGTAAACACAAATTCTACACACATGAATTGTGTATGTTACACCAGTTAGGGTAACACTGGCAGTGTAAGAAACTCTGGCATCTTAATAGCTTATCAAAGTAAGATTTATTTTTCATTCCAGCAGGCAGGATTTACATTGATTCAGAGTCCCTGGCTTCTTTCTACGCAGCCTTCCCCAGTGCCTCATAATTCTTCACTCTGTCAGCAAACAAGAAAAGGAACTGAAAGAATCACCCATGGGGGGGCTTTTAAGGAAGAGGATTGCAAACCATGTATATCACTTCCAATTCTATCCAATGGACTAGAACTCAGTCACATGGTCATACTTAATTGGAGGTTGGGAAATTTTGTTGGGCTGTTTACATAGGATGAGAAAGAAATGGACTTTAGTGAACACACAGCAATCTACCATCTCATGACATTCCTATAATTCTACTGGGTGAAGGTGATACCAATATAGTAAATATCTGTCTTAAAGAAAGTTAGTCACTGGAATGAACCAAATATACAAATAACCAACCAGAATTTAACGAAAAATAAGTGCTAAGTTTTAGGTTTAAAATGCTAAGAACTTGTAGTATAGCAGAATTTACTAAGAGCCTACTAACTGCCACAGCCTTTTCTGTGTCCTTATTTATTTATATATCATCCATATATTTACAGAAGGAAAAAACTCAGGTTCAATTAAATTAGATTAGTCACCAAAATCCAAATGACTATATATATAATGGTAGATCTGCACTTAAGCCCAAGATGAAGGAAGGATTGATTTTGCCGGGGGATTGGAGGGAAGAATGCTTGACAGAAGAAACACTTCAAATTGGTTCTGAAGGACAAATACATAACTGGCAGAGTGAAAATTTTCAAGAGTAAATCAGAATTTATTACTCTCAGCTTCAAAACCATCTCTGCTTCCAACACACCTGGAATGCAACCCAAACTCCTCCTGACATTGACTTGCAAAGCCTATATATCTGGTTTGGGATTATCCCTATGACCTCATCTTGTCCCACTTCCCCCCCTTATCACCACCATTCCAGTCTCTCACCCATTGTCAATAATTCAGTTGAGCCAAGAGTACCTTAAAGCCTTTGAAATAGCTATTTCCTTTGCCTGGAATGCTCTTGCTCTTGACCTTCATGTGCCTCAGAGAAGCTTTTCCTGACCCTTCATTATTCTCTATTATTTTGATCTATTGTAATTCTTTTCCCAACATTTATCATTATCTGATATCTCTCTCTCCTTCTCCCCCTCTCTACTTCTTCCCTCCCTCCCTCCCTACCTTCCTTCTTCTTTTTACCTTCTGCCATAAGAATGGAAGCCCCTTGTAAATATGAATCTTCCCTGTCTTGTTCACTGCCAAACCAAACAACATGACTCAAAAATTACTTGCTGAATAAATGAGTCCTATTTTGACAGGTTGAGAAATAAAAAGAATGAAGATATTAGAGATTGAGCGTAGCTTCAAGAGCCAAAGGCAAGTTATACATCAGCATAAAGGGTTATATACTTTCAAACCTCACATTTTTCTCTTAAATCTGAATATGACATATTCTTCTGTTTTAGAAGACCTGGGTGTCATTGGTGGAATATTGTGTGCTGTCGGTGGAAGACTGTGTGCAATATCTGGTACTTGTTCTTTCAAAACGACTTAATGATGCTTGGGATGTTCCCAAAAAGGGCAAGGGCCAGCAGAGGCTGCTGTACAATTCCAGACTAAAAATATCTGGATTGTTTTGCCTTGAAATATTAGGCTAAGAAGAGGTGGGAACAAAATCTGAAGGGACTTGGAGAAAATAAATATAGTTTTATTCAGTAAAACCCAACATCCTATTTTCAGGCTCCTAATAACCTTCAAAGAAGGCATATTTAGGGCAAATAAAATATCATAACCCTTCTTTTGCATAACACCATGTTTATAAGATGGTTTTTTCTTTCTTTTTTTTGAAATATGCAAACAACATTTGTATGCTGAGTATAATTATTCCTATTCTATAAATTGAGGATATCAAGACTCTGAGATGTAGTTTGCGTGAATTTCTTAAGGAAAGGAATTATGTCTAATTTATCCTTTCAGTGTTGTTTGTAAATTTAAAAAAAGAAAGAAGGAAGAAGAAAGAAAGAAAGAAAGAAAGAAAGAGAGAGAGAGAGAGAGAGAGAAAGAAAGAAAGAAAGAAAGAAAGAAAGAAAGAAAGAAAGAAAGAAAGAAAGAAAGAAAGAATAAATGTTTAAAAATTGCATTGGATAAAACTCAGATGAATCAGAAATAGGTTTCCTAAGAATGCCTTGCCACCGGGTACCCATTTCTTCATCATTAAAGGTAAAGAGAGATGATTCACATTTTTTTTTGTCCTGAAGTCCAAAAGACCCTCAGTCCTGAAAAATAATGAGCAAAATGAACTCAGAAATTTAAATAGCAACTAAAAAGATGTTAACATCTCTAAACTTAGCCTGGAGGAAATTAGTCTTAGAAGGAAAGAAGATTGAGAGCTCCTTGTTTCAACATCTTGACAAGATGATAGAATAACATAAGATCCTTTTCCTCAAATCAACCCTGTAAAATCTAAGCAAGAAGAGGGAAGCAGAAAACCCAAAACTGTTAGTTTTGGTTCTGGCCAAGACTGAGTAAGCACACTTTGTCCTGTCTCTCCCACTCCATGCAATGAAAAATACTGGACAGAATGCACAGAGTAGCTATCTGAAGTATATTTATAAAAATAAAATAAAAGTGGTAGCGGGCAGATTGGGGAAGGAAACCAGAACTTGAAATAACACCAAACCAAAGATGACTTTCCTCTTTTTCCTCCTCCAGTATTTCTTAGCCTGGACTCAAAGACAGCCTAAAACTCCTAAGTGTACTCCTAGAGCAAGCTCTGTATTAGTTTTCTAGAACTGCAGGAACACAGTGCCACGCAATGGGTGACTTAGAAAAATAAAGATGAGAAATTTATTATCTCACAGTTCTGGATGATAGAAGTTCAAAATCAAGGTGTCAGCAGTGTGGGTTCCTTCTGAGGGTGATGAGAGAAGGATTTCTTTCAATCCTCTCTTTAGCTTTTAGATGGCTGTCTTTTCACATTGTCCTCCCTTTATGTATACTGATGTCCATGCTTCCCTTTTTATGAGGACACCAATCATGTTGGATTAGCAGACCATCCTACCCCAGTGTGGCCTTATCTTAGCTGAATTCATTACATCTGCAATGATACTATTTTCAAATAAAGTCATGTTCTGAGGAATGAGTGTTAAGACTTTGACATATGAATTGAGGGTAGGGGTACTATTCAATCCACAACAAGATTAAAAATGAAAACAAACAGAAAACATCTTTTCTTTCTGGTCCAAGGAGCAGGAAAGAATGTTTCTGTGCTTCAGAGAGAATGGTAGAGTCCCATACTTTTGGTTTTATCTTATTTTTCCTTGTCTCCCACCCTATTCTCCAGGCAATCTTATGGTAAATAGTGGTGGGAAGACTGGCAGCCGTGTCAGGCAAGCACCTACACTTACCAGGGAGAAAAAGTCATACTGACTAGAAAACTGTGGCACTAAGAGAGTTCCTTCATGTCATTCCATATACCCTGGCTCTTCAGCCCCTGATGTAGACCCAGTCTCAGGAAGTACATGACAGAGCTGGGAACCTAGTTTCATTTCTAAGACAGAAAACAGAGGTGGGGATAGGGTGGGATGAATGGATGGATGGGATGTTTTTTGGGAGCTAGAATGTATCAAGAAAATTACCAAAGGTAAATAAAGGGGTCCCATAAAGTATATGAACACTTGGTTTCACCTTCAAGCTGTGCATTCATGGACCTTGGTCCTAAATTGCATACAAAAGTCTTTGAGAATTGAACTATGGAGTAAATCCCCACCCAGGTTCCAGACTGGCCATTGCATGATACACGTACAGGACAGATCTAAGTGATCTTCCAAAGGTTTGGAAAATTAAGCCTCATTAAAACCACAACCCAGAGAGAAAACCAGTAGGAATTTGTGGACTTAAACTAGGATAATTCCCTGCTGAAACAAACAAACTAAAATATCCCCTATAGGATTTAAATAAGGCTTAGACCCTTGCAATATTCAAAATGTTTAAGATATTATCCAAAATTATAAACATGAAGAATGAGGAAACCATAATATCTTGTAAGTAAAAAAAGTAATCAACAGATATTGACCTGAGATGATAGAGATTTTGGGATTATTATAGACAAAGACTTTTTTTTTTTCAGATTTATTTATTTATTTATTTATTTATTTATTTATTTATTATAGATATATATATATATAGAGAGAGAGAGAGAGGCAGAGACACAGGCAGAGGGAGAAGTAGGCTCCATGCCGGGAGCCCGACATGGGACTTGATCCCGGGACTCCAGGATCGTGCCCTGGGCCAAAGGCAGGCGCTAAACCACTGAGCCACCCAGGGATCCCCGAAAGACTTTAAAGTAACTAATTGAACCATGCTCTGCAAAGTAACAGTAAACACTTTTGAAATAAAAGGAAGTGGGCTACCTGGGGGCCTCTATCGGTTAAGCGTCTGACTTTTGATCTCAGCTCATATCTTTCTCACAGGTCATGAGTTCAAGCCCTGTGTTGGGTTCCACACCAGGTATGGGGCCTACAGGGAAGGAAGGAAGAAGGGATAGAGGGAGGGAGGAAGGCAGGAAGAAAGAGAGAAAGAAAGAAGGAAAGAATATTTCTATTTATCTAGTGATAATTAGTTATAGTTGATGATAGTTTGTGATCATTATAACAAAGGATCAATTGGAAAATGTAGAACTGAAAAATAACACTTTTCACTGAATGGGATCAGTAGCAAAATAGAAATGACAGAGGAAAAAGTCAATAAATTTGATGATAGATTGATAAAAACTATCCAGTTTGAACAACAAAGAAGGAAAATGATTGAAAAAGAAGCAGAGCCTTAGGACTGATGAGACAATACCAAGAATGTTAAGAGTTATATCATAAGAGCTCCAGATGGAAGAGAGAAAGAGTATGGGGAAGGAAAATCTCTTAAACAGGCAATGGCTAATATCTTCTCAAATGTGGCCAAAGACTTAAACTTAAGTAATAATTGTAGCATTGAATTATTATAGTTGTTGTTACTACTGAGTTTACTGAGCATTTTGTTCTGGCACCTGTTTTAAGTTCTTTATATACTTATTTAGTCCTCAAGAAGTAACACATAGAAGTTCTTACCCAAGGTCACAGAGGTATTAAGTGGTAAGACAAGAAACAAATTCAAGAAGTCTGTGTCCAGTGCACAAGCTCTTAACCACAATATAACATACTCTCTGGCTCATCTAGTGGATCAATCTCTCCACTGGGCTTGGATTCTTAATGGCAGTTACTTTGTTGTGCTCTTCTATGAATTTTTTCAAGTATGTGTAGTTCTTGATGTACTATCTAATATATGGAGGCTTAAAACATTTGAGGGAGAAAAGAATAATTATAATACAGTGTTGTCTTAGTCTGTTTGGGCTGCTATCACAAAATACCACACACTAGATGGCTTATAAACAATAGAGATTGTTCTGGTGGATGAAGTCCAAGATCAGGATGCCAGAATAGTTGAGTGAAGGTTCTTTTCTGATTGCAGACTTCTCATTGTGTCCTCATGTAGAAGCTCTCTGAGCCCCCTTTTATAAGGGAACTAATCTTATTCATGAGGTTTTTGAACTCATGATTTAATTCCTTCCCAAAGGTTCCACGTCCTAATACCACTACATTGGGCATTAGGATTTCAGCATATGAATTCAAGGGGGGCATAAAGACTCACCACACCAAAGGTAAAAGTTATTTGTGAACCTGATTTACTATTTAATAAGACTACAATTTTTCAAAGATTTATGTATTTATTTATTTATTTATTTTAAAGAGAGAAGGAGAGAGAGTGAGCAGGGGGAGGGGCAGAGGAAGAGGAAGAGAGAGAATCTCAAGCAGATTCCCTCCTGAGCATGGAGGCCAGTGTGGGGCTTTGATCCCATGACCCTGAGATCATGACCCAAGCCAAAATCAAGAGTCAGATGTGTAACCAACTGAGCCACCCAAGCACCCCAAGACTGTAATTTCTTAATGGAAGATGCTCTGTGACACTTTTTTTTTTTTTTGGAAAGAGAGAGTGTGTGTATGTGTGCATATGTGTGGGAGCAGGGGTAAGGTGGGGAGGAGGGGCAGAGAGAGAGGGAGAGAGAGAATCCTAAGCAAACTCTACATCCAGTGCAGAGCCCGAGGTTGGTTTTATTTTTTTTTCTGAGCTTAATTCCTTTATTTAATTATACATAAAGCCACTATATGGGTCCTTGACAATTAAGATAGAAAAGGGAAAAAGCCTTCCCCAACAACAAAAAGGGAAAATAAACCATTTCTATTCCTTCTGTATAGTAGTACTTTGTTGAGTACTGATGAATATATCAATTAGAAGCAATAATTTTAATGTGTTGGTAAAATATAGTTCCTTTTGGTATATATTTTGCTTTGATATATATATAAAGGTATTGTAATGAAGTTGTGTGACTTCATCTTACTCTCATTTGTAATACATTTATACATAAAAAAGAAAAAAAAGGTAAATCCTACTGGAGGAGGACCTTTATCAGAGATATGCACCAAAGCAGTTAGATGACACCAGGACAACTAAGCAAGAAGAATCCTAAGCAAGCTCTACATCCAGTGCAGAGCCCGAGGTTGGGCTCAATCTCACGTCCTTGAGACCAAGACCTGAACCAAAATCAAGAGTCAGTCGCTTAACTGACTGAGCCACCCTCACACCCTTCTGCTGACACTCTTGTATCTCAAAATATCTAGTATGCTTTTGGTACATATAGCTGTTTAATTTAAAAAAATTTGTAGTTTGATGAAGTAGACATAAGACCACACCTTCCATAAAAAACAGTGCAATAGAAAGATGCTCTGCCTGTAGTGCTAACTAGTTTTCTAATCCTAGGAAAGTCACTTGACCTATGGGGACTCAGCATCTTTTCCTAAACCAAGAAAGGAACATTCCACTGCCCAACTATGGATATTATGAAGACTGATGGGTCATGTATGTGAAATGCTTTGGAGAGCACTATGCAAATGACATTTCATTTGCATTAACTCATTTCAAGGCAGACAGAAATGAGCAAAACACACTAGAGAAAGAGTTTGATGGGCTAGGAAAGGGAGAAACTAATTCCAGCTGGGAGCATTGAAGATATGTGCCTAAAGACTGAACAAGCCAGGAAGGAGTTGTTTCATAGAAAGAAGGCCAAGGCCAGAGGTACAGAGAGCCGTGTCCTTGCATGGCAAGCTCCCACCTCGGAAACTTACTTCTGATCTTCTCTTTCTTTTCCCTGGAGCTTGGAAGAGATATGATCTCAGGGGATAGGCTTAAAATCACTGCAACCACTTGGAACACTTTGTAACCCTGAGCGAGAGAACACATAGATGCAAAGCAGGAGATGAGGGAGTTTTTGAGATGAACGGGCTTTTCACAAAATGTCTTTATTTTTTATTTTTGTTCCTTTTTTGGAGGAGAGGTTCTTTTCCAAACTGAACCAAATTAGTTTCTAGTCCACTTGGGGAAACTAACAGTTGTGTCTTCTACTCTGTGTTTAGCACAGATTTCACACCAGTGTTTTTCAAACGTCAGTGTGAATAAGAATACCTTGACGAGCTTATTTAAGGGAAAAAGAAAAAAGAAAAAAAAAAAAAAAGGACTCCCAGGCTGTATCTCCAGGGCTGTTGATGCAGAGCTTACCTGAAAATGGACCACGGTTCTTCATTTTGACACATAACCAGGTACTCCAGGTGTAGACAGTTCCTTCTCACCATGGACAAGACCAAAGATTAGTCCATGTCAAAGCCAAGAGCATAGTATTTAGCCTTCAAAGCATTTCCAACATTGCTTAGACTCCCTTCTAAGATCAGTAGCTTTGAGATATCCAAAGAGAGAGAGAGAGCTGAAATCCATGTTGGAATTTACCAGATTGCTTTATTTTATTCTTTGCATTTTCTTTTTTTCTAAATATTTTATTTATTTATTTATTTATTTATTTATTTATTTATTCATGAGAAACACAGAGAGAGAGAGGGGAGCAGAGACACTGGCAGAGGTAGAAGCAGGCTCCATGCAGGGAGCCCGACACAGGACTCGATCCCAGGACTCCAGGATGACACCCCAGGCCAAAGGCAGGAGCCAAACCGCTGAGCCACCCAGGGATTCCCACTTTGCCGTTTCTTCCATTCAGAAGCAAAAGTTTCAAAAATCAGGCCCTCACCTTGCAGATGCTGCTTTCCCAGAGCCACCTGTATCACCCTGCCATAGTCAACCCAATCCACTGTGTTCTTTGAAATCCCTGTAGATGGCAAGCCCTTGGGCCACATTTTCCTTTGAACTGTTTGCAGACAAAGTTCCGAAGACAGCAGAAAATTTTCATCCTCTGTGCACTGGGGAGAAAGGATTTGATTATAAATGTGCTTCTTTGACAGGATTGTTCTGGGATTTCTGTGCCAGGATGTTGACTTCACACTCCATAATGGCAGTGACAGCAAGTCCATCTAAGGGGAGAAATATGATGATGAGAATTTCATCCTCAAGCACAGGGGTCTTAGCCTCTCATCTGTGGCAAATGCTAGACCCAATACAAATGGTTCCCAGTTTTTCATCTGCACTGCCAAGTCTGAGTGGTTGAATGGTCAGCAGGTGGTCTTTGGCAAGGCAAATGAGGACATGAATATCGTGGAAGCCAAGGAGTGCTCTGAATCCAGGAATGGGAAGACCAGTGAGAAGGTCACTAATGATGACTATGGACAAATCTAACAAATTTTACTTGTGTTTTATCTTAACTACTGGACCATTCCTTCTATAGCTCAGGAGAACACCCCTTCACCCCCATCTGCTAGAAATATCCTCTAATCTTTGTGCTCTCACTGCAGCTCTCTGTGTCCCACATTTTTCTTACTCCCCTCCAAGTCTACCTAGATTACCATTAAGTTTATGATGGTGGGCAGCCCGGGTGGCTCAGTGGTTTAGCACCACCTTTGGCCCAGGGCATGATCCTGGGGACCTGGGATTGAGTCCCACATTGGGCTCCCTGCATGGAGCCTCCTTCTCCCTCTGCCTGTGTCTCTGCCTCTCTCTCTCTCTCTCTCTCTCATGAATAAATAAATAAATAAAATCTTTTAAAAAATTAAAAAATGAACTCACTTAAGACCTGGCCACTGTACCACCCAGTCCAAGAAGCAGTGCAACAATGGTTTGTAGAAAACAGGTTGGGGACACAGTTTTGTTTCAATACTGAGCCAAATGCAGTATGCAACAGTCCCTTTCTCAATCCTCCACAAGAAGAAAGGAAGAAACAACCAAGAACTAAACAAATAAAATGAAAAATCACCTCCCTTTTATATTTGGGTGATCAAAAATGTTTGAAAGTCCATGGAACACTCATAGAAATGATAATTACCTTCTGCTTTCCTGGGGTAAGCATGGGGACATTTGGATTGTAATGGTCTCATCAGAATTGTTAAACTGCAGCATAAGCAATAAAAGTTCTCTGAACATCTGGGCTCTGTTTATCCTTTAAAAGGTTTGTGAGCAAAAAAAAAAAAAAAAAGAAAGAAAGAAAAAAGGTTTGTGAGCATCAGATAAAGAAGATGTTAGGATATTTTTATTTCAGGCCTTAGGGTGGTAACAGTGGTCCCATAATGAAGTTACATCAAATCTGAATTTCCGGAAGTCACCCATGAAAACTACTCTCAAAGCAGCTAACAGCCAGAAGTCAGAGATGTGTTCAACTGAATCATGTCTTTCCAGGAAAAACTAATTTCACAGTCCTACAGTTCTCCTTACTCCAGTTCTCCTTATGGAGAGAACACCGATATCAAAGAACATTTCCCCAGGGCCAAGAAGTGTGTTGGGAACTTTACAAATGTCACATGATTTCAATTGCCCTACAGACCTGGGGGGTGGGGCTGCCATGACTACTTCTATTTTATAAATGAGAGAACCAAGACTCAAACAAGTTACATAACTCACTTAATACATACACAAAGTAAATAGTAAAATAATCCATAATTGCCTGATTCATGCCCAAATTACAAAATTTCACCTCATGATCATCTGCTGGTAAGTCTATATAATCCCACCCCCCTCAATCTGAGTAGACAGTGCTTTTTCTCCCCCTACCCCATTGTAGCATGTGTGTAACTAACAAGAGCCATAGTCTGGAAGATTTTATAATTTAGGATTCATTTAATTGTTCCTACCAGTAGGCTGTAAGTTGGAGAGAAGAAACCACATCTGATGATATAACTTTTGGCATCAGACATAACAAGTACATATTCTGGTTCCATTATTTACTACCTATGCTTACCAGACACAAGTTTTTGTCTGTTGTTGTTTTACTTTTTTTTTTTTTTTCTAAGTAGGCTTCATGCCCAGCATGGAGCCCAAAGCAGGGCTTGAACTCACGACCCTGAAATCAAGGCCTTAACTGTTTGAGCCACCCAGACCCATCTGTTTTACATTTTTGAGCCAAAATTGTCTCATCTGTGAAATGGGAATAATAATTCTGTCTCCAAAATCACCATATGGTTTAAGTGAAAATATGTGAAATGCATCTAGAATATACCTGTTGGTTAGCACATGCTCCACGAATAGTTTCCTATCCACTTTCCTTACTGCCATAGTGCTGGGAGCATACACGTATTTAGTAGACCTTGTTGTCCTACAAATGCACTCATGTGGGGGAACTGAAGGGACCCAGTAAATGACATTCTTCTAAACCAAATGAAATACAAGACAAAGAAATGAAGCTCATGGAGGCCAAAACACCATGATTAGTGATAAGAAGGTGATATTGGACAATTCAGCTTATATGTTTAGGGCAGGTGGGCTTAGACTGAACTAAGAATGAACCCCAAGATCAAGTACATTTACTTACTCTTCCACAGGCAAAAGTGCAGAGCCTGAGGCTTGCCAGGATGAAGCTACAGTACAGTCCCTACAAGATAGAAGGAAGGGGCTGGCCCATTTGTGCCCAGTTTCTTTTCCTAGCCCACTGACCAGGCAACTCTTCCCTCCTCACTAGTGGACAAGCAAAAAGTCGACCATCATCTAGAAATATCCAGGAAAAGGCTTTCTCATAGGGACCATGAGTGCAGAGAAGTCTGCAGCCCAACAGCCTGAATGACAACATCCTTCTATTGCCCCCATGTCTCTGAGCAACAGTCTGGACTCCTGGTAACTGGACTCCAGCCCACCCTCTTTCACCAACCTTCTCAGTTGGGAAAATTTCAGGAGCTAATGCAAGAACTCAAACTACCCTTGTAAGGCCTGACTCTGACTTTGTGATTCAGTCACTTGGCTCACCTTCCGTCCTCCTAACCAAGACCTCACCTCATGTCTGATTCTGAATAATTGACACCCTACTGTAACAGCTTTTTTATAACAGCTCCAATCGTCCCAAGATGGGGGCCATGCTTGCTGATGTGAAACCTTCCTAATGCTAATGTTCCCCCAAATAAGCGTCGTTAAAGCTGGAAGGCATGCTTTCTAGAGAAATAAAGCAAAGCCCAAAGAGTAGAGGGATTTACATGATCAGAGAGCTGTGTGCTGGAAGTCAGGCTTTCTGGCACCCAGGTCAATGTTCTTTTGAATCACCGAGTGAGACGTAAATAGGAGACAAGATTGAGCCTCATTCCCACCATTTGTGCAGCCTGAGAATGGAATTCCATCAAATCTTGGGAGATGTCAGCAGATATGAATACTGACCAAGGAAGAACCTTCTTAATAAAAAAGAGTCCTTGAGTCTAGGACTGCTGAGGACACTGAAAAACACTATAGTCTAATAGAAGAAATCTGGTGCTCGCTCATTCATTCACACATTGAATAAATATTTATTGTGTGTCTTACATGCCAGACACTTATGTAAATACTGCTCATGTAACAAAGATGAAGCCAGACAAAAAACCCTGCCCTCGTGAAATCTGCATCCTTTCAGGGAAAGATAGTATACAAAAACAAGTACAATATGCTGCAATATAGTAATAGGCAGGGAATTATAAATACTGAGTACTAGGGTCAGGAGTGGCTAATTTATTTATTATTTAATTTTAGTTCAGGTATACTTAGCACACAGTGTTATATTAGTTTCAGGGGTAGAGTATAGTGATTCAACATTTCCATGCATCCCCCGGTGCTCATCATGACAAATGCACTCCTTAATCCTCATCAAGTATTTCAAGGGGTGGCTATTTTGAATAGACTAATCAGGAAACGGCTTGGTGACAGGTTGACATTTGGACAGAGACATCAAAGTGTTGATGGAACAAACCCTGTAGATTCCAGGGAGAGGAGGGTTCTAGGAAAAAGCAGTAACAAGAGCAAAGGCTTGGAGGCAACTGTGCTTGATGTGCTTCAGAAACAAGAAGAAAGCTAGTGCATCTGCAAGAGTGACAGAAGACTAAGTTAGCAGGGCTTCAAATTATATACCTAACTCGGAGTGGGAGGAGACGGAGTCAAGATAGGAGGATCACAGGCTTCACACCAAGCAGGGGGGCGGCAAAAGCAAAGGTGCTAGTTGTGCTCTCCAAAAAGTCCTGAACAGGAATTAAGAGACTCTGTGACCATGTAGTTTTATAATCTTGGGAAGATTGTTCTTCCTCTCTGAATTTCAGCTTCCTCTTTAAAACAGGCAAACATAAGGGTGTTTGGATGGTTCAGTCCATTGGGCACCTGACTCTTGATTTCAGCTCAAATTATGATCTCAGAATTGTGAGAACTAGCCCCTACTTGGGATTCTCTGTCTCTCTCAATCTCTCTGCCCCTCTTCCCCTCCATAAACAAACAAACAATTATTCAAGAACATCTCCAAGTTCATCTCAAATTCTGAACTTCTAAAACTTGAGACCTTTACTATTCCAGCTAAGACAAAAGGGAAAACAAGGCCAGGAAGGGACCAAACATTAGGGAAATCATCCCCAAATGTTTTGCAGTTTCTTAGAAATAGATAAGTAGAATTAAAGCTCTGAAAACAAATTAAGACCCATCCCTCCACCCCCAGCTCCAAACACTACCTAAAGGACCTCAGAAAAATTAAAAACAGTATGTCTTCCCCTTGGATTTATTTTTAATTTCTGAATGCAAATATTTGAAAGGAGAGGTTAAAAATACAGTAACAGTCTATAAATCAAAACCCTTGTCTTCAACAGGATGTGGGAGAACAAGTAATGTTGGTATACTCTGATGACTGGGATGAGACAGGTAGATAAATAGATTGATAGATGAGTACATACCTGTACAGACAGTCCCTGACTTAGGACGTTTCCACTTAGGATTTTCAACTTTATGATGGTGCAAAAGAGACATCTATTCAGTAGAAGCCACACTTTCAAAATATGAGTTTGGATCTTTTCCTAGGCTGGCGATAGGCAGTACAGTCCTCTCTCAATCAGCCAGTGATCATAAATATAAACAACTGATATACTTAAAACCATTCTGTTGGTCACTTTCGTACAGGATTCAGGAAATTATAAGAGCTAGCAAACACCTTATTGTCAAATAGGCTTTATGTTAAATGATCTCTCCCAACTGTAGGCTAACCTAAATATTCTGAGCATACTTAAGTTAGGCTATGATGTTTGGTAGGCTAGGTGTATTACATGCATTTTGGATTTACGGTATTTTTATTGGGACATAACCACATCATAAGTCCGGGAAAATATGTAGTTATAGAGAGAATGTGTGTTATGTGTAAAATTTTGCTACCCCAATTTACCCCATATTTGTGCTGATTCCATTAACATCCAGCTCAGCTGTTAAAGAGACTAATGATCTGTGCAGATGGTTCTACTATTGCTCTCACTGTAACCTATTGAATGGACATTCTCACTTTGATACCAGACACCATCCATGTTTACTTAGCTCTTACAGTTGAGCTTTCATATCTCACTAGATAAGGTCACGTACCTGTACATTAGAAGAATACATACATACATGCACCTACGCCTTTCTACTATTCCAATACTTGACTATGAGAAAGTCAAGTTCATCTGCTGGGAAATCCCTGCAGTACAAAGCCCATGGGTAACTGTAGAGTTAAAACCCCTACTGGCTGAAATAGAAGACAGTAGTTAGTATTTCTTGAGAACATCTCAAGTGTTAGGTACTCGGTTCTATGTTGTCACCTTTAAATCTTATAAATGAATGAATGGTCTTTCTGGTGAAAGAAGGGCTTTCCAGTTCATAAGCACAAGTAAAAAACGCACATCTGCAAAGACTAAATGAAATAAAATAGTAAAGTGCTTGGCACATAAAAGGACCCCAATAAATACTAGTTTCCCTAAAGCAAGCATTCTTTTTTATAGCCACTTAGCCATTTAATCTTGTTTTGTCATTAGGGTCTTTGCCAAAATTTTCTCCAGGAGCTATTTCATACATTCCAAGCCATCCTTCAATAACACAGACAACTGGTGTTCTCAACCTGGGGCACTGCTCTTCCAATTCCAGAAACATCCCACTATAGTCAGAAAGTTTGGGTTAGTGGAGGACGGCAGGGCCATTAATTAGCACTGAAAGGGAAAATTCTAGGTGGAATTACTTGAGCTTCAGTTGCTATCTGTATGGCCAACTCCCAAATCCTTTCTTCAGTCCAGACTTCCATTCCACATTCTAGGAAAGCAAATACCAACTACTCCTTCACATTTATGCTTGAGAGCCCACAAGTCCTTCACATGGATGATGTCCAAAATACAGCCATCACATCCACCACCACCACATTCAACTGAACCATATCCCAACAATCCTATATATCCCACCTGCTAGATGACACATTCATTCTCCTGGTTGTCTCAGTTACAAGCTCACAGTCTGAGTAAGGCACTAGAAATCAAAAACTTCTAGTTGCTTCCACCCTCAATTTCAAATCCATTTGTTCAACAAATATCTATTGTTGTGTTGTGTGTTGTGTTTGTTGTATGTTGTGTTTCAGGAATCATGCTAGATGTCACTGGTAGAGGCAAGGAAAATAGTTATTTCATGGATATTCTGAGTTGAGGCTAAAGATAAAGAATGGGCTGCTCATGCTTTGGGAACCTCAGAGGACACAATTGAATAGTTCAAAGAACTGAATTGGGAAGGGGTGGGGGAGAATGAAATATTTCACCAACCAGCAAGGGGATAGGAGCTCAGGGTATGATGGAGAAGACAGGCTTGGACTTCTCCAGGGGCAAAGGTGAGCAGGAGAATGAGTTCTGAATGTCTCATGGAAGACAGTGTCCAGCCTTCCCCCTGCTCTGAGACCTAGATATCTAGTCTAGAAGCTTCACAAGAGGAGCAAGGCAGCGTCCTACCAGGCTACTCTCTCAGGTAACTCTCTGGGGCAACTATCATCAAATCTGCCTCCTGCAACTTCCAAATCTCTCCATTTTTCTCCATAACAACTATTCTACTCCAGATCATATCAGCACTTGTCTATGATGGGGTTCAGGACAGGCTGCCTCCAAATATGCCACTTTGGCATATTGATTATTTTGAGTTAAAGTTACTTAAGAAACAGCCAGTACGAGAAGGACACACTGACCCTCCTTTGTCCTCCTGAAAGCAGGAAATGAATTTCTCATGTGAAAAGTGAGTTCTTTGTATCAGGAGAGAGAGAAAAAGAGAGAGAGGGGGAGAGAGAGTTAGAGAGAGAGAGAGATCCTTCCAGAGACAGGAAGTTTAGGGCCAAATAAGCTATGTAAGCAAACCTTGTTACTTCTTCACTAATTTGCAACTCCAAGCCCAAACTTCTTTGTCTTGTCAATTCTTCATAAATGTATTGTTTCTCTAGAAGGTATAAAAGCTTCCTGTTTTGGTCACTTCTTTGAATCTCAGGTTTCTGTGGGCTCTTGTCAGTATATTTGTACTCCAGTTACTCTTATGGGACTGGGCTTTTACACATGTGTCTCCTTGAGATCTTTACTATTCCTTTGTTTTATTCACTTTTACTCATCCTTGTCAAGTATCCACTGTGACACCATTTCTTCCAAAAAGCATCTCTTGTGGGTGACATGCTCTGTGTTTCCCTTGTCATAACAGTTGTCATTCTGTATTCTAATTGCCTACCACCCCTTTTTAACCTACTATTATGTTGCGAGAAACTTAACATTCTTGATGCCTAAAAATATGTCTTATTCACTATTACATCACTGATCTGTAACACATGACCTTGTGACATCAGTGGTGCTCAATAGCTATTTGTTATATTTGTTCAACAAATGATGAGATGAGGCTATCACTGGTGGTCATAAAGGTGGTATTGGAAATTATACTAATATGGAAATTATATAAATCTTGTTTTAATTCCAGCTTCTTTATTCATAACCTGAAGCATTTGGTTACGTGCTAAGCCATAGTTTCCTTGCCTAAAACAAGGACACAGCATTATGTACTGAATAGGGTCATCATAAAGATTTAATGAGATTATACATATTAGGTATCTTGCAAATAATTATTGTTCAAAATCAAGCAGAGATCTTTTAGATTTCATGCTATCTTTTTCTAAGATCTTTCCACATTTATTTTCCTCTTAAAGATTGCTCTTGCTTGCTTTTTATTACAGCCAGATTTTCCCCCAAATACTCATTTGAACCAGAGTCCTGGGAGATGAAAAATTGGTTGTAGGTGTGATTTACTCTGGCATAGAGTTCTGATTCTAAATAAAGTGAGGTTAACTTTCTCTTGCCTGTTGAAATAATTGTCACTGAGATTTCGGTCTCCCTCCCCAAACTCAAGCTACTTTGTTCCTCTAAGTTTTAAGAAACTGCATCTTGATCCAGGGAGATGCCAGTGGCATCAATGTCATATTAGGAGGCTTAGGACACTGATATATGACACATGAAGTCAGGCAGACTCTGCTAGATTGATGAGGAGGAAACTTCTTCTTAACACTGAGGGCACTTGGTCTGGCAGTCCCTCAGGGCTGGTTTCAAGGGCACCATAAAGACAGGGCAGAGTCAACCAGACAAATGGTTTTGGACAGAAAGGACAGTCCTTCTCTAGTATAGATGAAACAAGCACAGCGTGTGGAATCAGAACCACAGAGTTGATGGAGGAAGGCAGAGCAGTGGGTTCTGAATCATCCTAAAGATTTGACATTTATGAGAGCCATGAGCCATTTTTAATAAGAACGATATAAACCCTGAAGAAGCCATGGGAAGTACAGATTGGTGGATAGTATCTAGAGACAGATGGGCAACATGATGTTGATATAAGGCAACAAATGACTGAGTTTGGTAGAGAGAGAGGGAATGGAAAGCAAGGTTGGGTACGAGAGAAAGAAGACAAAGAAAGAATCAATAGAGTCTGAAAACTGATTAGAGGTTGAGTTTAGAGAAATGAAGCCTCCCCAACTAGGAGAAAGATAGAACCAGCAAAGAAGAAAGATCAAATTCGTAAGACTCATCTGTACTTGTCACTACTCTAGGAAGATGCTGTGAGGTTGACAACCAAAGGAGAGGAGGTGCTTCCAGTCTCCCCTGGGTGGCCGTGGAGTTCCATGGGACAGTGTCCACACAGTGTCACAACATTTGATCAATCTGCTCTAAAATTCAGTCCAGCCTTTGGTTTCACCCCCTGTAGAGGCAAGAGGCTGATGAGATAAGCTCTGCACTTCCTCATAGTTTCTCCTTGCTCAGACCTATCCAGCCTGTTTATTGGTAAAGGATAAACTGAGTCATGATCATGATGGCACATGACCCTGGGCAGCATAGGGCATGTCTGTTTCTCAGGATCTTGACTTTATTTATGTGTATTGAAATCTCACAGAGTTGGGGGGGTTGGGTAGGGAAGGGAGTCAGAAAAAAGAAAAGCGGAAATTCTAAAAAACTAAAAGGTGACATCCATTGCACTCCCTGCAGCAATGGGTCTATTTTTACATCCGCCACATGGGGCAGAAGGCTTATGTTGTCATTTCAAACACCGCTTCATCTTGACCAAAGCAGGATTATATGTGACAGCACTGAAATCAGAACATCTCTCCAGGCAGCAGGGCAGGAGGACTTCTAATTGCTCTGGGTATCCAAAGTTACAACAACCATCCCAGCTTGTCCCAGCTGCCTGGGAAAGACAGATCATTAGTCCCCTAGACAGAAGACACTAAGGTTTCAAAGAAATGAATAAAACACCCAACAAAACAATGCCCTCATTGTGATATGGTCTGCTCATGTTATAAAGGGGCTCTGGTCAGCCTTTGCAAATACTAGAATGATCTCTATATTTTGGCAAGTGTCAATAGAAACTAGGATCTAAGAGAGACAAAGAGAAATGTATAAGACCAATATCTTGGGGCACAGAAAAAGGATCCTAAAAATAACAATTGCTGCTTTGTGTACATTTCCTTTATTTCTCTATCTTAAGAGCCTGGTCCCATGTCTAGGACATTAATAAATTTTGGCAGGCTGAATAGGTTAATAAAGTAATAATACTCAATGTTATTCCCCTACCTGGAATGTCCTCCTCCTATGTTTCTTTAACTAGAAAATTCCTATTCATATTTTTGTCATATCACAAATCACTTATCACTTCCTGAGAGAAATCCTTTCTGTCAACCAAGACAGGAAGTATCTCTCTCCATCATTACTTTTAACACAGTGTTGGTTTCCTGGAGGCGCCAGCAAGTGAATTGTATTTTATCAGTTTTCTTATCTGTCTCTGAGTAATGTAAAGTTAGAAACCATTTCTTATTCTCTCTCTCCCCCTCTCTCTCAATCATCTGGTATAACTTAGCACATAGTAGGTTCATGATACCGTTGGGTTGACAAACTGCTCTGAGAGACATCAGAGAGAAAGTCCTGTCAGGGATGAATAACAGATAGACTACAGGGACAAGGGAGAGAGAAGGGTCAATGATAAATAATCCCCGACAATGATTGCTTCTGCCTTCCAACACATTTTTTCCCCTGACATCAGTAAGTGATCCACGCATTCCTTACAAACCCAATATAATCTGTCAGCCATGATTTCCTGCAGAAAGGGTTTCTGCCACGAAGTTGCAAATAAAAGATAAAAATGTGAATGATGTCTTCTGTATGGTCGTTGCCTTTTTTATAACTTCCCCAATTGTTTCTAAAGCCCAAGTTTGTGGGTGGTCTTCTGGAGGAGACCAGCTTTCCTGTCATGAGTGGAATACCCTCCCCAAAGAGAATCATTCTGTGCAGCCAATTACATCCTATTCTAGGCTTCCCTGTTTCCTCCTACATCACCATATATTTCTTGAGGTTCTGTGCTGTCTTTAGATAGATCACCACTCCCCTTCCATAAAGCAAGTGAATTAAGAGGCATATTTGCTCGGCACTTTTCCCTAAGAGAAGCCAATCACACGCATGGTCTCGCTTTGTCTTTTCCAGGGAATGACCCCAAACTCTGTCTGGATCTTCACATCGGTGTATTCCACACTATCTTCACCCACGGGTACATAAAAATCCACACATCAAAATCTAACAAAATCTCCTTCCTATACCCTGCAAAATCAGCTTCCCATGTGGAATCTCTTGTCCTGAGGTATGATGCCAGCAATCCCAGGCTCAAACCCAGAGGCATCTAGTGTCAGAGTGGAGCCTTCTAACAGATTTCCTTGTCACTAGTCCCTTGCACATTGCCTCCAGAATTGTAGTCATGAAGTTCCATTTCTTTTAGTATAAATTCCAACCTATTCAGTTTGGCCTTCAAAGCTCTCCAAAATTGACTCTTAGTTACCACTCTAGGTTATTTCCTTAAAAAAATCCCCCAAGTGAGAATGAGGAAAATTAACAAGGCAGGAAACAACAAATGTTGGAGAGGATGCGGAGAAAAGGGAACCCTCATACACTGTTGGTGGGAATGTGAACTGGTGCAGCCACTCTGGAAAACTGTGTGGAGGTTCCTCAAACAGTTAAAAATATACCTGCCCTACGACCCAGCAATTGCACTGTTGGGGATTTACCCCAAAGATACAAATGCAATGAAACGCCGGGACACCTGCACCCCGATGTTTATAGCAGCAATGGCCACGATAGCCAAACTGTGGAAGGAGCCTCGGTGTCCATCGAAAGATGAATGGATAAAGAAGATGTGGTTTATGTATACAATGGAATATTACTCAGCTATTAGAAATGACAAATACCCACCATTTGCTTCAACGTGGATGGAACTGGAGGGTATTATGCTGAGTGAAGTAAGTCAGTCGGAGAAGGACAAACATTATATGTTCTCATCATTTGGGGAATATAAATAACAGTGAAAGGGAATATAAGGGAAGGGAGAAGAAATGTGTGGGAAATATCAGAAAGGGAGACAGAACGTAAAGACTGCTAACTCTGGGAAACGAACTAGGGGTGGTAGAAGGGGAGGAGGGCGGGGGGTGGGAGTGAATGGGTGACGGGCACTGGGGGTTATTCTGTATGTTAGTAAATTGAACACCAATAAAAAATAAATTAAAAAAAAAATCCCCCAAGAGCATTCTACTGAGCCACCATTTCCTATTCCTGGGTCACTGTTCATCTGGATAGAAAGTTCAGAAAGTAGCCAAGTAAGGGCATCCTGGTATCTAAAGATGAAAGTGGGATCATAAAATGAAGAAAGAGGGCAGCCCGGGTGGCTCAGTGGTTTAGCGCCGCCTTCAGCCCAGGGTGTGATCCTGGGGATCCAGGATCAAGTCCCACGTCGGGCTCCCTGTATGGAGCCTGCTTCTTCCTCTGCCTGTGTCTCTGTCTCTCTCTCTCTCTCTCTCTGTGTCTCTCATGAATAAATAAATAAAACATTTTTTAAAAATAAAATAAATAAAATGAAGAAAGAGTAGCATGTCGTAAGATGAAAAGACATGAAGGAGACACGTTGCTCCATCTGGGTGAATTAATGGCTACTCTTTCAGTTAACGATTGATAGAGATCTAACTCAAACCAGCATGAGCCATAAAAGGAAAAAATTAGCTCATATCACTTAAAACTCCGGGGATATATATGGCTCCATGTTTGGTTGAATATAAGTGTACAGATAAGGTCCTTTGGCTTCTTTCACTCTCTGTCAATAGGTTCTGCTTGTCTCTGGTTCTCCCGGGCAGGTTGTCTCCTTGTGTGAGCAGGCTCTAAGTTCCCATGCTACCAGCTCAGCAACTCTAGAGATAAGTGCCTCTTTCATAGTAGTTGCTTCAAATGTCTGGATTGTTTTTTCAATGAAATGCCTAAGGCCCTATCCCCGTCCCTTAATTAATCACTGTGGCCATGGAGAAGAAATATTAGAAAATCAGGGCACTGTAAGAAGGGGAAAATGCTAGACAACAGGAAGTAAACAATAAGAGGATCTAGAAGATTCAGGACACGGTGCATGTTGGAGGCCTGGGTCTTGGGGTTTGAGGATGGTTCTGATTGCTTATAGATCCCATGCTTGGTCTGCCTCTTAAACTTTCATACATGTGAAAAGGGTCATGGGTGATGGTAAATCAGAGAAATACATCTGCCCCATCTTGATATATGGAGCACACACATACACACACAAATCTGCTTCTGAGTGGAACTACATCCTACTTAGATCAATCATTCAGAGGAAAATCTATGCACTGGCCCACTGTCTGGGGCTACCAATAAACACCTGATCCTAGTCTAAGTGGGAGAATATGAGAGTGAGACATGATTATGGAGGAACAGCCTCAGAGAACTTTCAAAGGTGAAAATCTATCCAGGTTGTTAAAGTGAACCCACCAATTTACTGCATGCGACTTGCTTACCTTTCAACAAATAGAGCTTACGTTAGGGAGTACTTCTCACTCCAGCACCTTCCGTCTGAGTATAACCCTTCACTGACCACAATCTAAAGCCTTCCCTACTCTGTGCTGGGGACTGGGATCAAGGGGCCCTCTGATCCCCCCATCCTCAATTTAAGCCCTATGTTAAACACATTCCAACACGTTTCTTCATGACTCAGGTCAAATCCCTCTCTCTCCCATAAACGCTCCAAATACCTTTATTTTAAGTTCTTTCTCTCTCCCCCACACTCCATAGCATATTGTTTATTCTCCTCTGATAGCACTTATCACAGTCTGAGTTTGAATTAATGTTATTTATATATGTGTCTGTCTTTGCTGATAGACTGTGAGCTCTCAACAGGCCTGGAATAGCTTTTATTCATCTCTGTATCCCCCACAGTGTCAAGTGCAGCTCTTTGCACTGAGCAGATCCCCAACAAATGTTTGCCAGGTTGCTCAAACCACTCATATTAGCCCCTGGCACAATGTTTTTCAAAGGCCTCACATTAACCATAGCACTGCCTCTAATTTTTTTAAAAATCTACTTTCCCTTTCAGAACTAAAAATCTTATGCCTCCTGTTGGGATTGGAGGGATCTGAAAAATAACTCTCTTTCTCTCCACTCATGTTCTGAACCAGTTAAAACATTAAACAAGTAGCAAAACAGGTAGGGATTTAAAGCAGCTTTATTGCTGATAAAAACTGAATTAGGAAGTGGCTAAGGTAGATGCTTCCTAATTCTAAACACAGACCAACCACATATCCTTTTGAAATGCATAACAGGACAGGAACAGAGTAACCATTTGTGTGTGTTGTGGACATGAGGCTCCCAGGAGGGAGGCTGAGTTATGTATGCATGTTCTTTCTTCTGCATTCAACAAGCCATTCATCTTCCTATAAGAAGTGACAGAAGAGTAAAAACACGCCTTGAGTGTCACTGCCATGAAAAGTCTCTTCCAATGCCAGAAAACATCAGGAGCAGGGAGTATGTCTTCAACAAACACCTTCATCAGTTTGTTCGCTAAATTACAAAGTAAATAACTATTCATCACCTATTTAGTCCCAGGTACCATGCAGAACTTGAAATACAGTGGTGAACAGGGCAGGCACAATTCCAGTGTCCAAGAGCTTTAGAACGTAGAGCTGTGAGACCTGATGGCAAACATAGCCATCACTAGGGAGCTGTGGAAGCAGCCAGACTGAGAGGCCCAAGGAAGCCTCCTACAGAAGTGACATATCGGCTGGGACTTGATGAATGAAGGGTTTTAGATAGGTGAAGAAAACAGGAAGAGTGGAGACATGGGGAGGAGGAAAGGAAAAATAGAGGAAGGAGTTCCACAGGGAACAGTATATGCAAAGAACCTGAGGCTCTTTGTTTATGTGGTCATGATGGACTCTATTCCATAGAAAAATCACATGCCAAAAAAAATCCTCAATGTCCTGGCTATTTTACCTCCGACTTCCAACTCCCCCAAATATTTTAAAACTACAGAGACTAATGATGTACTTAGTACTGGACTTTCATCTGCTTCCCTCACTCTACATCATGCTAAAATAAAAAGCTGATTGTCGAGGTACCAAGAGCTATGGTGATTGGAAATAAACAGGGGTTAAGTGACAGACAGACAGTGACTTGAGAGAGAGAGTATGGCTGAAAGAGAGAGCCAGGGAGAAAAACAGAAAATCATGAGGACTGGAGGCGGGAGTATCAGCCCCAAAATAATTCTTAAGGGAAAGAGATAATTTCAACTTGTAGACATCCTTCATAAATCCAGCCAAATTCAAACAAAACCCACTTGGAGGTTTTGGCAGTATTTTTATTCTTGCTCTGATAAAAAAAAAAAAAAGTCTACGTTATCAAAATCTTAATTATCAGAAATATCTAAACATGAGACGGCAGAAAGACTAAAAAAGGCCCTGTTCTATTTTGCATTCCACAAGCTCTAGTTACACTGACCCCAATAGCAGTAATTAGTTGGCCCCATATATGGCACCACGGTTTGGGAACCCAACTGCCCAAATTCATCAATAATACGTAGATAACAGCTGTGACGTTTCAAAGGCAATAGCTCAGGCAACACAGAGGGAAAAAGTGAACTCCTCTCACCCCGCCCCCTCATTTGCATCTTCTATTAACACTGCAGTATATCAAAGCTAGAAGAAGACTCAGGGACCATCTTGTCCTACCTCTTCAAAGTACGTCTGAGAGAATTCAAGCCCAGGGAATTAACATGATCGCCCCAGCACCCCAGAGCATGCCAGTGGCAGGGCTATGTTTAGCATCCACACCTCTGCTCCTAGGTTAGTGTTTTTATATTCAACTGGGTTTCAGTCAGCACATTGAAAGCCCCTCCAAACCAGGCAATACCTAAAGATAACCGTGTTAGCTGCACCATGGATTAAAGGTGCACTGGAAGACAAGTAGTCAAATGAGCTCAGTAACATTCCTCTGAAATGAATTTAGCTCCTAAAACTGAACACTTTCCTCGCAGGGGGGTGGAATCTGCTCCGTTAAGGTAACAACTTGGTAAGAAACAGGTCAGAATTCTTCCCTAAGGGAAAGGCATGCAGATCCCAAAAGGAAAGCCAGAGCAAGATAAGCCATTCATGCCAAACTCCTCCCAAATTCATCAATCAGATAGGTCAGCCCTCTTCTTGATTGGGGTGGAGATGGGGAGTGATGACAGGTGGGGCAAGAGGCCAAGAATATTATTCTAATAGGGATCCTTTCATAGAAAACAAAAGTCCAGGATGAAGAAATTATCTCCTCCAATATTTCAAAGTATTTTTTTTCCAAAATCTTATCTCATAGAGCTTAAATAATATCCCAGGATCCCCAAGCTATAGCCAATCTCTTGTTAGAGAAGACCAGCAATCTACCAAGAAATTCTTGCCTCCTTCTTCATGAAGCCACTTCTTCAATACTAATCATTATATCTAAGGGTATCCTACAGGTAAGCTGTAAACACCTGGCTTCTGGTATCGTTTAGACAGCCCTAGAATATGTTAGACAGGTAGTACTTAAAATTTTTTTTAAGGTAGTACTTAAATTAACTCCAAGACCATGTTGTACCTAAAACTGAAAAATTCATCTACTATTCTACCAAATGATGTCCAGTCTCCTTGTCTACAAGAGCTCATCCCAGGTCCTGCAGGACAATCAGATAGCAACCTAAATGATCCTCCTCTACAACAAGAAACCAATGTTCAAAGGTCAAGTATCCTTGCAGGTTAAAGTACAAAAAAATTAATTCCTAAAAAAAAGTATTTGCCATTTTAAGATAAAATTCAAGGTTAAAAATGTTTTAAGTAAAATCCAAATATACAGAAATACTTCCTAATTACTTATTCTTCACAATCTCTCATAGGATTCTTGATGCCTAGAGAAGGGAAGAATTCCCTTGGCATCTATAATTCAGACTCTTTTATTGTTAATGAGTGTATTTCTGTCAGAGTCTCAAAACTCATATGAGTCCAATCCCAAATATCTCATAAGCACTACTTTATAAGGAATCCAAAGACTTAATAAGGATGAAAATATTATTTTGGCACCTGTAATACACCCATAAAATTTAGAAAACATAAATCTCTAGTCTCTAAGTCACTTAATTTTATTTTGCTTATTTAATTGCCCCGGGAGATAGCAGAGACTCTAAGACGCATGAGCGGCAGGTTCACTGTCAGGCTGGTCAGTCTATGTAACCTGCCCAGAGTCTATGACCTTGAACTCAAATGCATTTAGGAGAAATCTCCCATCAAGCGTTAATGGCATATTTTCCATTACAAGGAGGAGGGAGAGATTAAAAATCCCACCCATCCGTACAAGCCCACCTTCTTAAAGGGCTGCATTTATGAAACTCCTGCCTTCTACCTAAGTATAGTAATACCCACTGGTAGAAGCTCCTCTTAATTCAGAACCTCTTCAGATGCTCTTGATTCACTTGACCACATTGAACTCAAAGTTTTGGCACCTCAGATGGAACTGATATCTCAGCCTCTACATTGTCTTCGTGAGCAAGAGTTTTCATTTCTCAGGCAGTGGTTCAGTTCTTGCTCCTTGCTACATAACACCTTAGGTCTTAAGAAATCTGCATCGTCGGTTTCTCCTCATCCAAGCATTTGATTCAGTTCAATAATCACCCTCAACATAGTTCAGAACCATGGCTGCTGCAGATGCTTCAGAAATGTTTGTTCCAGCGACCTAGTGAGGACCACTACCCCTGCTGTGGGACCCTCAAGCCACACTTAGCTCAACCTGAAAGATCTTGGTCTTGAGGAACATTTCTCTCTGCCATGTCCCCTTATAGCAGTAAACTTTGCCTCTGGTGTTTCTGATGCTTTTTTTTCTCTCTGTTTCTGCCAAGTCTCATGTGAATACATAATTGAGTAACTACTTAATCGGCTCATAGCCTGGCCTCTTCCCTTCTCCAAAGGTGATGTACTACTACTTATTGGAATTGAATTCCTTTCTTCTTTCCTTTGAATTTTTTTCTCTGCTTTCTGACCAAGATATGTATTCATTGAGCACCACCCTTTAAATGTTTTACAGTTTTCCACTGTATAACAAATTAATAATTTCTGGGTCTGTGGAAAGCTTCTAACACAATAAATCTTGTCTGTTATCGTTTCCTGAATTAAGTCATCCCACCCAGGGGATAGTATCCCAATCATCCTATATCTCGCCCAGACTGGATTTAATCTATCATTATTTAATCTATCATTATTCTGCTTAGATTCCTTTTAGTATATGCTGTGGTATGGATTCATAAACAGTCCCCAGATGGACACTTGGCTGGCTCAGGCGATGGAGCATATGACCCTTGATCTCAGGGTTATGAGTTTGAGCCCCACATTGAGTATAGAGATTGCTTAAAAAAATAAATAAACCTTTAAAGAAAAAAAAAACAGCCCCCAGATATCCCACTCTAATCCCTAGGACTATGAATATGATATCACACTGGTGATTAATGTTGCACTACACGGCAAAGGCTTTCTGAAGATATAATTAAAGTTACTCATCAGTTGACATTGAGTTAATCAAAATAAAGATTATCTGTACTATCATGTGATTAATATAATCACTTAAATGCAGGGAGTTAGCTCTGGATGGTAGCCTTAGAATCCTAAATTGAGAAGTATACCAAACATATTTCCTAGTGATTTAGACAGCTGCCAGTCTACCTGTACCATCCATAACACCATGAAATTGGTCAAGAAGTTCTTTTGAGTATATCCTATTGATTGTCTAAGTTTTTTGGATCATTTATGTGTCTCTCCTAGTCTTCAGGGGATGTTTCCTGGTGTCAAGTCTTTACATGGCTGCCTTCAGTGATTCCCGGCATGCTGGCAAATTCATTCCAGGCTGCCTTCTGAGATCTCACCTCTTTCCCTCTGTTAGATTTCTTTGTACACCTGTCACATTTTCTGATCTAATAACACCTAAAATGGCTTCTTTTCTAATGCCCTCTTTTAGAGCAATTACACCTAGATGCAGCTACTTTTACCTTTTATATCTGTTTATCATAGCCCTTAATATCTCATTTCCCTTTCATTTCTGCCTGAATGTTCCTCCAAGATGTTAACATTTTTCCTAAGGAGCCATCTCTCTGCTTTAACACAGTCTTCCTGCCCTTGGTTTTTGTTCTTCCACTGCTCTCATCAAAATGTTAAAACTAAAGCACTCTAGTTAAGACATTCCATTTCCTCCTTGGTCTCATAAATAAAATTATTTCTAGATGCCAAATATTCCAGGCACAGGCAGTCTTTTTAACTGCCTTCCTAAGCTTCAGATTTGTGCTAGTTCCCTCTAAGAGGAGATCTTATTTTTCTTCATAATAAGGCTCTCCTTTCATTTTACCAACTTACTAATAAAGCCTATCACTATTCCATGCATAAAGCCACAGTTTTGATCTTGAGAAACTAAAGCTCTGGTCAGAACCTCAAAATGAACAAACTTGAGACCACATAGTGGAGAGTAACCCTTGAGAACCTGTTGATAAGCTCATGTTTACAAGAGATTAGGACTCTGGGTTCCTCCTTTTGGTCTCCCCACAGCAGAGAATTTGGGGCAGCAGGTTTAGTGCTGCTACCTAAGCCTGGCAGTAACATTTTAAAGTGAAAGCTTTATTCATTAGGGTCTATAATCTGTGTAGAACATAACTGTTTTTGCAGTTTAAAGTGACCATTTACAGACCTGACACTTGGCTGAGGACCTCAGAAAAAGCAGAAATTATGCGCCATTTATCAAGATCAAAAGGTTCTGGTATCTGTTTCAGCCTTGTCTGAGATCCTACTGCAAGTCCTATCTGTGTAGTTTAAGGTCCAGTTACAGTAATCCAAAATGAAGATCTAAATGGCCAGACTCTGAAGTATGTTCTTGATTATAAAATAACAGCCACTCATTGGTAGAAAAAAACTCCAGAAGGTCAGTTGCAAGCTTAAAACTAAAAACATCCCCCTATAGTACAACACGAGTCAATGCAAACTAGTCAGAAAACCAACTGGTACCATGATCCAGAGCTTTGGGCCCAAAGCCATGTCCCTGGTGAACAAACCCTCTATCTCAATGCCTTTTATTTTGCCCCCAAATACCATTTCTTATTTATGGTTCAAGAGCATCTTCTTTTACAAATGACAAGACCATTTGTTAGTCAATAAATAACATCTCACTGTTTTCTAATCATGCAGTCCAATGAGACATGAACTCAGGATTGGAGAAACAGAGACCAAGATGGTAGCTTCATTATTGGTAAAAGGTATATTTATTGACATGGTTTCCATGTATTGCCAGTGGGCTTGCTAACATCTTCTACACTGAACTTACCCCAAAACACTATTTCCCCTTTTGACGTATGAAGGCTGTCCCACTCAAACTGGTGCATAATGGAAAGCATGGACCAGATACTTCCTCTTTACTGGCAGGAATATGTCCCCAGAAAGGGCCAGGATGAACTACGAATGACCAATTCACCAATCAATTAAATGATTCTTTTTTCCTGAGGATGGAGATGGAGAAAGAGGTCAGGTCGTTACTCTATATGAAGCACTTTCTACTTGAAAACAAAGCCAAGGAAGATTTGCCTCCAAACAGAATCATATCAGTTTAGAGTGTTTCTAAAGAAATTAAGAAATGATATTGATAGAGCTGTACTTATTATTGAATGTTTGCTTTCAAAATTCAGAGGTATGAGAAATAAGAAACCATCTAGCCATTATTCATTCATTCACTCAAGCAAGACTTACTGAAAGCCAACAATATAGAGGGCATTGAACAATTTTCTCTTTTTCAGGTGAGGAAACACAGAAGTCTAGAGAGATAAAGCACTGTAATGTCACCCAATACATTAGGGATATAACTTTGACCCATTCTTCCAAGCATCATGAAAGGAACAGACTAAAATGTGTGGTATTGAAAAGTCACTTCAGAAGTACTGCCCTCAGGGCAAGCCATCTCTACAGGGCTATTGACAATAGCTGTGACCCAGAAGGAAGAAGTCAGAGGAGTAAGGGAAGGGGTGGAAACTATGTCATGTGAGAAGTGGAAGGAAGGAAGCTGTGGTGGAAACATTCTTCCTCTGGTGTCAGATGACCTGTTTTAAAGACACAGATTCAGTCATATGGAGTTGCAGACTGGACAGGTCCCCTGATCTTCCTGAACCTTCATTCTCTTCTCCATAAATTGGAGATGACAATAGCATTGCTGTCATTGTCATAGAACTGCAGTGAGAACTATATGTGATAATGGACCAGGATGATTCATGTAAAGCTGATGTAAATAGTCATTTATTTTTATTAAAATATAGTAGAGCTAAGAGTATTTAACAAAGGCAAAATGAGACTGTGCTGAGGGGTATTTAAGGTACTGTCTCTTATGACAAAAAAGAAGAAGAAAGAAGAAGAAGAAGAAGCAGCTCCCTAGCCATCTGTTTCTTAGACCACTTAGATTCTAAGTCCTCCATCTTTCTCTGTACCACATTACAAATCCATACATTCTAGAACACAACACACCTGAGAGGGCAGATCAAGGAGATAGATCATGAGCTGGAATCAAACTTGAGTCTGCCTGGCTAGTTCAAAACATAGCTAACTTCCCACCCCTGGGGCAATGTCAAAGTGGTTGGAAGGTATGGGCTCCTTGAATTTGCACAAGGCTCTGCCCCTAGGAGCCATGTGGCACAGGCAAGATAGTTAATTATTCTGTGTCTCCTTATCCTCATTTGTAAAATGGAAATAATCATAGGCCGACTTTTTTTAGCTCATTATGTGAGAATACGTGAGATACTACATGGGAGGTGCTTGAGAAAGCATGGCATAAATACCACAATTATTACTGAACACTTTGTTAGTAGAGAAATTGAACCAGGTGACATTCCTTTTCCCTTCCAACCTTCAGATCCTAAGTACACTTTTCTTTTTCCCTACCCTATGTATATTATCAGGCAAAGTCCTCCTGGAAGCATCTTGGAGCTCAGCCAAGTGTCTCGATCAACACTGATTTTGATCATAGAAAAAAGGATTTTGGAAAAGAACATCAAAATGCTAGCTAGGTACAAAAACTGATTTTTAAAAATAGGCACACTAAAGCCAGTACTGAGAATCTGCTGGTCTATTTCATATATTTAGGGATTATTCTACTTCTTCTTTTAAATCGATCAAACATTTATTGCACCGTCGAAATAGTTCTGGGTGCCAGAAAGTCCATCCCGAAGCATGCCAGACTGCCTGCTATCACATCTTGATGGTGGAGATAAACCTCACTTGGGGTGTGAGGAGAGGATGAGTCTTGACATGAAGTTTTGAGGGAGGGATAAAAATGAGAGAGGTGATCTCTTTTCCAAGTACCATGGGGATTGGGTAAAGTGATGAGAAAAATCAGTGTTTCCCCTGAGCCTCGCACTACTCAATATTAACATATTCAACTTAATTAGCAGTAACTTCCTCTTTAAGCTGCTAAGTATTTTTATGATTAAAGACAATAATCACAGCAATGGAGAGATCAGTGTGGCCACTCTTACAGAACATTGATGAAAAGGTACATCCTTTTGGAAGGTAACAAGGTTATATATATGAACCTCCCGGAACATATTTTGCCCCTCTGAATCCCATTTCTAAACATATAATTAAGCATGTGATGAAATATCAGGGTGTACAATCAAAACAGCCTTGTATGTGATAGCCAAAGTATGTGACAATGGGAAAAGAAATGTTCAGAAATGCAGGACCAGTGAAATAAGTGAAGGCATATCAATAAGATGGACTAACAAGTAGTTATTAAATGGATGATCTAGGAAAAAATAATGATACAAGAAATCATTATGACCACTGTTCGGTGAAATGAGTAGGTTATTAAGGAGTGTGACCTGCATAACCATGATGGTGTACACTCATTTACACAGGAAAAAATACAAGTCTAGAAGGATGGATGCACAGCTAAAAGAACACAGTGGTCATTAGGGAAAAGTGGGATTCAGACAGTTACGTCCTTTCTCATGCATACATGTGCCGTCCAAATTATTTCCAATAAGTCTCACAAGTACCACTCCTCAATAAGCAAAAACATTGACAATCAATTTTTGTAAAGGCTGATCAACAGCTACATTTTATGGACAAAGAGGGGACATGGTGGATTTGCAGGACAAGATAGACATGCCTTGTCCCCCAGCAGCCTACAAGAGCTGACTGAGCCCTCCGCTCATGGTAACTACCTCCTGTTCCTTGTGTGATGGAAGGAAACAGGGTTCTGAAGTTGGAGACAGTTACAAGAAGCCCCAAATCACTTCTGCCACTTGCTGACCATGTGATCTTAATCCCACTAAGCTTTAATTTCCTTCTTTGTAAAATGAAGATCGATAGCTCAAAGCTTTGCTATGAGGACTCACTGGGAAGGTAAATTTGGAAGCAACTGGGCAGGACCTGCTGCTCATGGTTGGACTGCAATCCAGGTGAATGGGTTTACTTCGCTCACCCATCTGAAAAATGTGTTGAGGTGACATTAAAGGGGGTGAGGCTGGAAATGCAAATGCGTGCCAGAGGATGTGGTAAGCAGGCATCTGCAGAAGGCTAGTTCTCCAGCGGTACCTGCTCAAGCCTCTGCTCCCTGCCACCATTATAGGACGCCAGGCAGCAGCACCCAATAGCATTCCAGGGAGGCTGCTACCTCTGCAGGAGGCAAAGGGTGAGGCGGGGAGGCTGTCCCTGTGCCTACTGGCTCCAGAAAGACACCACGTAGTGTCTGCTCCAGGGACCAAGAGGCTCCTGGTGCAATTCTGTCTTCCAAATCTCCTGAGAGCACAACCACCCTGGCAGAAACTAGATTTAGCCGAACCCCACTTAAAACGGAGTTTGGGAAATGTAATTTATAGATGACCAAATTTACGAAAAATAAATAAATAAATAAGTATACTGGGGAAGGTTGGAGAGAGGTTGAGTGCCAATCTGCCATATCCACCAGTACCTCCCATAGCCCCTGTCATGAGAGGTGACCTTGCCCTGAAGCCCGTTTTTAGAGAATCCTGCATATCACAAATGCACATAAAAAGGAAATTTATTAAAGTGCATGTGTGCACTCTTGTCTCTTGGGATCTGATACCCAGCAACTGCACAGCACAACCCATAAACCCAAACACTAGTTCTCGTGTCTAACACTGCTCAGGCCTCACGGGAACATTTCTCTTACCATATATTCTTGAAATGAAAGATGCCAAGTGCAAATGCCATGAAGATTTGTGAACGGAGGTGGTCGCAACTTTGCACAGAGGACCCCAGGGGTGAAAATGCTTCAGGAAGGCAAAAGATAAAGCAAGTAGCTCAGTTTTTCCCTTCATGAACGCAACAGTCCTTGGTTATAATCAGGCATCAATTTCCCAGGAATGCCAAACAATCGTTTTGGGGGACTCTCTTTGTATTCCAATGTATGGTTTCAAAGATACGCAGAATTAGCTGTGTATTCAGAATAACTGCACACTTCAACTGAGAAACATTTTGCAATATTAAACAATGCACTTCCTGCTTAAAATTTTATGTTCTTAAGCTTAGATGTAACATGCATAGAGCATTATCCTAAGACTTTACATTGGCAGCTTGATGGGCATCAGATGCAAGAAATATGAATATCTTATTTTCATACATATATTTAATAAAATTTAATCACATTAAAAATAAAGGAAATAACTGTATTTGAATAATTTTGCTGGAGATTTTTGATACTAATCAAATTTAATTATGTTTTCCACTTGAATTTTAAAAAGCAACATGGAATATTTTATAAGACAACATTTCAGAAACATATGCAAAATAATTTTAACTTCTCAAATGTGTACATTTTATGGAAATGTAATTTACATCTAAGCTTGCATTTAGCTTACATTTTCTGGAAACATACTCAAATTTTATATCCTTTGAATAGAACCCTATTTTATATTTTAATCTTATGATGTATTTTTGTCAACAGAACACAAGTAACATGAAAATTTTCATTATAAAAATATAAAGAATTATTTTGCCAAAGTGAAGTCAAGGAAAATAATTTTATGAAATAAGCATAAACTTATTTATAAATTATGAATCTCAACATTCGTGGTCAAAGAACAAGGTACCTAGACAAGAGCAATAATAATTGAGTTCAGTTGCTGACTGATATTTTGCTGACTTTTTTCTCTTTGTTCTACTGTCATTCTTTGGAGTCATGGAAAAGGCACCTATAGTTCACTGCACCTGGCAGGCCCTCTGATGTTTGAAGAAAGTGATTGTGAGATCCCCAATCTTCTCTTCCCCAGTCTGGTTCAGGCTCCGCACATACTCTTCATCCATTGTCTGGACTGTCACTTCACTGCTATTTACAGTAAGAATCCTTCAGGGACCTTAAGAGACTTAACTACAGAACAAACAGGGTTGCTGGAAGGGAGGCAGGTGGGGGTTTGGGGTAACTAGGGGAGAGGCATTAAGAGAGCATTTGATGGAATGAGCATTGGGTGTTATATGCAACTGGTGAATCACTAAACTCTACTTCTAAAACTAATAATACACTATATGTTAATTAATGAATTTAAATAAAATAAAAATAAATTTAAAAAAAAAGTCTTTGGGGATCACCTAGTATGCACTGGGCATTGTGCTAGGCACTGAATATACAGACATGCAAACATGTTGCTTTTGCTATAAAGACATCAGATTCCAGCAAAGAAAATCTTGGGCAATCTTTGCTTTTTGATAGTTATTCCCTTTAAACTAAATGGCAGATCCTGGCATAAGAATACCCTAGATATTTCCCTCTTATTCATTCTATTATTAAACAGCCTTTAACAAAATATTGTAAACTGTTAACAATCTTATTGTTACAAAATATTATCAGTGGTATGTCAGGGGACTGGGGATTCTAAGATGGACAAAACAGTGTTCTGTTCTTAGGACTGTTCTTAGGAAGTTCAAGGATAAATGCTGCAGAGATAGACACAAATACTACGTGATAAATTCAATGGAGAGACCAGTATATGATGCTATGGGCATTTTCTTCCAAGTCACAAATACTTTTTGTCTTATTCCATATCATCCTCAAGCTACCAACTGATAGAGCCAACTTAATTATATGTACTCTTACCACTTTCTCACCTCACTGAAATCCCCCAGTACACTGAAACCTAACATCTAGCCCACCCTCCTCTTTTGTGGCCCTAACCAAGGTCACCAATGACCTCCTTGCCAGAAAGCCAATGAACACTTTCATTCTTTGCCTTAATTTCCATGAACATGGGCCTCCTTCTTGAATAACTTTTTCCATTGGTTTCCCTGACACCACATCCTTCTAGTGACTTCTCCAAGCTTTCTGGTTAACCCTTGTCAGCCTTTTTTTTTTTATGATTTCCTGTTATTCTGCTCATTTCTCAAACCTCAGTCCCCAATAGGTCTCCCACATGTATGAATCATGCCTGATGATTGCTACCATAAATATGCTGATTGCAACCATAAACATGCTGGGAGGTTGCAACCATAAGTAAACTAGGTATTGACAACTCTAGATCTGACCAAAACCTTTCTCCTGAGTTATGACATATATATACAACCGCCAACTCAGCACCTCTTAGATGTTGCTCAGGACCATTAAACTCAGGCTAAATGAGTGAGCTATTTCCTACCCTAATGTGTTTCTCCTCCATTTCTCCTATCTTAGTGAAGAAAGATGCCGTCTCTACCATGACCCAGAAGCCAGGTTAATCTTTTAGTCTCTTACACGTATTCAGCACCAACAACTATCAATTAAAAAATCTTTTTATTATTGAAGCACAATTAACATGTGATGTTATGTTAGTTTCAGGTATACAACGTATCAATTTGACAACTCCATACTTTTTCAAGGCTCACCACAAGACATGTAGTCACCATACAACGCCATTACAATATTATCGACTATATTCCCTATGCTGTGCATTCTATCTCCATGACTTATTTATTTTATAACTGAAAGTTTGTACCTCTTAATCCCCTTTATCTATTTTGCCCATTTCCCACCCCCGTCTTCTCTGGCAGAAGCTATCTATGTATAATCTTAAAAATGTCAACTCTCCATTCTACTGCTACTAGCTTGGCTCAGGCCACCAAGCTCCATGTCTCATGGAGTAACACAGTGGTCCATTGAATTTATCTCCCTGTGTGAAGCTGGTTTTATGTCCTTCCAAATGACCCTCCATAGGTGGCTAGAGCCATCTTTCAAAAGTGCAAATCTGACTGTGTCACTTTATTGATTAAAGCTTCCTAATGACTCCCATTGCCCTGCAGCATGGAAGAACAAAGTATTCTGGGAAATAGTAAGAAATTGGGTATTGCAAGAATATAAAGTTCAACAGGAGGATAGCCACACTGATAGAAAAAGGTAAGCACAAACTGAGCTGGACTAAGAAGATTGTCATTGGAACATTAATCTCCAAGGGCACAAACACAGAACTGAAATAAATCAGAGCAGATGCCAGTTAGCTCAAATTTTCACCGAGAACCTATAGAATTGGAGAAAATTACATTTGTTCCAATCTCGCCAATAAAAGTGTTCTAGAGTAAAAATGAAAAAAAAAAGACTTCCTACTGATATTTTCTGTTTTATCTCTGTTTAGAAGTTTTTGCAGCATGGCACTAAAATTACATTGTGCAGCTAGGGGTAGCAACCTCAGTGCCTCACTAGCCACATGACAGTGACTTGGAGCTAACGGTTTTCCCCTGCTCTGCTGAAAGCACCTGACACATGAGGCATTGCTGTTGTGCTTCTTGCAGTTTTAGTTTTATTTTTTGTCATAAATTCACTATTTTTTTATTTTTTTAATTTAAATTCAATTTGTCAACATATAGTATAATACCCAGTGCTCATCTCAACATGTGCTCTCCTTAGTGCCCATCACCCAGGGATCCTATCCCCCCCACCAATCAGAGAAAGACAATTATCATATGGGGCATTACTGCTGTGATAGAGTCTATGTGCCTGCAGCCTCTGTCAGTAGAGAGGTGAGTGACCAGTATCTTGAGTAAGATAGAAACTGGGTAGTGCTGCATGCTAGATGAGTCTATTCATATGGAAGTCCAAAATGGAGAAATCTGTAGAGTCAGGAAATTGCTTGGGGCTGGGGGGCCCAGGCATAGGGAGTAGGGAAGTGACAGCTAAAGGATACAGAGTCTCTTTCTGAGCTGATGAAAATGTTATAAAATTGACTGTGGTTATGGTTGCACAATTCTGTGATTAGATTAAGCACTACTGAATACTTCAAAATGAGTGAATTTTATGATAAGTGCCATATCTCAAACTTCTGATGCTATATATTAGGAAGTAATAAAATCATTATAATACCTTTTAAAGTACCACATTTTAGATTTCTCACTGTTTTTTTTTTTTAATTTAAATTCAATTAGCAACATATGGCACCTCACCAGTTTCAGTTGTGGAGTGCAGCAATTCATCAGTTGCAGACAACAATCAGTGTTCATCATGTCACGTCCCCTCCTTGATGCCCATCACCCAGTTATCCCATCCCCCAAGCCCCCTCCCCTCCAGCCACCCTCAGCTCTCTCCCATAGACTTCTCACTATTTTTGAAAGGGCTTTATAATACAAACTCACTTCCCAGTTAACTTTCAGAACATTTGTTTGCTATGCTTTATCTTTCGTGTAATTCTAAATCAGTTAAAAGTTTAATTATGATCTTAATTAAAACTGGAATAAAATATCATTTCAAATAAGACAATTTTCTTTCATGTTCATTTGCATGTCATAAAGCTCTTAATGGAGCAAAAAGCAAGCAGTAAATAATTTTAATAATAAAATAGTGGTTTATTTGTAATCTCTCTAAACAAATATTGAACAAATATTTTTTAAATGTAGCTTTGAAAGAACACCAAAGAATTAAATTGCTGTATATATTGAACATGCTCTGAGCCACAGAGAGCAGATTTCACTGTTTCTTCCAGAGATAGTCACCCCATCTTATAAAATGGGCAGCTAGGAACAATGTCGAGGACTGGGGTGGCATGGTAGAGGGCTGTGGGGAACAACACATGAATGGGGAATCAGGAGAAGCCCTGCATAGACCAATGGTAAGAACTGGTCCTGGATCAAGTGTGTGAGGAGGACCAAGAGAAAGAGGAGGGAAAGAGGAGAAGAGAGACTGGGAAGAGAGCCTAAGTCAGGATTCCTGGTTTCTGGTCCCAACTTGAGTTGGTTCTGTGTCTCTAAGCAAGTTGCTTTCTTCTTCTGAGCCAGCCCAGTCTGAAATATAATTCAAGTCATATATGTAATTTAAAATTTTCTAGTGGTCAGATTTAAAGAGTAGAAAGAAACAGGTGAAATTAATTTTAAATATATGTCATTTAACCCAATACATCTGCAGGACAATTATTTAACAATCAGTTAATAATTATTTTTTTGGTTAAGTTAATAATTATTAATGAGAAATTTTACATTTGTTTTCTTACTAAGTATTTGAAATCTGAAGTGAAGTTTGCACTTTCTGTATGTGCAAATTCAGACCACAGCATGGCTCAACACAAGCCAAGGCTCCACTTTCCCTCTCCATAAAAAATAAAAGTAGGGATACTGCATAAATTCTAGGCTTATTCCTAACATCAGTAAATTTCTTAGCCATATGGAAGCTGACCCATAAGCTTTCCCCAATTGCACAGATACCTTGCTTACATTAAGCTTCCCTCTGCTTCTTCAGTTCCAGTTCAGCAAAGCACAACAAAACATTCTGGAATCAGGTACCGCACTGTCCTTCAAAATCATTGATCCACATGTGCCTGCTCCTGATTCTCAATCCATGGATCCTCTCCACATTCTGCTGCAATTCCTGTAGATCCTTATGCTCTTATAAAGACACAAACAGTGCTCATCGAGAACTTCCAGAAGGATCCTGAGGACGCTGATAAAGAAAGAAAACTATTTCTAGGGGAAAGGTGTAGAAGCATTATAAGGGGAGACACTTCTGGCCAGGAACACTGACTCTAGAAGCTGCATGGCTCAGTGGACAGAATGGAGGCTTAGGTTTAGGCAGACACAGATTCAGACCACGGTCCCAGATGGATAAGACTGGGCCAGTACCAAGCCATTGAGCCACCCTCTCATCTGTAAAAACAGTCTAGAGATAGCTACTTCACAGAGTTGTGGAGATGTTACAGGTGGTGGCAAACATGAGGGGTTGGCTGGCAATAGCCAGGTCACCAGATAACCCCCATCATCAAGTCAAAGGGCTGTCTTTATGTTTTGATTACTGTGGCCCATCTCCCCATGCCCTGGATCAGGGAGGCTCACAGAGCATCCCCGATGGTCAACTCACACTGCAGGGAGAGAACTCAGGATTCTAGAACCAATGCTCAGCCACGTCAGCTCCTCTTTCAGAATACCCCTAGAACACCAGTGTCTGCACCCTCTCAGTCACTTCTGTCCCTGCTGAGTGGCTGTGAAAATGTCAGGTTCCCTCAAAGAAGGTAGAGACCTACTAACTCCTATCCCGTCCATTCCCCTTTCCGAAGAATGCCCAGCAGTCTAGTTTGGATCTCTTTCTCTGAGGTCATCCATAATGCTGTGAGTTTTCTCACAAAATGAAAGCCAGAATTCCACAGACACACATTTTGATGGATCAGAGAAGTTGAGGCACCTTATTACCAGCCCTCAAATAGGTCAGCTGTTCAAGCCCAGAGTGCTACAACCTCAGCATCAGATGGAGATTTAGACATCAAGCTTCAGTCCGTCTCAAATAAGAAAGGATGAAATCAGAGAGTTAATATTACTTGCCAGAGGCCATGCGGCATGTTGAGGCAGAGACAGAACCAGAGCTGATGGTTGTGTCTCCTGTCTTCCAATCTTTCCTTCTGTCTGCTACACCTCATGGTTTATCTATCTTACATAAACGTAGCAACAGCACAATACATAGATTCTCCTCAAATCCTGTGTTGATGAACTAGTAAAATATCTGGTTACTCCTCCTTAGACCAAGTTGTAGGGATGCTGTAGAGAAAACACACATAATGGAGGCTGCAAGAAATCGAATTGTAATATTCCAATAGAAATATTCACATAATCGAACATATGTGAAACACATCCAAAATCTCTGCAGGAAATCTCCTCTGGTAGTTGATTAGTTGATTGGTCCTTTGTTGCTAAAATTTTATTTAAAAAAAACTGAAGAAAAAATCAATGTTTAAAGATAAAGGAGATCAGGATAGCCTGTCTCCAACCCCCTAGAATTTGCCATGTTGGTATGTGGATTATTTTGAGCTGAAGGCACTTGAGACCCTGCAAGCTCAAGAGACTTTTGTTCCTCCCTTAATAACACAGAAGAATCTAAATTGAGGGTCTTGCTCAGCAATAAGGGTTATTAACAGAGACAAATTTTATCTGAGTGACCCATCTGTATGGTAGGGCTAACATCTCATTACCAAACATCTGGTCTTCTTACTGCTCTGTGGAGTGCATTCCTTTCTGTAGAGGCCACTTTTAGACAATAGGCTTGAGGCATGGAGACTTGATCAAGGTGAAAGGGCCTGCAGTGACCACCTGGCTGAATATAGACAGGCCCATAGGTGATCCACCTCAAAATATCCATAGGTCCTACCTAACCAATGCATTATTTGCAACCAGACACAGTTACCAAGAAAGGGAAGATTTCATATGTCGCCATACCCCCTCATCTTCTCCCTTTAAAAACAGCCCCCACCCACTGCCTGGTTGCAGACAGCTCCTCCTCTACTGTCTGGCTCACCCATAGCATATTCAATCAACTTCTATCTCCCTTGTCCTGCTTCAGGTGAATCCTTTCACTGACCAGCCCCCATCCAATCATTGTCCCAAATTGGCAGGGTCCCCAACCAATCAGGAGAGACACTACATTTAGATATCACACACACTTTCCTCTGAAGTGTGGTGTCTTCTAGACCCTTGCCCCTTTCTCCATAGTTCAGAATGACATTTATACCTCATATTGCCTGACTGTCTTTGGAACTTCCATGTCTGTGTGGCATCCCCATATGTATGTCTATTATATTTGATTTTTTCCTGTTAATATGTCTCATGTCAATTTGATTCTTAGTCCAGCTAGAAGGGCCTTTGAGGAGATAGGAATTCTTGCTCACCTTAAATACTGTCTTCAGCTCAAGATACAAGAAGACATGGGGGTAGGGGGTTGGCGGTAGCCTATTATAGGAGGCTATCAGGAAAGCACAGTAAGTGGGGAAAGTTAGTTTTGCAGATTTGGGTCATTGTCATCCCAATAGCTAAGAGTTACTAGAGATTTCCTCATCCTTCTCTTTCTGGTACAGAGAGGGAGACACCCTGATGAAAGAGATTTCTCTTACAAATGTAAATGTGTCTCATCTAAAGAGATGACTTGTACTCAGAATTCAGAGTTTTTATGTGTGTCTGCTGCTTCCTAAAAGTAATCAGCCTAAAAATAATCCTTGTGCCATACAGACATATTTTAGGGTGGCAATAAGGCTAAAATGTTCTTGGAGGAAATGAGCAATGACCCATGTCCTGTTGGTAAGAAGATTATCTTTTTTTCCTCCTCTTTCTCTGTGGGAAGATAAAGTATGAGAAGGAGATGAAAAGGGGCACAAGGGTGAAGGTCCATGGTCATTATGGATGCTCAGTGAAGGAATTGGTGGGAGAAGGACATCTACTACCAAGGGGAGCCTTGGACTCAGTCAGTTGCAGAAAAATCAAGGGGAAACACAGCTAATTTTGAGCTACATAAAAAAAGTGTTTTAAAAATACAAGCTTTCATTTAAAATGCAAAAGGATGCAAGATTTAGTGGAGATTAAAGTGATTTATCGTATGGCAGCAGCTCTGGAAGGTGTTTATTTATAGACAATTATACACATCCTTGCAGGGACAGTAATAGCCCGGGAGAGAATACGTCCCACATGGGTCCCTTAGTTCCTGTGTGTTCTTCAGAGTCCTGCTCATCTCCTAGATTAGGCCTGTGTGTAGGATGATGGTCAGGTAGACACTAGGGTTTCCAGGCTTTCTCTGACCCATAGCACCCCTAATCCTTTTGGCTGGACACTGCCAGCCCCATAGGCCTAGGAAAGAGCCACCTTCCAGAAACTGGGCAATACCTCCACCTCACACCAGTCAGAATGGCTAAAGTGAACAACTCAGGAAATGACAGGTGTTGACTAGGATGTGGAGAAAGAGGAACCCTCTTACATTCTTGTTGAGAATGCAAACTGGTATAGCTACTCTGGAAAACAGTATGGAGATTTCTTAAAAAGTTAAAACTAGAGCTACCCCATGATCCAGCAGTTGCACCACTAGGTATTTACCCAAAGGATAAACATAGTGATCTGAAGGGACATCTGCACCCCAATGTTTATAGCAGCAATGTCCACAATAGCCCAAATATGGAAAGAGCTGAGATGTCTCTAGACAGATGAATGGATAATGATTGGTAAATATATACAATGGGATATTACTCAGCCATCAAAAAGAATGAGTGCCTACCATTTACATTGACATGGATGGAATTGGAGGCTATTACGCTGAGTGAAATAAGTCAATCAGAAAAAAGACAATTATCCTATTGTTTTACTCATATATGGAATATAAGAAACAGCACAGAAGATCATAGGAGATAAGAGGGAAAACTGAAAGGAAAGTGATCAGAGAGGGAGAGAAACCATGAGAGACTCTTAACTCTAATAAACAAACTGAGGGTCACTGGAGGGAAGGTGGATGCCGAATGGGGTAATTAGGTGATGGGTATTAAAGACGGCATGTGATATGATGAGCACTGGGTGTTATATGCAACTGATGAATTATTGAACTCTACATCTGAAACTAAGGATGTACTATATGTTGCCTAATTGAAGAAAGAAAGAAAGAAAGAAAGAAAGAAAGAAAGAAAGAAAGAAAGAAAGAAAGAAAGAAAGAAAGAGAAAAGAAAAGAAAAAAGAAAAAAGAAAAAAGAAAAGAAAAGAAAAGAAAGAAAAGAGAAAAAGAAAAGAAAGAGAAAAAGGAAGGAAGGAGGGAGGGAGGGAGGGATGGGGGGTGGGGGAAGGAGGAATTGGAAAACACCTTATCCCTTTTAACCCAAGAGCTGGGAAAGCAACTCGGAACTCTGTGGGACATGGAGCTGTGAGACATCGGATAATAACTATAACGATAGCTAGCTAGCATTATTGCCTACTTGTGTGACACTATTTGGGATTATAACATCTACACAGCCACAATCTAGGACATCTCTTCTCCAGCCTGGGCCACTTTATTAACCTTGTCCCACTGCTTCTGCTCTTCTCCCCGACCCTCCCCCTGATTCCTATCTCCAAACAGCCAGAACCAGCCTTCTAAGCATAAAGAACATTGCATGACAACCTTGTTTAAAATTCTCAGTGGCTTCAGATTGTACAGAAGGGAGAAAAGTCCTACCACTCACTCATTCCATAAATTCCAGCCACACTGGACATCTTTTTGTTCTCAAACCAGACACACTTGTCTCCAAGTTAGGGCAGGTGTTACTGTTCCCTCTGCATGGAAGGCTGTCCCTGGATCTTTCCATGGGAGCCCCTCTTTGGCATTCAGCTTTTAGTTCAAATGCCACCTCTTCAGGAGGCCTTCCCTGATCACCCATTAGCCACCCCACTCACACTCCTACTTACTTTTTCTTACTTCTTTATATTTTGTTTCTTCACAGTATTTGTGACCATCTGAAATTCTTTTATTCGTCCATTTGTTTCCTCGTACGCTGTCTCCTTGCCATGAGGCTAGAGGTTCCATGAAAACAAGGTCTTATTAGAACTTCCAGAGGTTGGAGCTCCACTCAAAGCCTAATTTGGGGCCCACGTTGGAACCAGATCCTTTATGTCTCCTCTTCTCGCCAAAAAATAGTTTTGAATCCAATGTCAGCTAGTCATCTCAAACAAGGCCCACTTTTGGGGAAGACGAGAGACTGCTCCAGCAGCCTGGCAAGGATTCTTGTAAGTAGTGCCTCATAGAAGATCCATAGCTGGACTTGCCTTTTTCCTTCTCAGACCTAGCCTGTGTCACTAATGAAACCCCCACTGCCTGGAAAAGCCAAGAGGGGTCATTAAATACAACAATCAGCCTGATCAGGACGACTTAAGAACGTGAAAAATAAAGACAAGACACATCCTCTGCAACACAGATTGCCAGCTCTGAGTTATTTAAAGTCTCTTTCCTAAAAGGTACCAATTCTTGCTGTCTGAGGATGTCAGAGCTTACAGGCAAGACCACAAACTCAACCTTTTCCCCAGCCTTGAACCAGCCACTGAAACATTGTAAATCGGAACATTCCTGCATCTCATGGCCTCCACAAGATGGAATTCCTCTTTATAGCCACTTTCTTCAGGGTGAGTAGACACAGGACTCAGCTTCTTAGAGACACTTTGCTTGATGAGAATGGTTCACTTTTTCTGAATTATCTATGCTGGCCCCCTTATCACAGATGCAAATAAATAAATAAATAAATATCCCCCAAATGTGGGTTGGGAACCAACAGCATTACTCAGGCTTCTCCAAATAGGCCACTAGCTGCTCTCTTGAAAAAGATCCGAATTTCAGAGTTGAAAAGAATAGTGGAAATGTTCCCAGCCCAGCATCTCCCAATGTGTATTTTATTAAATACTGGAATTACGAGATGTTAATAGGTGAGAAAGGGTGTTTAGGGAAAAAATTTTTAAATGTAGAGAATGCCATGTCTCACAAAGTTAGACGGGTTTCTTATGGAAGGTCTTGTAGGGTCTCTAAGATGCATTGGGAGTTTACTGGGGAGAAATAGGATATCACATCTGTTGTTATCCATGGGACCCTTTGTCATGGAACATCTTGCTGGATTAGTGTTCAGTGAACTTTGGGAAGTTCTGGTCTAGTCTTACTTTACGCAAGTCTCCGATCTGCAAACAGTTATTTGTGTCCGGTGTATAAAATTTCCTAGAGATTACTTTAATTGAAATTTCACAAAAGGAGAAATGAACAGTAAAAGACAAGATGTCTTGGTGGAATGCATATGGATTAGAATCCTGGCAATCACAGCCATTAGATGTGTGGTTCAGAGAGAGCTGTGTCATACTTTTCAGAAGGCTCAGGTGAACCCAAAGCAAAAGGATGAATAACCAGTATCTCCTGCTGGGGAGGATCAGCAGTGCATGAGACCATCCATCAAAGGTCAGCCCTGCAGCACTCCGGGAACACCTCTAAGCTGGTGTTGTCTGCTACCATCTGCTCATGTCTTTCCCAGGTGTTTGGTTCTCTTGGCCAAAAGTTTATAACTATTTGGTTGTTTTCTACAAAAATCCCATATTCCTCTTCATATCAAATAGACCACACCTGTGGATGTTGATTCATTCAACATTTGTTAAGAACCTGCTAAGTGTAAGCATTTTACTTGCCATATAAATATCACCAGGCTAGCTAGAAGGCAAGGCCACCACTCTGGCCTCCTGACACTTTCAGCTTACACAGACTGTCTCATTGATTCTAGTCCACATCCTGAGTGTTTTCTTCTACCTGCCCTCTAGGGAAGGGAAAGTACCTGTTGTGATCACCATTCCTTCAGAACTTACTCCAACAACGTGTTCATCCAGTCGTCATTTCATCCACCAAGGCTGTGCATCATGCTGGGTTTTCTAACAAGTACTGAGAACAAAGGATTAACAAGACCCAGGCCCTGCCTTCAAGGACTTCATTACTGAGCAAACAGGCATGGCTTCCCTCCAGGTAGATAGCAGAATATGCCTCTGAATGTTGAAAAAATGAAAAAACAAAAACAGGCATTCATTTTATTTATTTTTTAATTTTTTATTTAAATTCAATTTAGTTAACATATAGTGTATTATTAGTTCCATGGATAGCATTTAGTTATTCATCAGTTGCATACAACACAGAGTGCTCATCACATTACATGCCCTCCTCAATGCCCATCACCCAGTTACCCCATCCTCATGCACGTCTCTCAGGTTGTTCCCTAGAGTTAAGAGTCTCTTATGGTCCACCTTCCTCTCTGTTTTTATCTGATTTTATTTTTCCTTCCTTTCCCCTATATTCATCTGTTTTGTTTCTTAAATCCCACATATGAGTGAAATCATATGGTATTTGTCTTTCTCTGACTGACTTATTTCACTTAGCATAATAACCTCTAGTTTCATTCATGTCATTGCAAATGGCAAGATTTCATTCTTTTTGATGACTGAGTGATATTTCATTGTGTATATAGACTACATCTTCTTTATCCATTTATCCATTGATGGACAGCTAGGCTCTTTCCATAGTTTGGTTATTGTGGACATAGCTGCTATAAACAGGTGCAGGTGCCCCTATCGAATCACTATGTTTGTATGCTTTGGATAAATACTTAATAGTGCAATTGCAGAGTCCTAGGGTAACTCTATTTTTAACTTTTTAAGAAAACTCCATACTGTTTTCCAGAGTGAATGTACCAGTTTTCATTCCCACCAAGAGTGCAAGAGGGCTCCCCTGTATCCACGTCCTTGCCAACATCTGTTAGCCATTCTGACGCTTGAGGTGGTATTGCATTGTTGTTTTGATTTGTATTTCCGTGATGCCAAGTGCTATTGAGCATTTCTTCATGTTTCTGTTAGCCGTTCATTTTAGACTGAAAGTTAGAAACCCTACTTGTCATTTACCATCTGGATAGCTGTGAAGAATCTCACTAACCCCTCTATACCTTAGCTGCTACTTGTTCAGGAATGATCCACCTGGTCTCTCTCTTCAGATTTTAAACACTGGACACTTACATAACATTTAACAATATGTAAGTGCTTTTAACATGTATTTTTAGTCTTCACAATCACTTATAAGTATTATCTTTAGTATTATTAGATATCAATACTTATTAATACGAGATATAAATACTAGTATTATTATTATCACTGGTTGTTTTGTATTAGTATTAGCATTAGTATTATAAGTGAGAAGTATCATCATTAGCAAAGGTGATCATATACCTGATATCCCTGGAACAGAGCCAGGAAAGCTCATATCTTCATACAGTTATTAAAAGTACACCAGGGGTGCCTATGTGGCTTAGTAGGTTGAGCGTCCGACTCTTGATTTCAGCTCAGGTTATGTCTCAGAGTGGTAAGATCAAGCCCTGAGAGGGCTCCACACTCAGCACAGAATCTGCTGGATATTCTCTCTCTCTTTCTCTCCATCTCTCTCTCTTTCTCTTTCTTTCCCTCTGCCCCTCCCCCAGCTCACTGTAAATAAATGAAATATTTTTTCTAAGTACTTGAAAAATATTTTTTAAGATTTTATTTATTTATTCATGAGACAGAGAGACAGACAGACAGAGACACAGGCAGAGAGAGAAGCAGGCTCCATGCAGGGAGCCCGACATGGAACTCGATCCCGGAAAAAAAATTTTTATTTGAATGCAGCTGACACACAGTGTCACATTAGTTTCAGGTGTACAACATAGTGATTAGACAAGTTTATACATTATCCCATTCTCACCACAAGTATAGCTACCATCTGCCACCATACAAACACCATTACGATATCATTGACTATATTCCTTATGCTGTGACTTTTATTCCCTTGCCTTATTCATTCCAAAACTAGCAACCTTTATCTCCCACTCTCCTTCACCCATTTGACCCATCTCCCCACCCCCACACCTCTGGCAACCATCAGCTTGTTCTCTGTATTTACAGGTCTGAGTCTGCTTTTGGTTTGTTTATTCATTTGGTTTTTTAGATTCCACGTATAAGCACCTGATGTTTATTCCAGCATTATTTACAATAGCTGAGATTGGAAAAGTACTCACTTTTAAGCTCAAAAGTATCTAGGTCTGGATGGTAGACTTTAGGATCACGCAGTCATTAGTCCTGATCCAAATAAGGCTGAGAGAGGCCATGCAAGACTTCCAAGATCACCCAGCTGGTAAGTGGACAAGCCCTGAGTAAATGCAGAGTCATCTTATTCTAAATGCCACTGCCTTGGAACCGTCATAAGCAGGACCAACCCTTTGTGAGAATGAGAAGTCAACGGGATAGGAAAGTGCTCTGGAAACTGAGATGACGTGCTATTTGGGCAACGTGCTCTTATTAATAATCCATCCTCTGTCCTATTCTTCCCAAGTCCTGGGCTTGGGAGACTAAGTCACGGATGAGACAGCCCAGAATCAGCTGAGAAGCCACAACAGGTGTGACCAGGAAGGAAGAAACTTTCTCACATGTAGGCAAAGAAAAATCTATTCAACAAAGAAAAGCCGTGAAACTCAGGCTGAGTGACAGGGTCTATCACTGAGAAGAGGAAACAGAGCAGAGGCTCAGTGCTTCCTGGTGAGGAGCACAGTACCTCTGTTCACGACGTGCAGTGGGACGTGGCACCTGCATGAGGAGGAGGAGGAAACATGGCACTTGTCCCAAAGAGAGACGAACCTACGCCAGGAGGAAGCACTGCCTCCCTGGTGGAGAGTGTCTCCTCTGGATCCTTGATAATCCACACTGAATGGGGACTGTGTCACAGCAGGGGCAGGGAGGAAAGATGGCTGGTGGCCATTTCTTTTTTTGACCTTCACAGTCTGGAGCTTTTCATTTTCTTCCAATATTATCGAGAAGTAATTGACACACATCACTCCAGAAGTTTAAGCTTTGCATCATGACAGTTTTTAACTCACCTGTGTTATGAAAGGATGCTCACAGTGAGTTTAGTTAACATAAAGATAACTCTTACAGATACAACAAAAAGAGAAAAAATTCTTGTGATGACCTCTTAGCCCCTGTCTCTTAACGACTTCCTGTATACCACTGAGCAGTGTGGACCGTAGTCCTTGGGTGTACTTCACTTCCCTAGTCCTTATTTACCTGCTAACTGGGTGCGGCTTTTCAGCTGATGGCAAGGCAAGAAAGAGAACACATATTACAATTACGTGCTTGCTTTACCGCAGGTGTTGCTCTCATTTGACAAATATGTATGGAGTTCCTGGTTTCTAGACAAATATGTTTCTAGACACAGACTTAGGCATGTTGTACAAAACAGACCAAGATCTCTGCCCTAAAAGGAGCTTCAATTATGCAGTGGGGAAATACACAATTAACAATAAACACAATAGATCAATACATCTTCCAGCTTGTTAGCAAGAGGCAGGTGATACTTAACTAAAAAGAACAAATAAAGCAGATGAAGAGGAGAGAAAGTACCAGGGAGGGAACTGTGGTATCGAATTTGGTGGTGACATTAGGTTTCACTGACAAGGTGACATCTGAGCAAAGACTTAAAAAGGTAAAAAAAAAATGAGCCAAGAGACTGCATGGAAAAGAGGGTGTCAGGCAGAGGGAACAGTGCAAAGGCCCCATAGCAGCCACATGTCTGGGATATTCAATCAACAGTGGGTTGGCCAGTGAGGCTAAATCAGAGAAAGCAGTGGCATCAGGGAGGCAGGGGCTGAAAGGGGTGAGGGGAAAAGTGGGGAGAGGGGGAAGGTCAGAGGAACTGTGGGGTCTTTTCATGCAAACCTTTGCCAGTCATTGCAAAGGCTTTGGCTTTTGCTCTGAGCAAAAATGGAGCATCATTGCAGAATTTTGAGAAGTGATATGATCTGACTGAAGATTTTCAAGGATCACATTGTCTTCTCTGCTCTATAGGGACACACAGGCAGAAAGGGGAGACTTGCACAGAGATTATGAAATCCCTGAAATCAGAGACTATGGTGGCTTGGGCCATGGTGGTAGCAGTGGAGTTTGAAAGAATGGTGGGACTCTGGCTGTATATCAAAGGTGGACATAAGGTTTTCTCATGTGAAATTTGTGACATGTGAAAGAAAGGAGTCAATGGTAACTCCAAGAGTCTGGCCTGAACAACTAGAAGAATGGAGTGATCAACAACTGACGTGGGTAAGGATGTGTGTGGAAGAGCTTTGGGGGATCAGAAGATCAGTAGATCAATTTTAGGCATGTTTTGAGATTAATCTTAGATGTTCACATAGAGATCTCAAGTACTCTGTTGTTTCTATGAGCCTGAAGTCTAGGGGAAGTTTCTGGGATGGAAACATACACTTTTTGCTATTGGTTTCATTCACTCTTCCTCACAACATTTCGAAGTATATAGTATTTCTTCTGCTTTATTCCAAAGAGTTTGTGTCTGAGCCAAGATCACACACTAAAGGAGGGATTATGGGCTTTTGATTTCTTGTCTGCCTTCCCAAAGCCCTTGCATTTTGAAAGCTTCTCCTTCAAGAGAAATCAGTTCCCTCTTTCTGCCCCCTTTGTTTCTTTAGGTTTTTGTCTCTGTGATTCAGTTTATATTAAGTTCAATATAGAATCAGAGAGGGATAGACCTAGAAAGGGCTACATAGATCCTTGCCACCCTCTGAATGACCTGGTCAGGATTGATGACCATCAGGAAACCCTGGAAGGTGTTGAATCCAAATAAGGACTTAGAAGAGATGACCTGGAAGCAATAGAAGATGAGAACTCAAGGAAAAGGTGAGAGAGTCCACAAAGCAAGGTACTGACAGACATGAGAACATGAGGGACACCAGATTTATCACAGAATAGCTCTCACTTGGTGAGACTCACTGGTCCCATCTTATTACAGGTGAATTGAATGACATATGTATCCCAGTGAGTGTATGATCCAACGAATGCATTTGTACACTGAGTGCATGTATCCCAATGGCACATCATGGGAGTTCCTGTACATGTGTGTCTCCTGTTAGACTCTGAGCTCCTTGAAGACTAGTGCCTTCTCTGTTTTATTCACCTTTGTGACTCCAGCATCCCATCTGACGCTTGGCTTGGAGTGCACATAATATGGACACAAAGATGACTGAAATGCTAGATGGGCAGGAATTTGGTCCTAGAGTTTCCTCAGGGAACATTCTGGAAAGAAGAAAAATAATTTAAGGGAAAATCAAGCATCTTGTTATTCTGCTTCAACATGACGGGTAGCAGATTTCTGTGGACATATATTTGCATATCTTTTTCTTAAATAGTCAGGCCAATTTACATACATTTGTATATTCCATTCAAAGAAACTTGCTGTCAGTATGTAAATTACTGCACATAGAGTTCTCCTTTTCTTCTTTCCATTTTTCTCATTTTCACTGTTTCCTTTTCATACTTAAAAATGTATATTTTATGCAAATTTCCTCCATATTCTGATAGTGCCTTTCAATGGCATGTATGACTTTAAATGAAATTATATAATTGATATGTGCATTATGTATGGTGGGTATGTATATGTTTTATTTTGCTTCCACTTCCAGCTCAAGCACAAAATTGTATACATTGATGGAGAATCCCCAGTGAAGGCTTCCCTGCCAAGCACTACCACTAACCAGGTACACAACCTGATGGAAGTCCTCAGATCTCTGGGCTTCTCTATTTCTTCTTTAACAAAATGAAGACATTGGGGCTCTAAGATTATTTCCAGGTAAAAGATTTAGCTACAAACGTTTTCATTGCAGCTAGTGCAAATCTCTGGGCGACACACAGCTCAGGGACACACAGGATAGGAAGACCTGTTTACAGTCAAAGAGGAACATGGGCCAATTGGAGGGAACTGCTTGAAATGTAGGAAGAGAAATCCTTTTCAGAGCAGAATAGAAGAAGCCGCGGAAAGAACAACAGGCAAGAATTTTAAGAATTAGGCAAGTCAATAGTCCCTGGGAACAATATATTCCCAAAGAACACCGGGAACTCTGCTTGATTCTTTTTCTTTCTTCTTTTTATCTTTTTTTTTCAGTGCTCCATTCCTGAGCTCATTAATCTCAACCTGCAATCCTGAGGAAATTTACACTGAGCAAATGAGAAACTGTTCATTTCCTCCCCCGAAAGGCCACCTGCAAGGGGAATCCTCTTGGCGTAGAATTTGTTTTATTCTTGGGGACCAGAATGTTGTATAAATTGTTCTGAGCCTCAGAAGCCAATGGTGTAGAAGTTTTGACCTCGACTTAGTGAGGTATCCTTCAAACAACACATAACAGTGCCCACCAAGCTCCTCATACTAACGCTGAAGGCAACTAATTGATCCACCTGTTCATCTACTCCCCCAAAACTTACTGAGCTCTGCTGCACACCAGTCACTGTCATGGGAACATGAGATATATCTAGTAGAGTGCTTCTCAACACTATCAGATTCTCTACTCCCATCTTGTTACAAACAAATCTAGTGATTCCTTTACTACTTGGAAATAAAGTTTATTTATATGATATAATATGATACTCACATATATAATTTCAAAAATCAATGTGAGATCAACCTAATTCTCTTAAGTTTGGTAAAACGGACAACTATACTAAAAGAAGTTGTTAGCTGCTTACCCCTACTTGAAATTAAAAGTAAGGATTTCAAAGAAGCAAGACAATTATTAACTGTTACATACACTTTTTCTCTTAAACGTTTTAAAATAAGAGCTGTGTGAATATCTGTGTCGTGGTAGATGATGTCCATGTCATAACTCCAGGACCAGTGAATATTTTATGCAATATGGCAAGGGGGATTAAGGTTACAGGTATAATTAAGGCTGCTTATCAGCTGAATTTGAGATGGGCGATTATCCTAGATTATCTGGGTGGACCAAATGGAGTCACAAAGATCCTTATAAATGAGAGAAGACTGTGGGTGGGTTTCAGAGGGATGCAGCAGGAAAAGCAAGACTCAGCCAGCCGTTGCTGGTTTTGAGGATGGAAGGTCATGAGCCAAGGAATTCAAGCAGCATCTAGAAGCTAGGAAAGGCTAGGAAGTAGATCCTCTCCTAGAGCCTCCAAAAGGAATGCAACGCGCTCACACTTTGACTTGAGCCCCATATGTCTCCTTTTCAGACTTCTGACCTCCAGAACTATATGATAATAAATCCATGTCTTAAGGTCTTAAGCCACCATGTCAGTGGCAATTACCTACTACAGCAATAGGAGACTAACACATAAACATTTTCATTTATACACATGCACAATATCACAGTGAGCATAACAACTACAAACGCAGGCCACTTGTTCTGGGTGACTCAAATATCGCAGTGGGCATGGCCTTTGTGGACAGCATCTCTTCCAATAGTTATAGCTGGTACAGATACGGCTTTTGAGCAAGCAGTCAAGATGGGAGCCAGCATTAAAACCAGGGAGGCCGAGCCCATGAACACCAGCTAAATATCAGTCCTGCCATAGGAATATGATTTCCCAAGCAGTGAACAATTTGCAGAACATTAAAAAATAATAATAATAAAAGAAATGGGCAGAAAAACACTTTGTGTGTATGCAAAGTGGGAATGCTACTGAGTAGTAGGTCAAGACTGGGATATTTTCCAAAGGGGTTATATCAGAGTCCTGAACAGATACACAGTCAAATGGGGGTAAAAAAGAGTTTATAGAGGGGATATTTTCCAAAGTATGAGCAGATTAAGGAGATCTCACAGGGATGGTGAAGTCCCTGAGAGCCAGTGACTATTCTTTCTAAGTAGAGGGAGGAGGAGGAAGCAGTTACCAGGTCCCAGAGACAGTAGCAGAAGTTGAATGCAGTTGGAAAGAACATGCTGTGATTTTTGATTAGAAAAATGAGTGGCAGGGGGAAAAGCAAACTCCCCACTGAGCAGAAAGCTAGATACCAGAACCCTGGGATCATGACCTGAGCTGAAGGCAGATGCTTTTAGCCGACTGAGCCACCAGGTGCCCCTGATCCATGTTTTCGTGTGGGTTTCCAGGGGGCTGTTGCGTGGAGAAAAGGTGGTGGCGATTTGTATCTTTGGGGTAAATCCCCAACAGTGCAGTGAAACGCCGGGACACCTGCACCCCGATGTTTCTAGCAGCAATGGCCACTATAGCCAAACTGTGGAAGGAGCCTCGGTGTCCAACGAAAGATGAATGGATAAAGAAGATGTGGTTTATGTATACAATGGAATATTACTCAGCTATTAGAAATGACAAATACCCACCATTTGCTTCAACGTGGATGGAACTGGAGGGTATTATGCTGAGTGAAGTAAGTCAGTCAGAGAAGGACAAACATTATATGTTCTCATTCATTTGGGGAATATAAATAATAGTGAAAGGGAATATAAGGGAAGGGAGAAGAAATGTGTGGGAAATATCAGAAAGGGAGACAGAACGTAAAGATTGCTAACTCTGGGAAACGAACTAGGGGTGGTAGAAGGGGAGGAGGGCGGGGGGTGGGAGTGAATGGGTGACGGGCACTGGGTATTATTCTGTATGTTAGTAAATTGAACACCAATTAAAAAAAAAAAAAAAAAAAAAAAAAAAGAAAAGGTGGTGGCGAGGCATGAAGGTGAGTGGGGAGACCACTGAGGAAGCCACTCCAGGATCCAGGCTAGAATGTTTGTCAGTCTCCCCCATTGCACAACCCCCAGGGAGAACCTTCCCCTGGGAGTCTGGACGGTGGTTATTAGCACTTTTAAAGAAAAAAAGAATAATTAAGGAAAACAGAGGTTTCAGAGTTTAAGAATATATTCAAGGATCCAGCGAGGACAGACAAAACCAGGACTCCAGAGAGATGTCCGTCTCCAAACTCAAGATTTGTCCTTCCCTCTGGTTGGAACTTTTAAGGCTCCCTTAAATACATTCATTAAGAATTCATGAAAGATTCAACATCTTCACTTTCCTGAAAACAAACTGAAGCCCAGACCTCCCTACCGGATCACAAGAGAAGCAAGAGGAGCAGTACAGCAGTGTTTCCATACTCTACAGACACCTGATCAAGGACTGACCTTTTCACTAGAGGTCCCTCCAGTACCTACCGAAACACCTGACAGGAAGGCATCTAAGAAGAAAATGAGCACATCTGTTGAGTGGGACTTTGAGGGCCTCCATCTAAAGGAGGATATCACATAGAATTAGCATTATTAGATGTTAAATTATTACCTGAATTAAGCTGGTGTTTATTTGGCTTTCATTTCCAGGATATCCAGGGCTCCTCCTGGATACACAGCTGGAAAAAATAATGTCAGAGACCCATCCTGGTGCTGGACTTAGTCATCTCAGCTCCACAATCAAGAGAAACTTTTATTGAGTGCCTGGTGAGAGTTTATCTCTGTGTTGGGTGCTCAAAGGACATAAAAAGCTCTGGGACAGCAGACAGCATAAGACTTTCAAGCCTGACTTTGGAGCCAGCAAAATCTAAATGATCTTGGGAAGTCATGTAATTTCCTGGTCAACCTCTAGCACAAGTCATTTAACTTCGTAGGCAAGTTATTTTATCGCTGGGGTGAGTCATTTTGCTGAATGATCATAGGCAAGTCATTAACCTCTTCCAGGCTTATCCTTCATCTGCCAAATTGGGATAATGATTCTTCCTCTGTAGTGTTGGTTGCTCTAGGACTGAATGGCAGATGCACATACAGTGGTGGCACACGGCAGTCATTGAAAACATGTTCATTTCCTTCGCCACTTCCCTATCCCCAAGTCCTTGGCTAAAAGAAAGCAGAACATGATCAAGAAAATAATTTTATCAAAGAGAAAACAAGGTTAATGAGAAACTATACGAAAAGTGTTAGATGTATTGGTTGATTTGGATCAGAATGACATTGGCAGTTCAGGAAGTAGCCGATGCTTCCCTGCACCATAAGAACCCTGGTGACATTGTCCCCAGCTCCAATGCCAAGGCCTCTCTAACTGTGGACTTCTCTCAGAGATGTTCTTCTAGTTCCTGGGTGAGTCCAAACCTTGGGCTCCAGCTTCCTTCAGTGCTACTTCTGCCCCTATTCCATTTCTTACCCACCACTGCTGAGCTGTGCCAGAGAACACATAGCCCTGCCTTCTCCCAGAATCTCTCCCTCCCAGCTCTGCTCTTTCCTCCATTCTCCCCCAACCAGAGAATGCTAAGTCTTCTGCCTCTCGCATCTGCCCCACTGCCCTCTTCCCCGTCCTCTCAAGTCCTTTGCAAACAGTCTAAATTTCCTAACCTAGGGACACATTATTTTTTATTACTATTACTGCTATAGTGGCTGCTGCTACTGCCTCCACCGCATGCTGCACATTTGAGAGAAAAGGTCACAGAATAGGAAAACCACCATCGAGGTTCAAACCCTGCTTCTGTCACTTGGTGACCTGGGACGGTGATTTAAATAATCCAAGGGTCTCCGTTATAAAATGGGGATAACAGAACCTACCTCTTAGGGTTGCTTGTGAAGGTAAAATGAGATAATCTATGTCAAATCCTTAAAATAGCTTCTGGAGTATTCTGGAACATTAATGATAAATATCACTCAGAGTGAGAGAGATGAGCATTTTGTGATCTCAGGCAGGTCACACAGCATCTCTAAGCTCCACTCTTCTCATCTGTAAAATAGGGCTACTTGATGCCTACCTTGTGGGTTGCAGAAGAATTGGTGTGAAAATACACATAAAGTCAGATACTTGCTACATTTCATTTTCCCCCTAGATGGAAAGTCTTGTGGTTTGTTGACTCTCCACCTATGAAAACTTTTGCCCCAGAAATGCCCTCTGACATCACTTCAATGATTTATTTCCTCAGTGAAATATACAAAGAGTACTAGTAGCCTTTGATTCCAAACTAACCTCTGATTCTTATGGGGTTCTTTTCTTTTGTAGCTTCTCAAAGCTGAAAGCAGCAATTTGATTTTACATTGTTCCAGCCATTCAAAGTATGCAGGACTCAAGGTGGTTGGAGTGATTTTCATCCTCATCTGATGGAATGGAGAGTGTTAGATACAAATGAGGTTTGACTGTTTGTGTCATTTCTCTTTTACAGAAAGTTCCCTTGAAGCCCCCGTCCATCAGGGATGACATTTCAGGGAATGAGTTGAGCCAGCAGCACCTCATCTCAATGTAATGCTCTGCTTGTACTCTGAGCAGCAGTGTTCTTACTTGTAAAGTAGAAATAATAGCAGCTACCTCCGCATGCATAATGAGGATTAAGTGTGATCATGCACTTAGTGTGCTTGGCACAATATTTGTTTGGGTTTCTGTTGCTGATGATGATAACGATGATGATGAAAATGGATTTTGCTAGGAGTCCATAACCATCGAAGACAAAGATTCACCCGCTAGGCATTGTCACAAGCCCTTTCTACAACTCTGCCATTTTAAAAGCCTGCATGTTGGGGTGTAAAGTCTGACTCCTACTGAAAAGTGAGAAAAGCCCTCATTATAAACTTCACAAGCTAAAGTTAAAAATAACCTTGCCAGTTAGGTACAGGAAAGGTTCCACAGAGAATCCCACACCCTCTCCCTCAAAAACAGCTCCATTTAGAGGGGCAGGACTGTCCCCCAGCAGCCCTTAGGCAGGGCTCACTGTAGCTGAGCTAGTTTTGCAGGGCAAGTGTAACCACAACAGAGTCACTCAGGACAACAGGTATTTAATTTCCCACAGTTCTGAAGACTAAATACAAACCCGACCTTGTTCCCAGGGCTTCACTCCCCCTGAAGGTCCGAAGAAAGAATCCCTCCTGGTTCTGGTGGGTGCGACAATCCTTGGCATCCTTCAGCTTGTTGATACACCCCAATACCTGTCTCCATCTTTACACGGACTTCTCCCTATGTATATCTCTGTATCTCTGTTTTTTTTTTAAGATTTTGCCTATTTATTCATGAGAGACACAGAGAGAGGCAGAGACACAGGCAGAGGGAGAAGCAGGCCCCATGCGGGGAGCCCAATGCGGAACTGGATTCCAGGACCCCTGGATCACTACCTGAGCTGAAGGCAGATACTCAACCACTGAGCCACCCAGGTGTCCCTATTTTAGGGACTTCTTATAAGAAAAATCACACAGTATCTGCCTTTTTTGGCTGACTTTTTTAATTTAGGAGAATGTCCTCAAGGTCCACCCATGTTGTGTCCTATTACAGAATTGTCTTCTTTAAGGTTGAAAGTACATTGTCTGTGTGCACCACATTTTCTTCACCCGTCTTGGAAATTTTGGTTGTTTCCACTGAGGTTCCATGAATTTGGAGAGGATACTATTTGACCCAGTAATGGCTCAGGGTCCAGGCTCCAGAGTCAGACAGAGATTTCCTACCCTCCCTGCATCGTACACAGCTTCATGACTTCAGCCTTAGTTTCTATATGGGGAAAGAGAGAATAATGATAATACCACTGAACTGTAGGGAAGATTAAATGCTAGCCACCGAAATCAATAACTGTGGCTGAGGACTAACACTGTCAAGTAGTCCTAAGCCCTTTTCACACATTAACTTATATGCATAGCAGCTCTGAGAAGCAGTAGAATTTTTTTTTAAGATTTTATTTATTTATTCATGAGAGACATACAGAGAAAGGCAGAAACGTAGGCAGAGGGAGAAGCAGGCTCCCTGCAGGGAGCCCGATGTGGGACTGGATCCCAGGACCCCGGGATCATGACCTGAGCCAAAGGCAGATGCTCAACCACTGAGCCACCCAGATGCCCCAAGGCAGTAGAATTATTATCTGATTTCTGAGATGGGGAGGCTGAGATCTAAAAAAAGTTAAAAGATTTTCACAAAGTCCCACTGCTGGATAAATTCAGGAGTCTTGGGAAGATTGGGTGACTCAGTTAAGTGTCTGACTCTTGGTTTCAGCTCAGGTCATGATCTCAGACTCATGAGTTTGAACCCCTCATTGGGCTCTATGCTCAATGTGGAGTCTGCTTGAGATTCTTTCCCCCTCCTCTCCCTCAGTCCCTCCCTCTGCTTGCTTGTTCTCTCTCTCAAATAAGTAAATGAAACATTAAAAAATAAATAAAAAATAGATCAATTCAAGAGTCTTGCTTTTTTGTAAAATCCTTAGCAGAGCACCCAAGCAACTAGGAACTGTCCAATTAATGTGAGGTTCTGTTATTACCTGTAACCAGAGTATATTTCCATACCCCACATGCCTCACAGCTCAGAAGTCAGATAAAATAGCCCCGTATGTCCCCAGAGTGCAATGCTGGAGTGTATTAACTATCCTAACCCCATCCTACAACCAGTAATAAAGCAACTCCAACATAAAAAATGATTCAAGTGTTCAAAGGAATCATTTCCAGTAGCAATCTCAGAGCAGATGCATAGCAACAAGGTGACATCCCTGACTCACTCAGGAAGCTGGGGAAATGGGTGATCTGCAACCAAGAGGCAGTGTTCTTGGCTACTAAGCAGAGGTAGCCTCTAAATTGGGCCCAAAAGCAGCATCCAGATTAGGCCCTTTGTCCAGGCTAGGACCCTAGGCCCTGGGGCATAGCCACTTCTCAGACTCTAAGCCAGATCCAGGACACCTGAGCAGGTTTTTTCAGTCTCCAGAATCATTACCCCCCTTCCCTCCACTGGTCCTCAGACTGGAGTTCAGCAGCTTTCCTTAAGCCCTAGACATAAATAAAGATTTTCATAACCACTGCTTTACTAATATATGTTGCCCCTTGCTGGGTGTCCTTAGGCAGCTGAGTAACCCCACACCATGCATCCAGAGGACTTTTGGCCCTCCCCACCACTGCCAAGGACAGCACTGTCATGAGTTGCAGGGAGTTTCCTGACACCTTTCCTTCTGTGTCCCCACAGATTGATCACCATCAAATCTGACACATACTCCATTAAACACACAGAGATGGTCTCGGAGACCCCCCCACCCTCAGTCTTAAGGTCCTGCTTAAATTCTTGTATTTTCCACCCCCTTTCCTGGTGTATAATGGCCTCATTCGATCTTCTGTGTATTCAGATATTCATTTACTCATTCATTTAACCAAACATTTGCTGGAGTATCCATTTATGTCCAGTCCTGTGTCAGTTGCTTTCATACATTCACACAGTCATTATTTTGCCCCAAATCCATGAACTTGGTACTTAGTTCTGGTACTTGCTTAGTTCTTGGTACTTGGTACTGCTTTATAGAGTGCTTGGCAACACCCCTGGGCTCTACACAGGAGATGTCAGTAGGATCCCCTACTCCTATTGTAAAAACCAAAAATGCCTCCTGACATTGCCAAATGACCCTGGAGAGGGAACAAAATTCTCCCCAGTTGAGAATTACTGATCTAAAATAAGTTATTGAACTTCTCACTAAAACAAGTTTTTTAATTTCATTATTAGCAAGAGGGCAGTAATGATGGTATCTTTGCTCTTGAACTTAGTACTTGGCAACTATTAGGCCTGTGACTATTAGGATAAATAAGGCATCATCCTGACGTAAAATCCCAAATATGAGTCTTATAGTCTAGTGGAGATGAGCACTATGTAAACACATATATTACACTTCAGCGAGGCACCTGTTATATTGGTGGTAAGAACTAAATGATGTAGGAACATAAAGAAGGTGGTAAATTATTCTTCCATCCTCTCTCTGTATCTACCATTTTATTCTCTTATAAATACTTGGTCAAACATTTTCTCAGCTAATGGTCACACTGAGAAGGTATAAAAGAGACTGTGTGGCTATAGCAAACTCCAAAATCTCAGTAGCTTAACACACAAAAGCTTCTTTTCACTTACATGAGATGTTACTCAGCATCTCTGATCAGCAGAGTCCTAGACCCAGAATGATGAAGGCTTTATCATCTCAAAGGCAACCCTAGATGTCATTCGTGGCCAGAAAAGATGGGGCGTGGGGGGGGTGTCACACACTGGCTCTTAAATGCTTCTATTCAGAAGCAGCTCTTGGAGTCTATGGGCCAGAAGGAGCCGTATGTTCCGGTTCATCTACAAAAGCACATAGAAGTTTGTAAGTGGGAGGGAAGAAGCTTGTCAAGATTCAGTGAGCTGAATAAAAAAATTAAAAAAAAAACTAAAAAAAAAAAAGATTCAGTGAGCTGAAGTAATGTTTCTACTACAAAAAGAATGTAATTTATAATAAGAATTTTTAAATTGTCTAATGCAATCACCTCATTTTAGTTGATTATTATTTTTTTAGGGGAGGAAGGAGAGAGAGAGAGAGGCAGAGAGAGAATCTTTTTTTTTAAGATTTTATTTGAGAGAGAGAGAGAGAATAAGCAAGGGGAGGGGCAGAGGGAGAGGGAGAAGCAGGCTCCCCGCTGAGCAGGGAGCCTGATGGTGATCCCAGGACCCGGGGATCATGACCTGAGTTGAAGGCAGACACTTAGCTGAATGAGCCACCCAGGAGTCCCTCACCTCATTTTATAGATAGGGCCAAAAGGAAAGGGCCTCCTGCATCCCATTAGAAATCCCATTAATTAATATCTAATTAACACCTTTTCAACATTCAGTTCTTTCCATTAGTCACAAAGATGTGAAGAAGAATCGATGATCTCTGACATAGAGTCAAGTTTTTGAAGGTAATATAGGATTAAATAGAGTGGTAATGTAGGATTAAATACAGACTGTAATAATTTAAGTTGGCCAATATAGGCCCAATTATATCAATAACTGCAATTAAAAAAAAAAACCTCACACTTTAGCACAGAGAATGACAGGTTAATTTTAAACATTATGGATATATGTTATTTTTAAAGATATAGGACAAAGCATATTTAGCCCAAAAGTTCCTCAACCTTTGTGCTGTTGGCATTCAAGACCAATTCTTTAACCATAAGTGGCTGTCCTGTGCTTTATAGAATGCTTGGCAACACCCCTGGGCTCTACACAGGAGATGTCAGTAGGATCCCCTACCCCTATTGTAAAAACCAAAAATGCCTCCTGACAGTGCCAAATGACCCTGGAGAGGGAACAAAATTCTCCCCAGTTGAGAATTACTGATCTAAAATAAGTTATTGAACTTCTCACTAAAACAAGTTTTTTAATTTCATTATTAGCAAGAGGGCAGTAAAGATGGTATCTTTGCTCTAAGAAGATTATGAGGATTTAATGATTTTATACATTAGAAGTTTGTAGAAAAGTCCCTGGATGAGGATACGCATTAAATACATGTGATGATATGAGGGGTGTGACATGACTAGTGATGGAAAAGCAATAGCATCAGGAGTAGTATCATGTAGGTGTGTCTTCCAATAAGTGCTACATGTTTAGCATAGATCCAGAGCAGCAATTTGTCTTTTCCATAAAGAGGGAAAGTTACTCTTGTTCAATAGATATTGATTCTAGATAGATTCTGAGCTAGACTCTGGATATGAAATAACAAATATTTGCAGTAAGACCAAAAAAAAAACAAAAAACAAACAACAAAACCAACAAGCAAACAAACAAACAAAAGGGAAGCCAATAGAAAATTAAGCCAGTAGAGAAAAAAAATAGAAGTAGGAGAGATTGGGGAGAGACAAGGAGTAACAGCAAGGCAGCAAACTACAGAAAGATAGAAAGATAGGTAGAAAGACCAACAGACAGAAGGACAGAGAAAAACAAGGAAAAGTATGACTAAGAACTAGGCATGCAGCAAGCAGGTGTACTTGGCTGAGCATAACAAAGGGGCCCTTAGCTTCTAATAACATAGCAGCATAGATTAAATTACTGTTTCAAAATGTCTTAAAATGCCAGGGGAAGTAACACAAATATTCCTTTAACTGTGCAGCTGAGCCTTCAAGGAAGGAAAGTGGTGCTCAACCAGTAAGCCTCCGACTGTGGTCTCACGTCCAGTCTTAGATCCCAGGGCTTTGGGCTGCAAAACAAGGAGTTGAAAGTGAGACCCCTGCCATCAGACATGAGAAAGACTACACCCTACATAAAAGTGCAGACTTGTGAAAACCACCCAGTAGCCTAGATAGTACACACAGCCATGATATAACTCACATGTTCAGGCATGCCACAAGTTGTCCTGGAATCCATCTGAGCTGTTGATGTGAAGTTGCAGGTTAGGGAACCAATAGTAGGGGAATCTTCTTGCCCTTGGCTTCATGTTTCCATGTGGAGGAGCTTCCTTTATTATAACCCTATTGCCCTCTCTTGATCCCTCACCTCTCCAGAGGAGGAAGAGCAACTTATCTAACTAGGAGGTTGGCATATGAATTGGACACGTTTTACTTCAGCATTTTCCTTTTCTTCTATAGCTTTTGGGATCTGCCAAGCCACAGAAAGTATGCATTTCCCTCTGCTTGTTCATGTTTAAAGTTCCAGAGAGGCAGGCAGGGCCCGCTGTCTTTATGACTAGATAGTAAACCTCTTTAATATGAATATACTTGCTATTCCTGTTTACTATGACTCTTCGTTGGGCCTCCTCATTCCCTAATATGAGCCTGCTGACCCTCAGGTTTGGGGGTTCAATTTACACTGCTTTGTGGCTCCATAACACAAAGCCTTATAAATTAAAATAGAACATGAGTCCACACAGGAGATCCTCCTGAGATGCCTGAGAAAAGTAAGTAGAAAACTACCATGTGGGAAATGTCCTACCACACCAGGATTCATGGGATTCAGAAAGACAAAGCCCACTAAAGACAAGTTCACAAACCCAAATAGATTATGATGGTGATAGAACTAACATTTCTGAGCAATTCTTATGTATCATAAACTTCTAGTCATTGTAAATGTAACATTAATGCATACTATCTCATTAGGATAGGTTCTTTTAATATGTTCTTTTTACATTTGAGGAAAGTCAGCCATGAAGAGTTTGTCTGCAACTAGTTCAAGATCACTCAGCTAACAAATACCAAATTCAAAATTCAAATCCATGTGTTCTGATGTCAGAGTTTAGTCTCAACCTTTTCCCAAACTTCTCCATGGAACAGGCAAATAAGCCATGAGCAATGTCAGAAGACAAAACAAATGATTTTAGAATGCCAAGCATTTCAAATAATAGCAACAGAAAAAAAGACTATAAATAGGTGTTGAGTGACTGCAGACATTAAAAGAAGAAATTGGAAACCTAAGAACAGAACAATGTGAAAGAAACTTCCATAAATGAACAAAACAGTCACTGAAATTGAAAACTCAATGGGCAAGTTAAACAGCAAATTAAACATAACCAACTCTTCAGAGAGAACCAGATAATGAGAAATAGATTTGAGGAAAATACACAAAAAGCAGCAGGGAGAAGATATGGGAACTAGATAGACCGTGATGTCCCAACACATGTCTATTAGTCACTCTACAAGGAGAGAACAGACAAAATAGGGAAAGGCAAAATATGCTAATGTCTGAGAACTTTCCAGCAGCGTAGAAAAGCAGCAATGTTCATATTGAAAATAACAATGGGTTATGTATAGGATAAAGAAAAGTAAATCTGGGTCTCCTAGGTGGCTCAGTTGGTTAGGTGTCTGCTTTCAGCACAGGTCATGGTCCCAGGGTCTGGGGACAGAGTCCCCTATTGGGCTCCCTGCTCAGGGGGAGACTGTGTCTCCCCCTTTCTGTGGCCTTCCCTCTACTCATGCTCTTTCTCTCTGTGTCTGAAATAAATAAATCTTTAAAAACAAAAAGAAATGAAAAGAAAAGTAAATCCAAATCTAGGCCTCTTCATGAAAAAAGCAGGAAACTGAAGATAAGTTGTTGGAAGCAACCAGGGAGAGCAAAACCGAATGGCTAAGAAAGAATATATCTCAGACCAGCAACAGTAGAAACCAGTGAACAATAATACCATATCATCAATGTTTAGAGAGGACATCACTGTCAACCTGTAGTAGAATCCTAGACCCGCTGAAACTTGCATCCAGGAATAAGCGTGTCATGAAGAAATTTTAAGACAAAATTTCAGAGCAGTTCCCGCTTAGAGACTGGAAAAAAATTAAAAATACTAAAGGGTGTACTTCATGGAGAAGAAAACTCAACCCAGAAAGATCTTATGCTGCAAATAGTGAATTTAAAAAGGAACAACACTGAAACAATCTCCAGGCAGATCACAAACTAAACCACACAACAAGTCTCGATAAATGTGAGAATGAACTCCTATCAAGCACCTTGTCTAACACAACATTATGACTCCAGAAATCAATTACACAAACAAATTGGAAAAACTCACAAACACATGGAGGCTAAACACCATGTTACTAACCAATCAACAGGTAACAAAGACGTCACACAGGAAATCCCCAAATTCTTTCAAACAAATGAAAATGGAAAACACACCACAATCTATGGGTCACAAAGAAAGCTTTTCTAAGAGGGAAGCTCAACAGTGGGCAACACGGGCATAATACAAGAAACAAGAAAAATTGCTATTAAACCGTCAAAACTTACATCCAAAGAAACTAGAAAAAGAGAAAGTCCAAAGTTAGTGGAAGAGAAATGATAAAGATCAGAGTGGAAATAAATCAAATAGAGACTAGATAATGTCAATGAAACTAAGAGGTGGCTCACTGAAAAGACAAAAAAAAAATATGGATAAACCTTTAGATAGACTGATCAAGAAAAAGAGTGTGGGGCCAAAATAAATAAAATCAGAAATTTTTAAAAAGGGAAAAATTGGTAGGTAAATATTAATTAGAAAATAAGGATTTTAATTAATTTAAGAGTATGAAAACAAGCAGAAATTAATATTCTACAAAGAAACTTGTATGAAGCTGAATTATTGGAAGAGGTGAGGAATTCTCAGGTTCTTGTGTCATCCCCCAGGAGGGAAAGAGAGCCACGGAAGGGGCACAAACTGTAATAAAGCATCCTAAAAAACACACAAACACTCCAAGCTGCAGTATCCAGCCTCTTGTATTCCATGGCATTGCCTGGTTTGTGCTGCCACAGGGGGAAAAAAGTAAGTTCATTTCTCACTCTAGCAATAAAGTAATTTTCACTTTGAAAAGGATAAGTAGGGGGATCCCTGGGTGGCTCAGCGGTTTAGCGCCTGCCTTCCGCTCAGGGTGTGATCCCGGAGTCCCAAGATCAAGTCTCACATCAGGGTCCCTGCATGGAGCCTGCTTCTCCCTCTGCCTATGTCTCTGCCTCTCGCTCTCTCTCTCTCTCTCTCTCTGTGTGTGTGTGTGTCTCATGAATAAATAAAATCTTGAAAAAAAAAAGAAAAGGATAAGTAGGGTGCTGGGTAGTTAAGCATCTGCCTTCAGCTCGGGTCATGATCCCAGGCTCCTGGAATCAAGCCCCACATTGGGCTCCCTGCTGAGCCGAGGGCCTGTTTCTCCTTTTCCCTCTGCCCGGTGCTCCCCTTCGTTGTGCTCTCTCTCTCTGTCCAATAAATAAATAAAATCTTAAAAAAAAAAGAAAAGAAAAGAAGAAAAGAAAAGAAAGAAAAGAAAAGAAAAGAAAAAAAGAAAGAAAAAAAAAAGAAAAGAAAAGAAAAGAAAAGAAAAGAAAAGAAAAGAAAAGAAAAGAAAAGGGAAGTATATTTGACCACTCATGTCAGAGTGATAGAGCTGTCACACGTGGCCATGGGGACTCCAAGAACCAGGTTTGATCTCTATGGCCATGTGGCAGCCAAGGGTTCAGGCTATCCTGGGCTTTCTAACTTCACATTGTCCCCAGTTTCATGAAAAAAACACTCTGCTTCCAGCCCCTTGGCAAACGGCACACGGGGAGTTCACGTCTCAAGATTACACAGGGTCCATTGTGCAGATGTCGGGCTTGACGCAGATAAAATCATTTTGATGTCGAACGTCTAGCCGTTTGTGTGCCCAGGCTGGTTCTTACTGGGGCCTCTTCAGGCACAGAGTAAAACCAGGGGAAGTGAACAAAGAAGTAGCAAGGCGCACTCTGCATTGGAGGAGCAGGATCTCACATGGCAGGGTGAAATGGATATTTGTGGCCTTCTCAGGAACTTCCTCTTCCCTCAAAATTAGAGTCAGAGACTCCACGGGTTATAAGAGCCAGACTTTGGAAAAAAGGACAATAAGAACAAACCACCTTTTTTACACTTGTTATTCTGCCCATGGTGTTCTGTGTATGATTTCCAGGACAGGGATCCGATTCTCCTGCACTATCAAAGCATCAGGCTGGATGTAATGCGCCAGCTCAATCGGCCTTCATAGAGGGGGCCAGATCAGCTTGGTGATATCTTCAAGGACAAGGCAGTGCCAAGACTGAACCAAGAGTCCCAATCAGGCTGCCCGAGCATCCCATCTTCTCCCCTTAGCCCTTTCCCTGGACTCATAGAACAGGTTAAGGATTAGTATTTCTCTCCTTTTAGGTTGTCTGCCTAGCAGGCATTACTTTGTAATCTCTGAAAAACATGGCAGATGTGTCCCAAATTGCTCTTTCTTCTGCCTTCATTCAACAGTTACCTGGCGTTTGACTTCCCATTACCTAGATCTGTTTTTGTGACCTTTTTTTTTTTTTAATTTGTTATGTTTTGGCTTTGGTTTTGTTTTTTTCTATTAGAAGGAATATTTTGTCAATCGCTGGAAGGCAAAATAAGTCCTTCTCCTTTCTCTACGTCAAATCTTCACCTGTGAAGTGGGTGGTGGGTGGCATGAGTTGTTCTCCAGGATCCCTGCTGACATCCCCACTGTGTGCTTTGAGATCTGTCAGCAGACTCCCCGTGTAATCAGACTTGTTTTTCTGCCACATGAATTCTGGAGATTTCTGATTTCACATTTTGTCATTCCTCTCCACACTCTTTTACTAGATTGGGAAATTCCAAATAACGATAGTAATAACTACCATTGATTTAGCACCTGCTTTGTGCTTTGTATTCAAAGCATGTTAATATACTAACTCCGATCTTTACAAACACTCTGCAGCTTACATACTATGAACTGAGTCGTATGAACAGGGAAGCCGAGGCCCAGGGAGGTTCAGTGACACGGCCAAAGCTACCCAGTATTGGCACCAGAATTCAAATCCGGGTCCAATGACTCCTGGGCCCACACCCTGCAAACTCTAACAGACAGCCTCTTCCTCAAAGACAGACTATAGCCTCACGAATGTTGGGTCTCCTGCCACTAGGGTAAAATCATGTTGTCCTAGGAATTATGGGGTAAATAAATATCTCCGTTTCCTTTCCACTGGGCATGTCCACTGCCCTCCCTCTGGTGCTTCTTGGAGTCCATCCTCATCCTGTAGCTTTAAAGATCCCAAACAAGGGCCAGTCTTACCAAAATCACATCCCTAGTGGCTCTTGCCTGTGCTGTGTATCATTCTCCCACTTCTGAAATTCTTCAGCATGCCCTACCTACATATTATGTATTTAACATATACTCCAACAAAGCCAATCCCTAAGCACACAATAGAGTAGAATGTTCTTCTCCCTCAATTTCTCTATCATGAAAAGTTTTACCGCATCTTGAAGACTCTGCTCAAATATCACTTTTTCAGGAATGTATTTCCCGACTCTCTCTGGCCAAACCAATTAAGTACTGAGTGTTCCATCAGTATTTGGAGCTCATTTCGACTATAGCACGTGTTACATTATATTGTAGATATTTGGTGCAGGTCTTTAGCACTCCAGTATCTATAATATGTGCCCTAGGAGGCAGAAACCTCTGGTTCATCTTTACTAGGTCCTGACACATAGAAAGTATTAAAAAATTATAAACTTCAGAGGTAAAGAAGGCAAGCATCTATAATCAAAGGTCTCTCCAAATAATTGTGCTTATGGACTTTTTCTATTGGAATGTATTTGGTATTGTCATTAAAAATCACCAGAAGAGCAATTAACAGGGGCGCCTGGGTGGCTCAGTTGGTTAAGTGTCTGCCTTTGGTTCAGGTCATAATCCTGGGGTCTTAAAATCAAGCCTAGCATTGCACTCCCTACTCAGTGGTAGCCTGATTCTCCCTCTCCTGCTCCTCTTGCTTGTGCACTCTCCCTCTCTCTGTCTCTGTGAAATAAATAAGTAAAATAGAATCTTAAAAAAATAAAGAAGAGCAAATAACAGGATGGGAAAACAAAGAAGGCTGGAATAAGAATGAAAATAATATGAGAATGGTTAAAAAACAAAGACTATGTAGTGGAATTGTCCATGAAAACAAGCAGCTAATTTAAATTAGGAACTAGTCACAGGAAATAATTTAAGAAGAGCTTATGTTGGAAATAGAACCTGTCAGCTTTTTCACAGTTACGATTAACAGCTCTTAGAAGAAGGCATGGAGAGAAGGTCTCAGCACATGGACACTCAACCCATGGTGGTTGCCTGATAGATTGTCATTTGAGGCATGTGACTTGCAGGTTGGTTTTTCTAGTTCATGTTCTTGTGTACATATTAACTGCTTTAATCCACATAAAAATTACAAATATTCCAAGAATCACTGTGAAAATATGCATTTCTTGAATACTTTATGAACATGAATTATCACAAAGCAAATGCAGAAGCATGGAATGAAGGAACACAGAACAGTCGAATTGGTATGGCCTTTGGAAGTTCAAATCCTAATACTGCCCTACCCCAGCTGTGTGATGTGGTAAATCCTGCTTCTTTTATCTAAATCTTAGGGTTTTGGGGAACCACTCCTTTTTCGTAATAAAGTTGTTAGAAAAGTTAAATGAACTAAAATGGTGAGTTGTCTCTTTGGACCTTCCTTCTAAAAATTGATTGTTTTGGTGCAGAGGATAAAAGTTGGTAGCTGGTTCGAATCTTTCCTAGTCTTAAATGAACAGCCATAAAAAGCAAAATATTGTATCTTATTGAACTTGCATTTCAATCAAGTCCAATGTACACCTCACACTCTTCTTCACTTCGCTGGTGATGCTTTCACTAACAAAGTTCAAGTTTGCTCTTTGTCATTGCAACAGTACCAGCTCCATTGCAAATTGTTCATGATTTCACTGCAATCTGCATGTTTACTAACTTTGGGTTTTGAGTCCTGCATCTTTTAATCTGCCATTTTTATATCAAACACATTTAAGGATCAAATAAAAGATCACTTAGGGATGCCTTATTCTTCCTTTCCTGTTTTCCCTGTCTGCTCTCATTTCCTAGAGAGTCTTTTTCTATTTGTTCTGAAGTGCTTTTCTTGAAGGCTGTCTTCATAATTCAAATGAGGTGGACAGTGGACAGGTATTTGTAAGGCAGTAGTGGGCCACCTACCAAGATATGTAGTAAGCATGCTTTCTCTCTAAACTCCCTTGTTCGGTAAACAAGCATGAGGACATGTATGCTATATTTATAGCCCCTTTATCCAAATGAAACGGAGTCCCTGAGAAGGCCAGGAGAGCTGGGTGATGGCAGAGCTGAGGTTTATACTTGGACCTGTTTGATTTCACAGCCTTGGCTCTTCCAGCTCATCTTAGTTAGGAAGCTATAACCAAGTACCAAAAAACTAGCACTATGGTATGGAAACAACAGAAACTTCTTTCTTACAGTTGTAGAGGTCAGAAGTCTGAGATCAGGATGCCAACATGGTCAGATTCTGGGGAGGCTCCTCTTCAGGTTGCAGACTGCCACCTTCTCCTTGCATCTTCATATGGTAGAAAGGGTGAGGGAGCTGTCTGGGGTCTCTCTTATAAGGGCACCAATCCCATTCATGAGGGTTCCACCCTCACAGCCCAATTATCTTCCAAAGGCCCCATTCTTTGTTACTGTCACACTGGGAGTTAGAATTTTAACAGATGAGTTTCAGAGAACACATTCAGTCCATTGAGCTGCCATGGTCCATGCTGCCAGCATCTTCTCATGCTATCTCTTTCTCCAAATGTCTGCCATGAGTGTTGTTATGGATACCTTCTTCCTGGATCACTAAGATTGAGAGCTGGCCATACCTATAGGGTGGAATCCACTCTACAGATTAGTCACCCACTTTGCTCAAGTCAGGCCTTAAAACCAATCCCCCACCAGGAGACATAGTCAACTGCCCACTGACCTTTAGGCCACAGCTGCCACCTGGTCACTTCAGAATTTTTTTGCCAAGACACCAGCAAGCAAGGTGTAATGGTAATCAACTGTGCAGGGGTAATCAACTGGGATTATCTGTAACAGAGCCCTTGCCGCTGAGCAATGGGCCTGCAGAAGAATGAATTTGACACTCAAGAGGTCTACAGAGCTTCACTTGATGCTTCCCTGCCCAACCTTGACAGAAAGTGCTCAAGTACTGAGGCTAACCCCTGAAAAGAGCCTGTTGACCAAGGTCTGAGACCAAAGAGATGAGGATCTGTGTTATCAATCAGGTAAGACAACTAAACCAGCATAGATATCAACTAGAAGTAAAGGGAACCTAGATAAACCAGAAAAATGATGCGATTCAGATATAGCCTGAAGACCAGCTGCAAAAGTGGAGCTATAGATCATCCTGCTAACCTTTTTTTATAAGTTTCTCCAAGAAAAGACTCCATCCAAGATCCAAGAGAAGCTGGTCTCAAATGGCTTACATGTAGCACATGAAGCAAGCAGATCTGAACAGAATGAGGGGCAGAAGGTAGCAGATATTGTGGTGTGTCACTCTGATCTCCTTCAGGCCCAAAGCATTCATCTTCCCATCTGCCAAGAGTGTCTGTCCCCTGATGACTGTGCCACTTTGTCTCTTCCTGGGAATTATCTTAAGCCAGAGGGATCTGTCTGCCAACCCCAGGGGCAGTCCTCATGCAATGACTAATCTCTGCAGAGGTACAAAACTTAGAACTCTTGCTCCAAATTGGGACAACCCTGAAGGGTCATCTGTCCCCCAGAGCCTCCCAAGCTTTTAGTTGAGTTCTCTGTGCTAAGCGTATTACAGTTGAATGTCTCCCTCTGCCTATCCCAGCCTTTCCTTACTCCCTCATTGTGTGTTCCTAATAAACCTCCTGAATATATATATTTGATGTGTTTCAAAAAAACCTGACTAGACTCTATTTATAGTCTGTTTATTTCTTTAATAAATGACAATAATGGAGTTGACTCACATTCTACTTGTTCTTTATTCTCCACCTCTCTGTCTCAATTATACATCCAATAAATGAATTTACTGTGATCTATTGTCATTCATGCCTGTACACCACCATAAACATGTTTTCTCTCCATCAAGTATTTAACTCTGTATTTCCTTCATTATATTTTCTATATGATCCAGTAGATTTTTTTGTCTATTTATTTCACCCCATTGCCTGACTCTTGAGCAATTAAAATACTCTTTCTTGGAGAGATTGGGATTGATTTTCATGACTACACAATGTAAGATATTCATAGCTATTCTGTGATTCTGTCTTTGTTGAGTGGTTTTCTGCTTGCTGTCTCTCCAACGTTAGACAACTCCTGTTGACTTCTGATGCATCGAGACTGGCTGAATGGCTTTGTACTTTCCACTCTTTTTGTCATTCATCTGGTTGTTTTCAGACTTGGGACCCTGGCACCCATAGAACAGAGCTGCCAGATTAAGGGAATAGAAATATAAGACAATTCAATCTGAATTTCAGATAAACAACAAATAAAACTTGAGTATGGGTGTGCATCCAAAATTACATGGACATCCATGTAATGTTTAGGAATGTACTTAAACTAAAAGTTATTATTGATATTAAATTTAAATTTAAATGGATGTCCCATATTTTATCTGGAAATCCTACCACAAAATATATTTGAAGTGGGTAAACACCGTAGAACAGTCATCATAGTGTTCAGAGTACGGGATTTGGAGACAGGTTTGAGGACAAGCTTTTCTCTATTAGCTATGAGGCCACAAGCTAGTAGCCTGAACTTGCTCAACCACTGCTTTCTTTTTTTTTTTTAAGATTTCATTTATTTATTCATGAGAGAGAGAGAGGCAGAGACACAGGCAGAGGAAGAAGCAGGCTCCATGCAGGGAACCTGACGTGGGACTGGATCCCGGGTCTTCCAGGATCATGACGCCTTGGGCTGAAGGCAGCGCTAAACCACTGAGCCACCCGTGCTGCCCACCACTGCTTTCTTAAACTATAAAATGGGCATAATTGGCTTTGCCCTACTTCCCAGGTCCTGATAAGGATCAGAAATGTGACAGGAATGTACTTTATATAAGGTCAATGCGTAAACAGAGGCTTTATTTTTTTCTCTTTTTTTTTAATAATAAATTTATTTTTTATTGGTGTTCAATTTGCCAACATACAGAATAACACCCAGTGCTCATCCCGTCAAGTGCCCCCCTCAGTGCCCGTCACCCGTTCACCCCCACCCCCACCCTCCTCCCCTTCCACCACCCCTAGTTCGTTTCCCAGAGTTAGGAGTCCTTATGTTCTGTCTCCCTTTCTGATATTTTCTACCCATTTCTTCTCCCTTCCCTTCTATTCCCTTTCAGTATTATTTATATTCCCCAAATGAATGAGAACATATAATATTTGTCCTTCTCTGATTGACTCATTCCACTCAGCATAATACCCTCCAGTTCCATCCATGTTGAAGCAAATGGTGGGTATTTGTCATTTCTAATGGCTGAGTAATATTCCATTGTATACATAAACCACATCTTCTTTATCCATTCATCTTTCGATGGACACCGAGGCTCCTTCCACAGTTTGGCTATTGTGGACATTGCTGCTATAAACATCGGGGTACAGGTGTCCAAGAACCATACGATCCTCTCATTAGATGCAGAGGAAGCATTTGACAAAATACAGCATCCATTCCTGATCAAAACTCTTCAGAGTGTAGGGATAGAGGGAACATTCCTCAACATCTTAAAAGCCATCTATGAAAAGCCCACAGCAAATATCATTCTCAATGAGGAAGCACTGGGAGCCTTTCCCCTAAGAGCAGGAACAAGACAGGGATGTCCACTCTCACCACTGCTATTCAACATAGTACTGGAAGTCCTAGCCTCAGCAATCAGAAAACAAAAAGACATTAAAGGCATTCGAATTGGCAAAGAAGAAGTCAAACTCTCCCTCTTCGCCGATGACATGATACTCTACATAGAAAACCCAAAAGACTCCACCCCAACATTGCTAGAACTCATACAGCAATTTGGTAGCATGGCAGGATACAAAATTAATGCCCAGAAATCAGTGGCATTTCTATACACTAACAATGAGACTGAAGAAAGAGAAATTAAGGAGTCAATCCCATTTACAATTGCACCCAAAAGCGTAAGATACCTAGGAATAAACGTAACCAAAGAGGTAAAGGATCTATACCCTAAAAACTATAGAACACTTCTGAAAGAAATTGAGGAAGACACAAAGAGATGGAAAAATATTCCATGCTCATGGATTGGCAGAATTAATATTGTGAAAATGTCAACGTTACCCAGGGCAATTTACACGTTTAATGCAATCCCTATCAAAATACCATGGACTTTCTTCAGAGAGTTAGAACAAATTATTTTAAGATTTGTGTGGAATCAGAAAAGACCCCGAATAGCCAGGGGAATTTTAAAAAAGAAAACCATAGCTGGGGTCATCACAATGCCAGATTTCAGGTTGTACTACAAAGCTGTGGTCATCAAGACAGTGTGGTACTGGCACAAAAACAGACGCATAGATCAATGGAACAGAATAGAGAATCCAGAAGTGGACCCTCAACTTCATGGTCAACTAATATTCGATAAAGGAGGAAAGACTATCCATTGGAAGAAAGACAGTCTCTTCAATAAATGGTGATGGGAAAATTGGACATCCACATGCAGAAGAATGAGACTAGACCACTCTCTTACACCATACACAAAGATAAACTCAAAATGGATGAAAGATCTAAATGTGAGACAAGAGTCCATCAAAATCCTAGAGGAGAACACAGGCAACACCCTTTTTGAACTCAGCCACAGTAACTTCTTACAAGATATATCCATGAAGGCAAAAGAAACAAAAGCAAAAATGAACTATTGGGACTTCATCAAGATAAGAAGCTTTTGCACAGCAAAGGATACAGTCAACAAAACTAAAAGACAACCTACAGAATGGGAGAAGATATTTGCAAATGACATATCAGATAAAGGGCTAGTTTCCAAGATCTATAAAGAACTTATTAAACTCAACAGAAAAGAAATAAACAATCCAATCATGAAATGGGAAAAAGACATGAACAGAAATCTCACAGAGGAAGACATAGACAGATGCTTTAAGTTGCCTTACGATAAATACCTAGAAGCTCTGTTTTTGGTCAGCGGGTATGTCTACTGTTGAGGCTTTGGACACACATTTACAAAGTGCTCTCCAAGAGTCTTGAGATAAGTATGTGAGAATGTCTGCTTTTTCTCCCAAACCAATGCCAAATTTTACTAAATAATTTCAGCAATTAGCTTGTTATGTGGTTTTATCGAGTACACTTGATGAAAACCAGTATCTATGATCCAAACTCCCAGTGGAGTGTCATCTCATGTGAATAATGGGCCTATTATCGGGGGTGGAGAGCCTAGACTCCTTCACAGGATAGCCCAATTAGGTCCAGCACAGTTTTCCCTCAGCAAATAATATGTAAATCACTATTACCCTGAGTCCAACACACCAGCAAATGTCAAGATTTAAATTGCCCCAGCCAAAACGCCTCTGCCCACTCACAAAGAACAGCTGATTATTTGAAGATTAGTTTACTGGGATCTTATTAAAATGGGTGTAAAGGCAGGACATATACTAGGAGTTCAGTATAAATGCCAGCTCTGCCATTAACCATCTCAAAGCCTTTAAGACAGTTGCTTAACTTCCATGGGCCTCAGCAAGTTGAGCTAAATCATCTCTCAGCTTTTCCAGTCTCTGAAAATCTCTGAATTTAGAGTTTGAGATTTAATTACTCTTCCAAGAATCCTAAACTCCAAGTCACATCTCACCTACAGCTATAATTCATTCAGCCCAATAATCTGTCTGAAGCAGGTACCAAGAAATGCTTCCTAGGCTTTATTCACTCATTATTTTATAGATTATTTATGCTGTTCAAATAGTGTTCAGTAAATAAGAATAAGTAGCTTTGGAAACATTAGGCAAATTGTTAAAACAAAAAATAATAATAATAAAGGAGCCAAGAGTAGGACAGGAAACACTTGGGCTGAAGAAAACTTTAAAAAAAAGAGAGAGAGAGAAAGTATGTGTGCCTGGGGGCTGGGGTGACAGAGAGAGGGAGAGAGGGCATCTTAAGCAGGCTCCCTGTTGAGCGTGGAACCCGAAGCAGGTCTCAATCTCACAACCCCTGAGATCAGGAGCAGAGCCAAAACCAAGAGTTGGACACTTGAAGGACTGAGCCACCCAGGTGTCCTGGCTGAAGATAACTATTATGATAGAATGTTCAATTTAGCAATAAGTTTCCTGTATTGCAGGCAATGCAATCAACCTCAGTTGACATAGGTCTCAAAAGCTGACCAATGGAAGCGTAATTGCTCATTAGGAAAAAACATTTCTGATTTTGTTTCCTTGTGCTAAACTATAAGTGGACCTTACAAAGATCTTGATTCGTTGGTTATATCATTGGAATATCACATGCACATACCCACACACATATTATATTTTATATAAAATATTTCAAAATTCAGGATGACTATCTATAGGTAACTATCTATACTTGTGCTATCTAATAGAGTAGCCATTAGTCATTCATGCCTATTAAACATTTGCAATGTAACTAGCTCCAATTGAGATATGTTCTAGTGCACAATACACACTGGATTTCTTTATTTTTTTCAAATTTTCTTTATTTATATGAGAGACAGTGAAAGAGTAAGAAAGCACAAGCAGGAGAAGCAGCAGAGGGAGAGAGAGAAGCAGGCTTCCCACTGAGCAGGGAGCCCAAAATGAGGCTGGATTCCAGGATCCTGAGATCATGACCTGAGCTGAAGGAAGATGCTTAACTGACTGAACCACGCATCATACTACATACTACATACCACATGCTACATACTACATACTACATACTATATTTCAAAGACTAAGCAGAAAAAATACATAAAATATCTCATTACAATTTTTATATTGATGTTTAAAATGATAATATTTGGCTATATTGGATTAAATAAACTATATTTTAAATTATTTTATTTAAATAATTTATCTTAATAATAATTTATGATTTTATTTTTTAATTATTAAAATAATTTCAACATCTTTCTTTTTCCTTTTGAAATGTGGTTACTGAAAGTTTAAAGTTAGGGGTATGGCAAGCCCTCCTGACTTGCATTATATTTCTGTGGACAGCCCTCATGTACAATAATGATAGTAATAAAAGCATCAATTTATGAGCAGCCAACAGGTGCACACAGTGTGTGGCCAGTATCAAAGTGAGGAAGAGAGATTATAGCTTGCCCCCAATTTTGAAAAACTAACATGTGAAAAGGCATAAACTAGTTTCCCCAAAACAACTCTTCTCATATTTTAGAGTTCTGAGTCCTCAGGTCTTATTGATCAGCCATTCATTTTAATCATATTAATCTTATTAATCATTATTTAGAGATCAGAGAACTGAGTTCAGATCTAGTGGACTTGGATGTCAACCCTATCTATGCCCCTGGCTGACTTTCCCCCAGGGCCTCACTTTACCCTCTTGTGAATTAGATGAGCTAAAAGCTAACATCCAGTAAGTGTTTATTACGCTCCAGGCATTCATCCAAACACTGTTCATATGAACTTATGCAGCATTCATAACAATTCTATTAGAGTTCCTTCTCCATCTGAATTTTTCAGGTGAAAAAAAAACTGGGTCACAAAGAGGTTAATCAGCTTTCCAAAAATCACACAAGCTAAGAACTAAGGATGCCAGGTTTGAACCAGTTCACTTAGCTCCAGAATCCAAGCACACAAGATCCAGAACTGGATGGAAACAATCAGAAAGTGCATGATCTTAAAGACTTTTATAGGCATAGTACACATACCTAGCTGAACATCCACCTGCTTTTATCATCACCATTCACTGGCAATTTTAAACAAGGTCAGTGAGAAGGTGCACATTCCTTCAAAATAGCTGCTATTCTAAGTTGAAGCAATTGCTGTTAGTACAGTTGACTTTTACTAATGTGTACACAAACCAAAGCAGCATGTTCTTTGTCCATTAATAAAACTAGAGGTCTATTCAAAGAAGTGCCCTGACATGGGCAGATCTAGCTCTGCACATTGTTTTTGAGAGTAAGTGTATAATGATGAGGGATCTTTGGGCTCCCCTCAGCTGTACATGCGGCTCTAGTGTCCAGCAGGTGAAGGAACATACCCCTCGATTTACCCAACAGGTGAGAGATAAACAGAGACAGTGCCATGATGTAAAGAGAAAAAAGAGGAGAGTTGCTTCTGTCATTCCACATGATCACTCGGGATGCTTATTTCTGTTTAAAATTTTAAAGACTGAAATGGTATGTAACACAAGGTGTAATATTTTTATTCAGCAAGTACAAATTTCACTTCATACCTGAAATATATTCATCCCATTTCATGGCTATTATGCCCTAAAGAGGAAGGCAGTACCAAACACAGGTTTGATAAGGATTAAGCAGCTTCTTGAACGTCCTGCTTTGCCCCCCAAAATGCTGTGTTTTATGGTTATATCAACTCTCATTCTTCACCATCCTGAGCTGGGCAGCTCTGAGCACCCAAAATACTTCTACAAAATGAAGCAGGTAATAAATGAAGTTAGTTTATACCAGGTCCCAGGGGTGTCTTTCATTTCATCCGATGCTTTGCTGGACCTTCTCCACTATGTTTCTCAGAAACGAGATTTGCCAGATCACCTTAAAAGTGGTGTCTACAGTTGAGGAATAGGGACGCCTGGGTGGCTCAGTGGTTCAGTGCCTTTGGCTCAGGGCATGATCCTGGTCCTGGGATCAAGTCCCCCATCCAGCTCCCTACGAGGAGCCTGTTTCTCCCTCTGTCTTTGTCTCTGCCTTTCTCTGTGTGTCTCTCATGAATAAATAAATAAAATCTTAAAAAAATAAAGTTGAGGAATAACTTTTTCTGCATTTTTGTACCTAAAAGACCCCAGAAAAGCCTGCTAGTAAGACATCAATAAGTATCTACCTAATAAATGCATGAAGTCCAATATTTTCTCTAGTTGACTACATTGATGCCCCTGGGAAAGAATTAAGATATTTTAAACAATAAAGAAAATTACTGAAGTCTGAGTTTCCTAGAAAAAAGAAGGGTGAGCAATTTATGAGCCAGTTCCTTCCCCTATTTTGTCAGCCACTGGCCCAAGCTTGTCCCATGCGGTGTCAACTCCACTGTGGTGCTTGGCTATGTGCCCTAGCTCTTCTTGCCAGGCTCTCAGAAAGCATAGGCCCCTTGGGCCTGATGGGGTCAGACCCAGGCTCTGGTGTTGCCACTGTCATCACCTCTAAAGACTCCTTGAAGGCCATACTAGAGCTTGCCTCTGTCCTAGAAGAGGCAATGGTAGGACACAGTGATGGAGGAAGAAGACAGGTTTTGCTATTGTAGAAATTGTAGGAGCAAGGGATCTCTGGGTGGCGCAGCGGTTTGGCGCCTGCCTTTGGCCCAGGGCGTGATCCTAGAGACCCGGGATCGAGTCCCACATCGGGCTCCCGGTGCATGGAGCCTGCTTCTCCCTCTGCCTGCGTCTCTGCCTCTCTCTCTCTCCTCTCTGTGCATTCTCATAAATAAATAAAATCTTTAAAAAAATTGTAGGAGCCAATGTCAGGAAAAGGGCATTGACTGCAAACACCAGCCATTTCATCAGAAGTACATAGACTGGGGTCACTAAAAATAATAATAAATAGCAGCTGAGATGCACTAAGCATTCCCATCGAATCAGACTCCATATTATTCCCTGGAGCCACAATGGGGAGGGGGAAAAGGCACAGTCCTTCTTCATAGGCTATAAATGGTTTAGCTGGAAAAACAGACAATAATCAAATAACTGCCAAATAAATGAAAAACCGCCAAGATGAGAGGCACCACTGAGAAAACATTACACCATCTTTCCAGAGCTTGTGAAACAGGGGAACTGCTGGGGAACAGAGGTGTCAGGAAAAGATTCTCTGAGGATGCAGCAATGAAGGAGAGATATTACTGATGAAAGGAGTAATTGAGGTGACCAGAGGGAGGGAAGGCACAGAGGGGTGAAGGTGCACAGACATCCATCCATGGCTGGTGAGGAGTGGGGGGGTCCTTTGAGAGTGGAGTAGGTGGTGACCCTTGGAGCAAGTGAGGGTGGAGTGGTGGGTGGAGGCTGGGTCAGGAGAGGCCCTGACCAAGCTTCATCCTGGGGATTAGCAGTAGAAGCTACTGGGGGGCTTAGCAGATTTGTTGACCAGACCAGTAGTGTGCAAAAAGATCACAATGATGGTGCAGAAGAGAATCAACAACAAAAAAAGAGAAGGATGCAGAAAGACCAATGAAGAGTCTGCTAGAACATGGAGCAAGAAAGTGACAATGGAGCTGAAAGGAAAGGAGAGAGATGTGAGAGATGGTGGCATATGACAAGACATCTTAGGACAGCAGATGGGACAGAGCTGGAGAAGGATTGCAGTTGAATGTTGTCACATAAGTCCGTTTTTACACCTCGACTCACGTGTCCATTACTGTGGGCAATGCATGGCTTGCATGACTTTTCTCCTGAGCATATCACTTCACACATTTCCAGATCATGTACCTTTTCATACCCTCTTTGGTGACCTAGCAGAGCACTTTTTCCTAGGAACCAGATATTCTATTATTCAAGAGCAAACCGCCATGTACTAACAGAAGGCTGATTTTTTCATTCCCTCTCTTGCAATGTTTAGGAACATATGAAGATGAAGGTTTACATAGATTTCTGGGATTATGCATTTTATTTATTTAGTTAGTTAGTTTTAAATATTTTATTTTTTATTTATTTTTAAGTAATCTCTACACCCAACACAAGGCTCAAAATTACAGCCCTGAGATCAAGAGTCCAGTGTTCCACCCACTGAGCCAGCCAGGTGCTGGGATTATGCATTTAAACAAGTTTTTTTTTTAATTATTCATGAGAGACACAGAGAGAGAGAGAGATAGAGATATAGGCAGAGGGAGAAGCAGGCTCCCTGTGGGAAGCCTGATATGGGAGTCCATCCTAGGACCCTAGGACCACACCCTGAGCTGAAGACAGACACTCAACTGCTAAGCCACTCAGATGCCCCTTAAACAAGTTTTGTGAATGGTGAGTGTACTAATAACCAGCACCATCTCAGTTTTTTAGTCTGGTTGGACAGAGTCATCTCTTTTCTTGAGGAACTTGGGTTTTGACACACAGGACAGGAGGCACAAAGAGATGGGCTATTCACAGTTTGCGTGAATGTAGGAAAGACTGTTAACCTCAGTGTTTTCTCTCCTCACCTTTACAAAATGGAAAACAATCTGCCTCTTTCATCAAGCTGTTGTATAAGCTAGTGAGAGTTTTTTTTTCAAATAAACTATAAATCACTTATAACAAGGATCATTATTATTACCACAATAGTCGTAAAAGGACAGTCAAGTGTGCTAGGGTGTAATGTAGAATTCTTTTTAATGCAACGGGAAATATGATACTATTTTTTTAGTGCGGTAAAGCTGGTAGTAGAGAAAAAATATCATTAAATTCTCTTAAAAATATAATTATGATAAGAAAAGATAAAATAAAAATCATGGTGGAAGGTATTAAATATTAAACTTGTGTGAAACATCAGAATAAAATCCCGTGAAAATTCAAACAGGCAGATTGAACTTGTGTCTCTGGTGATAACTTTTATTTCATAGTGGACTTTATGCTTGAACTGGCCACACACAATTTCTGATTGATAACTTTTTAATGAGGTTCTTTTCAAAGTTTTAATAGTCGCCACCGCTAAAAACTATCTTTGTACAAGTAGGTGATAATAAAATGTAAAACCATTTTACGACCATTCAAAATTTGCAATGGCGGAAATTAAATTTGCAGAATCCAGAAGATCTTTCTCATCTTTCACTGACAGAAGTATTTAGGAAATGTCTGGTGACGACGTAAACAGATTTCAAAAGCAATCAAACATTTTCATACAGAGTATTTCAAAAATGGCAGAAGTTCTCATTTGAAAAAATATGCAAATGGTTTAGGCGGTTATCCTCTACAGCTACTTTGGACTAAAAGAGGATAGAAGAATCACTAAAAGCAAAGAGCAAACTACCACATCATCAGCAAATCGAACAGAAGTACCCTGTATTTGTGAAAATGGGGTCTCTGGGCTGGCCCATGCAGCTGTGGCTGTGGACATTCTAGAAGCTGCCTCCAACTGGCTCCCTCCTACCACTTGGGCTGCAGGCTGTGCACCTGGAGCATGATCTTCTTCCTCAACCCTGCAGATGTCTGGTCCACAAAGGGCAGAAACCGTGTTCTGTGACTAAGGCTGCCTGGACATGCTTCACATTTAACAGTAGAACAAGAAGAACCAATGTTACTTCTTCTGCTCCCTGCCTGGAGAGGCCCCACTTGACCTCAGTCACTGTGCCTTACTCTTCATCCAAAAACTCCCGTGAGTTTGCCAAACCAATGGTCTTAGGATCCTGGCACCCACAGAGATCAGTATGACAAGAGTGCCCCAGTAATCTACTCTATGCCAACCATATTCGAGAAATTTCGAGTTAAAGGAACCTCTTCTAGCCTCTGTAAGAGGAAGGTAAGGGCATATGTACAGGAGAAATTTTCAAGCCCAGTATTAGTACCGTACGTGCGCTGGCATTCCGAGGTGATGGAGATTGGATTCAAATAAACAGGCCCTTCCACAAAACGTCTCATCTGTTAAGCAGTGGAATACAACCCTATCTTCTGTGCCCGCCTAAGTGGTGGGCTAATTTTAATTAGCAAGGACAAAATGGAGCTTTAAATCTAAAAGTGAGCATGAGTCAACAGAGCATTAGATACGTAGGTTGAAAACAATGACTAAAGGTGCAATTGCAACCAAACAACACCTCAGAAACAAGAAAAAATAAAGCTAGTTCACATCACACAACTCTTGTCAGGTAATAAAGAGTTCAGCACCATTCAACTGGTAATTTCTGTTTGGTTAAGGAATCATCAGGTAGAAATCGTAATTTACTACAAATCCCATCAGTCGTGCCCCATTCGAGTGGGAAAACATTGCTTTGAAGGGAAGAACCCCCTCTATTTCTTTTAATTTTTAATTTTTAGTTTTCTGCACAGGAAAAACTTTAAAATAGGAATCAGAGAATCCAAATCTCTCAGTATCCTATGGGTCCCTTCAGACATGTCACTTAAAATCTGCGATTCAGTTTTCCATTTATAAACCAAAGACATGAGCTGAAATTATATCAGGCCACACAACTCTAAAATTCTAGAGTTCTATCTTTGATTTATTTCCTCACAGAGCTCAATCCATTAGGAGTCTTTTATTCAAGAACCATGTGCTTTTCCAGATATAAAATGTCATTGAGATGATCATTGAAAGTCCACAGCATAAAATAATGATGAAAAAGATGCCAGCTTTGGGTAACATGAGTAGGGATGTGGTGGTGCTTATCACTGTATCCTCAGGAATGTTTGAAATATTTTCAGTGCTCAGCATAGATTTGATAAATTCAAAAGATCCTTGCTAAACACATAGCCTTCCTCAATTGTTTTGGATGATTTTATCACCTACTTGTACTTCCTCAACTTGTTTTGCTTTGGTTTTTGAAAAAGAACTTTGCTTTAACCACTCAGTACTAATGCTGGATGATATATAGGAATTAAGGGAGTCTCATTATGGGTAAAATCCCGAAAAAAAAATATTTTTCTTGAGTCAGCAGTGTTACCCTAAACCATCAGCATAGTAACAGGACTGTCTTCCCAGAGTATGCCTTCGAGGCGATCATTCATTGGACCATTCATTCCTTCCCGAATATTCCTTAGGCATCTACCCTGAGTCTGGCACCTATTCTCAGTGCAAGGGACATGGTGGTAAATAAAATGAACAACAATCCAGTTTCCATGGGATTTATATTCTAAAGGAAAGACACAAGGAAAAAATATATAAGTAGAGTATGTGACAAAGAAAACTTGCAGACAGTAATAAACGTCATGAAAAAAAATAATAATCTGGAGTAGAAGGGATGGGGAAATTGGGGCCAGGAGGAATTTCAGGTAGTATGGCTCTGAAGAGAGAGTTTAGAAGCCATCCTATGGCAAAATAAAGGCAGTCAGTGGAAGAGCTGAGGACCCAGAGGGCTGCCAGAGGCAAGGACAAGCATCAATAAGTTGGGTGGCTTACCAGTTGTGGAATCAAAACATCTCATTCCATTTGATCTCCAGAATTTATTCATCTTCTAAGTACGAGTTTGTCATGCACAGCATGGTGATTACAGTCAACAATAGTGTATTGTATACTTCAGAGTTGCTAAGAGACTAGACCTTAAATGTTCTCACCACAAAAATAAGATGATAATTATAGACGTGGTAAGAGATATGAGCTGCCCCTATGGTGCTAATCATACCACAATCGAAAAAAATACCAAGTCAATACACAGTATACCTTAAACTTACACAACGTTACATGTCACTGATGTCATTCATTCATAAATAAATAGATACATAAATACAGCTGAGAATGAAAGATCCAAGAAAAAGTCTTACTTGACCTCTTTGAACCCCAGTTTATCCCTTTGTATTAGGGATGATAATATTGCCTCGCAGGATTGCCGGGAGGATTACATGGAACAAAAAAGTCTGTCAGTACCAAACCATGATGTGCCAAGAGAACAAACCCCCTTACATAACACCGCAGGTGGTCTGGACCTACTTTTCTTGCTTCACTTCAGCCTATTTCCCCTTCCTTACCCTAGACGCCAATGCGATGTATGCTCGCAGAACCCTAAATGTGCCAGGATTTTCCATTTGTCTCTGCCTCACACTGCTGCTTCCTCTACTTGAAATAATCCATATCCTTCTTGTCTTAACTCACTTTTACTTGCTTACTAAGACCTAACTCAACCAATGCTTCTTGCCCCTTGGGCTGCAGCCACTAATTCAGTTCTTTGTCTCACCCTTTCTCCTGCACACTCCCTGAGAAGGGAAACAACTCCATGTCTGCACATTAGGTTCCTATGTAACCTGGAGCAAGTAGGTGCTCATGGAATGCTTATTGGGTAATCCCCGTGTCAGCTGGGGTCTCCATAGTACTGAAAATCTGGACATCACTGGCTCCCGCTGTGAAGTTCAAATTTCTAGTGTCAGTCAAGAGAAGCTGGATTGTTCCACAATAACAAACATCTCCAAAGCTCAGTGGCTTAACACAAATAGAATTAGCTCTCATTCATGAGCCATGTTCCACTCAGCTCAGCTCTGGGATCTGCTCATTATAGTTCCTGGGAATCAAAAAGTCAGGGGCTCCTTCTTGACATTTGATTCCTTAGTTACTACCACAGAGAGAAGGGAACTCTTGAATATCTGAAAGGGTTTGGCTAAAAGATTCTCAAGGTCCCATTTTCTGACTTCTCATCAAATTGTCAGTTTCCAATTTGACTAGAATTTCTATGAGAACTACTCCTTTGAATATAGTTCAAGAGCTGTGTGGGATGGGGAGAAAAGGTCTGCACACACACACACTCACAGATACAATGCACATGTGCATGTGGAGGTATGCACACAACCTTCAACAACTAGTTCTGAAATATCACAAGAGCTAATTGCCATGTGTTTGGGATGGAGGTGATTTGCCTGATGTTCTGCTATCTGGGCAGTTACATTGCCTTGGAGTTAGAATTCAGGGCCATACACAGGTAAGAGTTTCTTCCCCTCCACCTAAAATAAAATCTAGTTCTGCCAGTAGATAGTGAGTGATATTGAGCAAGCCATTTAATTTATATGAAACTCAATTTTGCAATTCTAGTAATCAATAACATGAAGGCCATAATAACAATAGCAGTAGCAGCTTATAACCACTGGGCACCTATGTGCATACATTACCTTCATTCATTCTCATTCTTACACACATACACATACACACACACACACACACACACACACACTATTTTGACTGGTGCTATTATCCAACTGGAGATAAGGAAGCCAAAGCACATTCAAGAGAAATAATGTGCCTCAGGCCATGATTAAGCCAAGTTGAACTCAAGTCCAACTCCAGAACTTGAGCTCTTAATTCTAATCCTACAGATGAGGTAAAACAGGGCAATAGTGCCAAGAATCCAAATCTGTGAGTACATTAAATGAGAATGGGTTTATGGAAAGCTGGTAAAATGTGAAGAGGAATTCCCCAAGATTACTCTAAACCACTGAAGACAGGAACCATGTTGCATTCATTTGAGTGTTCTCTGGCATACAGTAGACACTCAATAAATGCTTGATTAGTCAGTAAATACTAATTCAGGTGATCCATGGGCCATATTGCAGTAGCCACATGGGGTACTAGCGGATCATGCCTACCTGACCAAAGATGGTGCTCTAGGTAAAAGCACCTGATCAGGCTGTTGGTGAAGCATTTCTATCCTCTGGGAATGAGAAACATGGAAGCTTCCAGAGACTGATGGTCTTGGAGCTAAGTTAGTTCAATGACTGAAATGTAGAAATATAGAAAGAAAAGGAAAGAAAAAAGGAGAGAGGAAGGAAAGGATGAGGGATAAGAGGGAAAGAGAAATAAAGAAGGAGAAAGAGAAGAAGAAGAGGAAGAGGAGGAGGAGAGGAAAAGTAGGGGAAAAGGGAGGATGAGGAGAGGAGAGGGAGGGGAAGTAGGAGCAGAAAAAGGAGGAATAATGTCAAAGGGTAAGAGTTGTGGTCCTTAGTCGATTTGAGGCCTTGGATATTGGGACCCCCGCTCAGGGCCACATGGCTACCCTAAGCCATCTCTTCATCATGGGGGCTCTCAGATGAAGTCGGGAGGGGTGGGCTCTTAGCTCTGGACACAGGGAGAAGGCATGACCAAATCCTGCCTTCTAGCCAGTCAACCTCACCAGAAACTGAAGCCAAAGGACGCAGCTTTATTTGTGATGACCTCCTTTCCGGTTCTGCAGCTACAGTGTCTAGACACTATTTATTGGCAACCTCCCTGGGGTTTGTAAGTACACTCGAGTCTAATTAATCAACCTGACTAGTAGTGTGCACAGTCGTTAAAGAGTAACCACAGCTTTAATGAAGACCAGAGAGTACCAGATGTCGTCCCCTTTGATCTTAACTTGGGCTATTTTGTCTCCTCCTCCCTGTTCTTTCCATTCCCTGCTTGGCTCCTCACTCATTTCCTGTTCTGCTCCTGCCTTTTCTCTTGTGACTTAGTGATGAGCACATGACCTTCAAAGCCTCTGTTGATATTGAGTCCTGTTTCTGAATCATGCAGATGAATCGCTGTTTGAGCCTGATAAGGCCTCAGTTTCCCCATTGGTATTGTGGGGGCTGATGATGACTGCCTCGCAGAGTTCTCATGTGGGTTCCCTATGGTAAAGCCTGTGGATGCATTGGGCTTACCCTCCTTTTCCCCTGCCTCCTGCCTCTCTTCCTCTTCCTCTATTCTTCCTTCCTCTTCCCCTTGAGGACAATGACATCAGAACTTTTGCTGCCTTCCTCCCCTTTTTCTCCTTCCTCCCTCCTTTCCTCTTCTTTTCACTTCCTTCTTTATTTCCTCCCTCCCACGTTCCCTCTCCCTTTCCAGGCTTCCTCCTTTGCTCACCCTCACCCTTTGCCACCGAAGTCATTGCAGGCACCATGGACTTGAGACTTCTCTGGGTGTCTGGCAAGGCTGGTAAATTTGTAAACAACTATAGCACAAAAATAGCACTTGAAGTGGCAAAGTGGATAGAGGTGTGTGTTGTTTGTGATGGCTGGAAAACTGTCTTTCTCTCACCTTCTTGGCTGGCAAGGAATATACAATGAAATGAGAGATGGAGGAGGCCAGGAGAATCTCCCCCCAAACGTCTTGGAGATTCTGGCTCCATGTTTGCAAGTACCTACCTGGAGGAAGATGAACCACTAAGCTAGTTACGCATGTACTGCTGTGGATGGAATTGTGTTCCTCCCACCATAGTCTGTGTTGAAGCCCTAACCCCCAGTGTGCTAGCATTTGGAGGGGAGGGCTTTGGAAGGTAATTAGGGTTAGAGGAAATCATGAAGGTGGGACCTTTGATGGAATTAATGGCTTTATAAACAGAAGAAGAGGGATCACACAGAGCAGGAAGGCAGACATCTGTGAGCCAGAAAGTAGGTTTTTACTGGGAACTGGATCAAGAAGCACCTTGATTGGACTTCCCAGTCTCAAGAACTATGAACGATAAATGTGTGTTGTTAGAGCCCCCAGCCTGTGGCATTTTGCTATGACAGCCTGAGCAGACTAACGCAGGTATGCTGTAACTTGCAGCTGAAAATAATACCAATCAATAACCTCTTGGCCTTTGGAAAGAAATTAGAGTTCCAACCCTTCCACAATCTGTATCTGAGTAGGGAAGTTATTCTGGATGCGTCCAGATGCATTGAAAGCACCCTCCTGACGCCCCTCCCTGACAGAGTGGCACCAACCCTGCTATTTACAAGGTGCTCTTAACAACTTATATCATGTACTCCTGAGAGGGGTTGCTCCAGAAGGAAGTGCCCTGATTAGAATCCAATTTAACAGTCTTAGGGCTATTGTCTTTCCTTTGCTAATTTTGAAGATTTTTTTTTTCACCAGCTCATACAAAGTGTGAGTTTTCTCCTGGCCTGGCTAACTCAGCTTGCATGGTTTGCCTCTATCAGCCACTAGTCAATTAGTTAGTTACCAACTAATGACTAAACTAGGTCATTTTCACAAATTCATTTGAAAGCTGTTTACTAAGTTTCTCTTATGTGCCAAACCCTGAGGAGACAGTGGCAAGTAAGGCAGAAAGGTCCTTGCCCCCAAGGAGAAAATGTTTTAGTCAGAGAAGGCAGAGAACAAGTAAAACAAGTAAATGTGATCATTGCAGATGATAAGATGTCCGACATGGGAAGTGAACAGATATTTTTGGTCAGAAAATTCTGGGGTCAGGTAACTTAAGGCAAGAATCACTCCTCTGAGGAGGTGAATTCTGAGTGAGACCAGAATGAGCCAGGCAAGCAGTGATCTGGAAAGAGACTCCAGACAGAAAGAACATCAAGCAAGAGTAAGAGGAGCTTGTCCTGTTCACCTTTTCTTCTTAGCTAATCAGTGAGTGTCAGTGTCCCAGGGCCTAGTGCAAGTGTCTCGTCCTGGTATCTCTACTGTCTATATCCATCCATCCATGAATGAGCAAATAAAGTGCAAGAAGTGAAATATCCCTAGTGCCATAGGAAGCTAGTGAGCAATTTTAAACTGAGAAGTGATATTGTCTTGTTTATGGGATAACCCCTACCTCAAATTCCTGATGACTGGCTCATTGTTGTTCTTATGGCTATGGTTTTGTTTTGGTTTTAAGAAACATACTTTAGGGCACCTGGGTGGATCACTCAGGGAAGCATCTCACTCTTGATTTTGGGTCATGATCTCAGGGTCGTGAGATTAAGTGACACACTGGGCTCCTCACTCGCATGGAATCTGCTTGAGATTCTCTCCCTTTCCCTCTTCCTCTGCCCCTCCCCCCTCCCTGCCCATGCTCTCTCTCTCTCTCTCTCTCTCTCTCTCTCAAATAAGTAAATAAAATCTTTTTAAAAAGAAAAAAGATAGATGTACTTTACTGGGACAGTCAGGTAAAGTATCAGTTACCTATTGCTGCATAACAACTACAAGGGGCACCTGGGTGGCTTACTCCATTGAGCATCTGCCTTTGGCTCAGGTCATGATCCCAAGGTCCTGGATTGAGCCCCACATCAGGCTCCCAGCTCTATGGGAAGCCTGCTTCTCCCTGCCCCTGTTTCCTTCTCTCCTGCTCTTTGTCTCTCATGAATAAATAAATAAAATCTTTTTAAAAATAACCATAAAATTTAGGGGCTTGAAACCATAAACATCTGTTGTTTTACAGTTGATGTGGATCACAAATCCAAAAGCAACTTAACTGGGTGATTCTGGTTCATGGACTTCTAGATGCAAGGCTTGATTGGAGCAGGAAATTTCACTTCCAAATAGCTGCTGGAAGGGGGCATGCATTTCTTGCTGATTTTTAGTAGGAGGCCTTAGCTCCTCAATACATAGGATGCCTGAGGGTCCTCACAATATGGTGGCTGACTTCCCCAAGAGCAGGCAATGCAAGGGAGGGCTAACAGAATGGTCTAACCTTAGAAATGATGTGCAATTTCTGATGCATTCTATTGATCACAAAAACTGATTCTCATATGATAAGAGCATGAACATCAGGATGTGGGGGCTTCTTGGAGGTCATCTTAAAGTCTGGCTACCACAGATGAACCAAGGGGAGGTGACTGGATAGAGATGTACAGCTTGCTAGGCAAAGAGCTAATAGCAGCTATAAGATAATCTCTGTTTCTACTCAAGACCCACCTCCCACATGCTTCCTTGTATCAGATCTCTTGATCAGTAGAAAGGTGGCCATGTTCTGACTTAGGCGTAAGCATGGGATATAGTTCTGGCCAAGGACATATATATGGGAATCTTCTAGGGGGATCTGGAAAGACTTTTTCACCTCTGATAAGAAGGAGATAGGAGAAAGAGCAATTTCCTATCTCTGCTTTGATTTTTCCATGTGGTGCAAGAGGATGAATGCTAAAAGAGGCTGTAAACATCTTGGAACCATGAGGAAAAGGCCAAAGGAATTCTAGAGTTGCCAATACAAAGCCCCAGATATAACTGACTTCCTGAAACAAACCAGCAAATTTCTACATCCGTACTTCTTGTCATGTAATAAAAATAACCTTATTTGTTTAAGCCACTCTTGTTTGGATTTTCCCATCATTTATTGTCATTCTAACTCATAAAGACATCTAACCCAGATATAGGAGGCCAGGGAGACATTCCCTGGAGGAAATGGTATCCATGCTAAGAGCAGAAGGATGGGCAGGAAGACACTCCAGGAAACAGGAGCAGCAAACCCCTAGATTCAAGGAGAAGGGAGAGCAAGATATGTTTGGGGAGCTGAATGTAGTCCAGTGTTGCCAAAGGTCTGAGGGAAAGATGGGCAGCAATGGGAGAGGACACTGGAGAGGAACAGTCCTAGAGACATTTGTCTTTGATTGTAAGGCAGAGAAGGGCAAAGAAGAGTCATTGCACTGTTTTAAGCAGGGAGCTACATGTTGGCCTGAGCAAAGGGAGGTGGGGAGTTGTTCTTTGGTTGATACAAAGTTTCAGTCATGTAGGATGGCAAGGGGGTTTTGGGAATATGCTGCACAGCAACCTGCATGTAGTTGAAGGTATTGTATTGGAAATTTGGAAATTGCTGGGAGGGTGAATTTTATGTTGTGTGTTTTTTTCCACAATAAAAAAGAGTGGTACATTCATATACATACACACACACACATATACATACATATATATTTGTTTGAGAGAAAGAGCACGGGCAGGAGAGGGCCAGAGGGAGAGGGAAAAGCAGACTCCTCATTGAGCGAAGAGCCAGACAGGGGCTCCATCCCAGAACCCTGAGATCATGACCTGAGCTGAAGGCAGACGCTTAACCGACTAAGCCACCCAGGCACCCCAACACATTCATATTTTTAGTTTAGAATGATCACAGCAGCTGGAGAAAGGAGGCAGGCTATAACTAGAGAGACATGTCTGTTTACTACCATCATCTAGGTGAGAGAAGATGTGGCTAGAAATTAAAAAAAAAAAAAAAACAGCAGTGGAAGTGGAAGAAATAGAAGAAAGTTGTCATCTACTCTATCAGTAGTTAACAGATCTTATTAATAGAGTGGATGAGGTAGGATAAGGTCTTAAATATTGAACATTTGCTACATGTGTTATACTGTACCATGTGTTATACTTTATGATAAATTGCCTTTAGTTTTCGCAAAACCTGGCAAAGTTGATATTTTCTCCCCTATTATGAAAGTTTGAAAGGTTAAGGAATTGGTCAATGTCATGGAGATAGTACCTTGTAAAGTTAGAACTCAAGAATGAGTCTTCTTGACTAAAAAATCAACTCATTTCACTAAACTACGGCTTTAGGTAAACATATTTTTGTAAGATTATTTATTTATTTATTTATTTAAGAGCGAGTATTGTGTGTGTGCATAAGCAGGGAGGAGAAGCAGACTCACTGCAGGGAGCAGGGAGCCTCACACAGGACTTGATCCCAGGGTTCTGGGATCATGACCAGAGCTGAAGGCAGGCGCCCAACCCACTGAGCCACCCAGGTGCTCCATAAGCATAATATTTAATGATTCTAGAAAGCATCTGAGGACTAGACCAACCATTTCCAAACATTCATTTATTTCTATGTAGTGTGTGTATATGTGTAGCTCACACTATCCAAATCTATTTGATTCGTATTTGTATAACAATTCAAATATCAATTTGAGGAGTAAGAAATACCATGTTAAACTAAAGTTTATGTTTTGTGGATTTCAAGTATTGTAACACCAAGAACTTGATAAGAGCCTTTTTCTGAAATTTTATCAAAGTTTCTTTTGTTCTTTACTTCAGAGAGGAAGAATTTGGATGCTAAAAAATGCCTTTGTATGGAGTAGCAAGACATAATTGTTATTATTCTATTTTAGTCCCTTTTATTTATTCTTTAAATGCTAATTGTGACCCATCAAGTAATTTTGCAGTCTCTGATTTGGTTGGAATCCACAGTGTAAAATATATATATGTATATATATATTTTATATATAGATAGATAGATTGGGAGGAGGAATGAATCTCATACACTTGTATATATAAATCATATTTTGAGATATTAATTCATGGGGTTCACTTTTGTGTGCTCCTCTTTTTCCTTGTCTTCATTCAAGCTTTTTTAAAATTATTTCCATAAAGAGGGAGCAGAAAGCAAAAGCAATCTTTTCATCTTTTGTTTTTACAAAAATATAATCCCCAAAGAGAACTCTAGAGTTACAAGAAGCATAAAGTGTCAGGAGGAACACATGTGCATGGGGAAAATCAGATGGGCTTGGAGGAAACATAAAGCGAAGATTTTCATTAGTGTAAAGGGGATACTCCCAAGCTGGAGCAGGAAGAGAGACTGACACAAGGATGGACAGAGAGAAACAGAAAAAGCAAGCATGTCTTAAGTAATGGCTTTTCAGTAGTGCCCTGGAGAGGATTCATCACCCCAGAGAGGAAGGGCAATGTGCTACATCCAGCACATGGGACAGAGGCAGACCTATGAAGACTCTCCCACAGAGACCATGAGAAAAGAACAAAAGACCCACTGCCTCAGTGGTGACCTTTATGAATGTAGAGCTGAAGACCACAGGGCATGCACATTCATGGGTGCACACTCTACTCCTGACACACCTGGGCACTGCTGCAACAGCCTAGAACCGGGGCATCTCTCCGGAGGGTACAAATGAAAGCCTCAAGAAGGATGTGAGTTAAATGTCTCGCCAACTGGATAAAAACAGAAATACATTGATTTTTGAAAGAAATATATTTATTATACACTCGTTTAAGGGACAGATCCATATATACCACTTCATAAATGTGTATAAATATTTATATTATAATGTCATCTATAAATTTTTAGCTTAATATTCTACGTAGATTCCCAAAGGTTTCCTGGGGCGTGTGTGTCAGTAATGGGGGTGAAATATTTACAAAGTAAGATGTTTTGTGTTATTGAAATAGCACTCAGGTAGGTTTTTTTTTTTCCCAAGAGAATGAGGAAAATGATCTGCTTTACTTCCCATGGAGTCTGATCATTTTGTCCCAAGACTTCATATGTGTGTCAAATTAAAAAGCAGGTCTTAAACCATGGCCAAAAGAGGGTCTGGTCATATGGGTGAGCTAGCTGGAAATTCTCATATTTTTTCTTTCATTGTTACCACTTTTAGCTAACTTCACAGTTTCTCCAATGGGCAGTATACGTGTGTGTTCTTGTCCTATGATTTCAGTAAGTGAAGCCTTAGTAAGTGATGTCATTCATAGTAAGCTCATGCTGTAATTAAGCGAAAGACAAGGGAATCATCTTTTTTAAAAAAGATTATTTATTTATTTATTTGTTTATTTATTTATTTATTTAAATAAATTCCTCTGCAGGAGAGGGGCAGAGGAAGAGAATCTCAAGCAGACCCCACAACCTTTGGGACCTGATGCTGGGCTTAATCTCACCACCCTGAGATCATGACCTGAGCTGAAAACAAGAGTCCAACTCTCAACTGATTGATTCTACCGGGAATGTGTCTTTTAAGAAGAAAAGAATATTTAAGTCCCTTTAAGATGTCTTCCTCCCATTTGACAAATTTATGAATTCTACATATAAATATGGTGTTTCAGAATTATTTTCCCTCTGATGAGACTCTCTTCCCCTTCTAGGCACCAACATCCAATTTAAACTAGTTTCTGTGAAGACCCAAAATGTACACAAAAGGTCTTTTTTTTTCTCTCTCTTGCATTTTTCAAGGCAAAGAAAATACAAGATAGAAACAGGATGGATACTTTGTTTTTCCTATTAGACATTGCATTGCATTCCAGATGAAATGTGGGTCCAAGGTTTTTAATTCATACACTGTTTCCATGGATGAACCCTACTTACTTTATTAATTTAAATAAGGTTGACACACAGTGTTATATTAGTTTTAGGGTACAGCATAATGATTCGACATTTACATACACTTTGAATAATGGCCGTGATAAAAAAGTAAGCCCTACTTACTTTACCCATTGACTTTTTCCTGGACTTCCATCAAAGCAGTTAATAAGGCCTTTGATATTTCCTAAGAGTAACGCTTGCAGGCAAAACAGGCATGTCCTCCCCCCACTTGCAGCTTTATTGAGGTATATTCGAATATAAAAAAAAATGTGCATATTTAAAACTTGTAAAACTTGGTATAAAATGTGAGTTCATCACCACAATCGAGTTGACACATCTGTCACTGCATTTTGTTACCATTTGCTTTGTTTTTTGTGTGTGGTGTGTGGTGTACATTTAAGATGTTCCTCTTCACTAATTTCATGTACTCTTCCTTTAAGGATTTCCAGCTTTGGAAGCTGCCCTGTCACAAACACCCTCCTTCCCCTTGGAAACAGGATCTCTCTGGTTTCAGGTCCCCTTCCTGAACTGAGTCCATCTTTTCTTTTACATGTGAATATTTTATGTCTTTAGTGAGTGGCAGGGTTTCTACGGGTATCTTGAAAAGGGCCCAGGGCTAATAAAATTTAAATTTATGTATTAATATACTTAACCTACAAAGTCAAAGATGCATTGGAGGAAAACAGATTTCCTTTTCTTTTTTTTTTTTTTTAAAGCTCTAATTTTTTTTAAATTTATTTATGATAGTCACAGAGAGAGAGAGCGGCAGAGACATAGGCAGAGGGAGAAGCAGGCTCCATGCACCGGGAGCCTGATGTGGGATTCGATCCCGGGTCTCCAGGATCGCGCCCTGGGCCAAAGGCAGGCGCCAAACCGCTGCGCCACCCAGGGATCCCCCAGATTTCCTTTTCTTAAACGCACCTCTGTAAATGTGGCCAGTGGTATGCATTGGCATCACAAGGCAAACAATAGTATGTTCTAATGGGACAAGAGGATGCTTTCCCACCACTACTCAAAGGAAGTAAACAAAAGCAATTATTTTGGTTAAATCCAGTATGTGAAAAATCTGCTTTTTCACAAACTGTAGAAACAGCATCTGTGGATTGAACCGCACAAAACCTAACAGACCCTCTACCCAGACAAGAATTAGTTCTGTTACTTGTATCTGCCATTCGGGGTCATGCTACCAGACTTCTCAAAGCCTAAAGATTTCAAAAGTCTCTTACTTAATTTGCATTTGGAAAGTCCAAAAATATCTGACATTTTCATTTCTATCAGTATTATTTAAATTAGGTCAACATTTGTTGACTACTCTGACAGCATTTTTACAAAGTGAATGCTAGAATTATACAATCTAAATTTATTTGCTGGAAAAAAAATAAATTTATTTGCTGGAATTTTGTTATCTATTAACCATGAGATCCCAGGCAAGTTACTTAGCCACATGGAGCCTCAGTATCTTAGCCAGTAAAATGGAAATAACACTTTTTCTCTTTAACTCAGAGAACTGCTGTGATGCTTAAATGGGATGTTTGTAAAGGTCTAAAGTGCTCAGTAAATTGTTGCTAATCTATTTTTTCACTCTTAAAGGTTTTATTTATTTATTCATCAGAGACACAGAGAGAGAGAGGCAGAGACATAGGCAGAGAGAGAAGCAGGCTCCACACAGGTCCTAGGTTGAAGGCAGGCACTCAACCCCTGAGCCACCCAGGCGTCCCAGTTGTTGCTAATCTTATTATCTTCACGTACACATGTGAAAATTAATAAAGGGAAACCTCAGTAAAGTCAGGGAGGGAGGCAGGAAGAGCAAGCCATAACCGGCAGAATTACAACTACAGGAAAAATTGTAATGTAGACTCCAAAGAAAAATCATCAACAGATAAGAATGATCAGTTCCAAGTCCCCAAGAGGTAAGACCTACACCGAATCTTCAAGAAATCCTCTACCCCTGCAACTTACCCATGAGAAACTGGCATCACCCCAAACTCTTGCCTTTCTCCAAAAGACTTGCTTTCAAATCAACCCTCCCCAACTTTCTCCTTCTCCTTATAAAATAGCATTCCTCTCCGTTGTCTGTTGGACTGACCTGTGTTTTTTCCATAGCTTGTATGTCCCAAATTGCTATTCCCAAGTAAACCTGTTTTTTTTTTTTCCTAGTAAAATAACTGATGGCTTCGTGTTTATGATTAATGCCATAGTTGCTAGAAACTGGAGGTGAAAAAAGAAAGAAAGAAACTGGAGGTAATGGGGCCAAGGAAAATCAGTTCTCCCCTTCAATGCATTCACTGCTTCATGGGGAGACATGAGAGACAAATGGGTAAGGAAGTGGGGGCAGAGCCAGTCCCCATAGTAAGTGCCACACCAGCAGTACCAGAACAGACTCGCAGACAACAGAGATGGGTCCACCAAGAAGACAAGGCGGTAAAGTGATCAAACACGTGTATCTGGAGTCTTAGGAATTGCAACCCAACTTCTGATACAGAAGGCGCAGAATCCACAGAAGTCCAACACATGCCCCTGAAGAATGTGAAAGTGGTACCAGGGTTTATAAAGGCAAGGTTACATAAGTTGTTTTGAAAGAATTGTGATTGGTGCTGGCAAAGTTTAAACTGACTTCCTATACATGGTTGGTTATTTGGCTAACAGGTGTTACATTATCTCTATTTTAGTCCATAGTAGGAGGATGTGTTCCAGAAGGTGGTAGATTTGCAATTGACAAAAGTCAAAAGTTCTGAGAATTACAACAGGGGATGTGCCTAGCCCCTACTTCCTTGAGATCCTTCTGACTCTATTTTGAGTGACTCCTTTTAGCAATGCTTCCTCCTTTTGGAAGCTTCTTTCACAGAAGGAAGTTCTGAATTTTCACAGGGAATAACAGGAAAGGATTTGTGCAGAGACACTGTCCAGGCTTTGAAGGATGAGGTGAATAGTATTTTGTGGGAAGGAAATGGCTGGGGAGATAGAAAGATACGGGGACAGTCCAAGAGAAGGCAACTGTGTATAAAAAGATAGTGAGTTTGCAAAGCATTGTCCCTGAACATAGCAGAGAACCACCCATAATAAATATGCAGGGAGTAAGTGATCACATGACCAGATGCCCATTGTAGCCTCAAAGCAGTTTGTTACCTTAAATGATCATCATTTGGTGGTTTGCATTCTCCAAAAAGTCTCTCAATATTTGTGTAATGCCAACACTGTCATTCGAAAACAGAATGTTTTGGGGGCTGCATGGCACTGTATCATCCCAACAAGAAGAATTGGATCTAGTTGTCATCCATGCTCTTGTTTAAAACAACCTGTTCTAACACCCCTTATGGCAAAGGAACTTTCAGAGGAGTCAGTTGACCAGATGCAACATTTTCTCCCTGATATTTTAGGTTCAACCTGAGTCTATTAAATTCTTTTTTTTTTTTCTGTAGCATGCTATGCTCATTCATCAGCTTGAGTCATTTTATCTGATTGGGTCCAGTCTCCCCCTCTTTGGCATGCCTTCTTTGCTGCTGAATAAATCATCCTGGGATATGTCCAGGAGGAAGATTTTCATAGGAAAGTTCCATCTGCATTCAACCTCTCATTTATTCAGGCTGAGTTCTCAGGCTCCCAAGGAGAAAGATTGAGAAAATAAAGAGGTGTCTTCCACTGCCAAGTTTACTAATATGGTCATTAGCACAGATGACTTGGGGCAGTGCCTGCAGGGAGAGGACACAGCTGGGCACACATCCTGGCATACGGTCTGCAAGAACCAGTCTCCCTCCCCCACCAGCCTTCTGCCCTCTTGGGGTCTCTCTTCAAGTCAAGACACTCCTTACTCCCCACCCCCACCCCTTCACTCCCCCACTCCCCACCCCCCACCAGACTTTCAGGAGAGCTGGAGAGGCTGATGAGTCCAAGCAATTCAGAAAGGGAGAAGCAAGCAGTGTTTCTTTTCGGCGACGATGATCATTAAGGTCTAGATAACTGCACAACTGAGTTTTGGGGAGCGCTTTGCCCTTAACCCCAGCCCCTTGGGAGTGGGACAGCTACTCCGGGAGATCTTTATAGTTACATTAATTCATCCACAAACCAGCTTAAAAATAGAACCGACCTTCTTTCTATTTAAAACCGAGCATTTAATTTTGTTCTCTTGAGAAATGGTAGACTGACAACTCTAAAGGTCTGGGATTAAAGGAGTCTTTTTGAGGGTGTATATCACATCCCAGAAATCTACTGTTATGGGAGACGGGGAAATGTTAGCCTTCTCTCTTGGGAGTCTCTATACAAGGCAACGGACCGGTTCTGGATTTAAACGGAAACGCATGTGTGTGGATAGGAAAGAATAAAAAGAAAAGAATTGGATCCTGTGTTTCTGGGACACAGTGGACACAAATAACCCTTGGCGATGGAGTCTGCGGCTGGGGAGGGGACCTAATCTAGAGCTATTCCTGCTCAGGGCAGGCGGAGAGAGGGGAGTTCCTCCTCGGGAGAGCAGGGGAAAATCGCTGGTTCCGGAGGGCTGCGGGGGCAGCCTGGCGGTCTCCTGGGCTTGCACGGGACGCCACGGGGAGCCGAGAAAGCGCCCGGGGCCTGACGTCATTGGCCATCAGCTGACTGTGCTCAGGGCCCGGGCCCCGCTGGCTGCAGCCGCAGTCGCTCGCGGTGGCGGAGGTGGCGGCCACCGCGGCTCCGCCACCTGCAGCCGGGCTCGGGGCTGCGGCCGCTACGCTTTGCCCCGGGCGCGGAGTCCAGAGGGCGGGAAACCGGGGCTGCAGCGGGCGGCTGGCAATGCGTTCCGCGCGTCCCCGTCTCTCTCCCCCTACTGTCAGCAGGGAGAAACTTGGTGTGCGCAGCGCTCGGGGGACGAGCCCCCCACCCCTCCGGATGGGGGTAGGAAAGGCTCTGGCTGGAAGCGGTCTCTGCATTTGCAGCGCGAGAGCTGGTTTCGCCAAAAGACGCCCGGGTGGTGGTGGTGGGGTGGGGTGGGGGCTGGGGGGGGGGATGGAAAGGAGACCCCCTGTTTCATCGCGCTGGGCTCTCGGAGTCCGTGGGCAGAGCGGCCTACGAGAGTCCTGGCTCTGCACCTGCCGAGGACTGGAGCCAGTGCCTAAAAAGAAAAAAAAAATGTATATATATATATATATATATATGTATATAGTGGAGGAACCGGCCCGCGCGGCCAGCTGGAGCGCTGGATGCCCGCGCGGGGGGAGGCCGGGGCGCGCGCGGTCGCCCTCACCCACGCCAGCCTGCGCGTGCGGCTGCCTCCGAGACCCGGGGCGTCCTGGCCAGGTCTGGGTGCCAGCTCCCCGCCGCCTCCACCCCCGCCCGCCCGGTTCCGGGGGCGTGGCTCGGCGTGGGGGCGGGTTTAAGTCGCCGCGGGTGTCTGACCGATCTGACAGGTCTCCAAATTGCTCCCCTGCCGCCGGGTGCCCGCAGCCCGCTTCGGAGCGCGCCGGGGTGGCACGCGGCGGGTCCCTGGATCTGGTGGCGTCTCCGTCGCCTGCCCCGCGGCTTCGGGCCTCCCTCCTCGCCGCACCCGCCCAGCCGCCGTTCTTGGCCTCAGGGATCCGCACCCGGTGGCTTCTCGGCGTCCTCAGGGCCATTGGCTTCGGATCCCCACTTTCTCCTGCGCCCCCCCTCCCTCCCGGGCCTCCCAGCTCCCGGCCCAAATGGACTCCGAAGAGCGAAGTGGAGGGAACGGGAACAGTGGGCTCCGACCCCTCGGAGGCACAGCTGGAAGGGCCGACCTCGCCTTCTAGCCGCGACTGGGACCCCGCCGCCCTCCCGCTTCCCCGAGGGATGCGACGGGCCAGAGCCAGCGCCGCGCTGTCAGCCCTCGGAGAGGAGACGGCCAGAGATGCGCCGAGGAGGGAGCCCCAGCACACCCCCTGCGCCAAATTAACTGTCTGGTGACTCGCTCGCCCCGAGGCTCCCACCTCTCCGCCTTCCGCGGGGCACCCCTCCACCCCCACGCCTCCCCCTTCTCTGCCCCCGCCCCCCAAGCTCCGCCCCGGCTCCCCATCCCGGCGCAATGGAGTTCTCCGAAGGGTTCTGCTCCGGCCACAGCGGCTAACTTCGCACCCGCCGCCGCCGCCGCCGCCGCTCCCCCTCGGGTCGGGGGTGCCCCGAGCCCAGTGCCGCAGCCCGGACCCGCCCGGCGCGCAGCAGAGCGCAGCACGGCGCCCAGGCGCCTCTCGGAGAGCCAAGGCTGCGCCAAGACGCAGAGCCGAGGAGCGGCCGGGAAGCCCGAGCCGGAGAAGGGGGCTGCGTGGCTCCGAGCGCCCGCGCCCGCGCCCGCGCGCAATCCCAGCCGCGCCGTGGGGCAGGGGTCCGCGGCGACCCTCCGGGCGCCCTTTGCTCCGGGGCGCACTATGACCTGACGCGCGGGGGGCGGGGGGCCTCCTGTCCTGGGCTCGCGCGAGCGGGGCCGCGGGGCGGCCGCGGGGTCCCCGGGACCCGTCCCCCAGGCGCCTCGGCCCGGCGCCATGGAGCTCTCCGAGGTGCGCTGCCTGGGCGGCAGCGAGGAGCTCTACACCATCCACCCGACGCCCCCGGCCGGCGACGGCGGCGGCAGCGCTCGGCCGCAGCGGCTGCTATGGCAAACGGCGGTGCGGCACATCACCGAGCAGCGCTTCATGCACGGGCACCGGGGCGGCGGCGGCGGCGGGAGCAGAGGCTCCGGCAAAGCCGCGGCCCCTGCGGGCGGCGGCCCCAACCACCCCGCGGCGCAGCTGTGCGGAGACGCGGCGCTGCCCCTCTACTCGCTGGGCCCCGCGGAGAGGGCGCACGGCACCGGGGGCACCAAAGTCTTCCCGGAGCGCAGCGGCAGCGGCAGCGGCAGCGGCAGCGGCGGCGGGGGCGACCTGGGCTTCCTGCACCTCGACTGCGCCCCGAGCAACTCGGATTTCTTCCTCAGCGGGGGCTACAGCTACCGAGGGGTCATTTTCCCCACTCTGCGCAACTCTTTCAAGTCCCGGGATCTGGAGCGCCTCTACCAGCGTTATTTCCTGGGCCAGAGGCGCAAATCCGAAGTGGTGATGAACGTGCTGGACGTGCTGACCAAACTCACCCTCTTGGTCCTCCACTTGAGCCTGGCCTCGGCCCCCATGGACCCGCTCAAGGGCATCCTCCTGGGCTTCTTCACGGGCATCGAGGTGGTGATCTGCGCCCTGGTGGTGGTCAGGAAGGACACCACCTCGCACACGTACCTGCAGTACAGCGGTGTGGTCACTTGGGTGGCCATGACCACCCAGATCTTGGCAGCAGGCCTCGGCTATGGGCTTCTGGGTGATGGCATCGGCTACGTCCTCTTCACGCTGTTCGCCACCTACAGCATGCTGCCACTGCCGCTCACCTGGGCCATCCTGGCCGGCCTGGGCACCTCGCTGCTGCAGGTGGTCCTGCAGGTGGTCATCCCCCGGCTGGCGGTCATTTCCATCAACCAGGTAACTACTGCCTGCCTAGCTCTTCCCTCCCCTTGTCTCCCCTGGGTTATTTAGGAATAGCTTTTGGAGAGGCCCGCTTGCCTGGCTCATTTGGAGGCCCCTCCCCCAGCCTGGCGCAGTGCCCTGCACTTGGGAGGTCCTGGGTGTTGGGGGGATGGTGTTTCACCCATCTTAGAGGAGTTGGAAGTAAATGACCTCTAAAGTTTCTTCCAGCCCTGCCTTTCTCTTCTGCTTCTGTGAGTAATTCTTCTCTGTCGCCAGCTAAGAATCAGCCTTCTTTCTGTTCTGCACACTTCCCCCAGGATCTGTAGTCTCAGGAGCAGGAGACAGAGGGGAGGAGATGCACCCCGATTTAGAAGGTGACCCATTCCTTAACAGCTTTTACTCACAAGAGTCGCAGCAGGCTGTTTTAAGGGACTTTGGGATTCAGAGTTGGGATTCTGTGCCACAAACCCTCAATTCTAGGAGGAAATAATAACATGTGTTGAATAATAATTGCTGGTGGGGCCCCTGCATATGTTGTATCATCCAGTTTTTCCGACAATTCCATGATACGTATTTTACTTAGGAATTCTTTACTGCGTTGGTGATCTAAAAGGATATCTTGTCTTATTTTGGGGGATCCAAACCCAGTGCTTTGCATCCATCAGCCTCATCTGGGGCTGGTAGGGTGGGCAGGGAAGTGTCTTTGTAAAAAATGCAAGTTTTGCTTAATTGATAAAGGGCATTTTGATGTAGATGGTCTGAAATATTTAGGTGGAACCTGACCCTCCATCTCTTTTCTTCCTTTCTTCCTGTCTTTCCCTTTAAATATGGATGTGTTACTGGGAACAGAGTTCCCATTGTCTGTGAAGGAGAACGTAGATAGTGACTTTAGTGTTGAAATCCATTAAAATCAATAGATAATTAATGGTCTGGCACTTTGTTTGCCAAATCCTTGGTAGGTAGCAGAAGACTGAATTTGGGGAGTTTCTCCATAAAAATGAGGGAAGCATGTCAGCTGAAATGTTTCCACATAGGAGACTGACACAGGTGCTTGGACAAGGGCCTGCTTTGTATGTTTCTGCTCCAGACTCAGCTTCTGCGCCACTTTACTCTATTGGAAGCTTAAAAACTCCTCTTCCTTGTGTTTGGGTTTGAATATATCATTGAATAACCAGGTACAACACCTCGGAAAGCTGCTCGTGCTTTCTGGAATGCTGGCACCTATAGAGCGCTTTGCCCATCATTGACCTTCTGGGCTTCTAGTGGATTAGGGATTCTCTGTCTTCTCTGATGGCTCTGTATACCTTTGCTCAGGTTCCTTACCTGTTTGGCTGCTTTTAAAGTGCTTTTTGAAGTCTTCTTGGGTAGAACAGAGTATTATAAAGTGCTTGGCTGTGATCATTAGGCATGCAGTGGGAGGTGAGAGGCTCTGTTTGTAAGGGCTGGTCAGCTAAACTTCTTATTAAAGACAGCAATGAATATTTTCTTGAAATCATGGTTAACCTTTCATACGCACCTCTGATAGGGACACCTGAGTGGCTCAGTGGTTGAGTCTCCCTTTGGCTCAGGTCGTGATCTTGGGGTCCTAGAATCAAGTGCCGCATCAGGCTCCCCCACAGTGAGCCTGTTTCTCTCTCTGCCTAGGTCTCTGCCTCTCTCTGTGTTTCTCATGAATAAATAAAGGTTTTGTTTTTTTTTTAAGCCCCACATCTGATAAAAATCTCAATTAGGGATTGTGCAAAGTATGTTTTGCGAACTGTGTCTTTCCATCCGTACACTTGGATCTGAACCCCACTGGCCTCTAAAAGTCTCAATTCCTTCCAAGTTGCCCTGCTTTTTTGCATTTTCTTTATTATGTACCTCCATATTCTTTATTATGTACCTCCAAATCATCAGACTCTTCTTCCCTCTCTTATCCCCTTCCCCTTCTCATCCCCCTTTTTGTCCTTCTCCTCCTCTTTTTCCCTTATCTTTTTTTCGCTAGGAATTGTTTTCACGAGATACCATAGGTGTCTCTCTTTTGCAGAAAATCTCATTGATCATAACCCACTGCTTTCCATGCAGTAGCCCTCCTTTAGTACACATTGCTGAGAGACTTCATCAAGTAAGTTTGGAATAGTATTTAGAATAACAACATCCCAAGTGGCAAATGATGAATATTTTCGAAGTTCTAAGTATAGAGACACTTTGCTTGCCAAATGAATCCAGAAAGTAAATTTTGGCTTCATATTTGTTTTATGCTCTACTCAAATACTACCAGATGGGAGAAGATTAAAAATAACCCCAAAATGTCTTCCCGCTCCCCTCTCATGATAAACAGTCCCCCACTTGAAAACCAAGCTCCAGGTACATCCAAACCAAGCTCATTTAGACTTTCTGTTTGGGTAGGAATTGCAGATAAACTACAGTTTTCCAGGGGAGTCAGCTCTTACCAGACTCCTGGGAAACAGCCAGAGCGCTCTCCTCCGACTTCGGGTGCTGAAAAGACCTTTGTGGCTTTGGCTACAAAATGTTTTCCTTTGGCGCCCTCTAGAGGTCTAAGTGGCTTTCCTAGCTCTTGCAGGTGGGGTGAGGTGGAGAATTAATCGCTTTTTAAAACATCTCTGATTTTTGAACAGGTACTGTTTAGTTTTCCCTGTTTGGGAACATGCGAAGCATGCCCTGCCAATGACCTCTTGGAGCAATTAGAATAACGTCCTAACTCCTTGCCATGGTCACCCGGTCCCCTTACAAACTGGTTGTTCCTTCTGTCTCTAATTGTGTTTCCTTTTCCTCTCCTCCCCAGGCTCCAAATCACAGTACCTTTTTCTGCTCGCAGAGATCCTGAGCTCCTTCTCCACTCCCTAGGCTTTGTGCCTGCCGCCTAGAATAATTTTTCCCAGGTCTTCACGTGACTGAGACGTTCTTAGTATTCTGAACTCAGTTCACATGCTACTCCCTGGTGCATGGTTTGTTCTGTTTTCTCCTGAGCACGTTCACTATCTGAAATTATCTTATTTGTTTGTATTTACTCTGTTTTTCCCTCACCCCCCACCCAACAGGAATGTAAACACCACCTAAAGGCGTGGGCATCTATGCGTTTACCAGTTTATCCTCAGCACCTAGAAAAATGCCAGGCACCCAGCAGGCACTCAGCACACAGACACTGAATGAATAAGACTGTTCATTGCAAAGGCAATATTATAAAATATCCAAGCCCCCTCACGTTCTGCTGGTTAAAGCTTCCTACTTGCACAATCACACATAAGTTGTTAGTGTGTAAGGAAGTCTTTCATACATAAACCCCTTTGGAGAAATCAAAGCACAGTGATAATCCTTCACATTTGTACAATGCTTTACATGTAACTAAGGGCCTTTACATACATTATCACATCTAATGATGACAAACAGATGACATCCTTCACTCTCGTTCCATAGAAGAAAAACAAATTTCTGGGAAGTTTAGCGAGCCATCCCAAAGATGGTGAACCTAACAAGTGGCAAGAACACAATTCAAATCCTAGCTCCAAAGTCATTCATTCTTAAGACATCTTTTGGGGGTTTCCTTTCAAACTACATTTGTGTCAACTCAAGCCTAAGGAGTACCTGTTTCACTACTCCAGAGGGCAATACCTGGTATAGCACATGAATAAATGTTTAATGAAAAAAGCCAAAAGGAAATCATGAGAGAAAAATGTCTGAATTTCTAGGCATAGGCTCTTTGCAGGGAGCTCATCATCTTGCTCAGCTGGATACAAACTTGTCAACCGAAGACCTTTGACCCTGGAATATCATCTTTCTCCACATTTATCCTGAGTCTCATTAGAGGATGGCTCACATTTAACGTAGCATTTTCAAGAACCAAGAAGCTACAGGAGAGTGTAAAGTCAACACACCTCAGCAACTGTTTCACTTACTGAAAATGCCATTTTTCAAAAGTAACATGAGTCAATGATTGCCTTCCCTTAACCCAAGCTATGAGAATCTGTTTTTGTTCTTTTCCTACAGACAGAAATTATATCTGTAGTTTGGCAGGGTAACAGCCAAGCTGCAAATATCTGCAGATACCCTATATGACGAGACAGGGTCTTCTGTTCATTTAGAGCATCATGTCCTTACACCGTGGACACAGGTAGAACAGGAATAAGGCCATCCGGGAGATTCTTTGCTGTCAGCAGAGGTAGTTTATATTTTCTCCACTCAGTGAACTGTTAGACTTAAATCATAAACTTCCCACCCAGACTAAGAGGTATTGTCCACGGCAGATATATATGAGCACCTGTGTATGTTCCAGGTCCCAAGTGGCATTGGAGATATGAAGGAACCTTCCAGAAAGTTCAAAGCTCAGTCAAAGGGTTGCTTTTCTATCTACTCTGGCAAAGTTCAGTTATAGGTAATGTGAGGGCTGCAGCTCCTCCTTCCTCTGGATGCCTCCTCATTCACCTCAAGTTAAACCTGCTTCATGTACATCATTCAGGTAGTAGAGTAGTTAGTGCCTTTGTCCAAAGACAACACAGATTTTTTTCCTCCACATCTTAAATTATTTATCCTGCCAGTTCACTTTACCCATCTAAACATTTATTACAAAATTACGTAATATGCACAAGTAAACCATTAATAATAAGGTCATATTTACTAGGTTCCTTCATGACTCAGGTAAGTTCTAAGGACTGTTGCTGTAATTCGCATTTTACTCTCCCTTAATTGCTGGTGACCGTAATGCAAGCTACCTAACATCTGGAACTCCTCTTGTTCTCGTTCTTCAGCTCATTAGTGACAAAATGGTGAAGATCATTTAGTTATTGGAAAACTGAGAGGCAGCAATATTTAACCACAAAGATCACTGCAGTATGTTTCCTCTTGGGGATTCTGAAATGTTAAAGCTTGTGGCTAATTAGTCTTCTGTACCTCTTGGTGAGGCAGATAAGCAGAAGTGTCAGAGTAAAGGTGATTTCTCCGAGATAACTCTAGGAGTCAAAACAGCCAGGTATGCAAATCCAGGTCAGTTAGTGCTCAAGGTCATGCATGCCGACAGATCTGAATTTCCATGCAGCATTTTCTTTACTCTCTTACACAAATCTCATCAAACAGTAGAGGTGAGAGCCAGAAAAATACTAACTAAATTGTGGTCATTAAATTTAACTAATAACGAGGGACTTTTAGTTTACGTTTGACCTTTAAAAAAATCCTTTGGGAGAAAATGCATTGTTTGTACTGGGTAAGATGGTGGTTAATGATATGAGCAGGGTCAGGTGAGAAGCAGCCTTTGTGTATGCTTTAGAATGCATTTTTGCTGATTTAGGTGCGCCTGGGTAGCTCAGTTGGTGGAAGGCCTGAGTCTTGATTTCAGTTCAGATCATGGTCTCAAAGTTGTGAGATCAAGCCCAGATTGGGGCAGTGTGGGGTGAGAGGAGACTCAGGGGTTGCTCTGCACTCAGCAGGGAGTCTTCTTGAGATTCTTTCTCTCTCACCTTCTCCCTCTGCCCCTCCCTCTGTGCACTTGCAAGCTCAGGAACTCTCTCTCTCAAAATAAATAAATCTTTAAAAAAATACATAGAATACATTTTTTGATGGTTTAAATGAAGGATTGACTTCTGCAGTAGACATAAAGTCAGCATACTAGGATTACCAATCTCTCTCCCCCACTTGTAAAATTTAAACCTAAGTGTATATTCTGTGTTCTTTGTCTAAATCTGCCAACTCAAATCAAAACAAAGGAATTGTATGACTACTTAATGTACAGCAAATGGCATGTAATTTATTTATTTATTATTTGTATTTATTTTTTTAACATAATTTAAATCATCCCAATTTGGTGGTTAGTATCAAGGTAAGTGCTCACTTGGAAACACAAAACATCCATTAAATGAGCGCAACTGGGCCTTTATTTAATGCACCTTGCTAGTTATGGTGTGCAGTTTTTTAAACTCCAAATACCTCCATTTCTGTACATTTTCCTTTAGCAAAGTCATTTAGGCTTAAAAAAATAATTGCAGTGTCCCAGCATGTCTGAGAAAATGTCTTTCAAAACCAGATTTGACTGTCACCATTCCCAAGAGGTTCTTCTGAATGCCAGGAAATGGAAATATTACTTTTTCTTTCTTGTGAAAAATGTCCAGAGACCATCCTTTTGGTTCTAATTCTCTCTCCCTCTCTTCTTTCCTTCCTTCCCCGCACCCCCCCCCTTTTTGTGATGGAGATGTAGGCTTTGCCAAAGATATTTTTAATGACTACTGGAATGACCACTTAAATCACTTCAGCCCTGGCCTGTTACCACCCACCACCCACCCCCCCATCTCCACCCCCCAATCACCCCCCCACCCGCCCCCCACCCCCGCTCTAGAGTTGCAAATGAGCTTGGTGCCTGTGTATTTAGAGACATTGTTGTAAAGTGATTGTAAGTTGTGTGCTTTGCAAGATTGAATTATGAATTTGTTTTCCTTCATATCCGGTAATGTCACCTGACCAGTATCAGTGGGTCAGAGCATAATTAGATCAAAACCGGGAAGGCCGGGAGGACTTTTCCTTCTGGAGCAGCTGCTGCAATGTCATGCTAAGTAGGACAAATGCATTAGTCATATTTACACCTTAATGATTGATGGCACTGTAAGGGCTCATCAAGAATAAGTAAAATAAGTTAAAAAAAAAAAAGGAAACATAAAAAGAAAAGAGCGTATCCCACAGTTCGTGTTGCTGGTAACGTGTCATCAAAAGATACTACCACAATCATACTGCCGTGACATTTCACTGTTGTCTAAATATTTCTTGGGATGCTAATTTATTCATTTCACAAGTGTATCTCTTTTAGTTGATCCTACATGGGTTTATTTTCAGAACACAGGAGACACTTGCCACATTCCTCTCAAACCTTTCCTCTTACCCACAAATGGGCACAACATTAATCCTTCGAGAACACTAGCAGGTCCTGAATCTTCAGTTGGACAGGATTTCAGTTCACTCGATGTATTGCTTTTGAAGCGTGTTCTTTGTTTTCTGTCTGCTGGAAATCAAGGTAACAGAAACCGGAGTTTGGCAGATTTCTATGTTATATAGGTTCAAACCTTAGTTAGCAAGAGGATGGCTCCTGGAAGAAATTTCTTCACTGGCATTTCTTGGGGTCTGGGTGCAGGAACGCCACCTCACCCAGCCAGCCACAGCAGAGCAGCACCATCTGCCCTGTGCTTTCCCAGGAAATGGAATTGGATTTACACACTCAAATGATATCATGTGCGTTTTGTTTATGAAGGACTATTTTAAGGAGTCAGGTCAGTTTCACAGCACTCAGAAACCAGCTCTTCTCAAGGCAAGATTTCTCTGTCAGCCCTGCAGGGTAGGGAAAGAACAAGGTAGATTAATTAACCCCTGAGGTGCCAGACATTCCAAGGGAGGCCAAGCCACAGCCTGGTAGGAAGAAGAGCCATGCCACCCCTAAATGCAACTGTGTGACCACCACCTTGACCAAGGGACTGGGGTTATAACTCAGTGGGTTGTCAGATAACCCTGCCATTCCTTGTTTCTTGGATATCTGTGATCTGATATTAGAATTTCATTTCTCTAGATCCTGTATTTTCTTTTTTTTTAAAGATTTATTTATTTATTTATGATAGACATAGAGAGAGAGGCAGAGACACAGGAGGAGGGAGAAGCAGGCTCCATGCTGGGAGCCCGATGCGGGACTCGATCCCGGGACTCTAGGATCGCGCCCTGGGCCAAAGGCAGGCGCTAAACCGCTGAGCCACCCAGGGATCTCCTAGATCCTGTATTTTCATACGTGTGATATCTTACACATTCCTTAGCTCCTGGGGGTTTCTCTTCATTCTGAGCCACTTCCTGCCTTATATGCCAAAATGTCTTTGAAGCACAAAATTCTTCTAAATCAGGAAATGATAAAATTCTACATGGTGAGGGACATGAGCTAGATGTGAAATTAAATCACATCAATGGGTTTTTTAATGAGGAAATTTTAAAAACTGCCCTTTCTATGTAGAGTGCACACAGGTATAAAATATGAAACAAGAACTATATCCACTTTCTTGTATAAACAACACATCTTGTTCTGTGTCAGCTAGCTTTCCAGTTGGCTGGAGGAAACCATTTCAGAATCTTTTTTATTCTTTCTGGAATTACATGCTGGATACACACGATTGCTTATAAAACAGAGATGACTGAGGATTAGGAAGTGCATAATCAAAATATATATATATTTCTTTAGCTTAGAACATGGAAAGATGAAATGTAGCATAAAAATTTTTAACAGAACAAGACCAAGAAAAAAGGAAGAAGCCTCAGAAGCCTAGGGATACAGGGATGTAGAAAATATATGGTAAGTGTTCTCAAATATTTGGGGTACTACCACAGTGAAGACAGACTGGTTATTTTATGTATCTCCTCTGGGACAGAATAAAGATCAATTGATGGTCACTATAGTGTGAGAGACTTGGGTTCATCTAAAGCCAAGATTTTTAAAACAAACAGACCTGCCTAGGAGGCTGCTTTTTGAAGTGATGAGCTCCATGTCATGGGGATTCTTCAGGGGAAAGTTGCACAGCAATCCATAAGGGATGACCTAAAGTAGATTCCGTACCAGGAAGACTTTTCCTGAAAGTCAGTTGAAAGCCATTGGCTTTCATCTCCAAGCCATCATGACCTCTTTGTAGGCAGTAAAAATGAGAAGGCAAAGGACAAGAAGCAAAAGGCTAAGATGGCCAATGGGTATTTGTCAACTGAATGAGTTGCCCTTCTAGGAGCTCCTCTGGGATCCCTGCCCAATGACATCTGCTTACATTGTGGGGACCAGAATACTGGACACATAGCCACTCCATGGTTAAGGGAGGATGACAAAAATAGATGAGCTTTTACTGCATCTCAAAAAGTAAGGATTGCATAGGAAGAAGGGGAGAATGAAGATTGAATAGGTAAGTTGTTCGACAAGTATTTGTTTCCTACCTATTGGGTTCTAGGTTCTGGGGCACAGCTATGTACTGGACAGTCAAGGTTATTGCTGTAATGAGGCTGATACTTGAATGGAATTTGGGAGGAAGTTTGTGATTCTAGTGCAGAGGTAGGGAGGTTTGTATCTGGTTCTTAGAACATGACTGAAGTGGCACCTGGGTGGCTCAGCTGATTAAGCATCCAGCTCTTGGTTTTGGCTCAGGTCATGATTTCATGGGTTGTGAGATTGAGTCCTTTGTCAGGCTCTGCATTCATTGGGGAGTCTGCTTGAAGGATTCTCCCTCTGCCTCTCCTTTCCTCTCTCTCTGTCTCAAATAAATAAATCTTTTATTAAAAAGGCACATCTGGATCACAGCATTCAGTAAATATTTTATACAGATGCAAGTTTCAGGCTTGTTTTTTGTTTTTTACTACAGACCTCTAAAGCATGAAAAATCAAAGCTGTGGTGGGCTTCTTTTAGGAGTTGTGTGAAAGGGAAGATCAGATTCTAGAAGACATTATGGATGGGTATGAACCTTCCTTCTTAGTGAAGAGAGTGTATGGCGACCCAGGAAAGGGCCAGCAGATCAGTTATTTAAGGAGTTCCTTACCACAAACTGAATGCATCCCTAGTCTGGATTGGAAGATGTGGCAGGTGGGAGTGACTGCCTCATGCTGAGGAGGGTCAGGCGGGTCTACAGCTCTGGGCATGCCCAGTTGGTCTGTGTTCACAGTGACCCTAGCTAAAACCTCGGAGCTCCAGGAAAGCCATCTCTACATGCAAGGTAGGCAGACCAGGTGCTTAGGCAAAGCTCAATTCGTTCCCTCTCCTTGTTACATTGCACATCTGGCATTAGTCCCCTATTACAGTAATGTCATAACATTCCCTGTGAGTCCCTCGAGATCAAGGGTTGTGTCTTATACATCTCTGTGTTCCTAGCATGTAGCATAGACCCTGGCCTGTGAAACAGTCCTGAATATGGTTTTTTTGTTTGTTTGTTATTTGTATTTAAATTCAATTTATCAACATATAGTATATCACCAAGTGCTCATCACATCACCAAGCATGGTACTTTTAAGTGAATGGAATGAACAAAGAGTACATGACCACCTCCTTTCCACTGACCTACCCCACCCCCTCCAAATCACACAGTATTCAATAAGGAATGAGTAATCAGTGAGGGAAGAGAAATTTGTTTCTCTAAGAAAGAAGAGAAATATCAAAAGAGGAGGTCATCGGGAAACCAGAGAACACATCCATAGTTACCCCCTTCTAAAGTGCTTTGGGCTGGAAGCCCCAAGTGGAGTTTCTGCTAGACAGGTGTTTAAAAAGTTAGTACACAACATGAAGAAAAATCCAAGTGATGATCCAGATCACTTAAGTCAAAAAAAGAAAGAAGGAGAAAGGGGCCGGGAAAAGTTAGGCACTAGACTATCCATTAAGTGTGTGTTCATTTGTGAACATTTTAAATGGATCAGGCCCATCCACACAAAATAGAATCCTGACATGGGGTTCACTTCATTTGCTTCCTTCTTGGTTCTTCAGTACCTTGGCTGTGAACCCCAACACCAGCATCCTGCTCAAGTATTCTTTGTGGCACACCCCAAAAGGCTCCTTTGGCCTAATCTCTGGTCTTCAGTCAGTGTTTCCCTTCTAGTTTCATACAGGTACAGCTGTGGGCAAGAGGCTCTCCCACCTTCAGATCTCATTTCTGGCACCCCACACCAGAGCAGAGGGGCTGGTCTGACTCACTTCTAAGGGGACAGCATCACACAAAACTGGTTGATTTTGAGGAGCATGGTAAATAGATCATTGCTTAGACTACCCTTCAGCTTAAAACCTATCACAGAAAGGCCAGTTTGTACCCTAACTGGATCAGTTCATCTGTAGACTGCATCACAGAAAAATCAAGCCTGAATTTAGATATTAGAACCCCATGCAATTAACTAAAATGGTCCTCATGAAGTCCCCCCAAAAAGGTTATGAGTTAAGCCTTCCATTTTTGGAAGTATCCCACTTAGTTCCTCTTTCTGCTGTCAATTAGTTCAAAAAACAAAGTCAAAATCAAGAACAGCAAGCTTGTTTTCTTTTAAGTTCAAAGTCAAACTTCCCTTGTTACTTGGGTGAGCTTTCCTTGCCTGTTGGTGGTGGGTATGGTGGGTAGTACATGTGCACATGGGTTCATGGCCCCTACAGTCAGTTTCCAATGAACAGAGTCCCCTCCTTCTCACTCTTTCTCTTTTGTAAAGATTTTATTTATTTATTCATGAGAGACACAGAGGGGGAGGTAGAGGGAGAGGCAGGCTTCCCATGGAGCAGGGAGCCTGTTGCAGGACTCGATCCCATGACCTTAGGATGACAACCTGAGCCAAAGGCAGACGCTCAACCAACTGAGCCACCCAGGCTTTCTTCTCTATTTAAGAGACAGATGCAGCTCTTCCCTTTTACCAAGTGAATAATGGCATCATAAGCAATCCTTGGGGCCCCGCCCACGCCATTTCAGCCTGAGTCCCAACTCTGAGCTCTGCCAACAGACAGAGATATTTTTTAAACCGTGTTAAGAAAATTTCCTTAAAACAAATCCTCATCCTATTTTTGCCACTTTTTTTTTCCCCCAGCAACTTTGGCCAAATGGCCTTGGCTTCTTCAGCCACGAGTATCTTGATGCCTAAAAAAGTTTTGTGAGTAGTGAAGAGAAATACAGGATCATCAAGGGTTCCCAGAACCCCAGACCAAGTTAGCTACTCCTGCTCTGCTGACCACATCACCCTTTCTCTGTTCATCCGCTGCTGGTCTCCACATCTCCGGCCGGCTGGGCTGTGAGCTTCACAAAGGCCGGGGTTGTACCGAGTCATGGTTGTGTCTCCATGATATAGTCTAGTGCTGCTTACATTCTTTTTCTTCCCAGATGTTTCAGTTCTCCTCTTCAGTGTTGGGATTCCTTTAATATCTGTTCCACGTATCTCCTTCTTAACTCATTGCACACATCCCCCTGGACAATCCCTCCCTTCCTCCACTACTGACCATGGATCTAGGTGCCACTTACTCCTCTAAATATCAATCTCTATTCCAGTTTTCTTGGCCAAGTTTAAGACCAGGCCCCCGACTGACCTGCTGGACACCTTCAGTTAAGGGCAGCTCAATCTCAACAAACCAAAAATCATCAGCTTCCCACCCATCATCTGTGTGAATTCCTGATGGTGTTGTCTTCTGTTAACTGGGATCTGCCCATAGCTATCCATCCTCCTCCTTACTGCTCCAGTGTAGGCCTCATGATCACTGAACTCTGTCTTTCCCTGTGCTCCTCCAAGCCACCCCTCACCCACCAGGGAGTAGGCTGCTCCTAAATTTGAGGATTGTTACCACTCGTGCCTGGGGGTAAATTCCACTGTTGAATCCATCCCCAGTTTCCTGATACCTTCTGCTGGGCTCCTCCTGTGTCTGCTTTTTGGGGCAACTCTTCTGTCATCTTGTCCCTTGTCTGCCAGTAGTCACCTGCAGGTCACCAGCTCCGGGAACCCTCCCCTCAGCCCCTCCTCCAAGACACGTGCCAGCTTCAGAACAAATGCCATTTGTTCCATCAGAGAATTATGTTTGCTCGTTTGATTGTAAGAATCTGAATGAACTCTGGGAGGCATTTAAGAGAGGAGGGCTAGGCAGACACTATGGAATTTGACAAAAAGATAAATGGTCTTTCGAGCAAGACTCTTTCAGTGAGGAAGGACATGCATTGAGAGGTGCCATGAGCCAGACACACATATCACAGGAAGCACTGGAGTGTGAACCCAATGCGGCATGAGGATTCAGATCGCCTGGGATTGACTGCCACTGGTAAATTTATGACACCAATAAGGGTCTTAATCTTTCTGCACCTCACTTTCTTCAACTGTAAATGGGAATAATAACACTAGTTCAGAAAATTGTTGCAGAGATGAAATATACATGGAATATTTAGAATATTTAGATCTGAGCTAGTTCATAAATTTTGCACAATACATTTTATTTTTTATTGTAGCTTAGTTTTTTAAATTGACCATCTTTTCTGTGGACTCCTCTGCCCTGAGGGGTCCTTTCTCTGGCTTTACTTTTCTAAACAACTGTGTACAGTAGACCAATGCTTGCGAATTTTAATATGCAGAAAAATCACCTGGAGGTCTTGGCTCAGCCTTTGGATTTAGGAAAGGGATCCCAAGATTCGGCATTTCTAGCAAGTGCCCAGGTGCTGCATGCTGCCAGCCTGTAGATCTAGTTTGGGGAGAAAGGCTTTGGTTGCCCTGACACTCCAATGGGGGCTTAGGTCCCTGACTCTGGACTCTCCTCATTCTCTCTACATCCCTCCATCATTTATTAGTTCATACTTCTATTTAGTCCTTCATATGACAAATACATATGGAGTACCACTGTGTGCAGGGTGCAAGCAGTAGGATAGGGTGGTGAGGACAAGAATGCAAGATTCTGCTCTTAAATGGATTCTAATCTAGAATGAGAGTCAGCCATTGATCAAATAGGGACCTCAGTATGTGACTATGTCAAACTGAGTTAAGTACTTTTAGGCCAGATGACCTGATCTGGTGCCAGGCTATGACTAGGTTTAGGCTAGGAAGGCATCCAGGGTACAAAGTGTAAAAAGGCTCTTGCTATTGGATGCCAATCCTGTGATGTAGTCTGTCCTGCACATCTTGCTTATCTCACCCTCTCCTGGCTCTGGTTTCTGTTTCAAAGGAGAAATCTGACTTGGGCTGAGATAAGGAAATTATTCCTAATTAAGACCCACAAGAGGAATGGGGTTGTCAGGTAAAATTGGAACTATGGTGTCTTTATGTGTTTCCACTACTAAAATGTATGCTCTCTGAGGACAGGCTCTGACCTTGTGTATATCCCTGGACTAGATATTGGCACATCCCAAGGGGAGCTCGCAGCAGAGGCTTACCGAATAAATCCCTGAATAAGTCACCTTAGCATGAGTATTGTTGCTCCCCTTCTCATAGCAAAGGATGCTGATCTCAGAGTATTACATCATTTCCCTTTGGTCCTACTGTTAATAAGGGATTCTAAGCCACATCTGTCACATTTCAAAACTACCCCTGGATTTGATGGTCTTTTAAGGCCACTTTACCTCAATTAACGTTGCTGGTTTCAGAGGCAAAGAGTTAAAAGTAATAAAGAAGAGGAAAAACAAGATTTGTATTCCAAATGGTAGCAATGCTAATAACAATGTTATTGCTCTTTGAAGCCAGGGGACCACACATTGTATTAAAATAGCACCCAAACAGTCATCAAAAGACTGACCTCAGACTTTATATCCAGTGTGGTACAACTTTGTACAGACCAATCCATCTGCCATGGCCTCAGAACGAATTCCTCACCACTCTGAAAGTCTGTCACCATGAAATGATTTTTGAGGTTCTTCCTAGCTGTAAAATTTTTATTCCCGTGAGTTACAGTGATGTGAATGTGGGGATTTGTATGTTTTCCTGGTTCGTTTGGCTCCCAAGATCAGAAAATGGCAGTTCTTATTAAAAACATAGCTTGCTGAGGTCATTGACCTCTGAGAAGGAAGAGAAATATTATGAATAATGATTGAGCAAATACTGAGAGAATTCCTTATTAGGTGGTAGTTAATATTTAATTTCTTCTAGTAGTTTAATTACACTGACACCATGAGTTGTGAAATCGCGTGTCATTTTAGCGATTCAATTTGTTTCAAAGGGAATAGTGATGGAGTTATTTAATTGACAGACAATTGTTTCTTTTGAATATTTAATTAGTGACTTTGTGGTGCTTGTCAGAATTGCCTATCTGGCTTTTTCAGAATGTGCATGTCTGCTGTGATCAACAAGCCATTTTATGTCAGTATTACCCAGAAGCAATGGAACGGGAGTCTGGCTTTTGTGGTTCCCTCTTCTTTGTCTGTAGACCCCCAAAAATAGACACTGGGGTCTGGAGGAGCTCACTGAATGTTACTGTCCATTTGTCACTTCATCTGCAACAACATGAGATGAGATTCCTGGACATTTCAGGCATTTCACTGTTTATCAATATGGGAGGGGCTGAAGACTATGAAATGCTGTGAATGGAGAAACAACAGTCACCAAGCACTGAGTAGTAGTTGTGTTACTTCTGTAAAACAGATGGGTCTGCATGCTGTGGTCACAGGTAACGGGCTCGCTTGCTATGGGGTTGCTGCAGAGCTCTGCCCAACATAGGACAGCAGCTGCAGGTGGGTGAAGTGAGAGTGCCCTGCCACCCCCAACAATAATGATCATGTCAAAAACTGAGAGCAAAACTGCACCCAGGGTAAAGGAATGTCCACTAACTTTTAGGCTACCCACTGCTACTCCAGTGTGCCTTTCATGAACAAACCACCAGTCATTAGGAATCACCGTTTTGCCATGTGTTTAGAACATTCTTATAAGGAAGAGAAAGCATCTTGCACTTGTTGCTGCTGTGTCTCCCTACGGATAACCACACTCAAGTCTTCCCTTATAGAAAGTTCATCCTAATTTTATAGAAGGGAGAAACAAATGCTCACTTGACATCTTGCAAAAAAGACTTTGGTTCCAGGTAATTTGAATGTAAAAAGTTCTGAGAAGATCAGCCTTTAATTAATAAACTAAGCTTAGATAATAAACTTTACTTTTTCATGCACACAGACAGGATTCAAGCCATAAACCTTTTTAAATATTAAACAACCATTAAATGACAACAAAATGAATCTATTGACAAAATTGGTAGGAAAACTCATAGTAAACACCAAGTTCCCTCCAACAAATAGGATAAACAAAAGATTTTAGAATAACAGGAATCCCATCTTCAAAGTAGACTAAGCAATAAGACATGAAAGTAAGGAAAGAGGCATGGCATTGGTGGAGAATGGAGGGAAGTCAACTCTTTTGGCTTCCTTACTGCATTGCAATTCTATCTCTACCCCACCAGCCAAGGCACCACCAAGCTTCCCCCTCAACACCATTTGAGAACTGCTCCTTTCAAAGTCCTTTTCCAGGCCTCTGACTTTAAAGAACTTGGATGTTCCAAAAGGCAGAACCATCATATGGTTTCACACACATCCTGTCCACTCCTAATGGTATTCCAGCACTAGTAGTAGAATTATAACCTTCACTTCAAAATGAAGAAATTAAAGTTCAGAGGTTAATTTGACTGAAGTCATTCAGAATGTGTGTGACCAAGTGAGGATTCAGCCTCAAGTTTGTTTGGCTTCAACCATACATGGGTTCCTGCTGGCTCCTGCCACCACCACCCTGCACATACCAGGTTGCCATTGAAATAAATGTATATTCATATTTAATAGAGTGTTTCTTTCATTCAACTGTCTCCAGTGTGCTGAACTGGAGGACTGAAATTTCAAATAAGATCTGTTTCCTTTCTTTAAGTCATTTATATTTTCAGGGCAAGAAGACAAGAAAGAAAAGTTTATCCATTGGTACCTGGCTTCCTCCTATATGGTCTCTACAAACAGCTACAACGGGTTTCAGATCTTGAAACTATAAAGATGTGAGAAATGGTACACTTCCTTACCTGGCTTTCTGTGCATGCTGCACATAGCCAAAGTAAAACTAACATTTAAGGAAGATACTTGAAACAGAAGAACTTAAAGTTTTGATGACTTCACAGTTTACCATCTGTCTTCAAGACCAGATTTGTGGCTACACCAGAAGGAAAAGCAGAGGATCATTACATAATTTATTAAAATATTCAAACCAAGCCCTTTATACTTAAATCCCTTCTAGCAAAATAAATAGCTTCTTGGGAGTAATCTAGACCTAGTTGCCCATGTGATTTTGAGTTTCACTTTATATTGTCTCACATTCTTTAGAATGATAAACCATTTGAGGACATTGACTTTCTATCTGGGGCAGATTTCTGCGTACAGCTGTATCTTAGAGACTGCTGGGTGGCTGCCAATATGCATTGTCCTTCTTCCTTGTGTCTCGAGCCAAATTTTTATCTTGGGAGGTAACGTGTATCATGTGCATTTATATAGAGAGAAGGAGGGGGGTTAGAGGAGAGAGCGAGAGAGAATGAGAGAGTGTGTGTATGCATGCTCACAGACATACCTCCTTTGTACCTAAGGGTAGCCAATAAAATAGAGGTATTCATTACTGGAGGGTTTCAGAAAGTTTTGAAAAGATACCTGATTCATCTGGGAGGACTTTTTTTTGCCCACTCCACCTCCTTTAGCCATCTTACTGCCAGGTGAGCAGATATGATGGCACCTCCACCAACCGTCTTGGGCCATGAGGAGCCATTGAGGATGGAAGCCACACAGTAGGATGGTGGACCACACAGAAATCAGAATCTTAGGACACTGTTAATGCTCAGAGGTCACCATACCAGCCCTAGATTGCTCATCCCTACATATTTTTATATGACATAAAATAGGCTCCAAATGTGTTTAATCCACTATTATTTTAGTTCTCCATTATGGCATCCAAATCAATACCAGCTGCAAAATATATTCATGGTGTATCAGCCAATAAATTAAAGTTCTCTACTCTTCGAGATAGTTTTGCAACTCTTATACTTGACAAGCTGATCATATAAGACGACAGACCCATTTTCATTTGGTGATTTTTTTTCTTTTTTTGCTCCATAGTTGAGATTTGGGGAACAGGAAGACCTAGATCAGATGTTGTCTGATACATAATTTATAGTACTAAAATAAATGGCAGGCAATAATTATGGCTGGAGAAGATGTGAGGAACTATTTCCCAAGGGAGGCAACTGATGTTTTCCTATATATAGCTCTTTGAAATTGCACCAGGCCTAGTGAGATTAAAAAGTCATCCTTGAAGGTGCCCAGCCGCGAACATCAGCCCATCGTCAGGGGTGTGGGGCAAAGGGGAAGGGGCTAAGCTAAATAATTTTTGATATCCCTTCTCATTTGAAGCTTATGACTCTGTGGCTTGATGTTATAAATAATTGGTTAGATGTAGAATAATTGGACTCTAAAAAGGAGCGAAGTCCCAGAAACCTCCTGAATTTCAGAAAGGAGTGCTGTATCTTTACATCCAGCAGCTTCCCTGTCCTTGTCTTCTTTGTGGCTCTCCACCTCAGTGAAGCCAAGGGTCTGTCATCCATCCTTAGAGCTGCCCGAGCCAGAAAGCCCAGAGGCACCCCCAGCACTTCTCTGTCAGTCCCCATGGCCAGTCTTTTGCAAGTTCTGACAAGTTTGCCTCCAGAATGTCCTCAAGCCCACCCACTTTTGTATCTGCTCCTTTCACTTTGGTGAAGGAGACACTGTTCCTCACCTGAATCACAACAGCCTCCCTGCATCATCTTTCAACCTTTTCCAGTCCGTATGATAGGATGATGGCTTAGAATCCTTCAGTAAATGTCAGTAACTCCTCATTGCTCTTAAAACAAAGGAAGAACTCCCTCCTGGGACCCACCTTTTAGATCTGCCACCCTTTCCCCTGTCCTTCAAATCATGTGACCTTCATTCAATTCCTCAAAAGACCCATGTCTTTTTCTGCCTCAGAGCAGTCCGAGTTTCTATTCCTCTCTTGCCTGAGGTGCTCTTCCCTCTAATTCAGCTCTGGAAACCTCTCTCAGGGAAGCTTCCTCTGCCCTCTCTTAGGCCACCACTTAATTAAATTTTCAAATTCCCTCATGCTTTTCTTAGAAAACACATAGCACTGTGTATATGTTGTGAGAGTCTTTTTTTTCCATGACTTTCCTACCAGATAGTAACTGTGAAGAAAATGGGAATGAGTCAGTTTTGCTCATTCACCAGAATATTCTCAGACTCCCATGTTTGATAAATGTGTGTTTACAAATGAATGAATTGGAATGGCTAGGGCTAGTGTTCAGGCCCAGTTGGGACTTCTGGTTTCTCTGGAGGATGTCTAACAACAGATTTCAACTGTCCAAGAAAGTGAGATGACACTGGTTTGGACCAGGGTTCAGGATAATGCTTCTGCTGGGCTACTGGCCTATTTCTCTATGGCTTAAATCCTGGTTAAGGCTAAAGCTTGTAGATAAAATATTTTCAGTACCAGAGGCTGAACAGGAATCCTACCAGGAGCAGATGACCTAATGAATCTGCTAAATTGTAACTCCAGTGATCCTACACAAAATTGTCATGCCAGGGTGATGCTTTTCTTTTAATAGTCTATGTTCTGGCAAAAAATACTTGTGGCTTCCACTGTCTTTAAATAGATGGTATCATTAAAGTGGCAAATAACAATTTTATGAAACATAATACTCTTGTCTTATTGCTTAGTTCTTATGGTGGATCTCATTAAGGCTGATTTAAGCAAATAAATATAAAGGACTTTATGAAGAGGAAACTGACACTGATATTGATAGATAGGTAAAGCACTAGACAGACAGACTACTGAGGAGGATTTTTGAGTCATGTTGTCGCTCATTTATCTTCTCTGTTTTGGGAATGGATCTGAGAGGAGTGAAGAAAACATTTAAAAACTGGGATATAGATTACCCTATTTAATCTATAAATTTACTACCAAATTTTTCTCCCAATTATGCTTGAATACTCTAAGGGTGGGAATGCACTTCCATCCTAAGGAGCCCTTTGCCTTATGTGACAACCCTACTTATAGAAAATAACATTTGTGATGGACACAATCTAGGCAGTTGTCCTAATTGTGTGTTGCAGAAAGGTCAGTGCTGCCTAAGATAGCACACATTATCATTTTTATGACTATCAGCATTACCATCAGTTTCACCACCATCCCCAGTCTCTTCCCCTTTCATCATCCCCATAAGAGTCCCTAACATTTTCAGAGTAATTTAAGCTAGAAGACAAGTGTCATTAACTGTGACTGAGGAAGACTTCATCCTGGACATAGCAGATGAACTTGAAATTCATGGGTAGGATACGGAGATACCCACAAAATGGCATGATGATGAAGTTAGACCTCCACTGGGAGAAGATGATATGCCCACGTTCATGCCCTTGGCTAGATCTTAATCTTCAGGAGACATACACTCTCCTGTATTTCCTCTCAGAAGAAAGTGTTTTGGCCAAGTGAGGGAGAACACATGCTTCGGAGTCCAAGTGCTTGCTTTTGGATCCTGCCACCACCACTCATTAGCTTCTGAGCTGGCAAGCTACTCAACCTCCATAAACCTCTGTTCTTTCATCTGTAAAATGGGGCTAGATATGGTGTGTGTCTTATATGGGAAGTGCGAGCTTTCACAGAGGTGATACGGATAACATCTTGGAACAGCACACAGCCCGTAAGTATCTCCTGCTAATAATTATATATATAGGCTGTAGGGCAAACTGTGATGGCAGAGACATTGAGTCTCTGATTTACTGCCATGTCTCCAGCTCTAGAACAATGCCTCACACATAACTAGTGCTCCGTAATGATTATGAATGAGGAAATAGCTACTGGGTAAGAGTAGTGTGGCTAAACTGAAGAAGTTGGCAGTAAGCTGAGGTCAAAGCATGAGCAAATAGCCTGATTTATGAAAATAAATGCCTCTGATTTTTTTAAAAAAGATTTATTCACTTATTTGAGAGAGAGGGAGAGAGAGTGGGTGGGGGAAGGCAGAAGGAAAAGGACCATCTCAAGCAGACTACCTGCTGAGCACAGATCCTCATCTCACTGCCTTGAGATCATGACCTGAGCTGAAATTAAGAGTTGGATGCCCAACCAACTGAACCACCCAGGTGCCCCTGCCTTTGGTATTTTGAATGGGTATTTCCAAATCCTTTGAGAGCTGGACAGAAATATATATAATGCAAACTTCACTTCTCCAAGATGTTATTTTACCAAAAGAAAAAGAAAGATAAAGAACCACCTCTCTATCTTTGAGTGATCTCTTTGACCTTTAAAACATAATAATAGCTAAAGGAGACAGTATTGGAACTAACATTGAGTCACTATTTTGATTAAATATTGAAGGAGAACATGTATTTCAAAGCCCACTTCTTTCCCTTGAACTAACACTTACTCCAAATGATCCACTCAGAGCACTCATACCAAAAAATATACTTGGCATTTGTAATACAACTTATATTTTAAATTTTTCTGATATTTAATGTACCCGATGGTATAATAACTCTATCACTGAGGACAAATTTCTAGCCCCACTGCCTAGTGGGCGAGGGAGCTCAGGCCTGAAAGATTTCTGTATATCCAAACACCAGGCAGGCTACAATCCTGGGCTGTTGATCTTAGTTCATTTCCTACTGGATTTTTTTCTCTTACATGTTATACTTCTCTGATGCCATTTCTAAAACTCTGATGGGCAAAGGGAATTAACTGGTCACAGGTTGTGATTGCTAATGGGGTCTGTTGCCTGGTCCACTTGGGCAGTGGGGTCAAAACCACTTGGTGTGCACAGGCGACAGGAGCGACCCCCTGGTGGCCGCCCTGCACAGACACCAGGATGGGATGGGGTGGGGTGGGTGGGATTGGCTCTTCAATACAACCAGCACCTGTTCCAACATGGCTTCTCAGCATTTCCCTTCCTAGATCATAAAGAGCGGTTATGCAAACATATTTTCTGTACTTAAAATCAAAAGCCAAGACAATTATCTACAGAATAATTCCCAGTGGGAGCAAGGAATTCAATTCCAAATACCTCCAATCATCCAGCTCAGATTTCTACCTGCTTTGCCTTTAGAATTCCTGGCGTTACAAGTCAGAGAGGATGGTCAAGGCCACCAAAGGCCACTTCGGATCAAAGCAGGCTTCTTTTATCCAGTATTCTGGATGGGGATCAGGACAGCGACTCCTGGAGCTAAAGAAATTTTAGGAGGATTTCAGGAGGCAGCTTACATGCCATTTTTTATGAAGCCAGTTCTAGCTGATGGGCCAAGAGCTTTTTGGAGGATAAGATCTGAACCGAGTATGTCATCAAGGCAGCTCCTTCTCTGCTAGAAACCTAGCATGACTCCCCATTTCATGTTGGGTCACACTGGTGTCCTTCCACCTCCTGCTCTGTCTCCTGCTACTCTCTCTGTTGCTCACTCTGCTCCAGCCTCATCTCTGCCTTAGAAGTTCTCTGGACATTCCCTCCTGGTCCTACTCCTGGTGTTCCTCCTGCCTGGAGAGTTCTTTACCCCAATAACTCTATGATCCACTTACTCTCCTCCTCCAAATTTTGGAAGGAAAGTCAGCTTCTTGGTCTCAGCAGCTACCCTGGGATTCTCATTAGTAACCTCTCTCACACTACATACCTGCTCCCACATCCTCTCCCTGTTACTCTGCCTGTTTTTTTTTTAATTAATTAATTTTTATTGGTGTTCAATTTACCAACATACAGAATAACACCCAGTGCTCATCCCGTCAAATGCCCCACTCAGTGCCCATCACCCATTCACTGTTACCCCCCGCCCTCATCCCCTTCCACCACCCCTAGTTTGTTTCCCCAAGTTAGGAGTCTTTTTCTTCTCCCTTCCGTTATGTTCCCTTTCACTGTTATTTATATTCCCCAAATTAATGATAACATACACTGTTTGTCCTTCTCCGATTGACTTACTTTACTCAGCATAATACCCTCCAGTTCCATCCACGTTGAAGCAAATGGTGGGTATTTGTCATTTCTAATGGCTGAGTAATATTTCATTGTATACATAAACCACATCTTTCTATGGACACCGAGGCTCCTTCCACAGTTTGGCTATTGTGGACATTGCTGCTAGAAACATCAGGGTGCAGGTGTCCCGGCGTTTCATTGCATCTGAATCTTTGGGGTAAATCCCCAATAGTGCAATTGCTGGGTCGTAGGGCAGGTCTATTTTTAACTCTTTGAGGAACCTCCACACAGTTTTCCAGAGTGGCTGCACCAGTTCCCATTCCCACCAACAGTGCAAGAGGGTTCCCCTTTCTCTGCATCCTCTCCAACATTTGTTGTTTCCTGCCTTGTTAATTTTCCCCATTCTCACTGGTGTGAGGTGGTATCTCATTGTGGTTTTGATTTGTATTTCCCTGATAGCAAGTGATGCAGAGCATTTTCTCAAGTGCATGTTGGCCATGACTATGTCTTCCTCTGTGAGATTTCTCTTCATGTCTTTTGCCCATTTCATGATTGGATTGTTTGTTTATTTGGTGTTGAGTTTAAGAAGTTCTTTATAGATCTTGGGAACTAGCCCTTTATCTGATATGTCATTTGCAAATATCTTCTCCCATTCTGTAGGTTGTCTTTTAGTTTTGTTGACTGTATCCTTTGCTGTGCAAAAGCTTCTTATCTTGATGAAGTCCCAATAACTCTTTCATTTCATTTCATTTCATTTTTGCTTTTGTTTCTTTTGTCTTCATGGATGTATCTTGAAAGAAGTTACTGTGACCAAGTTCAAAAAGGGTGTTGCCTGTGTTCTCCTCTAGGATTTTGATGCAATCTTGTCTCACATTTAGATCTTTCATCCATTTTGAGTTTATCTTTGTGTATGGTGAAAGAGAGTGGTCTAGTTTCATACTTCTGCATGTGGATGTCCAATTTTCCCATCACCATTTATTGAAGAGACTGTCTTTTTTCCAATGGATAGTCTTTCCTCCTTTATCGAATATTAGTTGACCATAAAGTTCAGGGTCCACTTCTGGATTCTCTATTCTGTTCCATTGATCTATGTGTCTGTTTTTGTGCCAGTACCACACTGTCTTGATGACCACAGCTTTGTAGTACAATCTGAAATCTGGCATTGTGATGCCCTCAGATATGGTTTTCTTTTTTAAAATTCCCCTGGCTGTTCGGGGTCTTTTCTGATTCCACACAAATCTTAAAATAATTTGTTCTAACTCTCTGAAGAAAGTCCATGGTATTTTGATAGGGATTGCATTAAACGTGTAATTGCCTGGGTAACGTTGACATTTTCACAATATTAATTCTGCCAATCCATGAGCATGGAATATTTTTCCATCTCTTTGTGTCTTCCTCAATTTCTTTCAGAAGTGTTCTATAGTTTTGAGGGTATAGATCCTTTACCTCTTTGGTTACGTTTATTCCTAGGTATCTTATGCTTTTGGGTGCAATTGTAAATGGGATTGACTCCTTAATTTCTCTTTCTTCAGTCTCATTGTTAGTGTATAGAAATGCCACTGATTTCTGGGCATTAATTTTGTATCCTGCCACGCTACCGAATTGCTGTATGAGTTCTAGCAATCTTGGGGTGGAGTCTTTTGGGTTTTCTATGTAGAGTATCATGTCATCGGCGAAGAGGGAGAGTTTGACTTCTTCTTTGCCAATTCGAATGCCTTTAATGTCTTTTTGTTGTCTGATTGCTGAGGCTAGAACTTCCAATACTATGCTGAATAGCAGTGGTGAGAGTGGACATCCCTGTCTTGTTCCTGATCTTAGGGGAAAGGCTCCCAGTGCTTCCCCATTGAGAATGATATTTGCTGTGGGCTTTTCGTAGATGGCTTTTAAGATGTCAAGGAATGTTCCCTCTATCCCTACACTCTGAAGAGTTTTGATCAGGAATGGATGCTGTATTTTGTCAAATGCTTTCTCTGCATCTAATGAGAGGATCATATGGTTCTTAGTTTTTCTCTTGCTGATATGATGAATCACATTGATTGTTTTACGAGTGTTGAACCAGCCTTGTGTCCCGGGGATAAATCCTACTTGGTCATGGTGAATAATTTTCTTAATGTATTGTTGGATCCTATTGGCTAGTATCTTGTTGAGAATTTTTGCATCCATGTTCATCAGGGATATTGGTCTGTAATGCTCCTTTTTGGTGGGGTCTTTGTCTCGCTGTGGAATTAAGGTGATGCTGGCCTCATAGAAAGAATTTGGAAGTACTCCATCTCTTTCTATCTTTCCAAACAGCTTTAGGAGAATAGGTATGATTTCTTCTTTAAACGTTTGATAGAATTCCCCTGGGAAGCCATCTGGCCCTGTACTCTTGTGTCTTGGGAGGTTTTTGATGACTGCTTCAATTTCCTCCCTGGTTATTGGCCTGTTCAGGTTTTCTGTTTCTTCCTGTTCCAGTTTTGGTAGTTTGTGGCTTTCCAGGAATGCGTCCATTTCTTCTGGATTACCTAATGTATTGGCGTATAGCTGTTCATAATATGTTTTTAAAATTGTTTGTATTTCCTTGGTGTTGGTAGTGATCTCTCCTTTCTCATTCGTGATTTTATTAATTTGAGTCTTCTCTCACTTCTTTTTAATAAGGTTGGCTAATGGTTTATCTATCTTATTAATTCTTTCAAAGAACCAACTCCTGGTTCTGTTGATCTGTTCCACAGTTCTTCGGTCTCAATTTCGTTGAGTTCTGCTCAAATTTTAATTAACTCTTTTCTTCTGCTGGGTGTAGGATCTATCTGCTGTTTTTTCTCTAGCTCCTTTTTTTTTTTTTTTTTTTTTTTTTTATGTTTTCCAGGTTTTTTTTTTATTTTTTTTTTTTATTTTATTTTTTTATTTTTTTTTATTGGTGTTCAATTTACTAACATACAGAATAACACCCAGTGCCCGTCACCCATTCACTCCCACCCCCCGCCCTCCTCCCCTTCTACCACCCCTAGTTCGTTTCCCAGAGTTAGCAGTCTTTATGTTCTGTCTCCCTTTCTGATATTTCCCACACATTTCTTCTCCCTTCCCTTATTTTCCCTTTCACTATTATTTATATTCCCCAAATGAATGAGAACATATAATGTTTGTCCTTCTCCGACTGACTTACTTCACTCAGCATAATACCCTCCAGTTCCTTTATGTGTAAGGTTAGCTTTTGTATTTGAGTTCTTTCCAGTTTTTGAATGGATGCTTGTATTGCAATGTATTTCCCCCTTAGGACTGCTGTTGCTGCATCCCAAAGATTTTGAACGGTTGTATCTTCATTCTCATTAGTTTCCATGAATCTTTTTAATTCTTCCTTAATTTCCTGGTTGACCCTTTCATCTTTTAGCAGGATGGTCCTTAACCTCCACGTGTTTGAGGTCCTTCCAAACTTCTTGTTGTGATTTAGTTCTAATTTCAAGGCATTATGGTCTGAGAATATGCAGGGGATGATCCCGACTTGTGACCCAGTATGTGGTCTATTCTGGGGAAAGTTCCATGTGCACTTGAGAAGAATGTGTATTCAGTTGAGTTTGGATGTAAAGTTCTGTAGATATCTGTGAAATCCATCTGGTCCAGTGTATCATTTAAAGCTCTCGTTTCTTTGGAGATGTTGTGCTTAGAAGACCTATCGAGGGTAGAAAGAGCTAGATTGAAGTCACCAAGTATAAGTGTATTATTATCTAAGTATTTCTTCACTTTGGTTATTAATTGGTTTAAATATTTGGCAGCGCCCACATTCGGGGCATATATATTGAGGATTGTTAAGTCCTCTTGTTGGATAGATCCTTTAAGTATGAGATAGTGTCCCTCTTTATCTCTCACTACAGTCTTCGGGGTAAATTTTAGTTTATCTGATATAAGGATGGCTACCCCTGCTTTCTTTTGAGGACCATTTGAATGGTAAATGGTTCTCCAACCTTTTATTTTCAGGTTGTAGGTGTCCTTCTGTCTAAAATGAGTCTCTTGTAGACAGCAAATAGATGGGTCCTGCTTTTTTATCCAGTCTGAAACCCTGTGCCTTTTGATGGGGTCATTAAGCCCGTTCATGTTCAGACTTACTATTGAAAGATATGTTTAGTGTCATTATGATATCTATTCAGTCCTTGTTTTTGTGGATTGTTGCACTGAACTTCTTCTTAAAGGGGAATTTTAAGAGTCCCCCTTAAAATTTCTTGCAGAGCTGGTTTGGAGGTCACATATTCTTTCAGTTGCTGCCTGTCTTGGAAGCTCTTTATCTCTCCTTCCATTTTGAATGAGAGCCTTGCTGGATAAAGTATTCTTGGTTGCATGTTCTTCTCATTTAGGACCCTGAATATATCCTGCCAGCCCTTTCTGGCCTGCCAGGTCTCTGTGGAGACGTCTGCTGTTACCCAATATTCCTCCCCATAAAAGTCAGGGATTTCTTGTCTCTTGCTGCTTTAAGGATCTTCTCTTTATCTTTGGAATTTGCAAGCTTCACTATTAAATGTCGAGGTGTTGAACGGCTTTATTGATTTTAGGGGGGTATCTCTCTATTTCCTGGATCTGAATGCCTGTTTCCTTTCCCAGATTAGGAAAGTTTTCAGCTATGATTTGTTCAAATACATAATCTGGCCCTCTGTCCCTTTCTGCGCCCTTGGGAACCCCAATTAAACGTAGGTTTTTCTTCCTCAGGCTGTCGTTTATTTCCCTTAATCTGTCTTCATGGTCTTTTAATTGTCTGTCTCTTTTTTCCTCAGTTTCCCTCTTTGCCATCAACTTGTCTTCTATGTCACTCACTCGTTCTTCCACTTCGTTAACCCTCGTGTTAGGACTTCTAGTTTGGATCGCATCTCATTCAATTGATTTTTAATTTCTGCCTGATTGGATCTAAATTCTGCAGTCATGAAGTCTCTTGAGTCCTTTATGCTTTTTTCTAGAGCCACCAGTAGCTGTATAATAGTGCTTCTGAATTGGCTTTCTGACATTGAATTGTAATCCAGATTTTGTAACTCTGTGGGATAGAGGACTGTTTCTGATTCTTTATTTTGAGGTGAGGTTTTCCTTCTAGTCATTTTGCTTAGTGCAGAGTGGCCAAAAACAAGTTGTATTGGGAAAAGGAGAAAAAGAGAGGAGAGAAAGAAGGAAAGAAAAGAGAAAAAGAAAAAAGAAAAAAGGAAGAAAAAAAGGAAAAAAGAGAAGAAAAAGAGAAAGAAAAAGAAAGAAAGGGGAAAAAGGGGTGGGGGAAGCAATCAGAAATAAAAAAAAAACAAAAAACAAAAAACAAAAACAAACAAAAACAAAAACCACGGAGGAGTATCTTCTGATTCTGTGTACTTTAAGTCCCTTGACTCCTCTGGAACTTGTCCGTCTAGCTGGTCTTCTGGGGGAGGGGCCTGTTGTGCTGATTTTCAGGTGTGAGCACGTGGGGGAGCTGCTCTGCCCTCTGCCTGGTGCAGGGCTCAGTGGGGGTTGTTTACCCCGTGAGGCCCCAGGAGGAACAACCCCAGTGGCGGGGCCAGCTCTGGAGCCCTGGAGTCAGCCCCCGCAGGAACTCCAGAGCTCTCCATCTGCAGGGCCTGGAGGCTCCGGGGCGGGGCCGCTGATCTGCTCAGCTCCGGGCAGGAGCATCCTTGCTGTCCTGGGCCCTCCCGGCCTCTGCCTGTCCTGGGGGGAGGCCAGATCCTGGGCTGTGTCCCGGGTGCCCAGTGCTCCTGGGCCTGCGCGGTTGGATTCGCGCTCCCGGCCCACAGCCCCCTCCGCAGCCCCCTCCGCGGAGCCGTCCCCCCGGCCCGAGCTGCTCCGGGTCCCTCCGTGGCGCTGCAGCCCTTAGGGAGCTCGGCGCACTCTCCCGGGCGCAGGTGTCTGTTAGTGTCCCCGGGAGCCCGAGGGCATCCTCGCCCTCCTGGGTCCTGCTCCACCTCCCTGCGGGCCCCTTTCCACCCGGGAAGGTTGGTGCAGCTCCTGCTCCTCCGGGACGGGGCTCTCCTGTCCTGGGGACACTGGCCCCGGCCTCAGCCCGGCTCCTCGCGGGGCCCCTCCCCCTTGGAGGCCTTTTGTTTCTTTATTTCTTTTTCCCCGTCTTCCTACCTTGATAGAAGCGCGAACTCTTCTCACTGTAGCGTTTCAGCTGTTCTCTCTTCAAACCTCAGGCCGAATTTGTAGATTTTCAGGATGATTTGAAGGTTTTCTAGGTAATTTGGTGGGGACAGGTGATTTGGGGACCCTACTCTTCCATCATCTTGCCCCTCCTCTCTGCCTGTTTTTTTTTTAAATCACTTTTTACCCCAACAGTTTACTTCATTTTATTGTTTACCTCTGTCAGCAAGGCAGGCACACAGGAAAATTGCATCTGCTTTCCATAAATGAATCCCAGGAGTCTCGAACAGTTCCTGGCACACAGTAGGCACTCGGGAAATATTTGTGGAATGATGAATGAAGGAAGGGATTTCCCTCAAAGACCGTGTCTTGATGTCTGCTCACATTCTCTTACGGTCACAGGCTTTTTGTCTGGGTTTAGTATCAGTTGCAGAGTCTTGAAAAGAGAGGCCAGACATCTGAAACCAACAGACTTGGATCTGCATTTCAGGGCCAGTCCCAGCTCCCTGACTGTGTGCATAGAAAGTTATCCACCCCTCTGAACCTCAGATTTCTCACCCGAGAAGTGGGCATCTCATCCCATTCTGACGCGTTATTGTCAGGAATGACATATTGTTCATAAAGCACCACGCAAGCAGGAGAGACTTACTGAATTTCACTGTTTTGTTGTACTGGCAACAACTGGTTAAAGCTATACATGCGGAATCATGAGAGATCCAATAGTCAAAATTATACAGAAGACAACAGGCATATCTGAAATGACTTCTTAAATAAAACCTGTATAGCATTGGGTGACCTATATTTTACCTATCACCCTTTCTTTTTACCTTTTATGTTATTAAGGAATTTACTGTGAGTGGTTTTGATAATTGAATATACACTTGACATAATTCCTTTGGATATCTGCATGGTTTGCTCACCTTTTTGAGTCTCTGTTCAAATACAGCCTCTCAGGTTCAAATACAGGTACCTTCCTGATCTCATATAAAATAAGAGGTCATTCCTTTCTCCCCTCATCACCTTTAATTCTCTCCATTGCATTTTTTTTTAACCAATGCACAAGAAGTGCTATAATTTTGCATGTCTTCATTTATGGTCTATGTATGGTCTATGTCCCTGTATGGTGAGGGAGAGTCCATTTCGTTTATTGACATACACCTAGAGACTATTCAGACATAGGCTATGAATCAAAGTGACTGCTCTTCATTCAAGCAGCTACTCAGGAATGTAGTTTGAAGATCTGTATACTTGGCCTCTGGCTCATGCAGCAGTGTGCACCATAGGTAGGGTGACTACACATCACAGTGTACCCAGGATGCTCCAAATAGATGCCTATCTCCTCTCACTCTCCAGATGGACCAGTTCACCAAATCGATGACATTGTCACAATAGCTATGAAGTCCAAAAGAATTAGGCACAGCACATAATCCCTCATTAGAGGAATTTACAGGCTAGATGAGACGGGGAAAAGAATGAACATTGATAGGAACAGCTAAGGGAAACTGAACCCTCCTCCTACATCAAGGGCTCTATGTAATTACTTCTCTCAGTCACAGTAACCTGTGACGTGGGTACAGTTGTTATCCTCCTTTAACATGAGGAGCATAAGGCCTAGAGAGGTTAAATAAATGTCTTCTCTTCCCACAACTAGTAAGAGACAGAGCTGAGATTCAAATCCCAGAAGCAGATGTGTGCGCTGGCTGGTAAGCATAGCAGGTGCCACGGCGGGGCTTTTCCGAACATGACCTCCTTTTATTCCATGCCAATCCTAGAAGGTTAATTGTCCCACTTCTTTAAATGGGGAAAATCAGCTTCACTGCGTTCAGTGGAGGAATTAGGATTAAAAGTTAGAATAAGCATGGTTATGAGAAAATTGCAAAGAGCATGGTGTTAGCTATTTGTCACCATGGGCTGAAGACATTCTGTGTTCCTGGCTTCCATTATATTTTGACTTCCTAATGTGTCACAAGGTATATAACTCAGCAGTGGAGACCAAAACACATTGCACTTACTCATAACCCCCGTGTGTTAAATTTTGGAAGAATGTTTTATTTGATTCAGATGCTAAATGAGTACACTTGACAAAGCAAAGGTAAACAAAAGCCTTGCTAATACATACATCCGTTCATGTTTATTCCCTACGGCTGATGTCGACCAATGTTTATCCTCAGAGAGATAGTCATTTTTAAACCACTCTATGATCTGTACTCATCGGAGGAAAGGAATTTTGTGAGACTTCTTTGCTCCTCATCTTCGTAAAATAGGACAGTTGAGAAACTTTGTGGTTACTCCATATAAAATCACCTTCCTTATGAATTAGGCTACTCCACTTGGACATTAATAAATTATTTTTTTCCTTCTCTCTTAGATCAATTGACATTCCTTTATAAACACTTTTTTTTTTTTTTTTTTTTTTGGTAAAGTAAAGCAGAAGTAATTTGGCCTTCTTTTGGGAAGTCCGGAATGAGACATGGATGACTTGGGGAAAACGCTCCAATTTTTGATGTGTGTACTGTACTTTATTAACCCTGAAAAACAGATGCATTTTTAAGAGAAAACAAGCTCTTGGTAAGGTGCTGTTTTTAGCTCAGTAACTAATGATGAATCAAAATGTTTCTTCAAACCCAATTACCCAATAAAAATTGCCATAGTAACCATCACATTACACAACACATCCTCATGCTCACACCACAAACTTCCTTAGGAACTGCTGCCACCACCTCCTTGACACCGCCATCTGCTGTGCAATGAGAAAGAGAGTTGGGGGGAACATCTAAGAAGGGAAACGTAATTCTGACTTGTGCAATTCATTGGAAGGTGAAGGATTCTAGGGGCAGAGACATACTGCTAGAAAGATCATTTTTTGTGGAAGTCTAGTGTTTTCCACCATGATCTAGGAGTGGCTCAACCCAAGAGCAGCAGGGGAAATAAGATTAGAGCTTAATGTAGGATCCCTCTCCTCCTCCACCCCTTCCCCCCATCACTGTGCCTGTAATAGGTGTCCCCTGGCTGTTTTTTTTGGCTGACCCTTCCTCATTTCTCAAGTTTCATGGAAATATTTCATCCCCAGAGAAGCTTTCCCTGTACTACTTGATCTAAATTAAAGTCACCACAGGATGCCTCGTAGGGATGGAATGTTAGTTGTCTCATTTGCCATTGGAATCTCAAATAGATCCTACTTGAGACTTGGAAATATTTATAAAAGGAACAAAGAAAGGAGAAACTACCTACAAGACGTCACCATCATCATCCATCTGATGGTCTGGATGGTACAAACTAATTGTATTCGTTAATTAAATCATACATTCCACAAATACTAGAAGCTGACAACTTTAGTAAGGGCAATGAGTGCTTTCTGGCTGCTACAGATTCAGTCCTCCAAGAAACAGACTCTAGGAGGGAGGTTAGTGGGTAAGAAGTTTATTAGGGGAGGCTGTTGGGATCAGCATTCATGGACAGGAGGACTTGGAGGCAGAAGTAGGCAAAGGGACAATTGAGGAGGTTTCCACAGAGACCTGTCCCTGCTGTGGTGAGTTCTGAAACTGAGGTGATCGTTCTGAGATCTCAGAGTTGGAATTATGAGTACATTCCAGGTGTTCTCCTGGTTAATCAGTCCTGGGCATGACCTTGGTGGGAAGGTCCTCTTCAGCTAGGTGGTCTCCCAAGGAGGTGGACAGCTGAGGGCTGTTTGCCTGCAGTAACCACGGGAGGATGCATCTTCCATTCCTGACGAGGATCTGGTCACACCACAGTTCATCTCTTGTGCCTCCAGGATTTCTTCAGCACTGAAGTTCTGAGATCCATTCTGTGATCTTGGGAAGATTTTTCTTGCAGAAGCTTAGAGGAGGACAGCTAATGGGGTAAATTGTAGCCCTCACTGCTGCAGCTCGTCTTGGGACCCCTCCTCTGTGCTTTGTTCTAGATTCCCATCTCCTCAACTAGCATCTCTGTTGGTCTTGGTGGTCTATCTGTTGGCGTCATGCAGATCTAACCCCTCAGACATTTGAGCTTCTGTTCACCTTGCCTTTTTCAGCCAGGGAAGGATTCTTGACTGAATGACTCTTCCTGCCTAATGGCCACGTGGCATGAGGACCCAGCCTGCCATATTGTCTACTTGAGTGGGACTCTTGGTTGTCATTTGGTGGAAGTGCTCAGAACCCAAGGTTCAGGCCCTGTAACCACAGGCTCCCCAGGTGGGTCCCCAGGAGTGATGGCAACTAAAGCCCCTCCTTCTTCCTCCCCTTGTTTCCCAGACTCATCCATCCTTCCTACTGGGGCATGGCACCATATAAGGCCTTTGATGGAAAGTGCTCACAGCCTCCTAGAGGGTGGCATCTCATATTTAGAGGGTATTGACTACAAAATGGCACCAGGGAGCTCCCTCGTTCTCTCATGGGAGCACCTTCTGGGAGGGGGTAAACAATGCAACCACTGGGTCCTGCAGTCTCACACCTCGTCTTGCCCCACACACCCTCTGCCATAAAGGACGTCCATTGGTCTGGAGCTCCTGGAGTCAGACTCTTCCACACACATCTATCCACTGAGCTCTAATGGAACCACCCCAGGCTCACACTGTCCCCTCCTTTCTAGATTTGTAAAGTTAACCCAGGAAGAATAAACAAAAGCAGCAAAAGCAAAATTCCCAGCTCTTCCCTGCCCTGTGTCATGAACAGAGGGAGAATAAGGTAAAGGTGGCTGTTTCCTCAGTGACCTGCCAGTGACCTGACCAGGGGTCTCCATCAGCACAGGAGCAATTCACCTGAGTCACAGCCCAGCAAGCCCTTGGCCTCCTTCCAACTGTATCCGTAAAGCACATTAGATGTGCTGCCTGACAGGCCCCAGATGAGAAGGGAAGAGAAGTGAATCAGTGTCCATTTGGGTCTTCAAAACATAGCTGATTCGCCTGCCGGTGAATATTTATAGACTTCATTTCCTACACAGTGTTGCAAAATGCCGGTGCCTGAGGCTCCTTTCCAGAAAGTACTCTTCATTCTTTTCTGACCGCCAGCAGCACATGGGGCATGAATTCATTGTTTTATTCTAAAAACATTTGTGAGGCACCCACCATCACTAACTACTCTGGCAGGGGTTGTGTGAATCAAGATGTTGGCTTCTCCTGTGGCTGCTTCTTTGGTTAACGCCTCCATTTTTCTGTAACGTATCGTAAGAGGACCTGTTGCTGCTTGTGTGGAGCCTACACCACACTGGAATCACAGCTTACACTGGGTGAGATTTTAAGGCTAACAACTTAGTCAGAAATCCTGCTGTAAAAAAAAAAAAATCCCTGAAATGCCAGAAAAGTCAGTAAATGGCTGTATCATCTCCATAACCCAACATCACCAGGTTCCCCCCTGGTATGAGCAAGCTCCAGGAGAAGCAGTTGGTTTGTGTTGAGGGACCATGATGTGTGAAAAAGATGTGACTTTAAGCCTAGTACACACCTAGTCCAGTCAGGGTGTGTAAGCTACTGAAGACCACTGGCCTGAAACAGGTCATAGATGCTATACTCACCTCCTCATGCCAGGTCATGAGTGCTCACAGGTGGACAGTATTGCCCAAGCCATTTAGAGTGCTTTATCCTTGGATTTCTGTCTCCTTTTCTTCTCCCTCCCTTTCTCCCTCCCTCCCTCCTCCTTTCTCATCCCCAGCTTGTAATGAATATGTATAAACTCAATGTACATATGCGAAAAATCCACTGTGTTCTAATTTGTCACCTTGTGGAACTCAAGGTCAAATAAAGAACCTTCCCCCAATATACTATGCTCATTGGACATAACTTCTCTGGACTTGGCTCTTGGTCTTATATTATGAACCATTATAATATATGTTATATAACCATTTTATATAGTATATAATATATAAATGTTTTATATTATAAAATAACAGCTGACTGGGGGCATATGTGCCTAAGCTCCTAGAAGAAGCATCTTTTCTTAACATGAAAGCCATAAGCAGTGATGCTATTGACAGTTCCTTGATGAGGCCATCTCTAGCTGGGACACTTGAGGAATTGTTTCAGACTCCTAAAATAAAAGAGGATCAGGTGTCCTGCCGTGGAGGATTAGATGCAGAAACATGGAGTGGATTTTGGCATTAGACATCCTCCCAGCTTTCCTGTCAAATGCAGGCATTGGGGGTGATGGCGGGGCTAAGACTTTGTTTCCTTATTCATATAAAATGGTAAAAGTTCTACTTGGCAGGATTAAAATGAAGATTTATTTATTTATTTTACAGAGAGAGAGAGAGCATAAGCAGCAGGAGGGGCAGAGGGAGAGAGAATCTCAAGCAGACCTCCTGGTGAGCACGGAGCCCAACATGGGGCTCCATCTCATGGCCCTGAGATCATGACCTGAGCCAAAACTAAGAGTCGGATGCTTAACTGACTGCACCATCCAGGGACCCCCAAGGATGAAGATTTATTGAGTTAATGACACTATTCGGTGAATGAAGCCTTACGCATGTAGTAGATGCCTCCCCAGCTCCCACCCCCCATATCTGGCCACTCACAGACCTACTGTTCAACAATGCTGGGCTTTTCTCAGCTTCCCAAATGATCCTCTCTTATTCTTGTCACCAGGCCCTTCCACATACTGCTCCTTCAACATCGCATCCCCATTCTCGACCTGTCCAGTTCCTTTGCGTTATTCAAGCTTCTGCTTAAATGATACCTCCTCCAGAAAGCCTTCCAAGACCCCTCTATTAGACTCCACTTTAATGCACTGTCTTTACAGCACGGTGTTGTTGGTACTTAAAAAAGTGGGTTCTGAAGGCTGTCTGGCTGGATTTCAAGCCTGGCCCTTCCACTTATGGAGGAATGACTGGAAGTGAGCTTCTTAATTTGCCTTTGCCTCAGTTTCCTCATCTGTAAGTGGGCTTTGGGCAATCGTGCATCTCTGTTTTCCTGGGGTGGTTGAGGTCCATGCCTCTGATTCCAGAATCATTGAATGACTGACCCCTTTCACTGTCAAAGTTGTTTTATTTTAATGATTAATTATTGGGTCACTTAATAATAGTAATCATAGTACCCACTTCATTGGATGACCTGTGAATTAAATGAGTTGATACAGGCATAACTTTAAATCAGTGCCTATGACACAGCAGGTGCTCATACTATTTATTGGTTAATGACGTCAGCTGTTAGCATGACAGCCATCAGTTGCCGTTGGGGTATCTCTGCCCTGACACCCACCAACCAATTTGAGAATCACACAGCTAATCGTCTCTCTTCCATACCAGACTTGAGCCCTTTGCAGGCAAGGACATCATCTGTCCTGTTTTTATTACCTCTCGGTGTGCAGCTCAGTGGATTGGTCAAGGTTAGTTCTGCAAAGAAAAGAAATCCATGTAACAAGGCTAGAAATGTGAAGATACTTGAAAGATGATTGTTGTATTTTGCAAGCAAAGTGAGTTTTGAAAACAAAGGTACGCACCTCCCACGTATCTAGTAGTAATTTACTGAGCATCTACTGTGTGCTGGTGACTGCAGAACTCCAGGGTAGGGTTTTCCCACCTCGTCGCTGTTGGTCATTGAGCAGGGTGATTGCTTGTTGGGGAGGGAGGCTGTGCTATATAGTGTAAGATGGTTAGCAGCACCACTGGCCTCCATCACCAAAGGCTGTGGTGCCCCCTCAAGGTGGGACATTCCAGAATGTTTCTAGACATTGCCAAATGCCTCTGGCTACACAAAATCTCCCTTTTCAGATCCACTGCTCTAAGGATAGGACCTTCCATCTTCACCTTCATAATAGTGTGGGGAAGCTGGGAGGTCTCATACTCCTGGGTTTTGTATGAATGTGATTCTGACCTAGCATAGACACAGGCCTCTGATTTCCTCTGAGTCATTAATATTTATGACAAGTTAATTCAGTGATATTCATTCTTTGTTAGGGGAAAGAGTAATTTATCAAACCATCAATCAATAGAGATATTTCTGCATGAAATATTTCATGTTTTCTACTGTTTGTACATTCACTCATTATCGTGTGCCTACTGTTTGCCAGATATGGCTTCTCTTCACCTTAGCCATTATCTCTGTTGGATAGGATACCTTTTCCTTCCTTCTTTGGTCTGATGATTCAGAAGTATTATATGCTTGTTGCAAACAAGAATTGTGAATGGTTTTGAAGGATCAGTCTCATCAAAAATGAAAATCTTTTGAACAAACATCTCTGTGGAAGGGTTGTCACTTGGCCTTGGCACTTACCCATGCCTTTCTGGGGAATTATCATGAATCTTTCAGAAAACATCAGTTCTGACATTTCTCATTCTCATTTCTCATCTAAACACAGTTGGTGAGAGAACCAGCTATGGTTCTTTGTAGCTTCCTTTTTTTGTAACATTGGCCGTCATTTGCAATGGCCCAGGAAGTGATTTGTTCATGAAGCCACCAGGAATTATTACAATGTAGAAATACTCTTTGTACCTGTCCTCCTACTTCACGAGGAAGAACACTAGACTAGAAACCATGTATTCTAGTAAATTCCCAATTTTTATAAATTGGGACAGGTTACCAACCCTGACAGGTTGGTGAGCTGATGTCACTCATGACCACACCCTTTCCCTGTCTCAGTTTCACCTTCTACCTCCCACATTCACACACACACACACATGCACACACACACACACACACACACATGCATCCACGCGCACATGCTGCTACCCTGAGACAACCATGAAGACCGAAAGGACCTACCTTCTTTCCCCAAAATTACCCCAGAATGATGGGTGGAGGCAGGGGTCAGCAAGACTTTTCTGCAAAGGCCCAACTATAGGGCCCCCTGGGTGGCTCCGTTGCCTGAGTGTCTGACTCTTGATTTTGGCTCTGGTCATGATCTCAGGGTCCTGGTATCAAGCCCTGTATTGGACTCTGCACTCCACAGGGAGTCTGCTTGAGATTCTCTCCCTCTCCCTCTGCCCCTCCCCTTTCTTGTGCATATATGTGTGCGTTCTCTCTAATAAATAAGTAAAATCTTCTTAAAAAAAAAGACCAGACAATGAACAGTTAATAAATATTTTAGATTTTGTGAACCACATGATGAAATCCTCCTCTACCTCCACCTCCTCTATCTTCCCCTCCTCCTCCTCTTTCTTCCACTACTCTGTAAATAATGTGAAGACCACTCATAGCCTACCAGCTCAACAAAACAGGCCCTGGGCTGATTTGTCTGGCCCATAGTTCATGGACCCTGAGGAAGAGCATGGATGAAGACTCCTCCTGCTTTTTGCAGGACTAGGATGGTTCAGGTTTTAAACTAAGTTCTGTGTCCCAGGCAAACCAGGACCATTGGCCGCCATGATACCCCTTATGAGCTCCGTGATCTGGGTAATTACTTAGCATCTCTGGGCCTCACTTTTCTGTGAAACGGAGCTGATAAGACTAAGCAGGATTGCTGTTGAATTCTCTATAAAATGGCACATTTAAAGGCCAAAGGACACAGTCTGGTACACAATCAGGGTGTGGAAACAGAAGTTCTCCTACACTCTTCTTGCAAAGAGGTGGACCAGAGATTGTAGGTAATGGAGTTACTCTGGCAGCAAAACACTCTTGGTATCTTAAGGCTATTTGTTTTATCCATCTCTCCAATGACAGTGGAATGGACATGATAACCATGTGAATATCTTACCTGCTTTGCAATAGCATGGTATATCTTTAAAATTTGGCCAACCACCTGTTATGTTTCTCACATTTAAGAAAGTTAACCTTGTCATTTTGTACCTTGTCCAGTTTGAAGGGGTTTAGCCACTTATTTTTTACTTCTTCCTCATGTCATAATTTCTTAACTCCATGAGAAAAATCTTCTCCCTCTGTTCTGTTATTCTTCTAATTCTCTCTCTCTCTCTCTCTCTCTCTCCAAAATTTTCTCATTTTTATGGTCTTCTGAAAAGACCACATTGTCCCTTCATTATGTTGTCATTTCTCGGGACACTGGTCATGGAAGTTGGGTTTTTTAATGTAGGTTTTCCATTCGTCTGTGCTACTTCTTAGAGCACACCAGCTGAGTTCAGCAGGACTCATTCATTTCTTTCTATCTTTCTCTTAGATGTCCACGTAAGTTTACTACTTTATCGTTCTGTTATGTTTTTAAACTTCATTCCATTCTCCTCGTGATTTATTTTTCCAACTCAGTGTGTACTATTTATAAAGGGTAGGCAGGAAGCGTGGTCATGGGCCGGCAGTGTGGGAGAGCCCACGTCCCTGGCGGAGGATGTTGGTGGTATTGTCTGTTCCTCCGGTTCACTCAGCGACTGCTGGGGATCAGGTTTATCATTCCTCCGTGCCACTCTTCACCGAAGCCTCACAGATGGAGTTTACCCTGGCTGGACGCATTCCACGCACCACATCATGAGGGATCTTTCTGAAACATAGACCTGGCCGTGTTGCCTCCCTGCTCAGACTCTCACTGAGTTATCACATGACATAGAGGACAACAGAGCAGTAATGACCATCACCACAACCAGTCAGGACACTGAGTCCTCACTGTGTGCTTCAGGCTTTTGGCTCATTGCTTTCATCAATTGTCCAATGATATTTTTAGAAAAGGATTCTTGTTTTACAGGTGAGGAAATTGGAAAGCCAGAGAAATGAACTAACTGGGCCAAGTTCATGCAACAGGGAGGTGGCCGGCGTTTTTGGGAATCCAGATCCTTCACCATGGGGCTAGACTGCTGAGGTCTATGCAGCATGGCAAACTGAGCTATTTAGCATCTGGTCCTTTGAGAGAGGAATGGCTTGCCTCAGTCACCCTGAGGTACATGGTGATTTAAGGACCACTCTGTCTGACTCCAGAGTTGGCTCCCTAGTCCCTTCCTCTACCGTCTTCTCTGATAGTAAATAATGAGAAACAAACATTGTTTGTAAAGTACCTTAAATACCAAAGATTTTAATACTTTGTGGTCCTCTGAGGTTATTTCTTAACCTGGAGGAAGAAAATTTGTAAGACATCATTTATTCAGAAAAAAAAAATTATGTTACACCATAGAATAGAATTTGGGAAAAAAAAAGATGGCCTTATATTTAAATATATATCCTACATCTATTGGATATCTGTTATCTCTTAGGTACTTTCATACCCATATACATATATATTATATATTTTATATAATTTAATATATAATATATATGTAGACACAGATATGTATGTATATACATTACTTCTATGAGGCAAAGTTTTATTCCCATTGTTCAGATGAGAAAACAGAGGCTCAAAGAGGCAAAAGGTGACTTGCCTAAGGTCAAGTGCCCAGTAAGGAGTGAAGATGAGGGATGCAAACCCAGGTCTCTGGCGACAGAAGCTACAGCACTAGGCAGGTGCAAAAGCCTCTTGTGGGTAGCTGCTTCACTCACTCTGTCAGGACCCCAAAACCTGAATGCACCTGGGGGTTGTGGAGAGTATTACAACTTCCCGATATTATTTTCCTTATTCGCCCCTGTGTTCGTGCTTCTTTCTTCTGCAGCCCTTCCCTCTGCCCGTGTGCAGCCATCAATGTCCATGAGGACAGGCCTAGGTCCAAAAACCGAGAGGCCCAAACATGGGGACATTTCTCCAATTGTCAGAAGGACTTGTGAAAACACGCCACAGCTTGCAAAGAATACAGGCATTGGGAGTCAAGAGCCTGATGCTACTCATGGCTCCTGAATCTCCTGAACTGCTTACCCTTGGGCACGTTACTCTTGGCGCTTTGGTTTGAACATTTACGGATGGAGATAATTGGTGGCTGAGAACATCTTTGTCAGGAAAAGAGAGAAGAATGCAGACATCTGGCTAGCACAGGGCCTGGTTCACACTCAAATGTTCCCTGAATCTCTGAATTGATGCAAGTAACCATTTCTAAGATGTGTTTGAAGGCCTTTCCCTGCCTTAGGTGACTCTTATTTCCTAGAACTACTTAAATAGCTTCTGGACTGTGCTAGAACAGATCTGGTGAGCAGCACACACAGCTCCTCCAGGACTCCTTCCCCATTCCATGCTCTACCACTTGCCACAAAAATGGCCAGATCCTATTATCTATCCTGCATATGCTGCGTCCACATTTGTGGCTCAAGTGAACTTGCATTGTGTTAGTATAGCAGAGGGCTCAGGGAGGAGGTTGGAGGGCACAGTAGTTCAAAATGCCGGCTCTGTGACCCGGGTTCCACCCCAGCTCTGCTACCGTCTTCCTTTATTATCTTGAGCAAATGAACGAACAGTGCCTCCCACATTGGGCTACTGTGAGGGCTAAGTGAATGAAAACCTGCCAGGTACTTAGAATGATTCCTGGCACATACCAGGTGCTCAATAAATACTAGGTATCAATTAGAGAATGATTCCAGACCTTCATCAGCTAGGTTCATTTACCTGCAGATACCAGGCCTCTACCTGCATCTTTCACCTATGCCCATTATGTGGTGAAACATTTAGCAGGCCTCATGCATTGTGTGGTATTTATTTGCTAAATTCTATCCCAGTCCTGAAAGGACTCCATTTCTGCTGAATATCAAAGGTCTCCTTCAGGTCCTGGCCAGCCCTTGCTTGGATCCTGCAAAGTCAGACTTCCTGCGTTCAGTTCCCTGCCTTACTACCGTGATGGCTGTTTAACCTCAGACAAGCTCCTTAATATCTCTGAACTTCAGCTTTCTCGTATGGACATAACAGTACTTCCTTCCCCATTGAGATTATGTAAGAACATATGTGCAAATTACTTCCTAAGATACCCTGCACTTAATATGAACTCAAAAAAGTAAGTTATACTTGCTATTATGCAGTCTCCCAATTTCAGCCTGCGTAGCCTCCACAATTTATACTGCAATATTAATGCTAAGGACAAATCAAGGTGGAAATCCTTTAAAAATTAGTTTTCAGCATTTCATATAAATTAGGCTTCAGGCTAACAGCTTTTAAATTTCTGGTTTCCATTAAAATATTGAAAATTATCCAAATGCAAATCAATCCTTATTGGATTGTGACACATCTCTCCTTCATTTTCTCTCTAAATTTTAAAAATAAAACTATCTCCAGGGACAGAATCACTTTTCCAGAACTGGTCTTTCCACACAAATTAGGACTTGAGTGGATGCTTCCGGAGACCCAAAAACAAGTGGAAGGAGGGTCTTGCCTTTGTTCTTAATAAAGCAGGTGTCCTCCAGCCATCAACGTCCTGGGCTGCAGACCCTGGTGATGTTTGCTGCACAAAGTGAGCCACAGACAAAATGCAGTGCATCCTCCAGTGGAACCAGAAAGTGCACACTTTGATTATGAGGACCCCAGGGACCCAGTCTTCTTCCCTCACCTCCAATCTGACTACTTGGCAACGAATAGCAGGAGATCTTTCTACAGTGACAAAATGCAAATGGAGAAGCTGACTCTGTGAGCCCTTCTGGCTCTAAGCCCCCTGACCTGAAACAGCAGTGGCCCCACGTAGTCTTTGCCCTGGGGTGGGAGGAGGCCCCTGGGCCCACAGAGAACCCTTCCATGGCCAGGGGATGAGGGATGGGGGTGGGGGGACGTGGGGAGGGACTCATCCTTTTCCAAATAAGGTTGCGGAGGGCTTCCTACCTCAGTGATGACCCTCTTATTCCCAGAGATGATAAAACTGGACGAAAGCTGTGGGTTATTGAGATTTCCACCTGTGAGTATGTCAATTGGACACAGTTGGATAGACATTTGTTGAGCACTAGGATCCTAGGCTCTGCGGAAGAGATGGAGATACCACAGACATGGTCTTTGCCCTCTGGGAGTTCAGAAATTAGTAAGGCCTGTGGACCTACAAAAAGGAAGGCTGGCGTATTAGTAAGCCCCCTGGTGCTTCTGTGCAGTCACAGCGATGGAGTTTCTGGAGTTCGCTTGGTCTCCATTCTTTTTCTGATATTCTACACAAAACCCATCTGCAAATCAAGCCATCCTTTCCTTTGAAGAGCATTTTGGGTCCAGCCCCATCACAGCATGTGCATAATTGTCACCCTACCCTCGTCTGAGCCAAATTCTCCAGTGGGATTTTTTTTTTATGATTTTATTAATTTATTTGATAGAGAGAAAGCACACAAGTAGAGGGAGTGGCAGCCAGAGGCAGAGGGAGAAGAAGTCTCCTCACAGAGCAGCAAGCCAGATGTGGAGCTCAATTCCAGGACCTTGGGATCATGACCTGAGCGAAAGGCAGATGCTTAACTGACTGAGTCATCCAGGTTCCCCTCCAGTGGGACTTCCATAAGAGCCCTCCGGCTTGTCTCTTTAAACCTGGGCTTGCCCTTCCTCCAGTCTGTTCTGTTTGGGGCAGCCAGCATCACCCTTACAACATGGAACTTGGGTTGTTTTCTGAGTCCCCAGAGCTTGGAACTCTCCAGTGCTTTCGCATCTCATAGAGAGAAAACCAATGCAGGTTTCCCCTGCTTTCCAAAAGTAGAATTCTCCTATGGAACTTCTAATAGACCGAAAATAGTGTAAAGCCAAGAAGCAATTACAGTTAACTTATATGGAAAAATGTTAGCATTCCCAGACCCCAAAAAACAAAAATTCCCAGACCCCACCTTTTAGGCTTTTCTGATACACTTAGGACACATCTTGCTAATGGATGCACACAATTAGTTGAGATAAAACACAGATGCTCACAGACACAAAGCTCTGGCGGTTGATGCTGAGATGCTGAGTGTGGTCCCCAAGAAGGAGCTGGGTGCTGTCATTCTCCTTGCTCAGGGTGGCTGTGGCTTCTGTGACATACCAGTCAATTCTAGACACTATTTTTACTTACAGCAAAAGCAAAAATCTTCTTCAGATTTCTTTCAGGTAACAAAAACAGGTACTAATGTAGGTTTTTGTAAAAGCAAATGGCATAACATGAACTTCTGAAAAGGGGCATACCTGTATCCCTATCATGACGCAAGATCCTACTGGGCCTGGCGCTTTGTTCCCTTCAGAGCTCACCTCCTAAATGTGTCCCCACTCTCAGACATCCCTCTCCACTGCAGAGGCAGTGGGCTTCATGCTGGGCTGGAGTGGGCTTCTAGTTCTCCTGCCACAGAGCCTCTGCACTTTCTATTCCCTCTGCCTGGAATGCTCTTCCCAAATATCTTCATGACTCATGGCCTCATTTCTTTCAGGTTTTTGCTCAAATGTCTTCATATCAGAGAGGCCATCTCTGAGCTCCCTGTGAAGGAACAGTCCCACTCTTCCTTATCATTTTCTATCCTGCTTTTGCTGTTATATTTTTCTTCATAGCATTTATCACATGCCACCACCACCATGTATTAAGTAGTCCTTGGTTTATTTGTGGATTGCCTGTCTCCCACCACTAGTGTGTGAGCAGGCTTTTATCTGCTTTGCACATAGCCAATTTATGAAACTATATCTGATGTAGAATTTGCTCCACAAATAATTTTGAATAGATACATTAATTAATAGGAGCGAGGGGTCAGGAAGGTTTATCCATGGAAGTTTACAGATCTGCAAGTGTAGAGAATTAGAGCATTGATCAACAAATGTTTCTTAAGCATTTCTCACTTAGCATATCAGCTCCAGGGCAGAGGTGGCTTACAGAGGAGGCTCACGGGGATGTAGGTAGAGCTGTAGGTTGGAGGATTACATAATATGACCAATCCAACAGAGTCATCACACTATATGCAGCTCCTTCATGGAACCACAGGTCCGCAGCAGCCACAATGGAATAGAATTTCTTCATAAAATTTAGTTACAAAAAGCAACAATAACTTACTGAACATTGCAGGGTTTAGGCGGCACTTTGTTGGTGCTAAAATCCAGCATTTTGTAAAATGCAGGTATTTGTAAAGTCAGTTACTGACAGAGAAACAAGTCTGTATATGTTTGTTTCTGGGCTCTGTTCTCCTCCAGCACCTCTGCAGCGCTCTCTTCAGCTTGTTTCCCTGATGCCATCTTGTTAGAATTTCATAAGTGAGTCTGTCCTATTTCAATACACAGACACACACACACATTAACACATATGCATGAATGTACCCATGCAAACATATATACACATAAATTTCCTTTTATATGCATATACATTTCTCTTTATTTTAAGCATTGAATTTGTAGGTTTGTGTTTTAATATGGTTTTAAATGGAAAAGTTTTAAAGCTTTTCAAATTAAAGTTAATTTAAAATACATCTTAAAATGGCTCAGCGGTTGAGTGTCCACCTTTGGCTCAGGTCGTGATCCCGGGGTCCTAGGACCAAGTCACGCATCAGGCTCCCTGCAGGGAGCCTGCTTCTCCCACTGCCTCTATCTCTGCCTCCTTCTCTGTGTCTCTTATGAATAAATAAAATCTTTAAAATTTTTCTAAATAATATTTTACTTAATATATCATACACAGTGGCTCATGCCATCAAATATTTTCCTGGATTTTATGTTCTTTTGTGTATGCACACCCTGGTAAAAATATGCAGTTTCCAGGTGCCTGGGTAGCTCAGTTGGTTGAGCGTTAGCCTTCAGCGCAGGTCATGATCCTGGAGTCCTGGATTCAAGCCCCACGTCTGGCTCCCTGCTCAGCAAGGAGCCTGCTTCTCCCTCTCCCTCTGCCACTGCCCCTGCTTGTGAACTCACTCTATCAAATAAATAAATAAAATCTTTTAAAAAATATATTCAGTTTCCTTTTTCTCCCCACAAAAAAAGCTGCAGTGAAAATTCCTTAACAGAAGTTTCTGGTCCTATGCCTGATTATTTCCTTAAAACAGATAACCAAGGGATGCCTGGGTGGCTCAGTCGATTAAGTGTCTGCCTTTCAGCTCAGGTCATGATCTCAGGGTCCTGGGATTGAGCCCTGCATCGGGCTCCCTGCTCAGTGGAAAATCTGCTTCCCTCTCTCCCTCTGCTGCTCCCCCTGCTTGATCTCTCTCCCTCTGTATCAAATAAATAAAATCTTAAAAAAAAAAAAAAGTTGGGTCAGAGGAATCAAAAGAAATTGATTGTAAAATTCTGCAACATGTTGCCAATTTGCTTTCTACTTCAGGAATAATCAGATTGCTTTAATAAAAGAAAAAAACTAATTATCTTTAATTTGAGATTTTGTGCTTAGTGGCTCATTTTCCACAGGTAACTCTTTAATCCACTGGCATCTATTGGTGTACATTATAGCATGAGGTGACCATCCATCTTTTTTCCCCAGTAGTTGATTATTAGCGCATCGTTTTACTGACAATTATTTTTTTTGCACTGAATTGTTGAGCTGTATGCATCATAATAAAAACTCACTATCTTCTCTTTTGTCCATTTCTGGGCAGCGCACTCCATTTATTTCTTTAGTTTGTCAGTTGAGATTTTCTCAGCTGTCACAGAATTTTACTTACTGAAGCATGATGATTCGTATTACCTTTTGGCTGGGCAAGCCCCCCCACTATCCCCACCCAAATCCTTTTTGTAAAAACGTCTTTGGTACTCTAACTCATGTGTTCTTTTCTATAAAAGATTTATTTATTCATTTCAGAGAGAGAGAGGGCAACAGTGGGGGAAGGGCAGAGGAGGGAGAGGGAGAGAGCAAATCTCAAGCAGACTCCCCTCTGAGCATGAGCCCAATGCAGGGCTCCATCTCATAACCAGATCATGACCTGAGCCAAACCCAAAGTTGAACCCTTAACCAACTGCACTGGCTTCCACTTGGGATTATAATATTGAAGTTATAAAGTGATTCGGGCAGTATTCACACAGTTAACCACAATTAGCATCCCTTCCCTGTATGCCTTCCTCCTTTACCCTCTGTAATATTGTATACTTTAGATTTTCCCCCCAGTTCTTACACATTTGCTATTATTGTTGTCAAGGATAACCTTTAGTGTTGCACATTGTCGTTGCTATTGTGAATAAGATCACTGTTTCATCACATCCTGTAAATGATGATTGGTGGTACATAGGAAAGCAGTTTATCCATTCATCAAATATCTAGTACTTATTAGGTGCTGAGCAATTAGCAGGCACTGTGCTGAGCACATCCACTCTGCAAGGCACTAGGTGTCAATCGCTGTCTCAAGCAAGCACCATCCTTGCGTTATAATCCAGTGTGACAGACAAGCATCAAACAGCCAACCCAGCAAATAAATATTTATAATTTGTGATAAGTGTGCAAGAATATTGTCCACTTTAATAGGTGTTGCCAAATTCATATCTTCAACAACTAGGCATGAAAGTGACTTTACCCCACAACCTAGCCAGAGGAGTATGTCTTCAAATTTTTGATCATTGACAATTTGATGAGTAAGGAAAAAATGCCACACCTCGTGTGTCCATAAACAGTATATTGTCTACTTTTACTTGCCTTTCTTTTTTTTTTTTTTTTTGTCCTATGTCACTGGATCATACTTTTTTAAATGTTACTATTTTCTGCATTTATCCATTTGGATGCATGTGGGGGTAGTTCATAAATTTTCAATGCTGAGTAATATTTCATTATTTTAATGCATCCCAGAATAGGTACCCACTAATGGTGGACATTCGGATTATTTCCAGTTTTAAGCCCTAATGAAGAATGCTATTCCAGACAGTCCTGGGGATGTGTGGTTAGACACATGCAAAGGGGGCTGTGGAGTGGAAAGGTGAAATTCTAGGGGGGGACAAATTAAACAGTAATGTGTAAAGTCAAAGTAGCTGCATCATTTCACATCCCCACTGGCATCCTTGCCAATTTGATGATCCTCCACTATATATATTTTTTCTTTTTACAGCCAATCTGGTCGGTGTGGAATGGGTGCGGACTTTAACTTACAGTTCCCAGATTGATTATAGCACTCCGTCTGTTTATCTTTTTTGCACATATTGAATATTCAGATTCAAAATATCTGTTTATCTTTTGCCTTTGTTTTCTATAGGATTGTTTCTATATTCTTATACATTTGTGTAAGTTCATAAAAGCTAAAATGAATTCTTGGCTGGTTATGAGTATCACAAATATCTTTTCTTAGTTTTGTGTGTAGTTTTTTTCTTTCCATTTTATTTATGCCAACTTTTAATGTATAGAAATTCTTAAATTTTAATTTAATCAAATATATTCATCTATTCTTTCTAGATTGTATTCTTTGTTCTTTATTTTTTTTTAAGATTTTTATTTAGTTAGTTGAGAGAGAGAGAGAGCACGAGCAGTGGGGGGGGGCAGAGAACGAGGGAGAGGGAGAAGCAGACTCCCCACTGAGCAGGGAGTCCTATGTGGGGCTTGATCCCAGGACCTTGAGATCATGATCTGAGCTGAGGGCAGATGCATAGCCAACCAACTGAGCCACCCAGGTGCTCCTGTGATTTATTTTAATCTATCAAGGTAACAAAAATATTCTCCTAGATTGTCTTCTAAAATTCTTCATATTTTTGCCTCTCGTGGACTTTAATCCATCTGCAGGTGCTTTTCATGTTTCTTTGGGTGGCATTAGACAGGGGTTTACTTTTAATTTATTTTCTAAGTGAATAACAAACTGTCCTGACATCCTTTGTTGAAAAATCCCTCTTTTCTCCTCAGTCCTATGATGCCCAAACTTTGGCCTTCATGTTTCTGGGTTCTCTGTTGACATCCACTGGTCAATTTTTGGATACTTACATCATGAACATGATACTTTAATTGCTACAACATTATGATAAGTCTCAATATCTGGTACTGCAAGTCTTTCTATTTTGTTCTTCTTTAAGAATATCTTATGTATTTTTGAGCCTTTGCCCTTCCATATAAATTTTAGAATCATTTTGAATTCCACTGGGGGTAAAAATACTCAGAGATTTGAGAACTTTACTGTAGCAATTTTTTCCTTTCCATAACATGGTATATAACCCTCTATCTATGTAGGCCTTATTTGATTATTTTAAATTAAATCCCATTATTTTCTCCACTAAATTCATTTCTTTCTGTTTGTTATGGGTACATAGAAATGCAACCGACATTTTATTTTGATTTTATAACCAGCATCCTTGCTAAATTATTATTAATTTTAGTAATTTTTCTGTGGAGATTTTTGGATATTCCACATAGATAATCATTGAAAAATAATGAAAGTATTTCTTCCTTTCCACACTTTATCACTTTCAGTGTGTTTTTGTGTTTGTCCTATTAATTTGGTTAGAATTTTAGAATGGTGTTGAATAAATTTGATGGTAACTGGCATCCTGGTCTTTAAACAAATGCTCCCGAACCTTTTACCATTGAGCAGGATGTTTGCTTTAGGTATTTTTGGTTTTGTTTCTTGTACATATTCTACATAGTGATTACGAAAGTTTATTTTTACTCTCAGGGGGTTTTTAAATGAAAACATACTGAATTTTATCAATGCTGTTTCATCTCAATGGAATGATTATATGTTTTTTAAAAGCTATAAATGTGAATTACATCAGTTGAGGTGATATTGTTAAACTATCCTTGGATTTATGGGGAAAATTCAAATTGTTGTCAATTTGAATTATTTTTTTCTATACATTGTTGAATTTGATTTGCTATATCATGTGTAGGCATTTCTCTCCCTGCTAATGAGTGAGATTTACCAGTTACTTACCTTTACCCACCAACTACATTGGTTTTGGTATCAAAGTTATGTCATCCTCATAAACTGAGTTAGGAGTGTTTGTAATGTTCTGTTCTCTGGAAGAGATAAGAAATTTTTAAATTCTTTCTTCCACAAATATTTTATAAAATGCCCCAGTGTAGGCATCTGGGCCCATTGCTTTCCTTGTGAAAAGATTTTTAATTATAGTTCCATTTATTGACTTTTTCTCCTTTTTCTTGAGTCAGTTCTGGTAAAGATGTATTTTCAGAAATACATCAATTCCATTTCAGATTTTTTATAGCTTTAAACTTCATAACATATTAACTTTTAATTTCTGCAATATCTTTGTCCCATTTCCTATTCTTCATATTGCTCATTTGGACTTTTTCTCTCTCTGTTTCTTTAAGTTTATAAGAATTGCTATCCTTTCTTAGTCTTTTCAGAAAACAAACTTTTGACTTAATTGATCCTCTTTATTGTATATTTGTTTTTAATTTCTTTCTGCTCCTATTTTTTTTCCTTCTACATGCTTTGGATTTATTCTGCTTTTTATTTTTTGCTAAATACTTAAATTGAATGGATAGCACATTAATTTTCAGACTATTTTTAATAAAGCATTTATTACTATATATTCCTCCATGAGGACTACTATATTCTGTTCAGTAGTATTTTTTTAAAGATTTTATTCATGAGAGATCTATAGAGAGAGGCAGAGACATAGGCAGAGGGAGTCCCATGCAGGGAGCCTGATGTGGGACTCGATCCCAAGACCCTGGGATCACGCCCTGAGCTGAAGGCAGATGCTCAATCACTGACCCACCCACCCAAGTGTCCCTTGTTCAGTAGTATTTTCATATTATTCTTTAACTATACATATTTTCCATTATAATATATTCTTAGATCCTTGTGTTAGTGGAAATATTTTTAATTTCCAAACTGATGTTGTCTTAGTTATCTTTTTAAATTTCTTTGTAAATTGATTTTATTAGGCCAGCCCGGATGGCTCAGCAGTTTAGGGCCACCTTCAGCCCAGGGTGTGATCCTGGAGACCGGGTATGGAGTCCCGCATTGGACTCCCTGCATGGAGCCTGCTTCTCCCTCTGCCTGTGTCTCTGCCTCTCTCTGTGTGTGTCTCTCATGAATGAATAAATAAAATCTTTGAAAAAATAAAAATAAATTGATTTTATTATAGTAATTGACTATAGTTATATGGTAGTAGGTCTTTGAAATTTGCTGAAGCTACCTTCAGGTTTTCTCATAAAATCTTATTTCTAAGTATTCAATATGTGCATAAAAAGAATTTGTACCATCTAGTTGTTGCATACTGTGTTACATTTCAAGTTTGTTAGTTGTATGAGCTATTCAAATTGTCTCTATCTTTGCTGATTTCTTTTAATCTGCTTGCTCTGTTGACTGCTGAACATGTAAAAAATAGATCACTGATGATAGATTTGTAAATAATGCCATAGACTTATACCATGCTTTTCATTGTGTATTCTGAGATATGTTGTGAAATGTGGTCAAGTTCACAATTTTTAGCTCTTTCTGATGAGTTAAAGTGCTTATCATTTTATAGTGACCTTATCACTACTGTTTTTTTTTACCTTCAGCTCTCTTTCATATATAGAATCTACACAGCAAAACCAGCTTTGTTTTCACTTTCAAACTTTTCAGTGTATTTTATTACTTTTTAAGGATTTTGTTTATTTTTTTTTTTTTAGTATGAGCAGGGGGAGAGGCGGAGGGGAGAGAGAGAGAAAGAGAGACAGAGAGAGAGAGAATCTCAAGCAGACTCCACACTGAGCATGAGCCCAATACAGGGATCAATCTCACAACCCTAAGATCATGACCTGAGCCAGGCCCAAGAATCAGATACTCAGCCTAGAGCCACCCAGGCACCCCTCATTTCAGTGTACTTTAGAAATGTCTTTCTTTTTACTTACCCTAAAAATCGTTATCAGAACTAGAAAGCATGTCCCCTGTCTAACATTTTTCTCTGACTACTTTTAAGATTATTCTTGGTTTAATGATTTATCTTTAAGTTTATTGGTTTTTCTATTCTGTTATCTACATTATGCTATTAATATCCTCCAATGGCTGTTTCGGTTTTCAATGTTGCGTTTTCCACTTCTAGAATTTTCATTTTGTGTGTGCGGTTTCTATTTCTCTGCTAAGATTTTATTTGCGGGATCCCTGGGTAGCGCAGCAGTTTGGCGCCTGCCTTTGGCCCAGGGCGCGATCCTGGAGACCCAGGATCGAGTCCCATGTTGGGCTCCCGGTGCATGGAGCCTGCTTCTCCCTCTGCCTGTGTCTCTGCCTCTCTCTCTCTCTCTCTCTGTGTGACTATCATAAATAAATAAAAATTTAAAAAAAACTGTTAAGATTTTATTTGCATTCATTGCTGGCATATTTACCTTTCCATCATTGAGAAAAGTTATAAGGGCTATAATAATAGAACTGTTAGCTATTTCTTTTTGGCCCCTTTCCTTTCTTCGGATCTGCCTTTCCAACCATCTAAAAGGCTAAAAACTTCAGCTAGTGAGAGAACAGAGGTGAGGCAGAGTGAGAAAGAGAGAAGCATTCCTAATCACACCTCAAGTTTCAGTTCAAATCCAAATTTGCAGTAGAAGAAGCTTTAAATTGGATACAAAGGTCAAGGGAGGCCTCTCTGAGAGGATGACATTTCACCCAAGACCTGGGTGAAAGGCACAGTTCTATTAACCTGACACTAAATGTTTGGATTCCCACCCTAAGATTTACCTTAGAGGGATAACTGTGTGGCTCAGCAGTTGAGCATCTGCCTTCAGCTCAGATCACAATCCCAGGGTCCTGGGATCAAGTCCTATCCTGGGATCCCCACAAGGATCCTGCTTCTCCCTCTGTCTATGTCTCTGCCTCTCTCTCTGTGTCTCTCATGAATAAATAAATAGATAATCTTTAAAAAAAAGATTTACCTTAGATTTTTTTTCTTTATGTTTTCCTCCTTGTCTCCAAACAGCTCTTGTTTTAACCATTTGACCAGCCTGTGTTTGCAAATGTGTTTCAGGTGGTGGCCCAGGCGGTGTTATTCATGTGTATGAACACGGCTGGAATCTTCATCAGTTACCTGTCAGATCGGGCCCAGCGCCAAGCCTTCCTAGAGACTCGGAGGTGTGTGGAGGCCAGGCTGCGCCTGGAGACGGAAAACCAGAGACAGGTACCAGTTGGAAAGGCCTTGTGTCTGAGCTACTTGGAGCTTTTTTTCCTTCCCAAACACCTCCTGACCTCAAGTGTATCCTTAAAGTTTGTATCATGGATCCCAGAGTCTAAAATAGTTACATTAGACTTATAGCTCAAAGCCGGTTGATCTTGTTTTCCACATTCAGTTAAATGCTGTCTACAAGAAATAAAACGATTGGTCACAATGGGCTTTTCTGACACTTTGGCTGATATCTATGTTTGTGAACAAGGCCATGGTTCTTGAAAACCGTTAACATTCTCATTTTTTACCATCTTTTTTTGAAACTGGGTATTGTTATTTCAAATGAATATTTTCATTATTTCAAATCAATTGTTATTTGAAACTGGGTATTGTTATTTCAAATCAATATTTTCATTACAATCTGCATTAGCCAATGCAGATTGTAGTAAGCTTATGGAAGAATCCTGAACAGGTTGAGTTCCTAATACTTCATCCTGATTCTCAGAAGAGATTACAGTACACAACAAATTTTATGGGACAGGATACCAATCCTAGGACAGGGGATGTAGTAGGGAAAGCAGAGGTTGGGTTGGGTTGAGGGCCATGAGTTTCCAGTTTGAAGAGATTGAAATGAAGTTTCTTGGACATCCTGATTGGGTCGATATTATAAGGATTTTAAAAATAGTTTTGGCCCTAATTTATATGTTTCCCCATAATGAAATTAGCTTTTGAAAAATATTTGCCCCATGAAAATTGTTCATATAGTATTAAAAAGTCATGCATATCTTTGCCTCTGAAGGCCTTTTTCAAAGAGGAATAACAGGAATATATAGAAAATTGGTTATGGAATCAACATATAATCTCTTAAATTTATATGTTCTTGGGAATTCTATGTTCAATAGATGTACTAGTTCTATCATCTCAGGCACTCTTAAAAATGTTACATCTGGGGATCCCTGGGTGGCGCAGCGGTTTAGCGCCTGCCCTTGGCCCAGGGCGTGATCCTTGAGACCCGGGATCGAATCCCACATCGGGCTCCTGGTGCATGGAGCCTGCTTCTCCCTCTGCCTGTGTCTCTGCCTCTCTCTCTCTCTCTCTCTCTCTCTCTCTGTGACTATCATAAATGAATTTAAAAAAATGTTACATCTGTGGATACCCACTTGTTATATTAAGCTTGATACAATAATAGTTTGTGAAATTATAAAAAAGCGCTGCATTTTCTTCATCTTAACTTGATCAAATTGACACTAAAACATGGATCTTTGAAGTGAGTAAAACTGGCTTGGCGTGATCATGGGTGAGGCAGGTAGGTGCAACCAGCTGAAGTTCCAATCCCACTGCCATATGTCATTGCCAGGGGCACAGAGGAAACTACTGAATTTCCAGGCCTCACATGGACTTCACAGGAATCAGAAGGAGGAAATTTCTAAATGAATGTCTAGAACAATTATGCAAGCTCATAAAAGATTTATTATAGCTGTCCTGAATATCCCTGTAAAATAATTTAGAAAAATAACTTGAAATCACCTTGTGCACTCAACAGGAGTATCTCCCAGGACGATATGTTGTGTTCCTCCACAAAACAGAGCAGTTGCCAGCCGGGCCCATCACTCTTTCCATGGGATGCATGCCAGTTCAGAGAATACTGCTGCATTAATAATTTATTCGACTGTTTTTGATGCTCTGTTGCAAAGAGAACTGCAATTGGGGGTGAGATGTCTGGGAAGCTCAGGCTCAAATTTACTGTTTATGAAATATTAGAAATACTGAAAATGCTTGCTTTATCCTACCTATAAGACTTTCCTTCTTTTCTCATCCTTCAAGTTGAGTGTCTTGGAGTCACAGTAAGGACTATAGTCATCCCACATGGTAGAGGGACATTCCTTTGTCCTTTATAAGCTTTATTTTTATAAGCTGGTGGAAGGAGGAAGAAAAGAATCCTATACAAAGAGAAGAAAAAGTGACAGCTGGAATGTAATGTATAGTCACTGGAATTAATCCATAGCCATCTTACCTCCTAGTTGGGTCACCAAAGCCACTGAACCCTCTGCCCTGGTTCCTCAGCCCTACACGTGGAAAGATCTTTCTTTCCAGCTTTGTGTTTGCCTCAAGTAAAATAATGTGTATAAATCAATATGGAATTATAAGTCAGCAGGTGCCTGGGTAGCACAGTCATTTGAGCGACCGACTCAGGTTTCAGCTCAGGTCTGATTTCAGGGTCATGAGATCAAGCCTCACATTGGGTTCCACACTCAGCATGGATTCTGCTTGGGTTCCTCTCTAACTCTCCCTCTGCCCTGCCCCTTCTCTCTCTCTCTCTCTCTCTCTCTCTCTCTCTCTCTCTCTCTCTCCATAATAAATAAAATCTTTAACAATTTATAAGTCAGCTCATTAAAAGAAAAGCAGTCTTTGGTGCAACATTCTTTGTTCTAAATTTACAGCAAAATATGCGATAGGTTGTTACAGTCCTGTGCCCACCATTCTAATAATGTATTTATGGTATATTGACCACCTCCTGGCCCCAGAGGCAGTAGCTAAAATAGCTGGCTCTGTATCACTCAATGTTAACATTTGGTCTTGGCTTCAAGTCTCCATTGTCCCTGAGAACTTCCTGAGAACCTAGGTGGTCTATGGGCAGAGAAGGCTTTCCAATCAGACTGCTCAGGATTTGACATCTTTGTTTTTTTTTTTTTTTTTTTTTTTTTCTTTTTTTTTTTTTTTTTTTTTTATTGGTGTTCAATTTACTAACATACAGAATAATACCCAGTGCCCGTCACCCATTCACTCCCACCCCCCGCCCTCCTCCCCTTCTACCACCCCTAGTTCGTTTCCCAGAGTTAGCAGTCTTTACGTTCTGTCTCCCTTTCTGATATTTCCCACACATTTCTTCTCCCTTCCCTTATTTTCCCTTTCACTATTATTTATATTCCCCAAATGAATGAGAACATATAATGTTTGTCCTTCTCCGACTGACTTACTTCACTCAGCATAATACCCTCCAGTTCCATCCACGTTGAAGCAAATGGTGGGTATTTGTCATTTCTAATAGCTGAGTAATATTCCATTGTATACATAAACCACATCTTCTTTATCCATTCATCTTTCGTTGGACACCGAGGCTCCATCCACAGTTTGGCTATAGTGGCCATTGCTGCTAGAAACATCGGGGTGCAGGTGTCCCGGCATTTCATTGCATTTGTATCTTTGGGGTAAATCCCCAACAGTGCAATTGCTGGGTCGTAGGGCAGGTATATTTTTAACTGTTTGAGGAACCTCCACACAGTTTTCCAGAGTGGCTGCACCAGTTCACATTCCCACCAACAGTGTAAGAGGGTTCCCTTTTCTCCGCATCCTCTCCAACATTTGTTGTTTCCTGCCTTGTTAATTTTCCCCATTCTCACTGGTGTGAGGTGGTATCTCATTGTAGTTTTGATTTGTATTTCCCTGATGGCAAGTGATGCAGAGCATTTTCTCATATGCATGTTGGCCATGTCTATGTCTTCCTCTGTGAGATTTCTGTTCATGTCTTTTGCCCATTTCATGATTGGATTGTTTCTTTCTTTGGTGTTGAGTTTAATAAGTTCTTTATAGATCTTGGAAACTAGCCCTTTATCTGATATGTCATTTGCAAATATCTTCTCCCATTCTGTAGGTTGTCTTTGAGTTTTGTTGACTGTATCCTTTGCTGTGCAAAAGCTTCTTATCTTGATGAAGTCCCAATAGTTCATTTTTGCTTTTGTTTCTTTTGCCTTTGTGGATGTATCTTGCAAGAAGTTACTATGGCCGAGTTCAAAAAGGGTGTTGCCTGTGTTCTTCTCTAGGATTTTGATGGAATCTTGTCTCACATTTAGATCTTTCATCCATTTTGAGTTTATCTTTGTGTATGGTGAAAGAGAGTGGTCTAGTTTCATTCTTCTGCATGTGGATGTCCAATTTTCCCAGCACCATTTATTGAAGAGACTGTCTTTCTTCCAATGGATAGTCTTTCCTCCTTTATCGAATATTAGTTGCCCATAAAGTTCAGGGTCCACTTCTGGATTCTCTATTCTGTTCCACTGATCTATGTGTCTGTTTTTGTGCCAGTACCACACTGTCTTGATGACCACAGCTTTGTAGTACAACCTGAAATCTGGCATTGTGATGCCCCCAGATATGGTTTTCTTTTTTAAAATTCCCCTGGCTATTCGGGGTCTTTTCTGATTCCACACAAATCTTAAAATAATTTGTTCTAACTCTCTGAAGAAAGTCCATGGTATTTTGATAGGGATTGCATTAAACGTGTATATTGCCCTGGGTAACGTTGACATTTTCACAATATTAATTCTGCCAATCCATGAGCATGGAATATTTTTCCATCTCTTTGTGTCTTCCTCAATTTCTTTCAGAAGTGTTCTATAGTTTTGAGGGTATAGATCCTTTACATCTTTGGTGAGGTTTATTCCTAGGTATCTTATGCTTTTGGGTGCAATTGTAAATGGGATTGACTCCTTAATTTCTCTTTCTTCAGTCTCATTGTTAGTGTATAGAAATGCCACTGACTTCTGGGCATTGATTTTGTATCCTGCCACGCTACCGAATTGCTGTATGAGTTCTAGCAATCTTGGGGTGGAGACTTTTGGGTTTTCTATGTAGAGTATCATGTCATCGGCGAAGAGAGAGAGTTTGACTTCTTCTTTGCCAATTTGAATGCCTTTAATGTCTTTTTGTTGTCTGATTGCTGAGGCTAGGACTTCCAGTACTATGTTGAATAGCAGTGGTGAGAGTGGACATCCCTGTCTTGTTCCTGATCTTAGGGGAAAGGCTCCCAGTGCTTCCCCATTGAGAATGATATTTGCTGTGGGCTTTTCATAGATGGCTTTTAAGATGTCGAGGAATGTTCCCTCTATCCCTACACTCTGCAGAGTTTTAATCAGGAATGGATGCTGTATTTTGTCAAATGCTTTCTCTGCATCCAATGAGAGGATCATATGGTTCTTGGTTTTTCTCTTGCTGATATGATGAATCACATTGATTGTTTTACGGGTGTTGAACCAGCCTTGTGTCCCAGGGATAAATCCTACTTGGTCATGGTGAATAATTTTCTTAATGTACTGTTGGATCCTATTGGCCAGTATCTTGTTGAGAATTTTTGCATCCATGTTCATCAGGGATATTGGTCTGTAATTCTCCTTTTTGGCGGGGTCTTTGTCTGGCTTTGGAATTAAGGTGATGCTGGCTTCATAGAACGAATTTGGAAGTACTCCATCTCTTTCTATCTTTCCAAACAGCTTTAGGAGAATAGGTATGATTTCTTCTTTAAACGTTTGATAAAATTCTCCTGGGAAGCCATCTGGCCCTGGACTCTTGTGTCTTGGGAGGTTTTTGATGACTGCTTCAATTTCCTCCCTGGTTATTGGCCTGTTCAGGTTTTCTATTTCTTCCTGTTCCAGTTTTGGTAGTTTGTGGCTTTCCAGGAATGCGTCCATTTCTTCTAGATTGCCTAATTTATTGGCATATAGCTGTTCATAATATGTTTTTAAAATCGTTTGTATTTCCTTGGTGTTGGTAGTGATCTCTCCTTTCTCATTCATGATTTTATTAATTTGAGTCTTCTCTCTCTTCTTTTTAATAAGGCTGGCTAATGGTTTATCTATCTTATTAATTCTTTCAAAGAACCAACTCCTGGTTCTGTTGATCTGTTCCACAGTTCTTCTGGTCTCGATTTCGTTGAGTTCTGCTCGAATCTTTATTAACTCCCTTCTTCTCTTGGGTGTAGGATCTATTTGCTGTTTTTTCTCTAGCTCCTTTATGTGTAAGGTTAGCTTTTGTATTTGAGTTCTTTCCAGTTTTTGAATGGATGCTTGTATTGCGATGTATTTCCCCCTTAGGACTGCTTTTGCTGCATCCCAAAGATTTTGAACGGTTGTATCTTCATTCTCATTAGTTTCCATGAATCTTTTTAATTCTTCCTTAATTTCCTGGTTGACCCTTTTATCTTTTAGCAGGATGGTCCTTAACCTCCACGTGTTTGAGGTCCTTCCAAACTTCTTGTTGTGATTTAGTTCTAATTTCAAGGCATTATGGTCCGAGAATATGCAGGGGACAATCCCAATCTTTTGGTATCGGTTCAGACCCGATTTGTGACCCAATATGTGGTCTATTCTGGAGAAAGTTCCATGTGCGCTTGAGAAGAATGTGTATTCAGTTGAGTTTGGATGTAAAGTTCTGTAGAGATCTGTGAAATCCATCTGGTCCAGTGTATCATTTAAAGCTCTCGTTTCTTTGGAGATGTTTTGCTTAGAAGACCTATCGAGTATAGAAAGAGCTAGATTGAAGTCACCAAGTATAAGTGTATTATTATCTAAGTATTTCTTCACTTTGGTTAATAATTGATTTATATATTTGGCAGCTCCCACATTCGGAGCATATATATTGAGGATTGTTAAGTCCTCTTGTTGAATAGATCCTTTAAGTATGATATAGTGTCCCTCTTCATCTCTCACTACAGTCTTTGGGGTAAATTTTAGTTTATCTGATATAAGGATGGCTACCCCTGCTTTCTTTTGAGGACCATTCGAATGGTAAATGGTTCTCCAACCTTTTATTTTCAGGCTGTAGGTGTCCTTCTGTCTAAAATGAGTCTCTTGTAGACAGCAAATAGATGGGTCCTGCTTTTTTATCCAGTCTGAAACCCTGCGCCTTTTGATGGGGTCATTAAGCCCGTTCACATTCAGAGTTACTATTGAGAGATATGAGTTTAGTGTCATCATGATATCTATTCAGTCTTTGTTTTTGTGGACTGTTCCACTGAACTTCTTCTTAAAGGGGAATTTTAAGAGGCCCCCTTAAAATTTCTTGCAGAGCTGGTTTGGAGGTCACATATTCTTTTAGTTGCTGCCTGTCTTGGAAGCTCTTTATCTCTCCTTCCATTTTGAATGAGAGCCTTGCTGGATAAAGTATTCTTGGTTGCATGTTCTTCTCATTTAGGACCCTGAATATATCCTGCCAGCCCTTTCTGGCCTGCCAGGTCTCTGTGGAGAGGTCTGCTGTTACCCTAATACTCCTCCCCATAAAAGTCAGGGATTTCTTGTCTCTTGCTGCTTTAAGGATCTTCTCCTTATCTTTGGAATTTGCAAGCTTCACAATTAAATGTCGAGGTGTTGAACGGTTTTTATTGATTTTAGGGGGGGATCTCTCTATTTCCTGGATCTGAATGCCTGTTTCCCTTCCCAGATTAGGAAAGTTTTCAGCTAGAATTTGTTCAAATACATATTCTGGCCCTCTGTCCCTTTCGGCGCCCTCGGGAACCCCAATTAAACGTAGGTTTTTCTTCCTCAGGCTGTCGTTTATTTCCCTTAATCTATCTTCATGGTCTTTTAATTGTTTGTCTCTTTTTTCCTCAGTTTCCCTCTTTGCTATTAACTTGTCTTCTAGGTCACTCACTCGTTCTTCCACCTCGTTAACCCTCGTCGTTAGGACTTCTAGTTTGGATTGCATCTCATTCAATTGATTTTTAATTTCTGCCTGATTAGCTCTAAATTCTGCAGTCATGAAGTCTCTTGAGTCCTTTATACTTTTTTCTAGAGCCACCAGTAGCTGTATAATAGTGCTTCTGAATTGGCTTTCTGACATTGAATTGTAATCCAGATTTTGTAACTCTGTGGGAGAGAGGACTGTTTCTGATTCTTTCTTTTGAGGTGAGGTTTTCCTTCTAGTCATTTTGCTCAGTGCAGAGTGGCCAAAAGCAAGTTGTATTGGGAAAAAGAGAAAAAGAGAGGAGAGAAAGAAGGAAAGAAAAGAGAAAGAGAAAAAAAAAGGGAAGAAAAAGAAAAAAAAAACGAAAAAAAAAAAAAAGAAGAAGAAAAAGAGAAAGAAAAAGAAAGGAGAAAAAAAGGGGGTGGGGGAAGGAAACCAATCAAAAAGCAAAACAAAACAAAAACAAAAACAAAAACAAAAACAAACAAACAAAAAAAGAACCACCGGGGAGTATCTTCTGATTCTGTGTTCTTTAAGTCCCTTGGCTTCTCCTGGAAGTTGTCAGTCTAGCTGGTGTTCTGGGGGAGGGGCCTGTTGTGCTGATTTTCAGGTGTTAGCAGTTGGGGGAGCTGCTGTGCCCCTGCCTGGTGCAGGGCTCAGTGGGGGTTGTTTACCCCGTGAGGCCGCAGGAGGAACAGCCCCAGTGGCGGGGCAGCTCTGGAAACCTGGATTCAGCTCCGGCAGGAACTCCGTCTGCAGGGCCTGGAGGCTCCGGGCGGGGCCGCTGATCTGCTCAGCTCGGGGCAGGAGCGTCCTCGGTGTCCTGGGCCCTCCCGGCCTCTGCCTGTCCCGGGGGAGGCGGGATCCTGGGCTGTGTCCCGGCGCCCTGTGCCCCGGAGCCTGCGCTGGTGGATTCGCGCTCCCGGGCCGCGCAGCCCCCTCCGCGGAGCCGCCGCCCGAGCCCCTCCGAGCTGCTCCTGGAACCGCGCAGCCCCCTCCGCACGGAGCCTCTTCCTCTGCCCGAGCCCCTCCGAGCTGCTCCCGGGGCCGCGCAGCCCCCTCCGCGGAGCCGCCGCCCGAGCCCCTTCAGCTGCTCCGGGTCCCGCCGGGTCCCGCCGTGCGCGCTGCAGCCCTTAGGGAGCTCGGCGCACTCTCCTGGGCGCGCAGTTGCTGTTACTGTCCCCGGGAGCCCGAGGGCATCCCCGCCCTCCTGGGTCCTGCTCCACCTCCCTGCGAGCCCCTTTCCGCCTGGGAAGGTCGGTGCAGCTCCTGCTCCTCCGGGACGGGGCTCTCCTGTCCTGGGGACACTCGCCCCGGCCTCAGCCCGGCTCCTCGCGGGGCCCCTCCCCCTTGGAGGCCTTTGTTCCTTTACTTCTTTTTCCCCGTCTTCCTACCTTGATAGAAGCGCGAACTCTTCTCACTGTTGCATTCCAGCTGGTCTCTCTTTAAATCTCAGGCCGAATTCATAGATTTTCAGGATAATTTGAAGGTTTTCTAGGTAGTTTGGTGGAGACAGGTGATTTGGAGACCCTACTCTTCCGCCATCTTGCTCCTCCCCCCAGGATTTGACATCTTTGGTGAATTAGTTACTCTCTTAATGAGTTCGAGCAAGCTCTGAGCTGTGGTTTCTGCATCTGTGGCATGGGGATAATACCCTTCCTGAGGAGGCACCTTAATGAGAAGTACTATGTGTAGTATTCTTGCTGCTCAATGAAGAGTTTCTATTAGCATGATTGTGCATAATAATTTCTGTGAGTCAGCCAACATGGCTCAGTCCCAGGAGGACTCCTATGGGAACATATCATGGACTGGTTTGTCTCAGTGGAAACCCCATGTGAAAGTTACTCATTTGGTGGGAAATCGGGATGGTGGTCTGCCTTAGGATTCCAGCAGCCAGAGCTCAGCATTAGGTTCCATGTCTGTTAAAATATCACGTGTCATTAACAAATCTAATCTCATTTACCTCTTATCAGAGCTAATTATAATACTGTAACTTAGAAATTCTATACCATGCAAAGGAGACACTAGAAGGTCCTAAGTGACAGCAGGTCCTTTTTCCTTGGGAAACTATCCCAGAGGACACTAAACTATATATTTTTTTATACTTACAAAATGCAGAATCAAGAGGTCTCATTCCAAATAAACGTTCAAGTTTTGTGGGACTTTTCAAGAGCTGGCTTTAACTCATGGTAGGATACACAGGAAGTGTTTAAATGACTTAATTTGTTCAATCATGAATTAATTTATTTGAAGATCAATTATGTGCCATGAACTTTGCTGCACATTGGAAACATAACGGTGACTAGCAGTTGGTTCCTAGTCCTTCAGAATTTACAGGTATGGAAAGGGATGGTTACACAGGTGCCTCGAGCAATAACATATGGGTGGTCAAATCTAGAAACAGGCTGATGGAAGGCTACATAAAAGAAATGATGCCTGAGTTGACATGTGAGTAGAATTTAGCTCAGTAGAGAAGCAGTGAAGAATACCATGTAAGAATGCCACACAAACATCCTGAAAGAAGGGAGAACACAGTTTGTTGGGACAGTTATGAGCACTCCTATGATGACTTCTCCCATCATTCCTTTATTTACTCATCCATCCATTCATCCATTCATGGTGGGGTTACAGAGACCAGTTAGTCTCAGTCTGTACTCTGGATTGGGCCTGGAGGATGAGTAGAACTTTAATTATTAGAAGAGAGGGAAGAAAGAATTAGTGAAGATACTGAGGATAATATATATATATATATATATATATATATATATATATATATGATGTGATGAAGGACAGCAACATGCAGAAGTAGGCATTTTCGACACCCCCTAGCAAAGTTGTGTACTTCCTCCAATGGCATACCACTGTGCTCACTTTTCCGTTCAATATATATTTATTGAATGTTAACTATATGCTGATGGTGCTCGATGTGCTATGCATGCCAAAATGAAGAAAATCCATTACACCTAAGGAGCACTGAACCTCGGCCATTGCATACCTGTTACCCTGTTAGGGTAACTGACCCCTTAAGAGTAACCCATGGCTCATTCCTCCATGTAGCCCACCAAGAGTGCCTGAAAACCAGCATGGAATATATGGTTATAAAATGACTGAGATTGTCAGTGTTTAATAGTGGTTACCAATAATTTTTCCAAAGAAAGTTGCCAAGCAGTAGCTAGAGGCTAACTGGCACATGAGCCCTTCTCCTTCTTGCTTGGCAGGTCCTACAGCACAATGAGATGCTTGAGGTCTGGGGAAGGAGGTTTTTTCCTTGGATAACCTAAGGTTGCATGTGTAGGTCTCCAGTTTAGAGCAAGTAGGCAGGACAAATGAGCAAATGTTAATACTTCGTGATCAATGTCTCTTCAAACTAGGTTTTTAACAAAGCTTCTTAAAGATGGCTCTCAACATCTTTTCCTCCCATAGCAGCTGGCACAATGGCAGGCAGGAACTACTGAATGGGTCCAAATGTTGAAGTGTTTCATTTAGATAATTGGCATCAAGAGGTTGAGCACATGTTGGCTCTTTCCTTTGGAGAGGCAAGGGCACTTTCTCTTTAGCTGTAACTAGCCCAGCTCGTGCTAAACATCTCCTAGCTGGTCTCTTGGTCTCCAGCTCCTCTTCCTCCAGTCTGTTTTCCCTTCCAAATTCTGGTCTGGTTCAGAGCCAGTATAGGATAGGGGTTAAGAGCCAAACTTTCAACTTCTGGAAGATCTGTATTTCAATCCTGTTTTCTGTGCTTCCTGGCTGTGGAAATGTAGGTAAACTACTGCCTCTGGAGACCTTGATGTTGTGGGTGTAAGATGAACATGATGATGCTGCCTTCCTCCAAGGGTGGTGAGAATTAAGGATGAACACTTATTAGCCTGAGGCAGAGGATAATTCAAGCTATATTAAAGAGGATGCTGTGATTTTAATGACATTGATGTTACTTTTCCCTGCAAGAGTGGCCACATTCCCTCCAAGATAAAATCCAAACCCCCACACAAGGCCCAATAGGCCCTCCACCTTCTAGCACCCATCATCTCTCCCCAGACTCCTCCCCCCTCCCTCTCCACTCTTGTAATATCGTAATATGACCATCAGATCCCTGAATTGCTTTTTGACTGCCTTGTACTCTGTGATTCTCCAAGCCTGGAAAACCCACCTCCCTTCTACTGTCTTCACCCCGAAAATTCTACACCAATATCCCTTCCTCCATGAGGCTTGCTTTCATCTTTCCAGGTCGAATGGAAATGCTTTGCTCCTGCTTCCAGCATGTCTTAAAGTTAACTCTGTTATAGAGCCTGTCACACTTGATGACATTTGCTAGTCTGAGTTGCTCTCTGTCCTCCACAGCCAGTATGGACCACTTAAAGGCACCTGCTCTTTCCAATTCATCTGGTTCTCTGGCATTTATCCAGCACAATGGCTGGAATATAAGATCTTCTGATTAATGTCTATTTAACTCAGTTATATTGAATTCAAACTTTGGCTCCTGGTCTTCCTTCTGCCCACATGAGGGTTATGTTGTAATAACTGTCCTATGTAAAAGTAAAGGGACCTGTGCCTCCCATGACCCCCATTAAAAATGGTGGGGAGAGGAGTTGTATCCAATTCAGGATAGACTGGGACAGGCCTAACACATGTCTTCTACAGATTTGTTAGGACATTTTCCATCTAGAAGCTGAATCTTAGAACATCTGTCTTTGGGGAGCTGAATTCTAATTATTGTAGTTACTATAATCCCACTTGTCCCAAATGATGCAATGGCCTATGTTTATTTTAAATATTAAAATGCATTAATTGTTTTTCTTTTAGTTTGAGAATTATTGAAACCTGCTTATGGTAATCATGGCATTTTGAGGTGTCTCAGAAGCTCTGGGGGCACTGAAATAAAGTTTCTGATGATGCCATATGTTACAGCAGCAGGAAGATTATTATTAAATGTAGCAGATGTTTTAGCTGTATTAAAGCAATTCTGCTTAACTTAAACATCTTCTTTAGACAACATTGATGTGAACTCTCGGTTTGGACAATAGTTTGGGTGAGAAAGATAGGATTCCTACTGATTTCTGAGTTAAGTTTGATTCACATTTGTGCCCTACAGAATCTAGGGAAATGTTTTTATTTATTTTTTTAAGATTTTATTAATTTATTTGAGAAAGAAAAAGAGAGAGAGCGTGCACATGAGCAGGGGGAGGCGCAGAAGGAGAAGCAGGCTCCCCACTGAGCAGGAAGCCCAATTCAGGACTCAATCCCAGGACCTTGGGATCATGAACTGAGCTGAAAGCAGACACTTAACCAATTGAGCCACCCAGGCACCCGGGAATTGTTTTTAAAGTTACAGATAGGGCAGCCCGGGTGGCTTAGCAGTTTAGCGCCGCCTTCAGCCCAGGGCCTGATCCTGGAGACCTGGGATCGGGTCCCACATCGGGCTCCCTGCATGGAGCCTGCTTCTCCCTCTGCCTCTCTCTCTCTCTCTCTGTCTGTCTATGAATAAATAAATAAAATCTTTAAAAAAATAAAGTTACAGATAACTAAGTAAGGCAGAGCCTTGTCATTCATTCATTCATTCATTCACTCATTCATTCAAGGTTGAACCAAAAATTCCAGAATCTTAGAATATTTGGAATTTCTGCTCCAACTTGCTGTCTTCTCATTATATCCCAAAAAACCTCTGGAGTCTCCTATCATCGAGCCATTTTTCTACTATTTTCCATCTCTTGCATTCAAGACTATTCATGTACCTTCCATCATGCTCATCCTTATCTGTTATTAGTTTATTTCATATTAACTATTCTTTAGTGTATACTGGAATGTTCTTGGTCTCCTAAACATTGTTATTGCCTTTTTACACTCATGCCTTTGCTTCTGCTCTTCTCCCTACCTGGCCCAACACTCCTTCCATCCCTAAACCTCAGCCCTTTTTCAGAGTTCAGCTCAAATATCACCTTCTCCATAGAGACCCATTCTGTTCTCCCCAACTGCGACCTCCGTGAGTGGTGTGTGTGTGTATTTCTTTAAGGTGTTAATCTCTTTCCACATTCAGCTGTGCCCTTTGCTTTATTTTTCCTTCTCCACTGTAAATTCATTGGGGATGGAATCTATGTTTCATTTATGTGCTTCACAGTAACTCTGGATCTAGAAAGGGAGAAGCCCAAGCTGGGAAGAAGAGCAGAGACAATGAACATAGTCATGAGTGTTGTGTTTTCCCAGTAGTCTTTTTTTTTATGATTATTAAGATTTTATTTATTTAGGGATCCCTGGGTGGCTCAGCAGTTTAGCACCTGCGTTTGGCCCAGGGTGTGATCCTGGAGGCCCGGGATCGAATCCTACATCGGGCTCTCTGCATAGAGCCTGCTTCTCCCTCTACCTGTGTCTTTGCCTCTCTCTCTCTCTCTCTGTCACTCATGAATAAAATCTTTGATTTTATTTATTTATTTGTGAGAGACACAGAAAGAGAGGCAGAGGCATAGGCAGAGGGCGAAGCAACTCCCTGAGAGGAGCCTGACGTGGGACTTAATCCCAGGACCCTGAGATCACAACCTGAGCCGAAGGCAGATGCTCAACCACTAAGCCACCCAGGCACCTTTCCCGGTAGATTTTTATGCAAAAAAAAATATTTGTGAATAAATAGATTTGGCAAATCCTCTGGGGTGTTCAGGGTCTTTGCTCTCCAAAACCAGTAGTCCAACCTCTCTTTGACAGTTAACAACTCCTCTTCCTGCATCTTCCAGGCCAGCTGCTCTTTCTTCCCTTTATATTAATGACTTCACGTCGGCAGATTTCAGCCTTGAATCTAAAAAAAATAAATGTCATTTCAAGGCATCTTCTTGATGGTCTTACTCCTGCAGGTTTCTCCACCTCCATGCTCTCCTTCTGTAAGTGTCATTTCCTTTCTTTTCATGATTTTACTTCCATTTCCCTCAGATATTTTGGGGATAAGAAGTGAAATGTTATTCCAGTCACCGTCTTCCCCCAGTATATAATGCTCTGCAACTGGGCTATCCATTTCCCTTGATATTCTAGAATATTCTGGAGCTGTGTTATTCAGAGACCACCAGCCACATAAGACTGCTGTGCAGTATGTGAGATATGGCTAGTGTGATTGAGCAATTGATTCTTAAATTTTGACTAAATTTAAAAAGCCATTGAATCACCATTTTTGCCTCTGGTCTCCCATGTGGTGATTTACCATGACTTCAGCCATCAGCTTCTGGATTGTTCCAGGTCAGTATCTCTATCACCATATTCTTTTCCTGAGCTCCAGAAGCCCCTCCTCAGTATACTGCTGGGCAGCTTCATCTGCATGTCCCAGTGGTATCACAGGCTCAGCCTATTCAGGAGCTTCTCACCACCATCCCCCCACCAAATGTACTTTCTTCCAATATGACACATTTTTTTGACGCAATCCATCCACATCAAATGTGACAACAATTCCTTTGATGCTGTTTCCACCATATATGTGCTAACTGTCCCTGTATTTCTTTTTCTAATACCATTTAAGCCCTCCCGCACTGATTAGCTTTCTAATGGGTGCTACCCAGTTCCTAACTAGTGTGAACTCATCTATCCACCTGTAGTCACTCCACCCTGAGATTCCGCTTGAGAAAGAGGTTGTCTTCGCATTTTCTTTCTGCTCTATGAAATGGAAGACACTACCAACATATGACACCTCATGGAAATGCATGAAGCATGTGGCTAAGCTGTGGAATGACAATGGCTGCATTTCTCTACCCAGGATCACAGCTTCTTTCAGGCAGCCCTCTTCTTCAGCTACAGGATTTGCCAGGTTCCAAGAGTATTTGTAGAGTCACTCTTCCTAGCCTTCGGATGTTGTACCATCCATTGTTGGGTTCCTTAAGATTTCATTAACGTCTCCGTTACCCTTTTTGAGGTACCAATTGTGCCTTGCCAGGACCCTGAATTGCATGTTCCTTAGCTCCCTTTGCATGAGATGTCCTGTTACCACCCCTCACTACCTGTGTACGTAAGGCAGTTTAGTAGAGCTAGAAAGATGGGGGGCTCAACCACCAGCCACATGTGGCTACTAAGCACCTAAAATATGCTTTGTCTAAATTGAAATATGCTGTGAGCATAAAATACACACCAGATTTTGAAGACAATATCAAAAGCAAAAGGAATGCAAAACATGCCCTAAATAACTTTTTAATTGTTGGTTACATATTGATGACTCATCAAAATAATATTTGAGCTGTTATATTTGATCAAATAGAATATAGTATTGATGTGAATGTCCACTGTTTCTTTCTACTTTTTAAAATGTGTGCACTAAGGAATTTTAAATGTGTCTCACAATATATTGCTACTAGACAGGGCTACCCTAGATGCTCCTCACATTTCCATTATATGACTGAGCAAGTTGTTCAACCACTTTGTGCATGAGCTTTCTCATCTCTCAATTAGTAATGATAATTCCTGCCCTAACCCATGGGGATGTTCTGAGAGACAATTACATAATGCCTGAAAAAGTGTTATTTCAACTGTAAAGAACTCTACAAATGTTAAAGCTATGCCTATGAGAATCTCACCAACACCCCCTGTAGGGAGCTGATGCTCAGACTTCCCCTCTAGGAAGCTCCCTCCGCTCTTTCCAGTCATGAGATGTGATTGCCACTGAGGTTTATAGTTAGCAAAGAGTTTTCCACTTTGCCTGGTGTCACGATTAGCACCATGATTCCCTGTAAGTGCTGCTAAGATTCTGAGCAGTTGAACAGAGACTTAGTGTTAATGGCCTTGACCCTTCTAGAATAGCTGACTTCATTCAAGGTTTTCTGTTTACTTCTTGTGGGTGGAAAACCAACTCTTGCATTCCATCTGGCTGCCTGATTCTCTGTGATCTTCCCAGGACATTATTCGCATTTTTTGATGTGGTGGAAAGAGTGTGAACTTTGAAGAAAATAACTTGGATTTGATTGCTGGTTCCAACTCCACCTCTGGGTCACCTTGGGTGTGTATCAGTTAAACTCTCTGAATTTTGTATCTTTCATCCAACAGAAATGATAATCCTTATATCTAAAGGTGGCTGTGAGGAAATCCAGCATATGGGTGAAAGTTGGAGGCCACACTTCGGTTCTTGAACCTTTGGACCCCCTGGGTCATATTCTGACCTTTAATAGCAGAACACACTGTGATTCTAGTAACTATAGTTTTTCCTCTTGCTGTTTGTTATCTTACCCATATTTTCCATCCCTGGGCAGTACTAATTTTAAATACTCCTCCTATTCAAAGAGAGGCTATCACCCTACACTCATTTGCATACAATTAACATTTTCAAAGGTAGTTCAGATAGAAGGAATCCATCACCATCACTGCCCTTAATACCTTTAATCCTGCCTAGAGAAGATGAGGAGCAGCCAGAGAGCCAAATGGGCCTCTTTTATCTCACAAACCCGTCTAGGGAATTTTGACTAAAGAAATTGAAATTGGAAACCTGACACAGCCCAACTATAAAATGCCAAAGGGAGGGCATGCTCGGTTGCCTGGATATAGTTGAAGGCGCATCTCAAAAGTGGTAGTAGAATAGAGCAGAGGAAAATAGAATAAGTGTTTTTAAAAAACGATTCATGCCTAGAATAGCTTATTTCAGCTGGATTTGAGTACAGGTCCATTGATGGGAATTCTGTATCATCTGTTTTGTATAAACAAACCACAGGCAAAATGGATCCACCATAAAAGAAAACAGATAATTTAAAAATACTTTTAAGCAATCTGAGTACAGGGCCATTCTAGAATCGTTTGTGTTTGTTTTTAGTCTTTTGCAAATGTCTTGCCTCCCCTAATTTGAGAGCAATATTTTAGAAGGAAACTGAGTATTTCAAAGTGTTCAATTTCTTTTTCATAGAAACAAGCGCTTGTTTTCTTTCCACGCTAATATTTTGTTGTTTACACTATACTCAATTTAATTTGATGATAGCAATAGCAAGTACAACTAATATAAACAGATTTGTGAATAAACACTACTGCCTGTTCTTTAAGATAGGACATAAGTGAGGGAGCAGACATGGGTGGGTGGTGGATAGCCAGGGCCCCCAAATTATGAACATATTGGAAGCCTCCATGAATCAGTTAAGTGAAGATCTACTATAACACAATGACATTTTAAAAATTTATTTATAAAAAATCAAAAGAATCCAAACTGATCTTTTAAAAATATTGAAACTACTTTTGATTAGCAAGCAAAGTCTACAAAGTTGAGACAGGCTGGTCTCAAGGCAAGAAGAAACACAGAGACAGAGAGGAGAGACCTCTGGGGGAAGGGGCAAGTGCAAAAGGAGGCAGAGACTGGAATTGACAGATGTAGGACTCCATATAGACTTGAGATTGGAGAGATGCACAAGCCAAGGAGCACTAAGGACTGCCACCAGAAGCTAGGGGAGCAACATGGGGCAGTCTTTCCCTCAAAGTTCCTGGAAGGAGCCAACCTGCCTACACCTTGATCCCAGGCTTCTGACCTCTAGAACACTGAGAGAATAAATTGCTGCTGTTTTAAGCCACCTGATTTTGTGGTGATTAAGAATCTGATGCAAATTTCCACTGCCTTTAGAATCCAGTCCATTTCTTACCCTGCTCTTCACCTTAAACATTACCTGGATAGAGTTAGCAGCAACTAGTCTTATATAATATTTACTGTGTGGTCCATGCTGTATTATGATGCTCTTTACATATATAGGTGACCCATCTTGGGCAACACGGTGGGTCCATTATACGTGGATTTTTTTCAGTAAATGCAGTACAGTACTATAAATGCATTTTCTCTTCCTTATGACTTTTTTTTAAGATTTTTTATTTATTTGAGAGAGAGAGTGCACAAGCAGGGGGAGCAAGGCAGAGGGAGAGGGAGAAGCAGGCACCCTGCTGAGCAGGGAGCTCAAAGCAGGGCTCAATCCTAGGACCCTGGTATCATGACCAGAACTGAAGACAGATATTAATCAACTGACCCAGGCGTCCTGGAAAATTTATTTCCGAGAAAACACCTACAGTGTTTATAGGCAACTTAGTTGCTGCGTGACAGTAGAGTCAGACAGACCTGGTTTTGAATCTCAGCTTTTCACCTCAGTAACTGTGTAAACTTGAACAAGAATGCCACTTGATGTGCCTTTTCCTTATCTGTTAAATTGGAATAATCTGATGTACTTCACTGACTATCGTGAGATTTACTTGAAATAAATGCTTGTGGCATGACTGAGGAACAGGCACCCATGGGTCCTCATTTCCCCAGCCCCATGTCACGACTAAGTGTTCCAAAGTGCAGGCTTCTTGTTTCCGTGACAGAGCTAATGGAGTGGAGCCATTGGGAAGTCCGCACATCTTGGAATCCCCACAGGCTGTATGTTCTTTGGGGCCAGAGTCTGATTCATCTTTCAGGAACACATGAGCCTGGCACACATCAGGCATGATTACTGCTTATTGAAGGAAATTGAATTGAGTAAACAGAGACAAATATGCTTTTTTTTTTTTTTTGTATGTAATAGGAAAGTAGAGAGATGTGTGGTGTGACATTTGCAAACGTGGAGTCAGAAGGACTTCCAGAGTGTACATAATTTCTCCTGGCCTGATAGATTTTAGAAAAGATTTTTGAGTATTGATTAAATTATAAAATGCCTTCCTGCTCCCCTGCCCCTTGCCACAGTTACACATGAGTACTTTTCATATCCATGGGCCCTGGAGGAGGGTGAAATCCTCTCTGGGGACATAGATGTTTCTCTCCTAGACCTCATGGACCAGCTTCCCAGTCACTGTGAAGGGCAGAGATCAGGAAACCACTACCACCACAGCTTTTAGCTCTAGAGCCATGCCACCTTCTGGGCCCGCCCTGGCAAATGTGGATAGTGGCCACCTTCCTGACCACCACAAATCTTGTGACTAGACTCCAGAGCGATACACTTAAAATTCCAATATCTCCATGACTACGACTGCCAGTGACAAAAAGCAGAAGTAGCTGGAAAATAGCCTCTGTCTCACTTCCACGTTCTAAATCTTGCAGGAGTACATCTAATTTGCAAACTCCAAATCCTACCCAGAGCTGCAGGAAATGGGGTAAATGCAGGAATTAACTTTCCAGGCTCTTTAATTCAGAAAGGGATGTTTGGGATCTTCTCACTCTTCAGACTGCACCTCCCAGTAAGAAGTACATTTTACCTGATGATCTAGTATGACAAAGGCATATATGTAAGATAGAGAACATACCCATGAAACCACACTTAACTCAGAAAAGATATCCAGGAAACCATTCTGATGTTTTTCTGTTTTTATTTATTTCATTTTTCAATGCTGTGTATGATCCACTAAATTTGATGACAAGCTCACAAACGTGTCACAAACTCCAATTTTTAAAATGCTGCATGTGGTAGGGAAGACCCCTGAGGATTAGGCCACCAAGCCCACCACACCCCTCATATGCCATTCCAGCAGACTCTCTGGTCCCTCTGGCCAGAGCCTTTGACTTGTACGTAATTGTGATGCCTCAGGACCCAGGACCCCATGGGGAAGCATCTGTCCCTCCTCCAAGGTGATGGCTACCATTCTTGACCATAAAGCACAGAAGTAGGGGAGGTGGACAGCCCATCAAAAGACAATGAAGTGGAAGCATGCATGGTGCTTTGGTGGACAGGGTGCTAGTTTCATTTACAGACGGGGGGCAGCTTTGGAAGCTTGTGGCATATACACATCATCAAGAGTATTCAATATAACACTGGCTTTCTGTGCCAAACTTACCAAATTTTTTAGTCTGGTACTTCGACTTACAGTTAGATTTCTTGGGCAAATTTTTTCTCATTTCTCAGCAAAATGTTGTTGTAGACCATTGTGGCTTATCCAAAAAGGCACATGTTGAAAATAGATGTTCTAATATATTATTTACACTAGATATAGTATCTAGTATTAGATGTTTATATTATCTAATATAAGCCTTCTTTTCTGGTCCATTTAAGAGGTTAAAGTGTAGAAAGAAAGGAATGTGGGGAAGGAAAGGTGACAGAAAAGCCATCAACCTTGGTAGAACACCAAGTACATGAGCAACTCTGGTGTCACTTCCCCCTTGAGACCCTCGCAGGACTGTGGACGGCTGCTTATCATTCCCATTGTCCAGATAAAGACATTGACACTTAAGCAAGATCACTCAGGTAGAAAAATGAACTCAAACCTCATGTGTCTTACATCAGAGCAAAACCTCTTCCTTCTCACAGGTAATGTGAAGACCAGGCTGGTGAATATGGGGACTCATTCCTGTGGTTTCCTAAATGCCTCCCTAGAGAAAACACTTTTCATTTTAAAAGAACATAATATGTTCACTTCTGACTACAAAACAAGTTAATATATACAAATTGATACCTGAGAGAATATCAAAGTGTTTTGGTTCCATTGCTATATTTAAGGAATATCATTTTTCAGGCTTGGGAAGCCATTCCAAAATAGATGCTTTGTATTTTTTAAGTTTTATTTTTAATATTGTCTTATTTCTGCTTTCGTTGTGATACCTTGCAAGTTATTTCGTCCCGACAAGGCCAAATGAATTGAAGTCTAAGTTTTGATCTTTCAGAGAGAGAGAGAGTGTGTGTGTGTGTATGGCAAATTGATCCCAGCCCTGTTGACAAAAAGAACAAAGTTTAACAAAACACATGACGAAAAACCATAAGAGACCTATATTGACCCATATACACTGAAATTTCTGTTCTCCTGAAATGTTGGAAGAAAGGGATGTTCTATGCCATTGAATATGCCAATTAATACACAATTACCCTGTGAATCAACTGCTCTCAGTTATTTGTTTCCAGGGTTCTCAGACACTATTGAGAGGATTGTCATGAGGGCATTGATGTTTCACGGTCTCTCACTATGGACTGTCTTATTCGTTCTGAACTCACCTGTTTCCCTCTCATTCTCCTCTGAGTAGTCACCATTCCTCAATCCTATTATCTCTGAAAGATGCAGTGTGAGTCATTCATTAAGTGAATTTGCTGGCATTTATCAAGTGCCTACTATGTCCCAGACACTGTTCAAGGTTCTCAAGATACCACTAAGATCCTTGCTCTCATGGACTTGCGGGGAGATGAGAGGAGATAAGCAGTGAGCAGATGAACAAATGAATAACCATGAACTTATTCATCATGATGAATGCCATGATTATGGAAACTGATGAGAGGCAAGGAGAGCCTGGAGTACTATTCCAGATGGGCTCAGAAGAACTGAGGTCTGTTGGAAAAGGCAAACCAAGCAGGGAACTGAGGCAAAAATATTCCAGGCAGAAGGAATACCTACTGCAGAGGCCATAAGATGTGAACAAGCTTGCCAAGGAGCAGAAAGGTTCATGTGCCTAGATGACAGTGATGGAAAAGAGACGAGTGATGAGTGACTCAGAGATGAGTGATGGGAAACTGGACCAAAGCATGTATCTGGGTCATGTGAATTTAGATTAGTATTGGTCATCCCAGTGGAGTTGTCAAGTAGGCACTTAGATGTAGAGCTTAGAGTCCAACAGAGAGGTTCAGGTTGAAATACAGTCTCTAGAGTGGGTCAACGTATGTACAGTATAGAAAGCCACGTCTCTAGAAGAGTTAATCCAGGAAAGTAGTGTAAACAAGGATAGGAAGAAACTCTGGAGTCCCCCAACATTAAAGGGGTGAGTAGAGGAGAAATAATCAGCAAAGATGTTAAAAAGGTAAAATAATAATAAAATGAAAACCATGCCAACAACAACAACAACAAATCAGAAGAGCAGAGCGCATGGACTAGAACCAAAAATTGTTTCAAGGACGAATAGTGGATGCCTCCCTTCAGTGGCTGCCAGAAGGTCAAGGAACATGAGACCCACATGTGACCCCTTCTTCCTAAATGTAGAGTGACAGAAACCAGAAGATGCAAAGGAGAACATATGATTCCACTATATGAAGCTCAAAAAAACAGGAAAAACTCATCTATGTCACTGGGAGTTCTGACTCTCAACAGCTCAAAGCATTTCATCTTTCACATCTGTTATCCTAGCATCTTTTGGAACATGCAAGAGCCAGAGTGGTGCCCTGTGCTGGTGTTTGTTGTAATGCTGTTAATATTTTGTTGCAGTCATTTTTAGTCTCCCAGCCAACTAGACCACAAGCATGGTGAAGGCGGAAGAGAAGCCCTTCCCCTGCTTTGCCCAGTGAGGTGCACAGCAAAAAGCCTGACTCGCTCCTTCCTTAGTACCTGCTTGCTATATAACAGTTCATCAGATGCATGAATGAGTAGCAGATGATATTCTGTGATAGATTACACAAAGAAGCAGAAAAGCTTGTGACAGGAGAGGCAGCCCCAGGTGGTCCACTGCACCCGAGGAAAAAATAAACTCTAAATCAGCTCCATAGTACAGAGCCTGGTACATAGACCTCACTTGTTAAACATGGATCAAGACACCTGGGTCTGCCTTCAGGTGCGGCCATGTACTCATCTGTACCTTCGGCACAGCTCTCTGGTCTCTCTGTGCCTCAGATTCCATATCTATAAAGTAAGTATAAAATATAATATGTATTATATATAAAATAGAAGTAGATTCCTTATGAGCTGTGATGAAGACAAAACGAGATGATTCATGTACAGAGCTGGACACATAGGAGTGATCAACAAGAGTTGGTGGTAGCGGTGGCAGTGGACAAAATTGTTTTGTTGATATGATTGCTATTCTTCCTTAGGCATTTGCTTTGTCAAATAGTGTGTTCCCTACTTGTTGAAGGAGTAGTGACTTGTTGGGGACACAAAAGTGATTTTTGGGGTGCTGTCATGTTCTGCTTCCAGGTCTGGGTTCTGTTCAGAAGAGTATGTTCAGTTTGTGGAAATTCATACTGCTGTACATGTAGGATATGAACACATCCCCCTATGTAAATAACACTTCACTACAAATAAGAAAAAGATACTTCAGTGGTTTCCCTTAGCTTTTTCCCCCCAAAGATTATTTATTTATTTATTTATTTATTTATTTATTTATTCATTCATTCATTCATTCATTCATGAGAGACACAGAGAGAGAGGCAGAGACATAGGCTGAGGGAGAAGCAGGCTCCTGATGTGGGACTCAATCCCTGGACACCAGGATGATGCCCTGAGCTGAAGGCAGATGCTCAACTGCTGAGCCACCCAGGTGTCCCTTCCCTTAGTTTTTAAGATGAAGTTACTCTTCCTTAGCTTAGCACACAAGTGCCTGTAAGACCACCCCTTATCTTCTCTACCTTCAACTATTTGAAATGCTGTGACTACACCATCTCTGTTACTTCCTCATGGCTTCACTCATACAGTTTCCTCAACTTAAATGCAAAACTCCGCTCAAGTACCACCTCTTCCGGGAAAACTTCCCTGACCAAGTCAAGATGTCCTTAACTGGACCCACAGTGTCCCTGATCTTCCATCCATCACTGCATTTACCACCTTAATATCTTTACATACTTGTCTGAAGTTTGGTGAGTGTAGCCACTTTTTTTTTTTCATTAAATTGTGTCATTTTATGTAAGAGCTTGAAAAATAATGAATGAATGGCTACTTAAATAAATGGATGAATAATATTGAAAGGAACCCCTTTTCAGATTTATGATCATAGAGAGATGGAAATGGAAAAAGAGCTGAAGATTCTTTACTACAGGTTACACGGGCTTCTCCTAGGATGTACATTCATTTCATGGCCAGTCTTGATTTTTTCCACTTAACTCTATTCTACAAGGTGCCCTCTAACTGAGCAGTGCTTTCACTTCTAAACAACCTGAACAAGAGTATGGAATGCAAAGGACATAGCTGTAACCAAAGTTTATTATTAACGGGGAATAATAAACATGACAATGGCCACCTGTTAGCCCAGCTACAAGTGAGAAATATTTAGTAAGCATTTATCGGGTTCCTACTGTATACCACAGTATACACTATCCAGGTATACTGACTCACATGTTCAGCGACTCTGGCAGGAAAAACTGAGCTCAGAAAAGGGGCTTTCATGGAGCCTCTCTATGTACCAGGTATTATTAGATTATCTCAATTCATTCAACACCCCACGAGGTAGGTGTTATCAGCCCAGTATCAAGAGATTTGGCTGTGTAATCACACAACTAGGAAGAGAGGGAGGAGCAGTACAGAGGTCCTTCTGCCTCTAAAATCCAAGTTCTCTCATCCGCTAGATGCCAGTTGTTAAGCAGAGAAGTGGGAGCTCGTTGAGTGTGTTGAGTGTTGCGGGGGATCAGCAGATGCTGAAGGGAAGGGGCAGTGAGCTCCAAGCCTGGTCTCTCTCAGGTTAGAGAGAGGGAGATGCACGGCTCTTTCTTTACCACGCTCTCCCTTGCCCAAGCCCCACATGAGTTTTGAAAACCAGAAGCAGTTCTTTATCAAGCAATTTCCTTTTGGGACATGCTATGTAAGAGACAGCCTCGTGTGGCTCTGGAGTGGTTGAGAGTTTGAATGATTTGGGGCTAGGGAATGTGTCTGCATTTTTCCTAGAGCCTTGCCAGCAGGTGAGCAGTCTCTGCTAGCATTGCATATTGTTTCCACTGCAATGTACAGGGCCCATGTGTTGTTCTGTTGGTCCACCAGCATTCTGGGCACTACTGAAATGACCATAGTAAAACAGAAGACGAGACACTTTTGGGTTCTTGGGCCACTGTACAAGCAGGATATCTATCTATCTATCTATCTATCTATCTATCTATCTATCTATCATCTATCTTATATATACATATATTTATAATTTAATATATAATTTATATATGTTTCTATCTCTGCATATATATGTTTACATACCATTTTTCCTCTGTTTTGTACTGTTTCATTCCCTGTGGAATTTCAAAAACTCTTTGGACAATTTTCCAGCCTATCTATAACAATGGTACCTTCTTCCCTTGGCCTCTCCAGCTCTCTGGATTGCTCTCTTTGCCCATTGCAGTGGCCTGCATTCAGATCTGCTCTGCTTGCTGGAGATGTGACAACAACTATGTCATCCATTTTCTGTCTGTTCCCTCACCCTGAAATCCATTCTCTGTAGTCATGCGAATAATGATGTCACCTCCCACCTCTTCTCTCACTTAAAAAATCACCGGCTCCTGGTTCCCCATTAGCTGAAGACCAAATTTCTTGCCATATGATACAAGGGCCATTCCAAATTGTTTCCAGTGGAATTCTCAAGTCTCAATTCTGACCAGTCCTTTGCAAAGAACCTCAACCGGTGAACTCACCAGCAAATTTGCTGTCCTCTGTCCAACCCCTGGGTCTTTGCTCATCGCCTGAATGATCTTCCCTCACTCTCACTGTCGACCTCCTATTTTTTAAGACATCATAATATCCAGTAAAGCCCCTCTGTGAAGAAGGCAAAGCAAAGTTCAATGCCTGCCTTTACACTTCAGAAAACTCAGATTCAGAGAGATTAAGGAGCTGGCCCAAGATCAGACAGTGAGGAAGCACATGCCAGAAAGAGACGCAAATTCGGGTCTTCTGATTGTGATTTCCAACCTATCTATCAATGTCTCTTTATTGAAAACTACGCAATGCTTAGTGTTGTGTGAGAAAAGTGGCAAGCCTTATGTAAGAGGACCTCTCAGCACACTCTAAAAAGACTGAAATCCTGAAGCCATAAGAAGTGCTTAAAAGATTTTTCAAGAGATGCTTCTTGGCAGCATATTGGGTACCTAATGTCTTCTGCATAGCAAATGTGCTCTTGATCCCTCACCTTTGACTAAATTCCTTTCAGGAGAGCTCAGCATCATACCTGAGCATCACAGTGCCTGTGGTTTATTATCATTTTATTGCCAGAGCAAAAAAAAAAAAAAGCCTCCCTTTTTATTTAATAACGTTAGAGTTGTTGATACAAGAGGTGATCCTCACCTAAAGATAAGCATGCTTGTGCTAAGCCTTGGGGAGGGCAGGACTGGTGCCAAAGGCATGCATTGCCCAATGATGGGTCAAAGAGCCAATGATTGTGGGGAGGAAAATATGCTGGGTGCTCTGCTAAGTGGACGCCTGGGGAGTGGAGGGGAGCATTTTGTCACTGATGTCGTTTCAGCCAGTCGATGAATGGTGATAATAATAAAAGGCAAAGCAACATTTAGTTCTCTTGCTATTGTTTTAAATTCTCGTATTGCACTTCCTCCCCTGACTCTCAGGGCATAGTGCCGCTGCCAAGCATTTGATCAAATGTATCTCACTGGGTCCTGAGGATAACCCCAGAAGAGAGCTAGAACTACTATCACCATTTTGCACATGAAGAGAATAGGCTTGGAGACGTTAAGTCACTTCCCTATGGACACACATCTAAGTTTCAGGATCTGAGCTGTGGTCTGTGAAGGCAGGGCCTTGGTTCTTGTGTGCTGACTGCTCCCAGGATATAGACATTCAGCAAATCAAAGAATGAGGCAAATCAAAGAATGCTTAAGAATTACCAAGTCTTGGGGTGCCTGAATGGCTCAGTGGTTGAGCATCTCAGGTCGTAATCCTGGGGTCCTGGGATTGAATCCCTCATCAGGCTCCCACAGGAAGCCTGCTTCTCCCTCTGCCTATGTCTCTGCCTCTCAATCTGTGTGTCTCTCATGAATAAATAAATAAAATCTTCAGGGAAAAAAAAAAGCATTATCAAATCTTGCCAAAGCAATTCCATGTTCACACAAACAGAAACACTCATTCCTACTTATTTAAAAATTTTAATTTAACATCTAATTAAATAGAGTGAGCACACTAACAGCTAAACCAACATAATTGCATTTGGGAGTAAGCCCAGTGACTCCTGGCCAGCACAGGGCTACATACGGAATAGAAGTTGTGGGCATTTAGAGAGCTCCCTATGAGTGCCCAGCTGACAGGTGTGAAGAAGGGTCTAGAAAAAGCAGAAGCACTGAGTCAGGTAATCTAGGGAGTTGGTAGGTGGAGGTCAGCCAGGAGAGCTGTTACTGAATTACAGTGGTACAGGTACTGGTCCAGAGGCTGGTGCAGGTTGCAGACAGAGCAGAAACAGGCAGGTCAACGCAGCATGGTAGGATTCAGGGGGAGCTTTACGGAGGTGGTGTCACTTCAGCAGACCAGATAGAGAATGAATTCCAGGGGCAGGTCCAGTATGATCAGAGGAACATGTGGCTCATCTGAATAGCTGCCTGTTGGGTGGCAAGTCCCTATGCCAGTGATGAGTATATGCCTTCCTCTGAGACCAACTACCAAATGTCTAGTCTCTGCAGACTCCAGTTCTCATCACTTGCTCTGTGTCTTTCTCTGAGTCTTGATGACAAACTGAGTAGAAGCCCAGCCTCTCCTCCTTTACCTTGGCAACTCTTTCAAGGCTCCCAAGACCTCATCTGTGGCTTATAGTGCAGTCTGTCCCAAGTCACTGGGTTATCTGTCCACACTGTTGGTGAAAGCCTGCTCCTGACTTACTGTCAGTGCTTGTCAAACTCCTGCCGGCCACCTCTCTGATACCATGACTGTCACTTCTTGTGTCTGTCATCTCTGAAACTGAGCCTGTAAGCCCCCCACATCTGCTTGTTCACTTCTATATTCATCGCAGCTGACATACTTGTCTACAATAGAATCTCAGTAAAAATGTGAATGAGTGAATTTCAAAAAATACTGTATCCCATAGCCTCAGTACATGCTGTCCTTCTGTGCCTGCGGCACCTTCTCTAGTTTTCTATAGGATTGCTTCCTTCTCTCCTTTAGCTTTCCGTGTAGGTCACCATGCAGAGTCCTTCACTGACCATTCTCTAAAGCAGCCACCAGCTCCCCTGAATCTCTCCCAAGGTCCATTTATTAGTTCTACAACACTGGCTCTCCAGAGGCAAGTGCCATGCCTGTTCTTGTTTTCTGCTGATTCTCCATGCCCAGCACTGTACCTGTCACATGGCACCTATTCCTTGACATGGTAACTAAATGAACAAATAGATAAATTACGGTCCAAGTTCCAGCGAAAAAAGAAAACGTAGGCTTGAGTCTTCACCATGTGCTTGCCAAGTGCATGACCTTGGACTGTCCTATTTCCCCTAAACTCTTTGTATTTCAGTATCCTCATATATAAAATGGGATGAAAATTGTAACTTGCTACCTCCTAATATGAGGTTTTTGATTGGATCCTGAATACAAAGCATTTGGTGTGCTACAGTGTGAGTGGTCAGTGAAAATAAGATACTGTCTGTAACCCCAGATATATGTCTCTTACCTTCACTGCAGTTAACACCTCTTTGCCCGCAGTAGAGTCAGGTCTGGGAGAGATCTCAGTTTATAAGTCTAGGGGAGTGGTGAGTTCTTTCTGAAGCCCTTAGGAGTCCCTGCTGTGTCTAAGCCCAGAAATGCTGCCTGCATGGAGGCCTGCCCTGCTACCTTACCCTCCCCCAAGACAAGCATCTGCATAAGATAAAGCTCCTGAATCCCTCACTGGTTTTCACCTGGACATCCCCCCAAGGGTCACTGTAGCAGTTGATGCCCATGAAGTCATTTGGATGATGACGTGAATAGAACGTGTTATGTGAGCTGAGAGGAAGTCTGGGCAGGAGCCAGTGGTACACTTTGAATCAACCTGGGGCCCTTTTCATTGCAGATGGAAAACACTCAGGGGAAATAAAAAGATGTGCAGAATATGAGCACAAAGGCCACCCAGGCCACAGTCTGGCTCCAGGAAACACTCTTGTACTTCTGATCTCTAAAGCCAGAGAATCAGATATTGTGCCTCCGCAGGAGCTGAAAATTGTATTAAGGAGTGAACTTTCTCATTTTCTTTTTGATTGTGTTTTCGGGGGACTTCAGTGATGTTTCTCAAGCAGTGAACAGATCTGAGGGAAACGAAAGTATTGAAAATGGGCTTCTATGAGTAGACCAGGCAAATTCCCATCATCTTGCATAAAATGCTTTACAAAGGGAGGAGCAGGTACTGGTCAGTTTCCAGTAGCACCACTGACCAGAGGCTGGCAAGTCTTAGTGCTGGAGAATGTTACTATTAAAATTTTAATTTAAATTTTATAAAAGATTTTATTTATTTCAGAGAGAGAAAGAGTATAGTGCATGAGTATGGGGTGGGGGAGAAGGAGAAGTAGACTCCTGACTCAGAACTGGATCCCAGGACCTTGAGATCATGACCTGAGCCAAAGGCAGATACTTAACTGACTGAGCCACCCAGGTGCCCCAAAATTAATTAATTAACTTATTTACTTATTTTTAAAGCCTTATTTATGTATTCATGAAAGAGGCAGAGACACAGTCAGAGGAAGAAGCAGACTCCCCATGGGGAGTCCGATGTGGGACTCGATCCTAGGACCCCGGGATCACAACCTGAGCCAAAAGTAGATGCTCAACCACTGAGCCACCCAGGTGCCCCCATACAAAAATTTGGTTCTAAAGTCTCCCATAAAAGCATTAATGTCATAGTTAGAGGATTAAATGCACATTGCCACTCAAAGAATCTGTTCAGCAAGCAATCATCCTGTGCACGGACCCTGCTGGCCATAGTAGGGGATCCATTCATGAGCTGGGCACAGTTTCTGCCATCTGTGGGTTCACCATTTGTTTAGGAAGTATTTATTGAGTGCCTACTATATTTAGGCAGTGAGTGCCCCTCAAAGCCATGATTAGCACCTACTCCTGTCCAGCAGTGATGCATGAGCAGGACCATGGATACCTAAGAAGTTGGCAGATAGAGCTAATGAGGACAAAATGGACATGATGTAGGTCATTTGCAAGAATCATGCTTCTCAGTCCCACAATTAGACAGCTTTCTTTCTTTTTTTAAAAATTTTATTTAGTTTTTATTCGTGAGACACACAGAGAGAGAGGCAGAAACACAGGCAGAGAGAGAAGTAGGCTCTTGAGGGGAGCCCGATGTGGGATTTGATCCCGGTACTCAGGGACCACAGCCTGAGCTGAAGGCGGACGCTCAACCATTGAACCACCCAGGCACCTCATGAAATAGCTTTCAAGAGAGGAGAAGCTGCATTGTATGAAGCTCTGTGGGCATTTCACTAATAAAGCCCTTCGCATAGGAACAGCAAGGAAGGAGGGAATTCACACCAGGCCTGTCACACATTTTATGTCTTGAATTCTCACAGCAACCCTAGGAAGTAGATAATTTGATTATTATTTACCAAATTAGGAAACTAAGACACAGAGATGACCAAGCTCACTTAAATATACGTGACTATCAGTGATGGAGACAGAGTCCAAAGTCCAGTCTCCCTCAAAACTCAGGGCTTCCCCCCACCCAAGAGTCCCATCAGAGAATAACGTGGTAAAGGACTGCCTCCTGGCACTGCCACTAGGTAACTATGTAGGTCATGCAAGTAATTTAATCCCTCCTGGACACAGTCCATTCGATGGCAGTAATTATTTGTGCCTGCTTATTTTCAGGGTTTTGCAAACGAATGGTGAAAATCCTCAAGATCCATAAATAACTATGAAGATACAAGAAACTAATGATTGGAATCTACCTGTCTTAAGCTCAGCTTCCACACTGTAGCAAATTATACAACAAAGAAGTCAGATTTTTGCCCACTTTCCACAACACAGGTCTTTTTAGGATTTAGGTCTTGTTGCTAGTTGACTAACTTGTTTTGTTTTTATCTACCATGTTGATCACAATGGAAGAATATTATTTGTCTACACACAGTCCAAAAAAGACTGAGACACACATGGGCTGTGTGTCTCATCTCCTCTCTTGATAAAGAGTTGGTGCCTCCAGAGGTGACTGGGTGGCTCAGTCGGTTAAGCATCTGCCTTCAGTTCAGGTCATGATCCTGGGGTTCTAGGATCAAGTCCAGCATTGGACTCCCTGCTCAACGGGGAGCCCGCTTTTCCCTCTGCTTCTGACTCTCCTCCCTGCTCATGCTGTCTCACTCACTCACTCTCTCAAATAGATAAATAAAACCTAATACAAGAAAAAGAAAAAAAAAAAAAGAATGCCTCCTAACTCTTGCTTTGCTGTTTGTTCCCCATTTCAGTAATCGTAGCATGCTGTCCCCACCCACCAGACTCAGAGCCTGGCCATCCCCGTGGTCGCACTCTGTCTTTCTCCTACCATCCCAGCTGGCTGCCAGTCCTCCAGATCTGGTCTCAGCATCACCTCTCACCTGGAGCAGTTTCCCCAGCTGGTCTCTACCTCTACCCTGGGTCCCCACCTCACATTCCCTTCTCCAAACCATAGTCAGGGCAATGTGTTAACATTTTTAAATTGAAAATTACATCGGTTTACATGATTCCTCAGCTTGGGACCATTCAGTGGCTTTCAGTTGTAGATGGAATGAGATACCAACATCTTCCAGGGGCACTCGAGATCTGTCTACACCTGCAGCCTCATTGCTTGTTACTACATTCCTCTGTCATGGCCCTCCAGCCGTATCATTGCTTTTTTTTTTTTTTTTTTTTACAATTGAACACTTGCTGTGTCCTCTCCCTGGACCTCTCTTCTTGCACTGCATAGGGCTGGCTCATTCCAGTCTTTCAGATATCAGCTTAAAGATCATATCCTCAGAAAGGTGCTTTCTATCCTGATTTGAGTCGTGTCATACTCTGATCATGATCTCCTCTTGCACTGCACTTGTCACATTTTTTTAATGTGTGTGGGTGCCTTTGAATGGACCTTACTGTTAGAATGTGAGTTCCACAATAGTAGAACCCTCATCAACTTGGATCACCACCATCTACTTGACCTCCCACACAGTGGCAAATACCATGTACTCAGTAGATACTGGTGGTGTTCAAGAATGGCATGAAGTTAGCAATTCCTCAAGAAAGTCAGTCAAGAACCCCATGCCTCCTGCCTGGTGCATGCACCATCTCAGACTTGCTGGTCAGCCTAATGGGACTGTCCCTCTCCACTGCTCTATTCCAGGAACGGCTCGTTTTATCTGTGCTTCCTCGGTTTGTCGTCCTGGAAATGATCAACGACATGACCAATGTTGAAGATGAACACTTGCAGCACCAGTTCCATCGGATCTACATCCATCGTTACGAGAATGTCAGGTGAGAAACACAGCACCCTCACCCCAGCTCTGTGCATGATCAGGGTGTGTGCCTGGCTGCTCCCATTGGACTGCCGTGACTTCTGTCTGCTTGAATGTCAAAGCCTTTCTCCATGTGGTTGATTAATTCCTTAACCAGTGATTATTCATCACGGAGTTCATTTCCAAATTGAGGCTTGAGAAGAATGTCAGAGAGATGCAATTATGTTGGCTTGCCTGCCTTTATATTTTGAGGTGAAAAGCAAAAGCCTTTTACACTATGTTTGAAAAAATAATTCCAGAATGTGAGCTGGAGACCTCAAAGGCGATTACATAGATCTTCTCCTTGTATCCCTATAACTTTCTTTAAAACAACATAAAAAAGAACTGTGGCTGATTTTTCTTTTGTGAACATATTTTTGGCCAACCCACCCATCCACCCAACTACCCACCCACCCACTCATCCATCCATCTACCAACTCTTGCACCTGCCCACCCTTCCACCCATTTACCCATCCATCCCTTCAGCCATCCATCCATTAGTGTCCTCTCTATGCCCAGCACTGCCCTGGACAGTATGGTGTGTACTGAAAAATCAGAGGTGGGGGGCAGCCCCAGTGGCGCAGCGGTTTAGTGCTGCCTGCAGCCCGGGGTTTGATCCTGGGGACCCTGGAGGACCCTGGGGACCCACGTCGGGCTCCCTGCATGGAGCCTGCTTCTCCCTCTGCCTGTGCCTCTGCCCCTCTCTCTCTCTGTGTCTCTAAGAATAAATACATAAAATCTTTTTAAAAAAATCAGAGGTGGGGGCTCCTTGATGAGACAGAGTAGCTTTAAAATTCCATCTCTACCTCTTCCTTATATGTGACCTTGGGCAATTTACATACCTGAATCTCAGGACCCTTCTCTGTAAGGTTAACATCTTAATAAAAGCCACCTTGCAGAGGTTTATGCAGATGATCTAACTGAAGATATATACAAAGCATAGAATAGGAGTAAGCATACAGTAGAACACTGGGCATATTGTTGATGGTCTCAGACATGTTTCCTAATTATAAGCCGAAAGAACCTAGGAAGCCTGGGTGGCTCAGCGGTTTAGCACTGCCTTCAGCGCAGAGCGTGATCTGGGGACCCCAGATGGAGTCCCACATCGGGCTCCCTGCATGGAGCCTGCTTCTCCCTCTGCCTGTGTCTCTGCCTCTCTCTCTCTCTCTCTCATGAATAAATAAATAAAATCTTTTTAAAAAATAGGCAGAAAGAACCTAACCTTGGTTGGTTTAAAAGAATTAGAAAGGCTGAGTAGTAGCTCACATAGTAATTGGGGAAGGATGGAGAGGCAGGCTTAGCAAATGGGCCAGAATCAGAGCAGAGAGATAGACCAGTGAGGACACTGCCTCCACTGTTTCTGAAGAATCTACTGCTTGTGCTACTAGCTCTGTCGCCTTCCCCAACATAGCTACCACCTCTTGGATTGCTCCTGCAGTCCCCCAGGATCTGGATGTGGCTGCCTCTGCCCTGCAGTCACTCCCTGCTCCCCCTGCCTTTTTGCAAGGCAAGGTAAAGCCTGGGGCAGATGTGTCTGATTGGTTTAGACCAGTCACTCACCAGAAGTGCCTGAAAAGCAGATTTCTGACACTTTCAACTCGTCCAGTAGAATTATATCTCCCTCCCACTAAATATCATGGGGTGAAAATCCCCAAATGTAGGGGGAAATTTACACGTTAAACAGCTCTTAAACTAACCAGTGTACCCGTTAGTCAGAGGGAAGAGCAACTTTTCCTTCTTACCAGCTTCTCTAGGCATTCACTTGGCATACTGGGACACTCATTTGAAAGGAAGTCCAACAGAAAGCATGATTCCGATCCAGTGAGTGTATCCATAGAGGTCATTATCAGAGTTTTGTCCAAGAATAGAGCTACACTGGGTATAAATGCCTGGGTTGGCAACACAGCCTTTGCCATATAGCCACTCCAATGAAAGATACTCCCCAGATCCACAAATTGGTCCCATCGACAATGGAGACTCATCAGTATCAGTGTAGGTAATGGGCTCAGGGAAGTATCTATAATTATCACACAGTGTGATGTTCTTTTTTTTTTTTTTTTTTTTTTTTTTTGGTGTTCTATTTTTAAAGTAAGCAAAGGGTGCAAGTGAATCATAAAAAGAGGAAGACCTAGAGTGAGGGAGGAGGGATGGGGATATAGATTCTGGGATCATGCCCTGAGCCAAAAGCAGGTACTCAGCCACTGAGCTGCCCAGGCATCCTGTTGGGAGCATTTTTAAAATTATTTCCAGTCCTGTGTCTTTGTCTTCAGGGCAACCCACCTGAAATAAAGTTCATTCTTTCTTCTCTGTTGCTTTTATTGTTGTTTGTTGTTCTGTGACCCTGCTCTAAAAGCAGTCTGCTGGACATGTCTGATTATTGATGATATTTCATACCATTCTTTTTCTCCTGCCATGTATATGTGCCAGGATAGGGTACAGTAAGAGGTGCAGCACTCGGGTGCCCTTACTGTGCCACGGGGCCTGGGACCCAGTGCATTGGGTCTTTCATTCCAGAACACATTCTCGGAGCCACATCTCCTTCCAGACTTTGGCAGCATTGTTTCTTTTTTCAGGGCCTCATTTTCCTTATCCAAAAACTGAATGGTTTGCAGTTGGACAGTTTGGGTTCTCATGTTGATTTCAGCTCTTTCCATGTGAGACTTCCCCAGGTCCTCTCTGCAGATCCACTTTGGCTGCATGATGTTTTACTAGAAGCCTTTTGGGCTTCTAGTCCCTCTGCCCAATTCCATTCGTTTCTCCTATTTTTCACCAAATATTTAAGACACATTATTTAGAGTACTACTATCTGCTCTAACACATAACTTCTCAATTTCACTGATTTCAATTCAATAAAATTTATTCACACAACTGCCCCTTGCTGATGCTCCTGGTCAATGGGTCACTTAGGGACAAAGGTCCCTGAGTTTTATATCTGTGCCCTCCACTGGGACTCAGAGATTTTGTTCAGTTCTTGGAGGGAAAAGGGTAGAAAAGACACACCTGCTTCATCAGCACCTTGGTCCAAAAATGGCATGAATCACTTCAGTTCAGATTCCATTGATGTGACCTGATTGCATGACTCCACCCAGACACAAGAGAACAGAGTCCCCAGCTCAGCAGCCTCTCCTAGTGACAAGGGTTCGTGGATTTGGTGTATGATTTACTTATCTCCCAAAGCTCCCTTCCCCCTTCCTCTTACCCAGCCGCACACTATGTCCATTGGCACATTTGCTGGCACACATTGTTTGGATCTACTCAAGGGGTAAACTTGTCTTTACCTCTCCCAGTGTTAGACTAGACAATTCAGTGAACCTTCATTAGGAATCAGAAAACCCTCAATCTTATAGGCTTACTCAGTCTATCTGGTTTCTGGGCTGGCTCTTCTTTCCATCCAGCCCTGCCCAGAAGGGTGGCCACCACATTGGCCGTTTAGACCAGAGTTTCATGTACAAGCAAAATGCAACTGAGTGGGTCCAGAGAACCTGTTGACTTTTGAGACCCATCTGCATGGCAATCTATGAAACACTCTCTGAGTCCCAAAAATTTCCCCAAACCCTCCACTTACCAAGGACTATGCTGTGATTTAAAAGTTACCTACTTGTACATAATAGTACAGAATTGCTTCGGTGATCCTTCTTTATTATCAAGAAAATGGAAGCTCAGAGAGGTTAAATAATCTTCCCAAAGACACACAGTTTAGAAGAAGAGTCTACCCAGGGCCCATATTCTTAATAATTCTTTTGAACCCTGCTAAAGCTTCCTCAAAGTTTCTCTATTTGCAGAGTAACTATTAGGTAACGATACTTATTTTTAGCCAGATAAGTAACTTATAGGAGCAAGTTCAAATTATTTTTGAAAATTAACATGGGCTCTTCAATACATTCTAGAATGAATACACTCTAAGATGATTATCACAGAAGGTTCCAAGTTCATACCTAGAATCAAGAGACCTGACCTGAAGCTCCTCACTTGGGGGTAGCAGAATGGACAGTGCAGAGAAAACCAGGGCCCTAGTTTCTGCCTCTCATCTTTTTAGTCAACAAACCCTCGTTGCATAACTATAGTTTAAACATAAGTTATCTATCTTGGATGTGTACTAGAATCACTAGGGACTCTTTTTAAAGCAGATTCTGATCCAGTGGGTCTGGAATGGGGCCTGAGATTCTGCATTAGATGCCAGTGGTGGCCACGACCACACTCTGAGAAAAAAAAGACTGCATTCTGAAGATTTCTGTTGATTCAATTCAGGAAGCATGTCATGGGGCCACCGTGTAATAGGCACGGGGGATACAGCAGTGACTTTCTTCATATCTTTTAGTTAGTAGATGGAGCACACTTAGTCCTAAATAGTTGTGTTGTCAAGTGTTAAATGCCATGACAGGCAGCCCCATAGACTGGGTCAGAGGCTGGAATAGGAATGACTGTCTGTGCTTGGGGAATTCTGTATAAAAGCAGGGTCTCAATATATGAGTGGGTTCTTGAAGGACAAGTAGGGGTTTAATAGGTAGCTTGTACGGGAAAGAGAGGCTTTGCCAGGGAGCAGGTACATTGGGTTCAGACACAGTTGCATAAAGTCCAGTGTGTTCAGAAGACCACAAGAAACTTAATGATATTGGATCACTGAGCACATCTGAAACTTTCTTGTCCTTTGGTCTGCAAATCCATTACTCCTTTCAATAGGCTACATGCTCTGTAAGGGCTGTGATGGATGGTTCTTTCTGCTCACCACTATAATTCCACTTTCTGGCACAAGTAAGCATTCCATTAATGAATCGCTGAATGAATGAATGAACCATTCTTGGTATAGACAGATAGATATTACTAGTTTTGGGTGAATGGATCTGTTGAGTGAGTTGGACTGGATGATCAATGGGCCCTTCTACTCCCACCTGCCATGGCAATGACTGTCCTTAGGTTGAAGGTAGCATACCAGAGTGATAGAGTATAGATTCCAGAGCCAGGCTGCCTGGCTCAAATCCTAGATTTTCATGTGCGGAGGCAAGTTACTCGGGTCTCAGTGTCCTCATCTGTAAAAGGGAGATGGTCACAGTAGGTCCTACCTCATAGATTGTTATGAGGAACAATGAATTAGTACATGTGGAACTTAGGACATTATCAGTCCACAGTAGATACTCTGTAAATAGTGCTGTTCCTTTTGTTCCTGTTTATGTCATCAGTTAGGAATTCTTTTTGCTTCAAGAGACAAATGATCTAATTAATAGTCATTCTTTCTCCCCTGTTACCTTTCTTCTCTCAATATCTCTCAAATGCAGTCATTCAATTATAGTACTTTTTTTGTAAAATAATAAAAATAGCTAATACACTTACGGAGCACCTTCTGTGCCAGGCACTGTGCTACACACTTGCTGCCCACCAACAAGGCAGGTTCTACAATTATCTCCAGTCGAAAATCAAAGGCTTAGAGATGCTCGGGAAGTTTCCCGAAGTCCTAGTGTTCATGAGTGGTGAGCTTGGCTCTGAACTCTGATCTGTCTAGACTCAATCCTACCTACCTGGCAGGTGCCGTGCCATTGGAACACTGTACAGTACAGTAACCGTGTTGTGACTTGCCCAAAGGAAGCTTCATACATTAGAAATCTAAAGGCATCATGCCCATGCTTAAAACTCTTCACTAGCTTTCTATCATTTTCAGGACAAAGTCTGTGTTCTTCAACTGTCTTAGCAGCCCATTTCCAACATTCCCCCGCCCCACATCTCTAACTCACACACACCTTTCCTCTTCTTTCCCCAGTCCCCTTGACCAATGCTGCCCTCTGACTAGCTGCCCTTGAATTCTTGCAGTGCTGTGGTACATTTGCCACATTTCCACCAGACCCTTGTAGATGCCGATTTCTCTGCTCAAACCTCCCATCCTTCTTGCTTTACCATCTGTCTAGTTCCATAGGTCCTTTAAAACTCAGCTGAGACTTTGCTGCATTGGCAAAGTCCTGATCCCCTGTCAATGGTCATCCCCCAGTGTGTCCTTCTGCCAGAGTACAGTGGTCTCCCTGTTACCTGTAGTTTCAGCTTCCCACAGTTAACTGCAGTCCAGAAGCAGATGATCCTCCTCTGACTTAATGTCAGAAGGTAGACAGTAGCCTGACACTGGAGCACAGTGCCTGCATCATTCCCTCCCCCTACCCTCCTCCACCTCTGCTTCATCTCATTATGTTCAGAAAGATGTTTGTGGAGAGACACCACATTCACATAACGTTTTTTACGGTATGTTGCTATAATTGTTCTATTTTATTACTGTTGCTGTTAATCTCTTGCTGTGCCTAATTTATACATTAAACTCTATCATAGGCATGCAGGTATAGGAAAAAAACAGTCTAAATAGAGTTCAATACTATCTGCAGGTTCAGGCTTCCCCTGGGGGTCTTAGAAAGGATACCCCCACCTGCCCCTGGATAAGGAGGGGGCCGCTGTACCCATCTCTATCCTTTGTTTGGCCAATCTCAGTCTGTACACGGTGAGCATCTTGAGGACACACACTGCGCCTTTTTTATCATTTAATCGAACTTCCTAGCACAGTGTGTAGCTAAACACATGGTAGATGCATAAATATTTGCTGAAATTATAAGGCATTAAATAATTAATTCAAGCAATAGGTTTTTTTTAAAAACTGGGGCCTAAGAATTTCTCATGAGCCCATGAGTGGGCATCAGGGAAGGTGCAAATTCCTCGAAATGATGTGCAAAATTGTGAATACTTGTGCATTTTTAATAGAATTTCCTAGCCTATATCAGATTCTTAAAAGGGTTTGTAATGGAAACAAATTTAAGAACCACTGAATTCTGAGAGCAACCAATATAAGTCAACACACATTCCACAGTGTCTTCTGGCTAATTAACCTATTGCATTCAAAATAAGTTAACGCTGATCGTAAGACTCCCCGTTATTTTATCCAACACTAAGGAAAACAAAAGCCAAAAGTTTGACACAGTGCTAAGATGGTATCCTAGCTGCAGAGATGATACAACATGAGAAGTACCCCAGCTCTTTCTAATGGTCCTTTTTTAGTTGTTAATTTTATTTTCCAATACAGTTAACACACAGTGTTCTATTAGTCTCAGGTGTACAGTATGGTGAGTCAACACTTCTTTACATGACTCAGTGCTCATCACAATTAATGTCCTCTTAATCACCTTCACCTGTTTCCCCCCTCCCCCACCCTCCTTCCCTCTGGTGACCACCAGTGTGTTGTCTGTGGTCTGTTTCTTGGTTTGTCTCTCTTTTTCCCTTTGCTCATTTTTTTTGTTCATTTGTTTCTTAATTTCTTCATATGAGTGAGATCATATGGTACTGGTCTTTTTCTGACTTATTTCCACTTAACATCATACCCTCTAGATCCAACCACATCATTGGAAATGGCAAGGTTGCACTCTTTCTAAAAGCTGAAAAATATTCTATTGCATATGTAGACCACATCTTCTTTTTTTTTTTAATTTATTTTTGATAGTCACACACGGGGGGAGAGAGAGAGAGAGAGAGAGAGAGAGAGAGGCGGAGACACAGGCAGAGGGAGAAGCAGGCTCCATGCAGGGAGCCCAACGTGGGATTCGATCCCGGGTCTCCAGGATCGCGCCCTGGGCCAAAGGCAGGCGCTAAACCGCTGCGCCACCCAGGGATCCCCGACCACATCTTCTTTATCCAGTTATCTGTTGATGGACCCTTGAGCTGCTCCTATAATTCAGCTATTGTAAATAATACTGCAATAAATGGAAGAGTCTATATTTTTTCAAATTAATGTTTTCATATTCTTTGGAAAATACCCAGTAGTGGAATTACTGGATTGTACGGTAATCCTATTTTTAATATTTTGAGGACTCCATGCTGGTTTCTAGAGTGGCTGCACCAGTCTGTGTTCCCACCAGCAGTGCACGAGGCTTCCTTTTGCTCCACACAGAGGGGCCTCTGCTCTTGTGTGGGTCCCTGAGAAGGTGTGGTGAGGTGGGGTGGGGTGGTGCCCTATGATGCAAGTGAACAGTTCCAACTGCCACATGCTCTGAGTAGACTATGAGGCAAGTCTCCTTGCCTCTCTGAGCCCCCATTTGCTCATCTTCACAGCGGAGTGCCTTCCCCACAGAGTAACCGGATGGATGAACTTAGTGCTCAGACAGTGCCTTGCTTTCAGAAGGCTTTCAAGGACTCCTCTGCCTTCCCCTACTTTCCTTGTTCCTTATGCCAAATATATGCAGCGATAAAACCTGACCTCACTTAAATCCTTAGTAAATCCTTAGTGAGAATTTTAGGTAATTAACTATTCTGTTCATGGTCTCCCAGCGCTGCTACTTATTCCCATAGTTTTTGAAGAATGCCTAACTCTATTTGCCTGCAGGTTTAGGTATGTCATTTGCCAGAGATAATGAGATTTTTTATTCTCTTTTTCCCCCTGTGTCCATTTCACTCTGTGTCCACAGCATCTGCATTGCTGTTCCTTGTGAAAATAGGAGGTAATTCACAAAGCTTCATTTTGCTTTCCAAAACAAATTGATCTGTTCATAGTGACAAATTCCCTTTGGGGTTGTTTGCATTGCCCACACTCCATGGCCCTGCACAGGAAGAAGGGCTTTCCGTTGCCCCCTTGTCCTTCCTGAACCTCTGGGTGGACTCTGTCTGCTGAGATGTTTGTTAAATACCAACACGTTCATCCTGACTCTCGGGGCAGGGAGAGCAAGAACCTCAGACCACGGTTGATTTATTTGGATGATGTTGATGTCTTCCAGGATGGAGTAAAATATTAATATGCTTTCTCCCCTCCCCACCCCTCCCCTGTTGTCTAGTATTCTTTTTGCAGATGTTAAAGGATTTACCAACCTCTCCACGACCTTATCCGCCCAGGAGCTGGTCAGGATGCTCAACGAGCTCTTTGCCAGATTTGATCGACTGGCCCATGTGAGTGGAATTTAATTCCCTTCTAGCCTCTTGAGGGAGTGACAGACTGCATGTGAAGTTAGAGAGAGAAGGACTCAGGCTTCATCACCGATATCTCCCATTCTGCTTCCTCTTCCCTGGCATGGACCCCCAACCCTCGCACCTTCTGGGGACCGATGTTAGTTATTTGTAGATCTCAGATGGGAGGTTTGTGAGATGAATTTTCCTAGTTGGGAGATAGCTGAGTAACAGTTAAGCCAAAACCCTTTTTATTTGTTTCCTGCCCTCCACCCTCCACCCCTGTCCCTGGGATGTGGCCAGGTGCCATCAGGCTGTAGACTCAGTTTGGTTCAGGCAGCGATGGCTGCCCACAGCTTCCCCATCAACTCCAGCGATCTGAAACCAATTAGCCTGTTCTTAAGAGCCACTCTTCTACTGGACCACCATTTTGCTTGCTCTAACCTAACATCTTTGTTTCTAGCCAACAAGGCGCTACCTCTATTTTTCAGCTGGCTCCAGAGAACAGGCTAAAGGAGATGGACGTTTGCTATCAAAACACATATTTCTAGTCTTAAAATCACTCACATTGCAGAAAAATATCATTGTCGTCCTGTATTTTAGAGGGGCTTTGGGTTGAAACAGGCATGCCTTAATTTCCTCCCTTGTAAAGTGCGTCTATCAGTGCCAACTTCACAGGGCTGTTGAGAGACTCAAAGGCAACCACATCAAGTGGGAGTTCATTTTTCAGAGCATCAAAATGTCTGAATTTAAGGCAGCCTCCCTCCAACAAGAGGCACTCATACGTGGGTCTGAGTACCTGCTGGATGTGCACTGTGCACTGTGTAGAGGGGATGAGAACAGTAAAAACACACTTTGTCCTTCCTAGGATAAAGTCTAGTCAGGGACACATCAATAAGTGATCATTACACAATGTGCTGTGTGTATGATGAGGGTGAGTCTGGGAAGCTGTGGGAAGGCTGCCTAAGTACATAACCCCAGCATCAGAGAAGACTTCCCAGAGAAAGTGACTCTTGGACTAAGTCTTAAAAATGGGAAATTAAAAAATAAATAAATAAAAATGGGAAATGCAATAGAATACTATCTTGCGACAAAAAGGGGTAAACCAGTGAGACAGACAGCAATCAGTCTCCAAAGCCATATGCCAGGCAAGAGAAGCCAGACCATAAAAGCCTAGATACTTTATGATTCCATTTATAAGACATTCTAGGAGAGGCAAAATTATAGAGATGGAAAAGAGGTAAGTGGCACCCAGAAGCTGGAGGTGGATGGAGTAGATTGCACAGAAGCATGGGGTACAGTGATTTAGAGAGTGATGTAGCTGTTCTAGATGTGAACATAAGTGTACCCTTTACCAAAATAGTAAGCTTTATTGTATATAAATTATACATCAATTTGCAAGGTGAAGAAACAGGGACAGTCATTTTTTTAAAAGATTTATTTATTTATTTATTTATTTATTTATTTATTTATTTACTTGAGAGAGAGCATGAGTCGAAGGGGCAGAGACAGAGAGAGAGAGAGAGAGAGAATCTTAAGCAGACTCCAAGCTGAGCACAGAGCCCAACATGGGCTCAGTCCCCAGACCCTGAGATCATGGCCTGAGCTGAAACCAAGAATCGGACACTTAACCAACTCTGTTACCCAGGGCACCCCTGGCAGGGAAGGTCATTTTATGCTGAGGGGAGAACAAAAATAAAGATGCCATTCTGTATGTGTGGAGAAACCAGAAGAGATTTAGCGCTGCCAGAGGGGCAAGTGAAAGGTGGGGAGCGGTGGAGATGAGGCCAGGGAGAAGGAAAGGGATCTGCCAAGGAACCCAGGTTGTCACCTGTAGCTATCAGACAGCTGTAAATAGGACACTGGCATGACAGAGGAGGGGGTACAAACCGAGCCCCGCCCACCTCACAACAGGAGAAAGCTCAGGTTTCCCTGAAGAGCCGGGAATTTGGAGGTGGGAAAGATTGTATGCCAACTCTTTTTACTGTTGCCCCTCTGGGGCTTGGTGCCAGTCCCAGGAGTTTTTCTACTTCACATTATGGTTCTGAAGATTTCCATTCAAAGACCTGCGATAAACAGAAATGGCCTTGCAGTGAGAACCAACAGATGTGATTGGGGTCAATTTTTAGGGTCCCAGTAAACTCCAGTGGCCCATGGAAAGGGTTGCTAAGTAACATCTAACCCAAGTTGTTCAACCAATGTTTAGTACTTGGTACCGTGCAGGATTCTGGCAAGAAAAGAACAGTCCCTGGTCCTCAGCTCAGGTCTGGTAAAGGGAGAAAAAATCCATAAAAACTGCAGGACAGTGTAGATCCAAGCAATAATAGGCCCAGAAGTCCCAGTGGAGGAAGGAAGGATGGGCCAGGTCTTGGGTGGGGGCAGGGGTTGGCGATGCTGGTCATTTGGCAGCACCCAGAGAAGAGGCCGTGTACAGACTGGATCTTGAAAAAGAGCAGAAGATTTGCTTTCCTGGTATCAGATTAGACAATAAAACAAAACAAAATTTAAAAAAAAAAAAACCTTCTAGGCTGATCTGTGGCACACGTGGGAAAGCATGAAAATTCAAGAATGTGCTGCAGAAGCAGAAGCCCACTTGGAGGGCATGGTGCAACTTTTTAGAGGATGTGGGCTTTGTCCTATAACCAAGCCTTTTACCCTGGTTACCTGGCACACAGTGCCAAGGGAGGAGAAAGAGGGGGGTACCCCAGTGGGTAAAAGGAGCTCTACTCCATTTTCTGGGGTGAATCTTGCTGAAATTTTTTTTAAATATTTTATTAATTTATTTATTCATGAGAGACAGAGAGAGAGAGGCAGAAACATAGGCAGAAGGAGAAGCAGACTCCCTGCAGGCAGCTGGATATGGGACTCAACCCCAGGATCCCGGGATTGCAACCTGAGTAGAAGGCAGACACTCAATCATTGAGCCACCCAGATGCCCCAGTCTTGCTGAAATTTTAAGAAAAAAAATGTTTGAAGGAAAAGAAAACACCCAATGAAGCATAGTTACATGATGGAGTAAAATTCTTGTTAATTTTGATAAGACTATTAAACATTAGTAAACTGCCTGGTACATATTATTCAACATTCTGGTTTGCCCCGGATGCCCTAAATCAGTTCTCACAACAGACCTACAAGACAGGTTGTTTATTCCCATTTTACAGAGTGAGTGACTGAAGCACCAGGACATAGTCTTAGGACTACTGGTAAGTGGCTGCCTCTGTGATTCGGGCCCACAGCCCAGGTGCTTGCTCTTGACCACCAAGCAGTGCCACGGGCATTTCAGGAGATGGGACACAAGACATGACAGATGTGCTGCTGTTCAAGTAATTCTATCAGAATTGTAATGGAGGATAGATGAAAAAAAAAGAAAGAAAGAAAGAAAGAAAATACAAGTGACTTGTCTCTTAACCTAGAGTCCATCTCCAAATAAGTACTCAGCACCCAGTAGTGCTTGGTAGCTCCAACTCCCGCCCCGGGTGCATCCATATATACCACTCTCAGAGACCTCCCTGGAAAAGTTTGAGAAACTCTGCCAATGAAAACAATTCTTCACCTCTGAATGAGAAAACCTACTATAAGTGCTCTTGCCCCACCCGTGGACGGGTCACTTAACCAACTGGGTCAAACTCTATTTCTGTATAAAAGGGTTTTAGGATTGACCCTTTTGGCACTCTTTTAGCATCAAAATTCTGTGGCTTTATAAGGATTCTCTATCTGCCTTGCCATGATTTTTTTTGCTGTAGATTTTGTTTACGTTGCATATTGGAGAGAACTCACCTTGCTTGTAAACTTCACACACTGTACCCGTTTATCCTACTGCATTATTGAAATGCAGGAAACTTCAAAGCTTCCACTTCAAGTTCCTCTTACTTTGACCGAACTCCTGGGTGCCCTTGTGGTTCAGGCTGCTTAGAGTAGAGCTTTTTGTTTTTGTTTTTTGACCCTTGATCATGCCCCTGGCAAATTTTTAGTGACTTTCCATCTTTGATCTTTTTATAGAAAAATAAAGTAATGGCTGCCTGTCCTTCCTCCATCTGAATTAAGAACAAAGAATTTGCATACTATCATGAAGGTTTTAAAATTGCAAAACAAAGAACATATTTACTGTTATGCAGTTGTTTTAAATTCCTGACAAACCAGCAGCCTAAATTATTGCCGTAAGGAATGAACCCAACACTATGGAAAGTTAATGAACAGATTAAAAAGAATGAGCTAGATATTTCTGTACTGACATAGAATTTCAAGACATGTTTTGCCTGGAAAAAAAGCATGTCTAAGATGTGTAAACATGGTATGTAATATGGTTAAGGATGTGATACAGCTACAGAGCATGAAAAATAGTACATATATATAAACAGGTGATGTAGATGGACACATAGTAGCCTCTAAGGAGGGGAACTGAGCCAGGCTTCCAGGGGGCTGTGTGTCTGAGGAGGAGGGACTGCCCAAGAGGATTTATCTACCAGGACAATATATTCATGTCACTTGTGTAATTACAATTGATAGAATATTATAAAATTGTCATGATTTCTAATACAACTTTTTCAAAAATACATAATGTTTTTGTTCTGAGAGTCTTTCACTTTGTATTGATTTTTTTCTGATTTACTAAAGCCAGACTTATTATTATGTGAAATTCAAACATCAAAGATATACAGAAAGTGTTATATCCCTGTGATCCTATCCCTTCCCGACAAAATAACCATCTTTGATAATTTAGTGCATTTATCACCTCATTATCATCTATGGCCAACATAATATGATTTCATAAATTTCCAAAATTTGTATACTATATCACAGCCATCGAGATGAAAAGAAAAGAATTATATTAAGACTCACTCAATAAAGTTTGCAAGAAAACCCATGCCCTACTTTATTTTTCCTTTTCAGTATATTTTTCCAAAACAAACTGTTTCCTTAATATAAAGTTTCTGAAGCAATTTCTGGTAAAAAGAAGTTGCCTGGATATTACTGTCAAGTCATCTGACAGTTCATAGGAATTGATCAGAAAAATATGCCTGTGAGTTGTCAGAACTTGACAGACCAGACAAATCTTTCATGTGTATATATTTTTATATTTCACACATGCACATACACACACACACACATACACACACACACCATTTATGTTGGGTTCAAAGTTTTTCAAAGAGGCTGCCAGCCCCACCTTTTGTTTACGAGAAAAATAGGCCCTGAGCACAGACATATTCACTATACTGTGTATGTCTGCTCCAGAAGGATAATAAGCCATTTTACAGTTTCCATCCAAAACACGTTTTTATCAGGAGATCTACCATTCTGGACTCTGTCATCATGTCTTCAGTTTCGTAGAGAAAGAGCATAGAGTGCAAAAGTCAGATAGACACGAGTGTGAATTCCAGTTCTGCCTCTAACTTGCTTTGTGACCTTCACTTACGACGTAAGCCATCTATGAAATGGCACATGACTCAAAATGTGGTCATGATGACTCACTAAGATAAATATTATGTATTTAACACATAGCCTGGCATGTAGTAGATGCTCAATAAATATTACTTCCTTTCCCTACTCAAGTTTTTCCAAAATGCTTTTACTTCTGTCTTTTTCAGGGAAAAAATTACTGATTAAAAAAAAATTACTGATTAAGAGGCAGTGAATATCACATATAGTCCATCGCGTTTCTTTTATTTTTTAAGTTTTTATTTAAATTCCAGTTAGTTAACATACAGTGTGATATTAGTTTCAGGTGTACAATATAGTGATTCAACACTTCCCTACATCACCTAGTGGTCATCACACCAAGTGACCTCCTTAATCCCCATCACCTATTTCACCCATCCCCCCACCTTCTCCCCCTCTAGTAACCATCAGTTTATTCTCTGAAGTTAAGTTTCTTGGTTTCTCCCTCTCTCTTTTTCTCTTTTGCTTATTTGTTTTGTTTCTTATATTCCACATATGAATGAAATTATATGGTATTTGTCTTTCTCTGACTGACTTATTTTGTTTAGCATTATACTCTCTAGTTTCATCCATGTTATACAAATGGAAAGATTTCATTCATTTTTATGGTTGAACAATATTCCATTGTATATATATACCACATCTTCTTTATCCATTCATTAGTTATCAAAAGAAAAAGCAGAGCAAAGGAAACGATCAACAAAACTAAAAAGCAACCTATAAAATAGAAAAAGATATTTGTAAATGACATATCTGATAGTTAGTATCCAAAATATATGAAGAACTCATAAAACTCAACACCCAAAAAACAAATAATCCAATTTTAAAAAGGACAGAAGATGGGAATAGACATTTTTTCCAGAGGAGAGATCCAGATAGCCAACAGACACATAAAAAGATGCTCAACATCACTCATCATCAGGGAAATGCAAATCAAAACTACAATGAGGGGCAGCCCCAGTGGCCCAGTGGTTTAGCGCTGCCTTCAGCCCAGGGTGGGATCCTGAAGACCCAGGATCGAGTTCCACATCAGTCTCCCCCCGTGGAGCCTGCTTCTCCCTCTGCCTGTGTCTCTGCCTCTCTCTCTCTCTTTCTCTGTGTCTCTCATGAATAAATAAATAAAATCTTTAAAAAAAAAAAAAACCTACAATGAGGTATCACCTCACACCTGTCAGAATGGCTAAATTCAACAACGCAAGAGACGACAGGTGGTGGTGAGCATGTGGAGAAAGGGGAATAGTCATGCATTGTTGGTGGGAACGTAAACTGATGCAGCCACTCTGGAAAACAGTATGGGAGTTCCTCAAGAAGTTAAAAATAGAGCTACCCTACTACCCAGCAATTGCACTATGGGGCATTTACTCAAAGAATATAAACCTGCTAATTCAAAGGGATACATGCCCCCCAGTGTTTATAGCTAGCATTATCTACATGGCCATGGTTACTTTATTATGTATTATGAACAAGATGAGTTATTTTTTTTAAAGATTCATGAGACACACACACACAGAGGCAGAGACATAGGCAGAGGGAGAAGCAGGCCCCATTGGACTCCATCCCAGGATCTCAGGATCACAACCTGAGCCAAAGGCAGATGCTCAATCACTGAGCCACCCAGGTGCCCCCAAGATGGGTTATTTTGACACGTTTCCTATATGGGGCATAGTAACTCACTTATCAGGGTCTTCAGTGATTTAGCCAAGGTCAAACAGCTAGTAAATCTGACCAGAATGCAGATGTTGGATTCTTAGACTAAAGCATTTCCTGGTCTACCCTTTGCTTCCTCCTTCCCCACTGCCAATACCCAGTGCTCCAAAATACTATCAACCTGAGTCACTCACAGCAGGTTGTTCCCCCCAAAGAGTGTGGTTGACTGAATTCAACTGCTGAGTCTCTCAGGCTCAGTGTTCTCAGCAAAATCTGAATCTGTGATTTATTTGATCAGTGGTTCTCAAATGCTCTTTCATAATCAAATATCGGGCAGTTTGATTTGTGGCCAAGAGATAAGATATGTACATATTTATCTGTAATGTAGTGAGTTTTTGTAAAGCTTTATTTAATTCAAAAAATCTTTCCTTTTAGGAATTTTTTTTACTTTTTTGATATTAAAAATGCCCTTTCTTTCATAAAGTCATGAGGATAGTAGATGGTACTTGGGTTGTTATTTTTGTTTGTTGATGGATTTTTTCATACTTCTTTGGCAAAATACAAAATTGAACTCTATAGCAGTCCTTCAGGCCATCTGTGTTTTGTTGTTGTTTTTTTTTTTTAACTGTCCGATGGATGGCACAAATCTGGAAACTGCCAGGACCCAGGGGACAAATACTCTCTGGCTCTGTTCCAGCCACACACTAGGGGTTTCCAAAGATACAGCACATGGTCTTGAGTTTCTCTTATTGATCAGACCCCCACCAGAAGGTCTTTTGCAAAATTAGCTGCTTCAAAGCAGCCAAAAGACAGGAACCACAAGCTCCTAAAAATAACCCTGGGACAGCTGTGCATGCCATCAGAGTTCTGAAGATTGCATCTGTGCCCATTTGGGAAGGTTGGCAAAGCCCTGGCAATTGGATCCAAACAGGAAAGTGCTCATGCCAGTTCTCATTCTCTTGTCCCTGTCTGATATTTGTGTTTTGTATTGGGAGAGTGATTTCATTCATTTGTTACCTAAACACAGTGGCTGAATCCCCCGATCAGATCAGGAAACCAGCATGGTGCCATATGGGTTGGCAGGACAAAGATGTCCACTGTGCTGCTGGTGTGTCAGTGGGCCCCTTTCTGTGTGTGCCTCCTCTCCTCTGCCCTTGGACTCTGCTTTCCCAAGAAGAGCCTCACACTCCCAAAGCCCCTAGGTTTTTAGGACTTCAGATCTGAGTCACATCTCAGAAGTCATTTGATCCCACCCATGTATCCAAGGAAGACAAAAGGGAAAGGTATCTGCCCATGATCATAGACAGAGATGTGAGGGAATAGGGGCAGGAGTCCAACTCCTCATCACAAAGACAGGTAACCCTGATTTAGTGCTCTTCTGATGGACCTTGTACTAAGCCTTTGATTGCATCATCTTAACAGTCCTCGCAGTCAAACAACAAGATCCTGTTCATTTACCATTTTGTGGATGAAGCAGTTGAGGCTCAGAAGTAGCTGTAGGGAGTGTAGGATTTAATCCTGTGCAGTATGACTCTTTAGCTGTTGCTCTTAGCCCCTACATTATGCTGTGTCAAGGTCTCTTTCTTCTAAGACCTGCATCATCCAACCTTTTTCCATCCGGTGTGAAAATATGCACCATTTCCCTGGAGCTTGTTGCTCTTTGAAACTCGATAAGAATCATGTCCTCAAGACTGCGATCTGCCAAACAATGGTGCCATCCTTGTTACCTATGAGTACTGAAGGTACTACCCTTACCTTAACAAGGATAAAAATTGTACCGACTTCATAAGGTTGTTGTGAGGGTTAACTCTGTTTAATATATGGTGTATCGTAGGGGTGATACACCTACGTATCAGGATTATTATTCACCTTTGTATCAGGAACAATGCTTGACTTATCATAGTGCCCTATTGAGATTTTTTTTTTTATGAAAAAGCATATGAACTAGTACATGAATAAAAATACATGTATAAAATGATACTTAAGACATAGTCAGCCCCTCTTCTTAAAGTGCCAGTACCCTAGTTGGGAAAGGATCCTAGAGTCAAAAGAGTAGGGATCCTTGGGTGATGTATACTTTTAAATGCTTATTATTAGGCCAAGGCTGCTAAAAAATGTTAATTCAGAGACCTGATCTGCAAAAAAAAGACATCGATGGACAGGATTCACAGGGGAACACTGAACATGTGTGCTTGATATCCCCTCTTTGCCAGGCCTGCCCACATTATGGGTGTACATCAGAAGGCTAGGACATGGCAGGGCCGGGATATGGTCCTGTATCTGTTGAGCTCAAAATTCAGTGTTTTTCCATGACTCTATTTCACTTCTGAGCCCTTCAAACTCTTACTTAGGGCACCCCTGCACCAATCTCTTAGGAAGAAAATAGAAGTGCATTTCAAAGGTAATTGTTCCCTCACCCCTAAAGTGAAGACCACTGCCCTCCTTCCCAAGCCTTTCAGAAGCACTTACTTGTCTGCTGACTCAGTCCTCTCCTTTCCACCCTTCCTTTCAGGAGCATCACTGCCTTCGCATTAAAATCCTGGGGGACTGTTACTACTGTGTTTCAGGGCTTCCTGAGCCCCGCCAGGACCACGCCCACTGCTGCGTTGAAATGGGCCTCAGCATGATCAAAACCATCAGGTAATCTGGTATCTCCTCCCTAATACCCAAGCCTTCAATGTGCATAAAGACAAACCACCTTTGTGATATTTGTCTATCCCTTGTGGTAGATCACATGTTTGTTGAAAGGTGATATGCTGTGACTTATGGCACAAAGCCTGCATGCCCATGAACTCTCCCATATGAGCCAGTGAACCTGCCAGCTTCATTGCATTCTAGTCATGCCTCACTTAAAATAACTTGTATAGTGTATTTGTATTACCAATGTCCTGTGGAGTTGGGTGTGGTGCTTGCCTTCAAGAAGGTTACTGTTGAGTGGGAGACAACTCAATATGGTACAGTAAGTTCAGAGATGAATTCAACCCAGGGTGCCTGAGGGGGGATAGAAGAGGGACAACTCATTTGGGCCAGCATACTGGAGAAGGCTTTCCAGAGTAGAGCTGTCTAAGCTGTTATCTGAAAGGTGAGAAAGCATTAGATCCTGGAGGGCTGAAAAGTGTGGCTGGATTGTGGAGTGTTGAGATGTGCTATAGTGACAGCTGCCAAAGCCTGGAGAGGAAAGAGTGATGACAGATGGACTGCGGACTTGGAGCAGGCAAGGCTCCCAGGGCTTTCTCAGCCATGATAAGGGTTGTACTTTACCCTGAGGCCAACAGGAAATCATTATAGGGCCACCACCAGGAATGGCTCCATGAGTGTGTGACAAGTGCTTTTAGCTTGGTCAGTGGATCTGACAAATAGAAGTTTAATCAAGAGGGCAAGAGTTATTGGGGTCAAGGACTTTGGAATTAGACTGTGGCTTTGGGACAGGAGCTCAGTGTTGTTAGAGCTCTCTTGAGGTTCCAAATAAGATGCTCCAAATCGAACCTTTGAGTATTGTAATTTTCCCCAACCACAGAAAACACAGTAAAGAGGGTGCATGGGTAGAAATCTTCTCAGTGGCTGATGGCTTCATCTTATAAGGGAAGAAGATCCTGCCATTATCAGGCCAGAATAATCTTCCAGTGAATTCATGCCTTGGTTGTGTGGTCCAGTAGCTATGTTTATGATCCTTAGCTGTGTCAGCCTGGATTAAAGAGCAGCGGGAGAACAACAACTGTACCCCACACACATCCTCCACTGAAGGCTCAGCTCACCTGCTGGCTTCCAAGACCAAGCCTGAAGTGGGCAGGAGGGATCTAAGCAATTGGACCCATGACCAAGAAATTGTGCCTGACTCCTTCTACTTGCTGACAGATCCCTGACTTTATTCGGGTTTTGGGCAGAGGTCTCTTGACATCAGGAAAGGCTATGTAGGCCCTTAATTAAGGAGACGACAGAAGCTATTTCCCTAAATATGATATTGCTTCAAAGGTGTGACACTAGAAGATGATATCATATTCCTGATGGGTAGATATGCTACCCTGGCAGACAGACAGGGTCCCACCTCTGGAACCAACCCATGACCTGGGTCCAGTCAAGGGGGCATGGTGCTTTGCTATGGGGCGTGTGATAAAAAACCCAACCATCATCATCCCTAAGACCAAGGGGACAGGTGGAGGAAGAGAGAGGACATACCCCTTCTTTGTCAGAAGTGCAGAAGTTCTCATCTCTAGGAACCATGGACAGAGGAGCCCACAAGTTCCAACCCAGATTTCCCTTTTAGTAGATGGAAAAGGCCACAGATTCTTCGTAGCTATTTATTTGGACACTTGTGAGTCTTGCCCTGGAAACTATGATGAATTATAATATTTTAACTAGCTCCAAGGGAGGCAATGGGACCAACAGCCAGAAGGCTCACTATTTTGAATGCATTCTACAGCTGATTAGGTATGTGAACTTTATTCTCCCAGCCAACTGGTAAGTCAGTCAACAAAAAATCTGTGGGGCTCTACCAAGTGTCAGATGCCACCACACTAATCCCTGGAAGTACAGTGATGAACAGGTCATCGGGCTTTCTCTTACGCATGGGTATCCATTAGGGAGATGACTTGGATTTACTGTCTATGAAATGAGGAAATTGGGCCAGACCAGCTCCAAAAATCTTTTGTCAGTTCTGTGATTTTTTTTGGTCAGCCACATCAAAATCAAGTTTAAGTGGCAAAACTTTCCACAGGCTTTCTTTTAATTTTTTTTTTAAATTTGTATGGTGATATAATTGACCCAGAAAAATTATATGTATTTAAAGTGCAGAGTGCGATGATTTGATATGCGGATATGTTGTGGTGGCCAAGTTAATTAACACATCCTTTGGCTCACCTAGTGATCTTTTTCTCTTTTTTTGGTGAGGACACTTAAGATCCACTCTTCTGGCAAATTTCAAGGATACAATACAGCATTATTAATTATAATCACCATGCTTACATCAGATCTTCAGAACTTACTCATAACAAAAGTTTATACCCTTTGACCGATATCACCTTATTTCCCCCACACCTCCAGGCCTAGAAATCAGTCTTCTACTCTGTTTCTCTGTGACTTTTTTAAAATTATTATTTCACATATACAGTATTTATCTTTCTTTGTCTGGCTTATGTCACTTAACATAATGCCCTCCAGGATCATCCTCATGGATGCAAATAGTAGGATTTCCTTTTCTTTTAAAGCTGATTACTATTCCATTATATATATGTGTGTATATACAAACCACATCTTCTTTATCCACTGATCCACAGACTTCCCATTGGAGTTTGTAACTTGCACTTAAGCAGAAGAAATGCTGCAGAGATGATAATACAGAAGAAATGAACAGGGATTATCAAAATGCTTAAGATACTTAGCATGTTATCATTTCTCTCTCTGGAGAGAATCTTATTCCTCCTGACTGTTTTATCCAACTTAAGTCTCCTTTCTGGAGTTCTGGAATAGGTCAATGAGACATCCAATGTGGATAAGTTGAAATGACTCAAGGGTTTTGTCTCATCAGTTTCTTAAGGGCTGCTTTTACTCTCTTAGAATAAGACCATTCAGTAGGATATTTTTTAACTGTATGAATCAGAGTCTATTAATACTCAAACACTCTGATTATGAGGGAGGTGACTGGAGGTCCTGCATTAATTCTTCTAGTTAGCCACAAAATATGATTCAGAGGAATACATAGAACTCTGGGATGAGGTAACTTTAGTAGCAGTGGGCTCAGACTTCTAGAGCTGCCACTCAGAATCAAGTGTAGAAGCCTGAGGAAAGATTGGCAGACAATATTTCTACCTGAATGTGCGTAGAAGAGAATCCCATTTACATAACTTTATCACAATCCTAACCATCACTTACACAAGATGCAATTTTTTTTCTTTAGACCCAAAGGCATTTGCTGTACCTGGGAAACTACCCACTATCCACTATCCCATTCATAACATTATACATGTTGTCATGTAATGAAAATAAGTCATTTATTGACTAATGTCCCCAGACTAGTTAACTGCCCTGTATATTTGTCATAAGAGATGGATCTCTAGTTGAGGTATGATCCCCACCTTGTCAAGGCCTCTCCTTGTCCTTTTTTTTTTTGGCATTTCCTTAAAGACTTAGGGTCACACACTGGTCCCCAAAGTGCAGACTAGCAGTGAGGGACTGGTGCTCTGTTGGTGAGATGGTATCCAGATCTTGGGTCTCTAGATCCCAGGAACTCCAGTGGTTTCTTTGTTGGATGAGATTTACAATTTTGGCACCAATGACAAACTAGAACACAAAACAACCATGTACCATAGTCACAGGTGAGTCTAAATATGGGATGGAGATCCTCCTGCAATCCCAGACAGGTGAGGATGGGTTCTATGCTGACACTGAGGTCAGCTGCTGCTGGTTAGAGTACCAGCAGTATTCACAAGTGAACGAGAGTCCAGGCAGTCAGAAGAACAAGCATGACAGAAATAGTTTCCCCTGCATTTTGTCTTTTACAGAAGTGTCTCCACAGTGGCCTTTTTGACTAAGAAACAGAGGTGTTTTCCTGAAAACAAAAGCATGAAGAATATATTCTTCATGCTAGTTGCTAAGAATGTCAGAAGCCGTTTGTGTGTGTGAATGTGTGTGCATGTGCATATGTATATAAATGTGGTGTTTATGTATATGTATGTGGCGTGTGTGTACACATGTGTGGCATGTAGGTGTGAGTGCATGAGTACGTGTATGCACGTGTCTGTATGTGTATGTAAGCAAGTATGTGCAAGTGTGTGTGTATTAGGCATTTGTAGTAAGCCTTTTTGATCACAATTCTAAATTCAGACAGTGGGGTTAGTGCACAGATAGTTGGTGACCTTGTAAGTCAGCTGTGGCTATTTATGCCTCAGGCAATGGCAGGGGTCATGTTCCAGAGGAGGCATCATATTCCAGCCTGGGCATGAAGAAGGTAACTGCGAACATAAGTCACTCTCTCTCCAGTTGACTCTAGAGGAGAGGAGGCAGGTGCTAGAGGGAGGAATCTGGTTGGAAGGTGATAATGTAGCAATCCAGGGAAGAGATGTCAGGCCCTGAATGGAGTAAGAGCTGTGGAACAGAAAGGGGAGAGTGGTAGTATGCCATCAAACCTGAGATCCTGAGAGCCTCCGTAAGAGACAATACCTGACATAGACATTTAAATTAAATGAAGCATTTATCAGTACAGTGAGCTTATGTATCAACTGATGATGCTCCAAGAATTTGGGGCAGGGTTCCACTTTATTGAAGATAGAGTTCATTGCTGGATCATGCTGATCGTGGCCCCTGAATGGTGACTTCTGGGGAACATGCTGAGTATATGTATGAAGTGAGCCCATGGCCTGCAGTCAGCAGATTTCTGCTTCTTCCTATTATTAGGTGAGTGGCTGAGGACAAGTGTAACTTCAATTGTCAGAGCCTATGTGGACTTTTCTGTAAAATGGGGATCATAGGATCCCAACTTTGGAGCGATCAATTGAAAATTCAAATAGATGGCAGGCACATTGTGACCATACAAATATTTAATAGAATCTGATAGTTGGGGCTGAGTCTGAACACTAGGAATTTGACTCAGTTAAGTTATAGAAACCTATTCCTTTCTCGTGGTTTCTATTCTAGTAAAATAATAGCTAAGGGTTTATTGAACATCTGCTCTACTACTTGCCAAGCACTGAAATAAGTGTTTTACATGCATTATCTCATTAAGTCCTTGTGACAATTCTAAGAGGTAGACAGGGGTGGTAGGCAAAATATTGAACAACTAGAGTGGCCGCAGTACCGGCTAATCAGAATCATCTAGGGCAGCCAATCAGAATGGATGTCAGCCATTAGCAACCAGTAGAGCTGTCTGGGTTCATCCTTACTAATTGAAACTCTGGAAGTTGGCTTCTTCTTTACCAGTGAGGAAACTGGAGCTTATAAAGTTTGTGTAATTGCCCAAAATCACACCACTAGTCAACAGCAGAACAAGGAACACCCATCTGGAGCCGTCTGACACCAAAGCCATTGGCTTTCACCATCACAGTACCCTGCCTTTCAGCTCCAGGTTTCTACAATTGCTTCTGATGCCTGAAACATGCCACTAATAGCTGAAGGCTCAACACACAGCTCAGGAGATCCTACACTTATTCCTAATAAATTAGCAGAACCAATATTGAGAAGGAGAGAAAGTCAGTAAACATCTGAGAATAACAAGATAATAAGCCTTAATCAAGCCTCATGGTAAATCCATTCCATCAAAAATACTTGATTTTAGAAACATGATATTAGCTATATGAATGGCAAAAAAAGTGATTGAATGGAATTTTATTTCTAATGAAGCATTTAATACCATCTTATGCATGTCTGTTCATAAAATTAAATTAATTAAAATGGGTTTAGATAATAGTTCCATTAAATAGATTGAGAAGTGGCTCCAGGCGGCTCCTCTTCACATGCCCCGGGTCTATTTTGGGGAGGCTTGATAGCTGAGAAGACACCGGAGTTAAGGTGGGCTGTTCCATGCAGTAGCTTTATTAATGATCTAAAAAGGCTTCCTTGATGAATCTTAACGAAAATTGCAGAGCCTGGTCTTTTCAGTGCAGTTGCTAAAAAGTCATAGAATGACACCAGAATGCCAAGCAGGAACTGGCTGGTCCCCAACAGTTAATTGGAGCAAGATCTTAATCCTTGTGGCAGGGTTGCCTTGCCAAGCAACATTGGAGGACAAGGAATGAAAAATAGGAGTTTCTGCTGCCCTCATTTGAGGCAAGAATGACTAAGCCCCCTCTTGGTGTCTCCTGCTTTTTCTTTCTCTCTCTTTTTTATACTTCCTTTTTGCTCTATTTCTCTACTATCTCACTTCTCCCGCCCTCTCTTCTTTCCTTCCTTCCTTCCTTCTTTCCTTCCTTTCTTTCTTCCCTCCTGCCTTCTTTTTCACTCCCCTACCAATCACTGTTTGTCTCCCAATTTTGTTCCCCTAAACCCATTTCCCACCTTGTTCTGAAACGCCATTCACTACAGCACCCATAAAGTCCTCTCTCCTCTTAAAGATGCAGCAGTCAGAGTGGTCTTCAGTCCACAGACAGGAGTTTTTTTGTTTGTTTGTTTTGCAAAATTATAATGGTGAAAACAGATGATATTTAGTAATAAGAGTTGATAAAGCTATTATTAATTGAAGGCTCACCATGTGCCAGAATATATACAAAAGTTCCTGACCTAAACCCTGGGGGATACTACTATTACTTTCCCCACTTCCCAGAGGAGGAACCTGAAACTTTGATGGGATGAGTAACTTCTGACAGTGACACACAGCTTGTAAGTGGCAGAGAAAGACTCTGAGCCAGTTTGCTGGACTCTGTAAATGTTCAAAGGCAAAGAAATACTTAGATAAATTTTGACATGCTACCAAATAGGAAAATGGGTAACTATTAAGCATCATGGTTTACTAAAATTAATATTCAGTGGAACAAGAAAATGGTTGTGAGTTTAAAGAAGTATACTTTCTAGAGTATACACACACACACACACACACACACGCACACATACACACATCTGGGCAACCTTAGTTTCTTAAAAATCTATTTTAGTAGAAAAAGAGAAAAACGTAAAGCTCTGTGATGGAAAATGGATGGCCAGATGGTTTCTCTCACTAGGTCTGCACTGTTTAGGAACAGAATTGCAACATTAGGTCTTTCCATTACTTTCTACCTGAAAAATAGGAGTCTAATGCTGAAGGAAGTACAGGCAGCAGCAAAGGATTTGGAGAGCACTCAGCTTGGAGTCTGGCACAGTGAGGACTGACTGGGGCCATTACTTACTGACCTCGACTTAATTTACTTACCCTCTCTCTTGCTCAGGCTTTCTTAGCTGTGCAGTGGAGTAAACCCTCCTAACAGAGCTCTATGAATATGGACACTGACTTCCTGACTTGTCCATTTGGTTAACTGCTTGCATCTGCAGAGTTCTTCAAGAGACGCTTGTTGAATGAAGGAGCAAGTGAATGAACTCTGTGGCTTTTGATAGTTGTGAGGATGAAATGAGATCATGAATGTAAAAGGCCTGACACAGAAAAGGAAATAGACACACCCAGATTCTCTTGGAGACTCAATTCCCCCATCTGTAAAATGGAAGCTTAAAACGCTGAGTTACCTACCTCTCAGAATTGCCGTGGGAATCAAATTGAAGCACTTAGTGGAATTGCAGCTTCTATGCTAGGATGAGACATTGTGGCTTTCAAACACTTTAAGAAGCACATGGGCCCCGTGTTTTGTTGGGCAGTCTGACACTGACGTCCAGCAGAGGCCATAGAATGGGTCATAGCAGAAGGTGAAGCCAGGATCTATAGCGACCAGGCCGGCAGCCCCCACCACTACGGTGAGAGACCTCTGGAGAACCCTCAGTAAACTCTGGAATCTACAGAAGGGAGCTCATTATAAGTTTGATGCCTCTCGAATTAATTTCTAGAGATTGTCATTGGCCTATTGGGCGGAGTCAGAACAGATCCCAGTGCTCCATATACCCCTAAGCATGGCTTCTCTTTTTATACAAATAAGCTATGTAGGGTAGTAGAAATGGACCATTGTGTTTGGGCTCACACATCCGGGACGAAATTCCAGCTGTTTCATTTGTAGCTGTGTGACTTTAAAGAAAGGCACTTCTTGAAACTCAGTTCCCTGGAAAATGGTGTGGGTAAGAATAATACATTACAGGGTTATTGTAAAGGTAAGATTTGACACCTGTATTTTACCCTGCACAGTGATCCCAGATGACCTCCATAACTAACTTTCTTGCCTTTCTTTTTTTCCAGAATGTTCAAGGGTACCGTTTCTTCCAGGTAGCTGAGGGCCACGCAGTTTTTATTAAATTATGTTAGTTCATCCTTTGCGAGCCGATTTATGTGTAGAACTGCCTACCTGGTATATTAAATGGGTGGGTTGAAGGCATTTTGTTGTAAATAGAGTGAATGCAGGCACAGTTTAAGCAGAAAAGGGCTGTGTGATCAATTTATAATCTTTTATCCAATTCAACATGTGTAATATTCATGTAAGTATAAGCTGTTACTACTAACAAAAATTAGTATCAGTTACTACTTTTGAGTGTTTGCTTATATCACGTTAAGTGCTTTATATACATGATTTTACAAAGCCTCCTAAGAACTCTGCAAAGGACTTGCTGTCTTTGTCATTGCATCTGAGAGAGCAGGATTTGGAGCCTAATGCACCTAGCCAGAGGGCCACAGCCAACAAGAGAGGAAACCTAAGTTCACATCCTGGCCTCCTTCAATGCAGACTCTGCCCCTTGGTGGTGTTGAGAGTGATTTGCATTGAGAGGTGATATCATACCACTGCCAGAGGAGAAGGGGGAACATATGCGTTTGTTCTAGCTCCCACAGCCAGCAAGGATCAAAGCTCTGGTTTCTACCCCCAAAAGCTAGAGAGTTGGGCATCCTTCCCCCCACAGTACTAACTGCTCCAGTGGTAAAGTTGATTTTTTTTTTCAGAAAGAGAGAAACAGAGGGGCTGAGGGAAGTTAGGCAGGATGAGAGGGTGAGAGGATCTTACGCAGGCTCCACACTCAGTGGGGAGCCCCGCAAGGGTCTTGATCTTATGACCCTGAGATCACAACCTGAGCCCAAATCAAAAGTCTGACCCTTAACCAACTGAGCCCGCCAGGTGCTGCCGAAGTTGGTCTTTTTATTCATCCATTCATTTAACAGTAGAGAGAGTCTGATTTACAGATCAGTGATGGCTACTAGATTATGCTTCCTATCATTCCTCCAGCACCTTCTACAGATTGATTAGTTGGCTAAAACAGAACCATTTGAAGCATTGAAATCAAAAGAAAACTTCTCGGGGTTTTCATGTTTTACCATATACCAAGCACTCTCCTCTTTGATGGTTCAAATAAAAGAAATGACATCTTCAATTTTTGTGCAGGTTGATTGTTATGTTATTGGTCCCCAGCTGGACATACAGCTGCAAAAACTAATAATAATTTCTTTCCTTAAAAGAAATCTTAGATGGAAGCCCACAATGAGAAACAGATGAGATCAAAGCTGCTTTATTTGAAGGGGAAAACGTGGCAGGTTCAAAGACATCTCCGTGGTTCCCTGGGACTTGTAGACGATTCCTAGGACAGCATGGAGCTATAGAGCAAGAAAGTCTTGGAGCTTTGTCCATTAATGCAGTAAATGCTTTTGAGCACTGACAATACCTATGCACTCAGTGCTGTGTTAAGATCTGGGCATGTGGAAAGAAGAGATAGTACCCCTGCCTTCCAGAAGCTCAGAGTTTGTGGGGAGGAAAGAGAGGGTACACATAGTTAGAATACAAGTTATCTATAGTCATATTCTTTTTATTTGTGACTGATGAGGCACAGCAAAGTATCCCTGGGGCTCTACTTGGAAGAAGTGAACAAGCCTGTAACTCAGAGCAGAATGCCTTTGTTTCAGCTTCAAGAATGCTCACAGGTCCTCCCCTCAAGAGCTGATCTTGAAACACATAGTGTGTGTGTGCTGTTCTGTGCAACCACCGGGTAGCCTCTTCAAGGAAGATCAATACCTGTAAATTATTCATTACTTTTACACAGTTCATTCCTAGCTTTCATTTAAGTCAAATCCCAGACATAACAAAAAGAAAGGAAAAAAAACAGTGCAGTAAGGAAATTTTGTCTTATTAGGATTTTTGTTTTGTAGAAGAAAATAAAAAATCTAAATGCCTTTTCATTAAGATGTTCCAATGTGTTCCCTGTATCATGTTAATTACCTAATGGCATTAGCACAGTGTGCTGTTCAATAGTCCCTCACAATTAGTTGGCAAAGCATTTTAACATCCATTACCTCCTTCGGGGCTCACAAAATCTCCGTTAGTGAAGCAATCTGCTAGAGCTTTATTTCACAGCTATTGAAACTCAGGGTCAGACCAAGCTATTTGCCCAGGATCCCATGCCATATGCAGGACCTATGTTGCAAAGAGGGTGAGGTGGAGAGACCCAACACCCCAGTTTGGTCCTAGAATCCCACTTGCCAACTATGTGAGCACAAGGAAATCCTTTTACTTTCTGGCTGCGGTTCTTCCATATGTGATAAGCAACCAAGTGCCTTCGCATGTGCCAGATACTTTCTCAACTCGACATACATCTGTTTGCTTCACCCTGACAATGCTATTATTATTCCCATTTGATACATGCAAGTTAAGTAATTTCCCGGAGGTCATACAGCAAGTAAATGGCAGAGCAAGATATAAACTCAGGTAATCTGGTGCCAGAATCCATATTAACCCTTACAGTGAAGAAGTGATGAGAAGAAGGTAGATTGGGACTGATGATCATACCAGTCAGCCTAGCGCTGGTTATGCTGAAGCAACAAGCATCCTCCCAAATCTTAGTGGCCTAAAGCAGCAAAAATATACCTTTTACTCATATTTCCTGTCCCTATGGTAGGGTTGGGGGAAGTGGCAAGGTACCACTCTACATCATCCCCATTTAAGAACCCCAGTTTAGAAGTCTCCTCCAAGTGTCCTCGAGTGACAATTGACATAGAAGGAAAGGAAAAAAGAGAAAGAGAGAGAATGTGTGTGATTGTTCAGGCTCTTAAAGCTTTTGCCCAGAAGCAAATCATACATGTCACATCTGTTCACATTTTGTTGGCCAAAACCAACCCGAAATATACAGGAAAGTACAATCCTACCAGGTGCTTGGTATTGTAGTACTTGACACAGCTGGCGGATCCACAGTTGACCTCTCCCAGCGACCTGCCCCACAGAAACTCACTCTGCAACTGTGTCAGAGCTGAAATGTGCCTCTTGAGTGCTGGATGCTGTTTCTCCTCTTGCCTTATTCAAGTTTTCCATTTGGCTTCTACTATTTGCTTCATCAGTGGACAAAGGGTACTCTATAGTTTTAACTTAAAAAAGTCAAAACATTGATCCAGAAACTAGAATCTTTACCAGGGACAAGAATTGTGTCTTCATCCACAGACCTTCCTCTGTGGCTGCCTTCCTCATATCTGATTTATTTCAATATTTCTATATTTTCAACCCACTGCAATTTTACTTTCTTATTTAAATCACTTTGTATTATCTTACAACTTGTTAGAAACAGCAAATACAAAATTTGGTTTTGTACATGGAATCATTCTTTTGGTTATTCTTTCAAATAAAAAGAAGCTTTATTTCTTTTTATTTGAAAGAATAAAAGGAAGCATAAAGATCAGTGTTGGGGGGCGGGTCATGTTTTTAAGCCCAACTATTTACAAGGCATGAATCTCTAAGTGTGGTTTCAAGGGTTGACCATATTTTACCATTTGAATTTCTTTCTACACACAAGACATCATTTAACTCAAACTAAAATTGTTTGAACTGCTCTGAAAGCAAAGAAGGGATGTGGGTGCCTCTAGAAACCTTCTGAAAATAGAATTCCTTTTCTCAAGAAGCCTCCTCAATGCTTACAGTCTGGGATGGATCCTGTGAGGTCAGTGAGGGCAACCCATATATCAAATTTGGGTAAAGATGTTCAAAGAGCTATAAATGGAAGTTCTAATATTATCTTCCTGCATGCCCATGGATGAACCCACTCAGCCCTGAGATAGGAGCACTTTGCTCCAGAGACCACTGCTTTTGAGGTAGGAGGTCAGGAAAGAGTCTTCAAGGAGGGAGTGATGGAATGATGAGGTCACATTTGTATTTGAGCATGGGCTGGAAAAAGATCAGGCTGGGGCAGGGCCCCCCGACTAGAGCATGCTGCACTAGAGGATTGGTGAGAGGAACGGAGAGAAAGAAACAGAGTGAAAATGAATATACTTGGCATGGAAATGGAGTATGTCACAGAGGACAGAATCTATAGTTGATCTCAGGTTTATGTGCTAGTGGACAGAGAAAGATAATGATGCCATTCTCTGAGATAGATTGCACAGGATGAGCAGGTTTTGGGAGAAGGGTGATAAGGACACTTAAAATTTCAGGTAGAAGACTAGGAGAGCTCAGAGGAGCAAGAAATTCCTTCCAGTTACCAGAAAATCTAAGAAGGCTTCAGAATAGGTGGCATATAAATGGGCAGGAGTGGAACTTACAGAGTTGGGGAGGATGCGGCTGCTGCCAAGGCCAAGAGTGCCCACTCTGGCTTTATGCATGTGTCTCCATTCACCTATGTCAACAGGTATGTGAGGTCAAGGACAAAGCATGATGTTGACATGCGGATCGGAATCCACTCGGGCTCGGTGCTGTGTGGCGTGTTGGGCCTGCGGAAGTGGCAGTTTGATGTCTGGTCTTGGGATGTGGACATTGCGAACAAACTTGAATCTGGAGGAATCCCCGGGTAAGTCGAGACAAAGCCCTCTTCTTTTTTTCTTTTTGCAAAGCCTTCTTCTTGTTTAACTTCTGTCACTTGCTCACTTTGTGACGATTTGTTTCCTGTGTGCAGAATTCAGAGGTAGCCATCTAAGAAGCACTTGTTTGGAGAGGAGTCAGAACACTAAAATGTCATACAAATATTGGCCCCAAAAACCTAGTGAAATTCATCACAGGCAGTGAGGATGGTGGGACTACATGCAGGTGTTCAGGATCCAGCCCTGCAAAACATTGGTTTTTAGACTTGATTTCCCACTGGAATCAACAGAGGAATCTTTTAAAAACACTGGTGTCCAGACCCTATGCCAGTGCCTGTAAAGCAGAATCTGTGCAGATTCTGTAACTTGTCAAAGAAGTTCTCATGGGTAAGACCTCCTGACTTTCTATATGACCTTACCCTACCTTGAAAATTCACCTCTTCAAATTTGGCTGGCAAGACCAGTGGATATTGGTACCACTGGAATCCCCAATAGTATTTGTGACTTGGGAGGGTTCACTGAGCCCTGAAACGTAGTAGTAATATTCTGCTTACACAGATGGGGCCTAGTAAGATTTTAGGTATATGTGAACCAGTAAGTTGTACCAAGTTCTTGCATGTACTCTAACAGATTCTGATGATAGATAGATAGATAGATAGATAGATAGATAGATAGATAGACCAATCAAGAGGCAGACTCATATTCCTTTCCCCAACTCTACCTTTGGAGTCACAGAGTTCTCTGGTGTCTGCCATCATTCCTTGCTAATTATATTTAATATCGGGTAACATGGTATCATGGGAAATAAACTGTAGCAGGTATCAGAGAAACTATGATTTCGACTCGGGCCCATACTAAGCTCTGTTACTTTAGCAAATCGTAAGAAGCATGCATAGCACCTGGTATGTGATTTTAGCACAGATGTGGCTTCCGTTGCTATGTCTGCATGATCTCGGGCCAATACTTAACTTCTCTGAGCCTCACTTTCTTCACCAGAGACCGTAATACCGATATGGTACCTTGGGATTTTATGTCCTTCTTCCTTAGGGGTTTGTTCTCTCATCTGCCATATGTACACAGCCCACCTCACAGGTTCTGTCTGAGGCTATATAGGGCAGTGGGTGTGAAGCACTTTGTAAACTGTGGGATGATGTCCTCGTGCCAGTTGCCATCCTTTTAAGGGAGCTCTCACTGTCTTTAATGGTCACCACTACTTGCCATGCAGGCTTAGAACTAAGATATGCCTAATGTGTCACCACTGGGTTTTTTAAATCCTTAAATTCTTTGGGATTTTCCTACAAATAAGTACCAGCTGAATTCAAACAAACCAGACAGCTAACCCATCTATGTTTATGTCTTTAATGTGTCGCCGCAAGAAGAGTTGCCATACTCTCAGCAAATTCCCTTTGCCAACCACAGAGCACAGCTTCGGGAGGGGTGTGACATTCTGCTTTGACTTCCGGAGGCCAGTTTAGCTCATATTCTCAATTATACCAAGAAACACAAGAGTAACTGAGTTTAAATCTTAGGATGTGTTGGAACTGTGGATTTACTACTTTTCAGTTATAGAAGCTGAGGCAAGTTGCCGAATCTCTACTGGGTTCTTTTACTGTAAAGTTGGGCTGAGGAGGCTATCCACCTCAAATAAGCTGGTTTCCACTAAGAGAGTACTTGCAGAATACTTAGTCTTCTGTACAGTATCCAGGTCTGCTGAGGCACAGGATGTGCCGGTGTGCAGAAATATAGTAAAACCAAGACAGGTCTCCAAATCCTCCGTGGTTTGAAATAGTTTGATCTTATTTGCTCTTCAAATACCTATTTTCTTTTCCTGTCAATCAAGATATATAGGAATAAACTCAGCTTACCTTTCCTTTCAGTGAGAATTAGCCCCCAGTTCAAACACATATTGAGTACCTGCCATGCAGTCACCAGTCTGCTAACTACCATCAATATGTTACATCCTTTGATCTTATGACACTCCACATAGTAAATACAGACATACCTTGGAGATCTCATGGGTTCAATTCCAGATCCCCACAATAAAGCAAACATGGCAATAAATCAAGTCAAGTGAACATTTTGTTTTTCTAGTGCATATAATTTACACTATACATATAGTTTACACTATACTGTAGTCTCCTGAGGTGCAGTACCATCATGTCTTAAAAAACAGTGTACATATCTTAGTTTAAAATATTTTGTTGCTAAAAAATGCTAACCATCATCTGAACTTTAAGCAAATCATAATTACTGATCAGAGGTCAGCATAACACATCCAACAATAATTAAAAAGATTAAAATCTTGTGAGGATTACCAAAACATGATACAGAGACCTGAAGTGAAGAGACACTGTTGGAGAAATACGCCAGTGAATTTGCTCTAAGCAGGGTTGCCCCAACCTTCAATTTGTAAGAGATGGAATATCTACAAAGTGCAATAAAGTGAAGTGTGCTGAAACCAGGTGTGCCAGTCTTAGCTTTCTTGTTTTTATAAGAAGACTGAGGCTCAAAGAAACTAAAGATGTCACATAAAAACAGCTATTAAGTGCCTCACTATGCATTGCTGTTAAATCACTAGACTAATTTATCCAACTTGCTCATGGCTGTCTTCTTATTGTGACTCTCCAAGACCTCACTATGTCCCCAGAGGTTAGCATGATGCATAGAACAGAAGAAGAGAGAGGGAGGTGTACAACTTGTTGGCTTAGTGAGTGGTTGGTACCTTGATCCTGAGGTCATGCATAATTGGATTAAAACCCTTTCTCTGGTATGGACACCAGCCACATGGCCCCAAGCCAGCAGGGATTCTCAAATTTAGGCATGCATCTGAATCACCTGAGGGCTTGTTAAGCCATACAGCACTGGGCCCCACCCTCAGAGTTTCTGATCCATATGTCTGGAGAAGATCTAAGAATAGGCCTTCCTAACAAGGGCCCAGGTGGTATTGATGCTGCTGGCCTTGGTCCCACACTTTGAGAACCATTGTTCCTGAGCTTTTTGTTCAATGAGATAATGCATGTAAAATCCCTTGTCCTGTGCTCAGGAAATTTCACTGTGGTCATGGTTGTAATGATAACCATATGATACATCTATAAGGTCTTGAAAAGTCTCTGAAAATGGAAGTCCCTGTCTCAGTCCTGCACTGCCATCTGCCACTGATACGGCTTTAGGCCAGTTACTTACTCATGGTCTGGGCCAATTTCACCATCTGCAAAAAGAGGGGAAGAAATGCCTGTGCCTGAAAGTTGTTGGGAAGAATGAAAATTATACAAGATGATCCACTGAGCCAAGCATATAGTAATACCTTCGGCCACAAAATGACTTTTATCCAAAATAAGTGTTACCCAATTGTTACATCTTATTTACTCTCATGACTCTTATTATTATATCCTGGCATTTGAAATTACCAGAAGATGTTGACCCGACATTCAATATATGAGAATATTGTCTGAGAACAGATTCATTTCTTTGGGGGAGAAAATGTAATTACCACACTGTCATCTGCAAAAGCTTCACTCTCAAGCTCAAGGCACTAGCAAGGATGAAAATGAACATCTGAAGCCCAGTTCCTATCAAAACATTTAAGTGTGTATTGATTAGAACTTCAGCAGAAAAATCAGTAATAAATAAAAGTGAGGATGTCTTCCACTGTGGAAAACATAATATTGATTTAGTATATGCAAATATTAGTCTCCTGGAGTACTGATAGCAGAATAATAAAATGTAGAATCCAGATAAAATATCAAATGAGGTTGGTATTTAACTTAATTATTTTAAGAGAAAATCAACCACCAGTCTTAACAAAACCCTCCCAGGAGTTTCATTTTGCCTGGGAGAAAAAGACAGCTTGGTAGCACCTGCCTCTGACCTTGATCCTAGAAAGAAGACTTGGAGCATCCATTTCATAGAAGGTCAATGACTTTTCTATTTGACTGAGTTCCCACGTGGTAATAAAATTCATCATGAGAATAATTTGCACTTAGAAGACATTTCTCCGGAAAGTTCAAAACATGTGTCCCATGCTTTCTTGCCTTGCCTTTGAAATCAATGACTATGTATGATGACACTTACTTGGAAAACATGGTGAATGTATCTGAAGTGATCAGAAATGCCTTTTTTTTTTTTTTTTTAGTTTTGTTTCCTTATATGTCCTCTGCAGTAGGTTATTCTCTGGAAGCAAGGAGCATAACAGGATGAGTAAAAAGGGGGAATGGGGAAGTAGAGCTAGTACTCAAAGTATGATGCATTTGGAAATACTCTTTTTTAAAAATGTTATTGTTTCCTTGGATATACATTCTCTAAGATCGCAAAAGCCAAGCAAAATACTGATCATCTACCTTATTCATCCATCTATTCATTCAGAGAAGCAGTAAAGTCAGCCTAAGGGAAATGACTTTTGAGCTGAATTGGGGAATAGGAAATAGTCATGTAGAAAACATGGGATGAGCATTCTAGGCAGAGAGAATGGCTTGTTCTGAATTTGGTAGGCATGACATTGCATCTTGAATTTAAAGAAATGCCAATTACTTGATTAGTTGGAGAAAGCATAGGGTATAGGAGGGGAACAATGTCAGAAAATGAGCCCTGCAGTGATACAGCCCAGAGAATTGGGGCTTATAAGCCTTCTTTAGAGCTTAGTTGTATCCTGTAAGCCTTGAGAAAGTATGGAATAAACAACAGTACTATGATCACAGAGGCATTTTTGAGAATACTCTTAATAATTTAAGCATGTGCTTTTATAGTATGTACAGTGACCCCAAGAGATGGGTACTTTTATTTTCCCATATTTATGGTAAAAACACAGACTTGGTAGAAAATTTAAGTAGCTTGCTCAAGATCTCCCAGCTAGCAAGTGGTAAAGCTAGGGTTTTAGTCCAGGCAATCTGGCCAAATAGCCCATGCTCATAATCACCATACTAATCTACCCAGACCACCACACAGCACAAATAAGTAGTCTGAGTTAGACAGTTAGAAGGACAGAAAAACTCTTCCCTGAAGGATTTACCATGTGAAGTTCCCACAAGTCAAGTCTGATCCTTAAGGATCATTAAGTCTTGATGTCATCTGTTGTTTTGCTGTAACAAAATAACAACTTGGATCATGAGATGTGAGACGGTGATGATGCAGTAATGAGTCACTTACCTTGTGAGTGAGCCTAGCCAGACATCTGCCCACCTGTGTTCACAGATTTGCTCCCTGCTCCTTGCCATATACACCTTATAGAGTAAATTGCATCTTGAAGAGTTTTTCTATAAGACCCTCTATGCAGCCCCGTGAACTTATAAGACCTGCCTTTGTTCCTAAGATTATAGACAAGTTGAAGATTCTAGGCACAAATACATGAAAATTAAAATGGTAAGAAAAGTCCCAGGACACTAAGAGAACTGCTGTTGTTGAATGGTGATTTGAGCAGTGATTGCTCTTGGGTTCAGAAACATGTATGTAGGTTGTTTTCTCAATACAGTCAACAACACCAAAAAATCACTGATTCTTGAATGTGCTGGGATCAGGCTAATGACAGTCATAAGAAAAGCCAAAACAAGTGCTTAGGTATAACTCAGTAGGGCTGTATTTTATTGGAGGCTGCAGTGCCCCTTGAGGTAAAGTCAGCAATACGCTGCTCATTGATTTGTGCTTGTACTCCTGTTTTCTTTTATTCTTTCTGCTTTTTCAGGGGAGTGCATATCGTCCTTGAGAGCATGTCTTCTCAGTACCTATGGGTAGCCCTGATGTTGGCTTTGCACAGGACAACCAACAGCGATGGCCTTTGAAGGCCACCCCAGGAGTGTATAATGACCTATGCTTTGTGCACACAGGAGGATTCACATTTCCAAAGCCACGCTGGACTGCCTCAACGGTGACTATAATGTGGAAGAGGGTCATGGGAAAGAAAGAAACGAATTCTTGAGGAAGCATAATATAGAGACCTATTTGATTAAGCAGCCTGAGGAGAGTCTGCTGTCGTTGCCCGAAGACATTGTCAAGGAGTCGGTGAGCTCCTCAGACAGGAGAAACAGTGGGGCGACGTTCACAGAAGGATCCTGGAGCCCCGAACTGCCCTTTGATAACATAGTGGGGAAACAGAATGTAAGTCCTGGCTTCCTTCTTCTGGTTAGCCATGAATGCATGCTCAAATGCAACCCCAACCCAAACGCATTCAGAGAAAACCAATTCATCTTTAACCTTTCTGGGCTGAGTACCATAATTGCAAATGATTAAACATCTCTCCTCAGGACAGACTTAAGTTATGTATGCAATTTCAGGAAATGCCAGACATATCAGAGGGTTCCCAATGCGCTCTCTCTCTCTCTCTCTGTCTTTGACCTAGCTGAAAATAAATGTCATGTGAAGGTGGATTATAATTCCCAACCCCACCCTCAACTCCCTGCAAAATTACTCATGCTGGGAAAATTGATGTGATTAACCTAACAACAAAAGTCCATGGATCAAGTCCATGAGAATGCCATTCCTTAGGTAGCTAGGATGCCAGGAGTTCTGAGTTGCCCTCTGAAATTTAAAATCACTATTATTTATATAAATAATAGTGAAAGGGAATATAAGGGAAGGGAGAAGAAATGGGTGGGAAATATCAGAAAGGGAGACAGAACGTAAAGACTGCTAACTCTGGGAAACGAACTAGGGGTGGTAGAAGGGGAGGAGGGCGGGGGGTGGGAGTGAATGGGTGACGGGCACTGGGTGTTATTCTGTATGTTAGTAAATTGAACACCAATAAAAAAAATAAAAATAAAAATAAAAATAAAAATAAATAAAATCAAAAGGGTACCATTGATCCAGGAATATAAAAGCAGTATCAAGTGATGCCAAGGGTAAGCATGAGAACTTCAAGAGTAACCGGCAATTTCAAAGCCACCCACGTAGTTCTATTCCTATTTAGTGTGGATTTGCATCTTAAATAAGGGATAGGGCTACAGAGAGTCAATACATAGGGGTAAATCACCAATAATTATTGTAAAATTATTTTGTACAAAATGATTTTGTACAAATTATTGTAAAAACTATTTTTTTCCAACTACCAGAATCACACTAAATCCAATGAGTTGCTCAGACTACAAGCTGTACTGGAGAAATAAGGTTGATGAGGGAGAGAATCAGAGGGATTCAGAGATGCTCCTATCCCCACTGTGCTTGTCCAGAGCCTGGGCAAAATCACCTGCTCTCCTTGGAGTTTACTTTTAATCATTTAGGCCAAGTACAGATAGTCAAATTCATGTAAGTTCATGGTGTAGCTCCACCATACTTTTTAAAAGAAACAAACAAAAGCCAACATATAAGACTTGGAAACAATTTCTGACAGGCTCCTGAGGCAAGTAAAAGCTGAAAGCACTGTGAAAAGTGTCAACAGCTTTATGAGGATGTAAACGAGTTCATTGTTCTAATCCATGGACCTAAAATTTTCTTGTTAACTGGTAGATAAGAAAAATTTATCAGGCATTTAAAATGGAGAAGGTTAAAATGTTCAAAGTCTTCCCTCCTCCTTCTGCCTTTGAAAAATGGATGGGGCACCTGAGGCCAGGTTAACCGGTTTCTTTCTAGTTCTGTGTGAAGAAGCTACAGAACATGGATCAGATTCCACTGGGGAAGGATGTAGGTCCAGTGAAGCCCGCATGCCTTGTCAGAGTCTACCTTTAGGTCTTCACTTTTCTTTTGTGAGTGTTTAATTCCACCTTTCCAAATTATATGTCTACACAAGTCATCACTGATTTCAGCACCTACTGCTTTCCATCCTTGGATTGGTATGCATGGTACAGTTTGCTGTTATACACAATAATGGTCTTGTACACTTGTTGCAATGGGTGGATGGCCATCCGACTGTCCTCCCTACTCCCTCTGCCTGTTGTTAGCTGGAGCCTGAATGTCGATTATTAAGAGGAAGGAGATACGTGCCTCAACCTGGATACCTCAGTAACTGCATAAAATTCTCTCTTGGTTTTATTGTTTTTGTTTTTGATCATTCCAATGGAAAAATTTCCTATTTAAGCCAACTGTAGAAATTGGGATAATTCCTAATTGCTCTAATCTCTGATCTACCTAACCTTGCCACTAATAGTTGAGAACCAAGAAGAGAGAGATGGAGATGCTTGGTTTTATGTCACGATTCATCCATCTGGTAAAATTATAGAGGAATAGTTGAAATACTCTCTTTGCTGATTTCCTGAAGATATTTGCTGGTGTTATGAAATAGCTGTGATGACATGTCATTATCAGTCAATGATTATTAATCTTGGTCTTTAACCATACCATGTATTTCTTGTGATGCCTGAGTTTTGCCTGGATATAACCCATCTGTGCCATGTTCAGCATGAATAATCTCAATTCATTTTGATGCCTTCAGACCTAAAAGCCAGTGAATGGGTATTGATATTCATAAATAACCAAGTGGAAATGACTGAATTGATTGAAATGCTCACAAGCTCTCAGAGTTTGTACTTAGGCTTAGCTCTAGAAGTCAGTGAGCTGTGTTTGGAACTCAGAAACATGACATGCACCTGGTAGAGATCAGGAATGGTCTGGCTGAGCCTGCGCTCTGCCAAATATCCAGTCAGTTCCATAGAAAGTCCAGACCATCTGAGTGTTTGCATAGCACAGATAAAACATACTAATGCATCACTGGGGCTTTTCCAGCTAAATTGGCCAGATGTTTTGGCTTCTATTAATTCATAATGTGTGCTCAGAAATATTGTTAATGACATCAGTATGCTGAGCCATAATCTGTGCTCTGTAGACAGCAGATGTTCAGATAGTTACATTCTCATGCATTCATTCATTCAATAGATTAATTGAGCCTCTATTATATGCCAACTACTGCTAGTAATAAAAGAGAATGAGAGGCAGAGGAAAGAAATACTTTAGAGGTAAAGTCAGCCAGTAGCTTACATGCATTGTGAAGACAGGAATTACATAGTTCACTTACCCACTGTTTAGCCGGCAGTTAGAACACTACCTGGTAAATAGAAGGGCTTGATTACAGTTTGTTGAATGAATGAATGAATGAATGAAATGATAGTGACAGGTGGCAAGGGAGAGGAACCAGTTGAGTTTGATGTCCAGGTTTCTTTCCTGAGTGACGGGGTCAATGGCCCAACTGCCCTCTGAAATAAGCACTCCTGGAATAGAAGGACACTGGAGAGAAACACAAGGTATTCAGTTCAGGACATGATGAGCTTGAGGTGCCTGGGATGGATCAAGAACAGATTTTCAGAAGGCTATTGGACACATACTTCTGAAGCTCTGGCATGAAAGAGCACTGCAAGAGAGGTGAATCTGGCAGTCATCAGGATTTGCATGCTCACTGAAAGCACAGAACACTAGGGAATATGGCATAGCGCGGATACTGGGAGGCACCAGGCAGGAGGTGAAAGAGAGAAAGGATCCCATGACAGACAGGCAGGAAGCAGTCAAAATGATCGAGAGAGAATAAGGGAAAGCGATGACATGGAAGCCTGGAGAACAGAGCATTCTGAGAAGGAAGGGGTGATCAACAATGTCAACTATAACTAAGAGGCCCAGTAAGGTGAAGACTAAAATCTACCAGTTGGAATTAGATTGAAATACATCACTGGCAGGAGGCAGATTTGTTGAGGTGATGAAGTTGGAAGCCAGATTGTCACAGCTGATAACAGAGAGCTCTGGATCTCTGAGAAGAACCAGAATGCAACCCCTCTCCCCTTCCTGATGACCATTTCAGGAGTCTATCAGTCTTTCAAAAGAGTAAGAGGAGTCACTAAGAATTCTGACTCCTTGTGTGAATCTTCTAGTCCCTGTCTATACCTGAAGATATTATCTTGGTTCTGATGTCATCTCCCTTTCTTCCCCTCTATCTGTACCCATGTGGGTTAAAATTACTGGTTCAACCCTCTGAGCTCTGGTATCCAGGTTGTACTTGGACACGCTGAACACTTATGCTTTGCATCCCTAACTCTTGACATGGGTGGGTGTTCTGCTCATTGATTTGATGTCTTGGCTTCCTGAAGCCAGGCTTGGTTACCAGTGAGGCTCCCTGTGTTCTGAGCTTCTGGGTGGAATGAAAGTAAGAAAACTAGAAGGCAGGAAGTTTAAATCACAAGTGGACTATTGAAAGTAAATATTATAATAGCATAAGTAGGTCATTGAGGTAGACCAAAGATGAAAATTTTGACATTTAGGGGAGGATGTCCAGAAACTTCAAGGTGAGATTATTGGATGAGTCATCAACAGGGTCATTGAATCTCTCAGAATAAAGACAAAACTTGGGATGTTAAGTTAAGACTTAAGAAAATGGTCCTTATGTAAAAGATCACATTTCCCTGCTGGTTGCATGCTGTATCTAAAAATCTGTTTGTGGGCTTGAGCTTTTATTCAATTAGATATTTAACAGGCACTCAGTATTCTAGATCCTGAGGATCTAGTAGTGAGGAGACAAACTTGGTCCCTATATTCTAGGAGTTTGCCTTTTAAGGGAATGGAGAATGCAGACAACCAAGTAAAACATGTAAGTGCTACAAAAGAAGTAGAGATAGATGAATAGCAGGTTGATAGAATACTGTAGAAGGATTATAGAGTCCTCTGAAGAGTCTATTTGAGTGTTGAAAGGACCATGGATGCAAATAACCAGAAAAAGAGCCTTGCAGAGAGAGGACCTGCTAGTGCAAAGGCCCTGGAGTAGGAAAAGGCCCTGGTGTGTTAGAAAAGGAGCAAAAAGGCCCTGTGGCTAGAACATCATAAGCAGAGAAGAAAGGGATATGAAATGAAGTTCAAGGAGATGGGAACTCAGTCATGCAAGCTTGCCAGTTTTAGATTTTATTCTAAGGGAAATGATAGAAAGGTTTTAAGAAGGACAGTGACACGATCACATTTTGATTTTTAAGAGATCACTTTGGCTACCTTGTGGGGAATGGATTCTAGGGGCAACAATGGACTTACCATCAGACGGACTGCATTGTAGACTTAATGATTCAAGAGGTTGCCAAAGAGTGAAGCTTTCCTGTCGCTGTAAAAAGTATGGTGTGAGGTCATTAGTCATTTTTACTTGTTTTTTTAATGACAAATGATAGGCCAGGGGAGGTGCAGCTACTCTTTCAGAAGCCAGCCCCCTGTCAGAGCCAAGAGTCTGTCCTCAGATACTGTGCAATCCTCAGCACTGTCCCGTCCATCCCTTTCACATTCACCGTGGCATCCCAACACAGACATTTTGCTGTTGTTACTCCTCCAGGCTTTTTAGAAGAATCATCTGGAGAAAAGTATACATTTGCTACTTCATTGTCTATAGTAGTCATTTCTACACCGCAGACTGACTTGGGTCATCATTATTACCATGAAAATAATGTGGGCCCTGTGAAGACTGAAAACGTAGGTAAAATTTCTGTATTCCACACAACAAAACAAAATGCGAATGCACTTCATTGCTGGGGGTAGAGCTTACTATCCACGGCATCGCTAAGGCTAACAGGGGTCAAGAGTCTGGGGTCGGGCACCATGTTGGGAGTGTTGTTCCTCTCTTTTCCATTTAATTTGCGTACACCAACCTTACAGGGTAAGTGTGACGTGCCTGGTTTACAAATGAGAAAATTGTGATTCATAGACATTCATTAATTCCCTGAAGGACGTGTATCCAGTAAATAGCAGGGCTGCAATTAAACCCAGTTATGTCTGACTCCAAAAGCCACATACTGTTGTCCATCAAGCCACACTGCTTCCCCTTTAGATGCTGTATTTCTACCTTCTACTTTGTTTCCAGGTCAATCAGTCTCAAAGGGTATGTGTGTGTCTGTGTGTTTGTGTGCACCCTCTAAAGATGGGTCACCACTGATATTTAGGAATTTTCTGTGAAAGCTCCAGGAAATGACCTGATTTTCCTTGAGCTTGTCCTGGCATACTAGGTGGCGTATCACCCCATGAATGTCCTGATGTGGTAGCCGTTTGCATGGCAAAGGCTAAGCTGGGCAGTCTGTCCTGTGTACCTAGTAATAAAACAACACCCCACCATTTGATGTAGTCCCCACTCGCATTGGAGAATTTTGAGCCCAGGAGACTAGATGTGGAGGGAGTGGGCTCATATTGGGTTATTATGTCATCCTCAATCCCAGATGCGACTATTCTTAGACCCTGCTCTCTGTGTCCAGAGGGAGAAAAGAAAGGAATTCTCATGTGGTTGCCCTGCTGATCAAAACCCTCAAGTTGACCTGAGGCTGAGGGTCCCAGGCTCCTTGTATTAAACTAGTTAGTCCTGTCAGTTGTGAGTCTCATGATCTAGGGGCAGATCTCTGCAGGACCCAAAATTTGCCCAAATGGGAGTGGGAAGGGAAAACTCCAGAGAACTAAGTTAGAGCCCTGATCTCTCCACTTACTACCTTCAGGCCTTGGGCAGCCACTTCTCTCCTCTGAGACCCAGTGTTCTCATCTGCACCAGGGCAGGTCTGCCTGGAGGATCCCTTCACTTCCTTTCAGTACTGACGTTGGCCATTTCTCAGCCCCAGGTGCAGGCCAGGGGCTCTGTGGCTGTACTGGTGAGTACAGTTTACTGTACCTACGCTTCAGAATCCCACCCTCCCAAGCCCAGGAAACACATAATTCACCAGGAAGCAATGGGGACATCCACTGGTTACAGCTATCCTAGTGGAGGATGACAGTTTAGCATAATTATTATCCACTGAACTGTCTTGAGGAATCAATATCAAATTTAGCAACAAGCTAAAGCAAATAAATAAAAAGGTGTTTGGGGTCAAATTTTACCTAACTTGAGAAGAAACTTACCCAGTCTCTCGGGATTCTGGATAGTTGAATTTTGACTATATGAGGTAAACACCCAAACATCATTACAAACATTGTCACGCTTTGCCTTCCTTCAGCGTCCTGCTTTCAACATGATCATTATGTTCTGTTGAGTCATACTGATCACAGGGGTTTGGTTTCTTAACTTGGGTTTCTGCCCCTAAAGGGCAGGAAGCAAAGTGGCAGGTGCCTTTTTTGTGCAAACCAATGTCCACAAGAAGAACTCTCTAAATCCAAGCTTATTTTACCTCTGTCATCCACCTGATGATAGCAAGTAAGTCACTCCCTACCAAGATGTTCATTTGTTTATTCATTCATTCATTCATTCATTCATTCATTCATTCATTATCCAGCTGCTCATTGACTAAAGGCCACTTGTCCAGTGCTGTGCTGGGGGCTGAGGAGAGAAATGAGAAAAGAGATCCAAGCTGGCAGAGACCTCATTGTCCCTGAGAATCACCACCAGGTCAAAAGCTCAGTGTGAGCTTGCTATCATTATAACAGGACATCATTGGCAAAGGGCAGAAAATTGAAGTAGGGTAATTGGGGAAGACCCTCCCAAGGAAGTGGCTATGACACTGAAATCCACACACAAGTAGGAGAAAGGTCAAGGGTGAAAGAGCAAGAACCCAGGAGGAGAGGATGGCAAGACCACTGTCTTGGCGTGGGTTTCTGCTACTCAAGAAGAAGCACCTGCTTCTTCCACACACCCCTCACCCACTGAGAACTCCAATCTAAAATCCCTACTCCTGGGATCCCTGGGTGGCGCAGCGGTTTGGCGCCTGCCTTTGGCCCAGGGCACGATCCTGGAGACCCGGGATCAAATCCCACGTCGGGCTCCCTGCATGGAGCCTGCTTCTCCCTCTGCCTGTCTCTGCCTCTCTCTCTCTCTCTCTCTCTCTGTGTGTGTGTGTGACTATCATAAATAAATTTAAAAAAATTAAAAAAAATAAAAAAATAAAATCCCTACTCCTAAAGACGCCTGCAACATTGAGTATTGCTTTTAAAGAGAAAGAAGGTGTGTTCTCAGACCTTGCTGCTTTTGTGATAAGCTGCCGAATGTCTAATTGTCCAGATCCAATCTTGTAGGCAGGAAATCACAAGTGAGTTTTTCTCCATCAGTAACTTATTTTTAAACATCTTAACATCAGATTAAGCCTTGATGTTCACTGGATGGGACATCTGCAGGCTTTGGGGGGGTAGAGAACATGGAGGACTTTGTACATTTCCCTGCAGTGCATCTGCCCTCTTCCCGTAACATGACTTTTTCTGACAACAAATCTCCCCAGGCTCTCCTTAGCCTGACTCAGAAGATAGCCTCTGAGTTCAGCTGGGGAGAGTCATTAGAGGGGTCTGGTTTTTCACTCTCTTCAGACAGGCAAGTGGATTTGAAGCCTTCAGGGAGCATTGAGTGGATTAAGTAGGCAATTTGATCTATTAACTTTGACTAATCATTCTTCTTTTCTGTGAAGTTCCAGGGCTAGATTAAGGTGGGAGAGAGAAAGGTAGAAGTGAGCTTGTGGCTCATGTGGCATTGCCAGCTTGCAAATGTGCCATAGTTGGCAAGGGTACAGCACACAGCCTGTGCTTCCCCGATGGCCAATAACTGGCTAAAACCTTTCTAAACAAACTGGCTGGACTCAACTTTCGCCAGGGAATGACTCGTTGTTTGGGGAGTCACAAAACTGTGGCCTGAGGAACTAGAACCAATGAATGCAGATTTAATCTTTAATTTTAAAGATTTATTTATTCAAAGAGAGAGTGAGCACAATTAGGGAGAGGGACAGAGGAAGAGGGAGAGAAGTCTTCAAGCCCCAAAGTGGAGCTTGATCCCAGGACCCTGAGATCATGATCTGAGCCAAAATCAGGAGTCAGCCACTTAGCCGACTGAGCCACCCAGGTGCCCCTAATATATGATATTTTACATATGTGAAGATAGGTAGCAAGAGAAAGAACAAAAATCTGAATTTTTCCCCCCTGACTCCTTTATTTCCTTGAACTGTTCTAAGTTGTATTAACCTTGGTGCTAATTTAGCCAATGACTAGGTTAAGACTCTTCATGTAAAATTTCTTCATTGAGCTACATCAGATTTCTTTTGTCTTCTCCCCACTGAAGATACTTTTTTCTTGTTCTGACCCAGTGCAAGTCATATGTGTGAAGGTTTTCTTCCCACACAAAATGGCACTTGATATGAATGAGTTTGTGTTCCTACTTTTTAAAGCAGTTGGGTACATGTGACATAACTCACCATTGCTGCTGCTCTGTACGGGGAAACCAGGGTTACCACTCTCAGGTGGTTCCACTCCCACCCAGAGCAGACACTTGACATTTCTTGTGGCCTCAGCCACCTCATCTTGGCTATTCATGCACATACTTATTTTTACTTCACTTAGGGTCAAAAAGGTATCGCCCTGGTGCTTCCTGGGGCATTGATGCAACTTTTTGAAAGGTTTTCTCACATCTCAAGGTCCCAAACTACTGTCATGAATTCCACATTAGGAACCTCTAGGTTCCATTGCCATTTTTCCTATTCTATGACATTTTTAGTTCCCAAAAGGATCTCCCACCATGACAAGTAAGGGCTTCTCATACATCATATGTGGTAGCACCCACTCAGGACTCCGTATCTCAGTATGATAAACTCAAAAACAAACGCTGGTGATAACAACAGCCCAGAAAAGCTAAATTAGTGAGATAATCCAGTAGAAAAGTCTATGGTAGAGAAGTTAAGAAGTAGAAGACACAAAGTCCTAAAGACGTAACATGACCTGAGGAACTTCTTTTCCTTGCTCTGTCCTGCCATACCTGCTGAGAAGTAAGAAAGGCTGGGTTCTTGAAGATCAGTCATTTGTAGCTCCAAAGGAAGCAAATTACATCAATAGCAAACAAAAAAAATGATGTTTTTAGTAAAAAACATCAATAACTAGATTTAAGAAAAGAAAAAAAAAACTAGATTTAAGTAACAAATTGTAGAATAGGAGCCTGAAAAACACCTCAGATGGACAGACTTTTTAAAACACCAAACATGAGTCATTTATCAGCAACTCACACAATACTTATTTCCTACTCTTAAGAAAAAGTTACTTCAAGACTTTGCAAAAGAGAAATGTTTAGGTAATACTCATATTTCAGTTCTCTCCAAATTTCTAAGAACGCATACATGCACAGGCACACACACACTCTACCCACAAGCATGGGCTGCCCTCCTCCTTTCATGTTTTCCCCTGTGGCATTGACAGTTCTGAAAAATCTACATCTTGGAGGTTCACAAAACAACAACAACAACAAAAAGCCAGTAACTTAGGTCCTGATATGTTTGTTGATTCCTTTCCTGAGCTTTAAGTACCTATTTTGGTAACCTCAAAGGTCATTTGGTCAGTGGGTAGTGGTTACCTCTCCAACCACAGCCTCTATGACATTTTGGTCCAGTTATTACAGCGCTACAGATATTTTGATCCACACCTGCCCTGTGACCCTATAAACAAACACATTAGTGTCAGAGTCTCCCCAACTCGAGTCATGTCCTGAGCAGGAACCCTGCCTCTTTCCTGGGCTTACCCCATCCCATCCCTCTCACTCATTCAAACCTGACCCTGAGATGAGGGCTGGGGTTTGCGTATGTATTCTACACATTATGCTGTGTGTGATATTTTAAAAGCTAAAACTTTGGCAACTTGCCTCAAGTCACATGGCTTCAAAGTGGCCATATCTGAATGGTTGTGCCAAGTTCTGTTTCAGCCAATCCTACAGAGGTTCAGCAGCTCTTTTTAATTAAAAATGGCCCAAGTGTGTAAGTGACTCAAGCACAATCATATTCCCATACTGAGATGAGCATCTTTCTTAGAGACTCAAAGGATAGTATCAGAGTAAGAAATCCTGAATTAGCTTAATGGAGGATCGGCTGAACAGAGCCAGACAAACTTCTCAGGCAGCACATAATCAGTGTCAGACACCACTTGTCCTGGATTAACCTGGCTCTGAGGTCTTGGAACAGAGCTTGGAGACAAAATCTGTAATACTGGTGATTCCCTCTGTGGGCTCCGAGTCCTCTTATCCTGAGGGCCCTGCTCCCATCACCTGGATCTGTGGTTGGCCTGGAAGTTCAGACACAGCTGAGTATTTGCCCACACTTCATCGAAAGAGAACCAAAACCAGTGAGTCCAAGACCATGAACCTCCAGTAGGATGAACTGAAGCAGGAGCAAAGCATTAAATGTCAGGCAAAGCACACTGGGGAAGGGAGCTCAGCATGTCTGACACCTCAACTCCCAAATGAAGAAACTGTCTTAATGATCCAGCTTATCAATATTACTTGAAAGGTCAGGAGTGAGGCTGTGGGCTTCAGATAGGTAGAAAACTCTAGAAAATGCTTCTTGAGGGATCTACCAGATGTAGGGGTCCCTCCTACATCATTGCTTTATTCTCTTAATCCTAAATTTCAGGATACAAAGTGACAAAGGCCAATTAAAGCATTTCATACAACTTTGTTCCTTATCAAATGTAACATCCAGACATTGCATACTTTCAGTTCTGCCTAAACCCAGAAAGCAATGATTATCCAGGTAATCTGGGCCCCAGACTCATGTCTGAGTGCTCACGATGGAGGTTTGGGAACCAGGTTATGCACGGTTGCTGGAAGCACAGGCTGGTTGGAAACTTCTGGACTGTTATTTCAGCAAACAGAGTTCTGCCCTTGGTTATTTCATTTCTAGAAGCAGAAGCTATGAGCTTATGAAAATTATTGAAACCTCCTCCCATAGTGATACCACATGGACCTCTCCTGCAATCAGATATCATTGGCCATTATTTGGCTTTGTTTGGAAAACAGATTATTGTGACAGAAATATAAAACATAAAAGAGAAGTAACTGGTATCCCTAACTAAAGCACTGCCAGGCATGTGATCTGAACGTGATTCTTCATTTTCTCTTAGGAGATGGGTAAAGTTGCAACAATCTTGACTAACACACCTTTTACATGGAGGATGGCTCAGTTCCCTAGCATTTCCATTCCTATAAGAAAGAAGAGCTATGCAGTAGATTCCAGGAAGCCCCATAAAGATGTTTCCCCAAGGGTTCCCCAACTCAGTACTTACCCAGATGCCACTGAAAACCTTCTTCCCAGGAAAGTGTTATGTACCATATCTAAGGAAATTTCTGCTCCCCTATCCCTAGATTGGAGTGGGAAAAATTGTGTCTCTTTCAAACCCAACAACAAACATTACCCCTGAGGCCCTGAATGCAAATCATCGTAGATTAGATCACCTCAAAACTTCCTTAAGAAGGGAGCTTTCTTTAAAAAGGAACCAAAAAAAAAACACCTCCTTTTATTTTAAAGATTTTTTAATTTATTTAAGAAAGATGCAGAGAAAGAGGCAGAGACATAGGCAGAGGGAGAAGCAGGCTCCATGCAGGGAGCCTGATGTGGGACCTAATCCTGGGACTCCAGGATCATGCCCTGGGCCAAAGGCAGAAGCTCAACCGCTGAAACACCCAGGCGTCCCTTTTTTTTTTTTTTTTTTTTAAGGTAGGAGCTTTCTCTTCTGGGGTTTGTATTAGGGTTTTTTTTTTTTTTTTTTTTTTTTTTTTTTTGTATTAGGGTTTTAATAAACAGAGAAAAAAAAATAGCTCTAATGTATGCAACTGGGTGCTATCATTCAGGTGTAGTGTCTGTTCCTGGCCATTTCTTCTCATGTTTGCCTGATTGTAGGACCTGGGAAGTGGGGTAGGAAGTGAAAGGCAAAACCTCAGTCTTTTCCACAACCCAAACCAAGCAGGTGGCAAGTTTGATGTAGAGCTGCAGAGGCCTCCAGGGTGAGCACAGGGAAATGCTCCATGGAGGCCATGGAGGGGTGAGCAGGAGTTGGCTGAGGAAGCCTTGGCTGTAGCTGCTTCCTAGTGCAGGCTTCAGCCTGAGCCTGGAAGCAAGCAGAATCTTGGTAAAAGATGAAGCATCTCAGTACAGTGAAAGCCCCAAGCCTGCTGGACTTGACATTTTCTCTGGGTCTTTCCCACATCAGTGACAAGTTGGCCCATACCATGGGAGCCCGATCACAACCATCAACATCCACATCTCAAGGCTGCCATGTCCATCTCCCAGGGGCATTTTCATTGATGACCTCCACTTCAGGCTGTCCTGTGGCCAACACTCAAACTGATGTTAATCCAGGCTTTGATTTTGTCATCTGTGACCTCTGGTGCCTCAGTGGCCAGCATGGGGAGGTAGTAAGGGAGGGGGGATGGCATTCTCTGGATTGTAGAATCCTGGATAAAACCTCATGTTGACAAGCATCATAAGGCTGTCTTTCAAGGCTCTTGCTCTTGGCTGGAATTGTATTCAACTGCGTGGTAATACCTTTTATCTCCTGCTGACCAAAGACTAGGCATTTGATTGGATAGTAGAAAAAAAAAGTACTTTTTATTTAATAAACACAGTTTGTTAAACAGAATCTTTCCCCATCAATGTCCACTGGGGAGAGAATAGGAAAAAAATAACATGATTTTTGATAGCAAGAGTTTGGAAACAATACCCTTACTAGTGTTCTATGTAGTTTCTCAGCCTGACAGCCATTCATTCATTTATGCATGCATGCATTCACTCCACACATCCTTATTAAGAACCTACCGAATATGCCAGATGTTCGAGGCTGAGTTATGGATAAAACACAGTACCTGACCCTCAAGGAGACCAGAACCTAGAGGAACAGACAAACACACAGCAACTACACTACATCACGGTAACCGCTGTGCTGAGGATAAATGCAGGCCCAAGCAGGCTTCCTGGAGAAGATGATGTATAACTGGTTTTTTAAGAAGTGGTAAGGCATGCAGCTGAGATAATCTGGGTTCGAATGCATAAAATATAATGGGCTGAGTAATTGTTTAGTGCGTCATATGGCAGGTGTCTAGGCTCTGGCACAAGGTCAGATATCATTTGCATTGGGTCTGATTCTATACACTAGAAGGTGGGTCTGATTCTATACACTAGAAGGTGGGCACATAACAGGAAGTTAATAGGATCTTCCTCGGGGATCAGAGACAGGTCCGCAGGTAGAAAGTGTGAACAAAAGCAGCAAAGAATTTCAAACCAAAACCAACGCTTCCCACCTGGTATTTCATGGAACATGTAGAGGTGATTCAAAAAAAACAAAAACAAAAACAAAAAAATCTTGTGGTTCTAAGTGTGGCAAATGCAGAGTTTTAAAATCTCATTTCTGCAGAATTTAACAGTACCTTAATTTCGATAATGTGTGCTGTAAGTCTCCAAAGGAGGACGTAAGAATTGTTCATTCAACATACGTGCTGAATGGCTGCTAAGTGCCGGGTACTGACTGGCATAAGCACTCTGGGTCAAAGAAATTAACAAAAGATAATTCCTTCTCTCAGGGGGGACTGGCAAGGAGAGATGGCAATAAACAGTAATGGATCCATATTTCTTCAACTGATTGGTCCTCAGAACCATTTCGTAAAGAAGCATCCCTTCATTCTGTGTTCTTTGGAGCAAGTTTTTTGGAAAAGATTCAGCTAGGAGAATTAATGATGACCTCCCCAACTGCCAACACTACAGCTGTGTCAGCTGATTACAGTGTCTCTAGGGATGTGTTAGAGGGTGTTTGGGTATTAGAATATGTGACCTCTAAGAGCTAAAGTGTTTCAGACTCAACAACACTGGATGTTTCTGGAGGGTACGGCTTTAGCCTGAAATCTTATTGGGAGGAATTTATTTTCTGACACAACCTGATTAAGGAATACCAAAGTTCATGGCCATCCATGAAGTGACAGGGCAGTAGGAAAAATAGATTTTCACTATGTATAAAGTATAAGACAATTGCCAAAGAAAAGTCATGGGCCAAAACCAGATGATGAGTTTAAGAGGATTTATGGCTTGCTCCAGTCCATTCAAATGCAGTTTACACAAGCATACCTGAAGCCTGTGATGGTGATTGTCACCCAAACCCCAAGATTCTCAGGCAGACCTTATGATCAGAAACTTGGGAGAAGGGGCCCTGGTTCTCATCTGGGCTTTGATCTGTCCTAAGTGCCTATGAGTAAGGAGGTAATTGGAATGTGTCAGGAAGGTGCAGATCTTGCTTAGGATAAATCCCAGGGCTGCAGTGCCTTTTTGTGAAGACACTCAGATAGCCAGCTATCTGAGAGGCCAGCTCAGCAGCAACCTTTGATATTTCCTAACCTTGCTGCTCCAGTCTGACCTCCCAAATACCTGGAAACAGCAGCTGAGGTGAATAAATGAGGATACACATTAGGATTGTATAGAAGCACAATATGTATTTCAGTTATACATTGAAACATATATTCAGATATATGTATTCAATTGTGTGTGTATGTGTGTGTGTATATGTGTGTGTGTGTGTGTATATATATATATATATATATATATATATATATGATTCTATTATTCTCCAGGCATTTCCCATTTCCTTCCATTTCATCCATTTGTTTCTTTATTCCTAGCCAACTGCTTAAGTTGTTTACATAAAAGAAAAATCTTGACATTTTAGAGGTCAATTGCAATCAGAATCCTATTTGAAAGCTTATGCTATTTTTTAACATGATCTTAATCTTACTCCTACTGCAGCTGTCCATTGTAAAAAAGAGAAAAAGGCCTATTCTATTAAAAATAACTGGTTCCATAATGACTCTAACTCTTCACATGAGACCCGTTACACATTTCCCCAATACTACTTATCAATGAATCCCAGGGAAGGTTATCAGCACATGGATTCTTGGTGTCAGCAGCCGTATCTCACTTGATCAAAGCTTAGTGGTCATCACTAATAGAGGAGGAGAGGTATCCCAGATCATCTCGAATCATAGTCACCCCCAAAGCCATCCATGCTTTGCAATGGTGCATGGGGGAGGGGACAGGGTGAGTGAAAGCAAATGGTTTCCCTCCTTAATTCCAATTCACGTGACACCTCGAGTTGATGCTAGTTTTCCCTTGAACACATCCTGAAGCTGTGAGGTAGGTACCAGAGAGATTGCTGGTCAAACAGCAGGTATGATGGTCATATGTCGTTGACAAAGCAAATGATCAGAAACGGGTCCCCCGAACACTTGACTACTGCAATAAAATCCTAGGGATATAATTGCAAAGAATAAAAATAATTGCCTGGATAAGAAAAGAATTCTCCAGGGCAGTATCATTGACATGTTGATACCAGAGCTCCTTCCCAGCTCTTTTCACTGTAACCTGGTAATAATGATGAAAAAAAGAGAGGTGCTTCCAGGCTTCTCTTTTATTTGAAGGAGCCACACAGCTGATAGAACTGTACGTGTGTGTGGGGAGGGTAGGAAAGCTCTGACAGGTGACTTTAACTGGTTTCTGCCTTCTGAAGCAGCCAATTGTACAGGCAACCAGAAAGCAATATGTATTGCTGGTTTTCTGAAGAGCTGCTTATAGATCGGAGTCGATCCCTCACGACATCTTCACCAGTGCTGATCAACATAAGAAAAATGAGGGCAAAGCAGAGAGTTATCCATTAGTTTAAATACATTCAATGTAAAGGACTGTCCTTTGTTTCGAGAGTATAGCATTCTTGTTGAAAAAAAAAATGCCCTTTATTTTATAAAGTGGGGGTCATACCAGACAGCTGTTATGGCACTGGTGGCTGCTATTGTAATTTATAAATCGGCTCCAAAAATATTTTTGCAACTCCCCTTCTCTGTGAAAACCAGAGGCACAACAGCTGGTGAAGGCATGAGGGATTGATAGAGTAGGTAGGATCAATTTCGTTCACAGAAGGAAAACTGCGAGAAAAATTAAAATGTCAGGGAGAGAAAGAAATACCTAATGATGAATGTGATGAGCTGATACTTAGCCAATTCCAGGTCCAGCTGTTTGGCCCCAGCTCCAAGCACTTGCTAGGGGAGCATTTGGCACCTCTAAGCCAGAGGGTGAAAGTGCACGCCCAGACAACAGCAGCATGAGGGCTTTCCCTCCTTTCTCCAAGACAGAGAACTCAATCTTATCATTTTCCAAACTGTGTGCAAAGAATTTCTGCCGAAGAAACCAGTGGGAGCTGCACAGTGTGGCCTTTCTGAGATGCTGTTGTAACAGCATTTAGTTCCAGGGGCTCAAGCCCTCTGGCCCTGCATGGTTCGTGCTGTTCAATTTTCTGGAACATTGGTCCCTGCTTCCTTCTCCCTGCTCCAGCCGTCCTCACCTCTCATCCTGCCTTACCTCCCCCCTAACATCTATCTTTTTCTCTGCAGTAGCCTCCTTGGTATTCAGAGCTGAAATTAACTGCTTCAGCGTCCTATGAGCATGTACTTTACTTTCTAACGTTGGCACATGCAACTCCATCCTTTATCCTGGGCTGGAGAAAGGGTTTCAGTAAATTCTACTGGTGATAAAAACCCTCCTATGGAGTTCTTTAGAGACCTCGAATTTGAGTTACATTGACCATCTCCATTAAAGTTAAAATGAAGAGTCTAACAGCACCATAGGAAGACTCCTTATGGAATTGGCTAGAAGATCTCCATGAGCTCAAAGCCCCTGCCTCTGGCTCTGGAGTCAGAGGATCTGACCAGGCTGTAGATGAGCCGCAGGCTCTTGAGCATGTGTCTCTGAGGCTCACGGATACACAAAGGGTTCGGACAAGAGGGCATCCCAGGTGCTCCATTGGCTCCCACAGGCTGCCCAGGCTGGGAGGCTGGCAGAGAAAAGCAGATGCAGTGAGCGTGTACAGAGGCAAGGCATTTTCACTTCCTGACTCTACAAATGCACCACATCCTGGGAAATCTCCTGGAGGAGGAAATGGGCACCCCTGTCCCCATCCATATCCCTTCAGCTTCAGCTCCCACCGGTTTGTCCAAGCAGTTGTCTTAAATTGGAGCTGCGAGCAAGCACTGCATTTGGCTCGATGCAGCCAGTTGGTGTTGTCACCTGCCACAGAAAGAGCAGGAGACAAGGAGCTTCCATGCCACACCTGGCGGATTGTAAAAGCCAGTGCTGTTGCTGCGTCCATGTGACCAGTCAGGGTGGCCATGCCTTTCCCCACCTCATGCTGTTTACCCCTGGGAAATGGTGAGAGGCACAGCTGCTTGCATTTTTTTGCCTAAAGGAAATTAAGCACATATATCTATGTGAAGATACAGATATATCATGATCTATGGGTGGGGGGGGGGTGGAAAACCAAATTTGTGAAGTGCAAAAATCTAACCATCTTTGAATTTAAGGAGGAGATCCTGGTACGTTTGGCTCTCTGACCATGATGAATGCCCAAAACAAACAAACAAAAAAATGCAAGCCCTGGGTCTCCCAGTCTCTCCACCACCGTTAAAGGAAGACCACACCAAAGCGTGGACTCTGCTCGGTGGGAGAAAATCATTTCTGTGGGCTTTTTTTTCAGCTATTTTACTTTCTGTTATTTCTGTTGACTCTCTTTCTCTCATCCCCGGTGTGTGCCTGGTTAGAGAAAAGGTCTTGATTAACATCTCCAAGCCAACAACCCTTGAAATACCCAAACCAAAGGAATTCAGTGCACCTACTTAGAGGACAGGCAAGTGTCCCCCTTGATGTGATATTTTGCCACGGTGTGTTTCTCTGAAGCAAACGCTAACTGATGGACTTCTGTAGGTTTCACTGAATACGACTGCATGCTCAGAGTGCTATTACTGTTTGCAATGCAACCTTATCTAAACACATTGCATTTCTTTTTAACCCAAAGGGGACTTGCAGGTTTACTGTGTTTGCATGTGCTTTCCCCCTAGACTCTGGCTGCCCTAACAAGAAATTCAATAAATCTACTTCCAAACCATCTTGCACAAGCTTTGCATGTCCAGTCTGGGCCTGAGGAAATTAACAAGAGAATAGAACATACCATCGACTTGCGGAGTGGCGATAAATTGAGAAGAGAGCATATCAAGCCATTCTCACTGATGTTTAAAGACTCCAGCCTGGAGCACAAGGTAGAGCTGGGTCTCTATAGTGGCTCTTTTTCTGAAGTTACTTGTCATAAATGTTCACGGAACCAAAGAGAGAGAGAGCGCGAGCGAAAGAGTGAGCCCCGGGGCTGCAGTGATGATTTGTGTGTTTGTCGTCTGTTTGTTTGGTTTGGTCTGGTACTGTCTTTTCTTTTTCTCTTTGCAAATCATGAGTAGACTGAAGGCCATGAATGGAGATGCTGGTTAGATGAAGAGGGCCTCAGCTTTGCTCCTTAAGGAGAAGATAACTAAAAGAATAGAGAGGTTTGGGGATTTTTTTTTTTTAACCCTGCATGATAGTCGCACCCACTTGCTTTTGCTTTTAGGAGAACTCGTGTTGGTCGTAACCCTCTCACATGATGTGTGAGGAAACCCAATAACTTGACACAAGCATTAGTGATAAAAAAAAAAAAAAAAACACTGCCTTTCTTAGATGACAGACACGTCTTCTCCCATTTTCCCAGTTGTCAGCTAGCTCAGAGACCCCCTGGTGTAGGCCTAGTGAACAGGAGCCAGGTGGTGGGGTTCAGCACTGGGTTGGAATCCCACCTTCGCCAATTCCTTGCCATGGGGACCTTTAGTGAAGCAGCCTCCTGAGCACGAGTTCTCAATGCACAGTGAGGATAATGGACGAGCCTCCCAATTAGGTTGTTGCAGAGGCTCCAGGCAATGCCCTGATTAGGGTAAGTGTCCAAAAAGGGCAGCCATCACCATACTGATAACAATGCCTTCCCATGCCTCTGTCCTGCCCTTGCTTCCAACTAACTGTAAAGGTGGTAGGATAAGGAGGCAAGTGCTGTCCCTCGTATCGGGGCTGCTTTCCTCTGCACTGATGGGAGCTAACAGACCTTCCCTGATGAGCACAGGAGGTACTTGGCCTCTGCAGGAGCCTCAGGCAAAAGCAGCAGGGAACTTGCCAGCAAATTTCAGGAGTTTGATCCAATACTCTGAGAAGCTCCAGTGAGCAATTTTTTGTTGTTGTTGTTACTTTGCTCAGCTGCCTGGGACATTCCGCTTTCCTCGATTTGGAGAATTCACACTTCTGTGCACATGCACTGTTCTCGATGAGTTTCTGTGATTAACTAACTGAAGGTTGCAAACTCCAAAATTAACATCTTCACCTCTGGCCCACAATTTGAAATGGATTGTGCTTGTGTACTAACAAAGCAAAAAGAGACAAAAGATTGTGTCTCACTGAACAACCCTCCTCCCCAAATAGCAAGTAGGCTTTTCTTCCTTGTAATATATTGAAGGGCTTAAGGTCCAAATCAAAGACATTCTCTTCCATGGTCGCCACATCGAAGGAGTTAGAAAAAAAAAGGGGGTGGTCTGGTAAAGAATCTACTCAGTTAGCCTAGGTAAATGCCTACATCCAGAGCTATATAAAACCTTTTGTTCATTCTTGCTAAAGATGTACTTGCTCCGCTAATGACCTGACCCTTGCAGACTGTAGATAATTTTTAATGTGTTTTATTCAGTAATGTCTGCATCTCATCTACAGTACCTGGTGGTGGAGCAGAGGTGGATCTGGGGGTGGATGCAGGGCACAGAGTGTCTGAGATTGATTTCTGGGCACAGAAGAGATTCTTCTGGGTGAAGCAAAGTGTAGCATCCTGAACCAACATGAGGGATTTGCCCACTGACAGTCCAGCCTTGCGCTATCCAGCGTGGGCTCTGCACTGCCTGGGTTCCTCACAGTGAGGACAGTGGGGCACATCAGAAAACAGTCATTCTCCTCCTGTCGCAGAGACACTCTTCATTGACTCTTGCTCTGAGACTCTCTCTCTAGGGTCTGCATTACTGTGGAGCAGAGGATATATAATAAGTAATAACCATTGGGTGTCTACCAAATACCAGGCACTATTCCAAGCTGGTAGCACAAATTCACTGACAATTAGTGTGAAGTGAGTGCTGTTATGAGCCTTATTTTATACTTGATGAAATGGAGACATGGAGAAATGATTAGGTGGCCTACCCAAAATCCACCTGTCTGTAGAGGGCCCTCTGTGAGCCCCCCGCCACTGTCTGGTCTGTTCACCACATTGTCTCTCCTGGGAGTCCTGGGGCTTGTTCTCTGCCAGGCCTTGGCATAAATGCAACAATTCTGTGGTATCTTCATTCTCTCCTCTTTGAACTTTGGATGAGGTGGGAGGCAGGGATAGGAGGTTTGGGGGAGAAAATAAGTAGGAAAGAATCCTGGAACCTTAGCCGAATTAACACAGTGCCTTCAAATCCATAAGGTTCTAGAACTGGGGAAGAATATCAGTGTGCATCTACTGTGTGCCTGGCGTTTATGTGTATCAGTTTATCGGATCCTCAGAAAAACATTACTATCCTGCTTATAAAAGAGAAACTGAGCCACCGAGAGTTTAAGTAGATATCATAGATCTCAAAATCTGGCTGCAATATTCTGTTGACTCTAAGGTACCATCAACCATGAGATTTTCTATGCAGCGCTAAGTAAGAAAACCCCAGTATGGGGAATCTGGAGGGAACTCCTCCTGATAAACTGGGCTTACTCCTTGAGGTAAGGATGGACAGGAAAAAAAATCCCACCCAGCAGTTAAAGGGAGTAAGGAAACCCACATGCCCATCTCCTGGAATTGGTTAGAAAGAAAAAAATAATGAGGAGCTGTCCAAGAGGTTCAGCTCCAAAGTGGAATCCACTTAGCGCTTGATTTCACACACTGAACATGGTCTTTAAAAAAACTCAGGCAGAGAATTGGATGTGAAGAGGTCCTGGGTTGATGTTGCCCCCTGCTGGCCAGCAGAAGCAAGGCTTTAAGAACAAAAGATGCATTCTGGTTTCAGAAATGTTAAAAGGTGAGGGGAAAATTGTGCATCTTAGAATCGCATACAGTATTGTGACCCCAAAAACTTCTTTCTTCCCACTGCCCTACCCTGCTTCTCAGGAGCAAGTTTGGACCATAAAAGTATGTTTTCCGAAAGGAAAATAGGAAATGGAAACCCTGATTTTTACCATTAGAATTTTTATGGGGAAGAAAAGGCTTCATTTCGTTTGAACAATGAGATGTGTGAACAAGGGAATGCATTCTCCTCCCCATTTTTATAGTGAATTAGGGAACAGAAAAGCTCCTCCAAAATGTCATTCGGACATTTCCTGATCCCATTCGCTTATAAAGATGGGCATCTCTACCAATGGTGTTATGTGAAATAGGACTTCCATAGACCTCGTGCTGCTGTACAAATAATTGTTGAATGAACGAAGTCTCAAATTAAGAAGTTTAGAGGAGACTGTCTTGACTCCTGTAGCTAGTATCGAGACATGACTCTTGACAGTGGAGCTTCAGGAGAGAAGACTGTGAAATTCTGTTCCCACCCTATCATGTCACTTCATGGTCACACACACACACATACACACACACACAGAGGTATCTTTTGAGTTAAGCTTCAGAGCAGCATGCTCATGACTTGAGGCATCACCAAGTTTGGGCAGCGCATGTTCCCGTATCTCTCTGGCTTGCCCAAGACATTTATTTCCTCATTGTGATTATGAGTAGCATCTCCCTTCACTTTCAAAACTCACCAGTGTGGGTAACAAGAAACATGAGCCAGGGCTTGGGCCTCAGCCAGGTTAGAACTCATGGCTCTTAGCATCTCTAGCTCCCAGCAACCCCATGAGGACTACCTGGGCAGACCCCTGGATGGAAGTGGGGGGGCATTATCCAGGCATCAAAGATCCCCTCCAGGTCTTCCCCAAAATCACAGAAAAATCCCATGCCCTTCTTTAGCCTCAAGCTAAGAATTCCCTGAGAGAGCTACAGATCTCAGGAGCAAATAAAAATTAGAATTATGGTAAAGGGATGTAGAAACATGGCATGTTTGTCAAATACTGTTGATCATACTGGATTTTTTTTTCTTTTCTTATATGTGACTTTTTTCTTATAAAAAATGAATGCCTTTTCACTAACAAAGTTTATGCCAAGCATATAAGACAGAAAGAAGAAAGTGCTCTCTCGACCCAGGATAACCACTGTCAACATTTTGGCATCTGCCACACTACACTTTCATGACTGTGATTCTGTATACTTATCTAAGGAAATTTTTTTTATTAAAATGGGACCATGTTGCACATAATGATTTGTGATGCACTGTTAAGCACTCTTTGCTTGAGCCTTTTCCCATGTTATTAAATATGCAGTTGCAAAACAATTTGTAACTACATACTACTTTGTTGCATGTTTTAACCATTTTGGGGCTTTTTACCCAGATTTTCACTGTTACAGATTATAAACTGCATTGCAGTAAACATTGTCTTAGTTAAATCATACATCCATGCTTAATTCTTTCCTTGGGATAAGATCCTAAAAATGGCAGCAAGAGAACATACATTTAAAAATACTTGATGTGCATTCAGAAATTGCTGTCAAAATGGTGCCTTTACTTTTAAATTGCCACTTTGATAAGAAAGAGCACCCCCCTGTCGCTTTTGCTTTTTTGTTTTTTTTTTTTATTATTCTTGAGGCTGGAAGTCTGTCTGTACATGTTTTTATGTTTTGGTCTTTCTATTTCTCCCTTTGTGATTGGCGCATTTGTCTTAATTGTCATCTTTCATTGAGGTGCTCACCTCAGTGTTACTGATTTGTGAGTATTCTTTATATCTATAGCGAAAGACTTAACCCCTCAACACTTAGAGGAAGGCGACATTTATCAGCCTCTGGTCCTCATTTCTCTTCTAGGACAAGACTCTTTATTTATTACTTGTGAAGCTTAGGATGGGGAAGACAATTAATTACAATTATTTATGGATGTTTTCAGGCCAGATAAACCAGCCCAATACCTGTAGTGCCTGAAGAGAGCTCAGTAACACAGGGACATGTACTCAGAGGGACCTCAATAAGCTTAGTGTTCAAACAGTTATTGACACCTTCCTCATTGCGAGTAAAGAGTAAGCTAAGTTTAATACATACTTCAGAGTTGGTTTACGGGAATTTATGCTTTCGATGTGTGCATTTTAGAAGGCTAAGTATTAAAATCAAACCTTATCAATGATGACTAGATTTCCTTCTTTTTTTTTCAGTGCTGGCATCTTTTTGCTAAATTCCAAAACTTTTTCCTTTGAGAAAAGGCCTCCTTACATGATTGTGAAAATTCTAAATGATAAAAAGCCTCTTTGTGCTATGCTGATATTTTTTCAAGTAGAAGATCATCTGAGGATCTTTTTAAAAATACAAGTACCCGCCCATCGCTCTGTCCAAAAGATTCTGATTTTCCAAGGAGACCTATCTTTAGGATTCCAGGATTCTTTTGTCCCAAGTTGGTGCCCCCTCCGCCTTCTCTGTCCTTGGCTGCGCATTAGGATTTGGGATTGTCACTTGCCAAACACCCTCAGAGATCAGGTCATAACAGAAGGTCCTAGATTCACACTGGATGCCAATATGGCCTCAGGCAGGCCTAGAGGGAATGTCTCCATAAGGCTCACAGTGTTCGTAGAGGCTCAGACTCTGGAGTCAAGCAGACCTTGGTTCAAATCCCACTTTGGAAATAGAAGTAAAGTACGGTTGATGAATTTATGGGTTCTTAGTGGATGCTGACATGTTGAGAGCCTTCCCTCATGCAGATGGACATTCATAACACCTCCCTTATCCCACAAGTGTCTGGTCTTTGTTAAATGACAGAAAAAGAACATACACTTGATTACTGGATAGACATGGCTTGAATCCAGTTTCTACCAACCACTGACTAGGTGACACAGGACAAGTTGATTTCACTGAGAGAATGATGATCATGATACCTGCCCCTCACTAGGTTGTAGCGAAAATTAGTTGACATGATTCTCATGTAATAGATTTTTGAATAAACGCAATAGTTATTCTCTTCCCTTTCTTTGTGATTAATGCTATGTCAATCCATATCTGGGTGAGGCTAGACCCTCACTTAACAGAAATCTCAGACTTCTAAATCTTTTTTAAGGAAACTACCTCACTAAAAATGGTGGGAAGAGACATTGTTACTGTGTCTTGTATACCAGGATCACAGCCTTCATAAGTACATAATCACTTAAGTATGTAAAGGAGGGCACTAACCAACTTCATACCGGCAGGAAATCGCAGGAGGCCTTCCCAGCCCTCCCTGCCAGTCATGAGAACACAAGCAGTGGTCGTCTTGGCCCCTGGGATGTATTGAAATATGTAAGAGTCATTCAGTTGTCTTTTCTCCAAATGATTGTATTATTCCAAATTCTCCATTATCACCATCTTCCAAATAAGATGGGCAAGATTGGCTCTCTTTAAGGCATTGCATGCTGGATCACCCCCAAAGGCCATGCCCTTCTTCCCTCAACACCAAGCCAGCTAGGGATTTTATATTTCACACATAGGTCTTACTTATGCTCCAAGCTCATGATCCCTGGGAAGCCCCTCAGGCACAGCTCAGAGTATTTGCTACTTACTGACTGCTTCGGACATAGACCAAGGCAGGTGCTGTTGGAAGACAAACATGGCTTCCACTCTATCCGAACTGAACACTCTAGCTTGTGATCTTGGGCAGATCATTGAACTTCCCATCCTCACAAGGTTGCTGTGCAGATGAAAGACAGATAATTCTTAATGAGTGCCTCAAAGCAGCAGTGCTGCAATGCAACTGACATTTGTTGATTGCTTACTACTCTACTGGACCCACCATACACATTTTATATTTGTTACCTCATCTAATTTTTACAGCAGTCTTTTCATGTAGGTATTAGTTTTAATAAATGAGGGAAGCTCAGCAAGTTGGGGTAACTTTCTCAAGGCTCAAACGTGTAGAAGACAGCAGAACAGGGATTCACATCTAACTCTTTTTCCAAAACTCAGATTTTTTTTTCTACTGCACATTGCAAGATCTTATTGTTTTCAAGTGTCTGCTTTTCACATCATTTGAAATGTGTTGAGGGTGAGGCTGGTGGGATGAACAGGAGGCATTATATAGCTATGCATGTGGCAGATACCTGGGGGGGGGGGGAGCAGGAAAAATGCAAAATTAAATGGGAATTTCTCTCATCTTTTGTTTACCACTCCCACACACACAGACCCATGCACATGCACAGACTCATATGCACGCATACACATACACACACACACACACACACACACACACACTGCCACATGTTCTTGGCAACACCCAGATAAAACAATGACCACCCCATCACTCTCACTGTCCATGCACCTCTGAAAGTCAAATAACTGAATAAATAGATATGTAAGATCCCTCTGTCTTAGGGCAGGGGGTGAGGGGTGGGAGGAGGGGATAGGAACGTTGAGCCCTCAAATTGTCCCTGAGCTATGTATCCAGAAAGAAGGCTGGGTGGCATGAGCTATAGAGGAATGAGTTGTGAGACCAAATGGCTTGAGAGGGCAGGCAGACTAGAGAAGTGCCATCTCTAAGGGCCAAAGGCATGTTAGACTAAACTGAGGGTGAGCTTCCTTTTCACACACAAGTCAGCTACCAGCTTTTGTCCACTTTCTAAGTAATAACAATAATACCTGTCATAGACAGTACTTGTAATGAACCAAGTTTTGTGCTGATAACTTTCAAAACATTCCTTTGATGTTACCCTTCTTTCTGTCAGCAGCCACATAAAAACAAGGATTTGTCACACAAGGGAGCCGTTAGATAATCCTTTGGCTGAGTACAGCTGGTTCTTGTCTGCATTCAGAATTTCTCTCCGTTCATCTACCTTTTATTAAGAAATCGAAGTTAAGTAGTGGCTTGAAAGAGTTCTGGAAAAATTCATCATAAACTTTGACATGTTTTTTTTCTTTTTTCCCATCTACTCCTGTATAACGAGTGGAATGACATCATTAAGGAGGAATTTTGGCAAAGCCAAGAAAGCTAGGTGGATGAATGAATTTTCTAATGGATTAGGATATTGGACTCTGGAATTAGGTAATGAAGAAAAATGCATGTATTTTTTTTTCTGGGAGATGTTCAGAATTTGTTGAACCATTCTGTTTCTTATTTAGGTGCAGAGAGATAGGAATCTGGATCCTGAACCATATGGTCTCAGGTGTTCTCTCTTATTTTTCTGAATCAGATGCTTCCTGATCATTTCCATGACCTTCTGTTTTAAATTATTTTTAAAAGAATTATTCTGTTGTGGTCTCAGGTTATTCTTGAGTTCTTACTGCTCTTATAAGGCCCAAAGTAGCAATTATGTAGGCCATCTCCTTCAGGTGGGAAGAATGGATTTCAAAAAGGCTTCGGAAGAAAAGCCATCCCTATTCAAACAGTAGCTTTGTGAGACTCCTTTATGTTCATGATATTATCCTGTAAAATTACTGCTATTTCTAACACCCTCTAGGCAGTCAAATGATATCAAGAGGCATTTCACTTGTCTCTTTTTCCCAGGCCAATTAGCTAGCTCCAATCCCACAAAGCCAGGATTTTCAGTGTCAAAAAGACCAACTTCATCCATAAGTGCAATGTACAATGGTAGAATTATAATGATTTCAACCCAGAAGACATTGGCCCCATCCTTAAAGCAATCCTAAAGCTTCCTGTGACGACATTACCAACACCTACAGCCTGAAGCTTCTAGGCAAGGAACATAGGAGTAGTTACCACTCCCTTGGGCTTATCATGGCTTGGGGAACTGAGTGAGTCAAGAAAGGAAGAATCTGTCCTCCCAAGGATGGGATATTTGGGAGAAAGTGACCTGGAAGATTTCAGTTGAAAACTTTGGAAAGTCCTGTTTGGAATTCTCATATGTCAGCCAACCTTCCTACCAAAGAAGGATACCATAATATGCTATCAAAACACTTTAATGATATTGTATGGTCTTTAAGGATCTTCTGTTGTGGCTAGGACAGTGTTCTCCCAGCCTCATTCTTCTGAAGTTGTTCATCTTAGATATGCGTTTGCATGATTTCTCATGAGCTTAATATTAAAGATGAAGAAATCTACCTTTGTTCAAAGGTCAGGTTACTTGGGAAGCAATATGACAGTGAGACATTCCTCAGACAAACCTGTCACTCAGAAATACTCCTGATGATGATTTGGTTAGACGCTAGACACCAGGATAGGGAAGACGGTCTATTTCAAAATATGAAATTATTGAAAATTAGTCCCTCCCCTTTTTTGTTGCAATCATGCCTTTTACTCAAATGATCAATTCAGGGTGCTCTAGCCATTGTCATGCTACATAATGCATGAGTTTAACAATAGAAGTTAAAAAAAAAAACAATAGAAGTTAAATTCCTTCATTCATTCATGAAAATGAGCAGATGGTCCCAGCTAAGATTCTTCTTTAATTTAACAAACATAAGAATTTGTACTAATGAGAGGTGTTTCTCGAAAATGATCTCTTTTTCCAATTAGATTTATCCAAAGATGGAACAGGCTCTCAAGTGAGGGGTGATTTCCTCCATCACTGGCAATCTTCAGGCAGGAGTTAATGGCTCATTTTGGAGAGATTTTATGGAGTGAAATTGGCATGAGTAAGCATTGGACCAAGGTGACAAATGCAATCCAATCCTCCTGTAAAATTGTGTGATCTCACATATGCAGCTGGATAAAAAGACAGTATTGTTGCAATGTGGACAATTAACGAGGTCATTGCCTTGGCTGGAACTCTTTACATCTTAAAGAGATGCGAGAAATTAGCCAGCACTCTTGAGCTCATAGCTGAAGTGGCTAATCTAGAAGAAAAGGATAATTTTCCTCTACATATATAGGAATATTTTCCAGGCCTGACTCAGGTATAGATACAGAAGATTGGAAGCCCTGTTCATCACCTCTGAAAGCTAGCTTCCCTGGTCACACCTTTATAGATGAAGAATCTAGAATAGACTTTTCTTTGTGTGACCAAACTCAGGTCCCAGGCTTCCTTTTGATAGAACCTGTAGGAACCCGTAGATCCTCATGGCCCCAGTGTCATTTCTAAAGATCCCTTTCCAGAGGATGCAGGGCTGATATACCCAGACAAGAACAAAATGGAGCACACAGTTTTCCTGCCCCCACTTCTTGGAAGGGACCCCATGTCTCAACTTGGTCAAACAAGGAGGAAACTTTTATTTTTAAAAACATCTTTTAATCACTTGGAGATTGTGGTTCTTCTTATTCCATTACTCCATTAAAGTTCATTGTGTCTTTCCTTCCCTGCTGTTGGTTCACCCACGCAGGCCTTAAGAAAAGGGCTCTTTCCTTGGTATTGCTTTGCCCTGAGGATCCATCCATCAATCATGAAAATTCAGCAGTGGCAATTTATTAAACTCATTCACAGGGTGTTTCTAAGGACCATGCTTGGCCCAGATCATGCTTTACTCTCATTCTAACCACAATTTACATGAACACAAATTTTTAACATGTTTCCTTTCTTGGTATCATGAACCACATCACTGAGATACAGCAAGACACGCTACAGTGCACTCTGTGAAGAAGATAAACCTGCCTTGAAAACAGCAAGGTAGCAGCTGATAGTGCAGCCAATGAGACGTGGCACTCTAAGGCTAGACTCTGGATCCGTTACTTCCAATCCCTGAAGTCCCAGGGTTGAGTTACTCAATTATTCTAATCCTCAGATTTGTTATCTGCAAAATGGGGATATGATACAGTGTCTTCCTCAAAGTGTTGTTGTGAAAGCCAAAAGAGCTCATCCACGTAAACCACATGGCATGGTGCTTACCCTGCACCAGGCATTAGTTATTATTATTAAAATATTTTGCAAGATTTTGACCATTTCCTAAATCAACCAGAACCCAACCCAGATTGGAAAAAAAAAAAAAAGTAATCTAAATTCTAATTGAAGATCTCAAAAAAGCATTTGTAACTTGTTCCAAGTGACATGCTTTCTTAATTGATATTAATCCCAATATAGTTGGCTCAAGTACTGGTTTCAGGCATTTTCTGCTCTCAGACAGTGGTCTAATAGAGCAAACACTATTAGAGCTGAGAGATGTGGCCTATTGTCTGAACTTTGCCACCAATCCCCTAACTGACCTTGACAAACTCTTTCTCCATATCTGATGCTCAAATGTCTCATATACCTACACATGTATATGAATATATATTTTAATATTTTCTTGCCATATATATTCATATTCTCTTGCAGACCAAGGACTCAGTGAATTTTAAAGGCCCAGTGGTCATTTCCAAGGATACCTTTCCTAAAAGTCCCTGGAGAAGTGGAGAATTCTTCCTGCTGGTCGAGGATCTTTTAGGAGGCAGGGGAAGGAATAAAGGCAGGGTCTTTTCCTGAGACAAAAAAAAAAAAAAACACACACACACCACAAACCACATACAAGATTATAATTCCTTTTAAAAGAAACCTTTCTAACTTGATGGATCAATCAGTCAGCCACACTCTAGGGAACCCTATGGAGTACAAGGAACCATTTTGTACAGTGGAATGGAAGACAGCATTCTAGAAGGCAACACCAAGGTTGAAAGCAGGCTTAGAAAAAGTAAAAAGCATGGCAATAAAATAAGTACAACTAATTGATTATAGGAAACACTTGTATGAGGTTGCCATGCCCCTTAGGCACCTGCTCGAGGCATTTTGCATCTGTTAATTCTTTCATTCTCTCAGCAACCCTAATGAGAGAGTTCCTATTATTATCCTTATTGTCTTGGTGAGCAAACCGTGGCATAAAAAGCTTAGTAAACTTGTCCAGGGCTCTATAGCTGGGAGGTATTGGAGCCAGGGATCCAATCCAGGTAGTCTCATTCTAGTTTAGTTCATTTTGCTCACCACTGAGACTTAAAAGGATAAGAGGGGCCACGTGAGGACAGAATAGACGTGAGGTGAGCAGTGTCTAGTGATAGCAGGAGAGAACGGACGTGTGACTTAATATAGCTGCGAGCCTGAGCGTTCAGACCTTCACAAGTCAAGAGGAAGTGAAATGAATCACTACCTAATGTCAGTACCCTATTATCCGGAGCCAATTAGGAATGTTCTTTCCATAGTTCTGTCCTCTTTTGTGCTTCCAAAGTAACCATGCGCTCCATTCTGAAATCCAGCATTTTACATTCACTTGACATCAGGGTCCCAAATATTAGAAGACTCTTTCTTGTGACGGTGCTGGCACTGGATCCAGACATGAAAATAATAGAATTTATTATTAAATTCTGGGACAAATAAGATAATAACATTGGGAACCTATGAATTATATTCATCTCCCTCTCTGACAGATCAGAAAAGCGAAGTTCAAAGAAACTGGCTTCCCTCACAGTGAGGCACAGAGTGGAAGATTTGGAACCCGAGAAAGTCTTTCTAGCCTGCTTGAAACACCTAAAGCCATGTGCAACTTTAGGTTGGACAAATGAGGACTATGTGACATTTTGAAGGTCATCAGTGAGAAGCATTCAGGAAAGGAAAGGAGGCAGAGACTCAGACTTGGGATCTATAGGAAAGATCTCTTCACAGTAAAAACGGACCCAACAGGGAAAAGGAAGCCTTTGCAAAGGAGTGAGTTCTCAGGCACTGGGAGTGACCAAGTCTAGGGTATTTAGAGCCTGTCCCAGACCAGAAGAAAGAAACCCACTTGCCCCAACAAAGCAGAGAAGGTCATCTGAGGAAAATCAGCAGGCATTTGAGTAGATCTTAGGGATATCACAGAAAGGATTCCTCAAGGCCATTACAACTCCAAGCTGTGGTGATGATGGTGGGGATGATGAAGATGCAGAAAATGAGGAAGATATGGATTAGGTATACTAAAAGTTGTTGTTGTTGTTTTAAAAATCTCACGATCAGGTCAATGTCACAACACTGGTGTGAAATTCATGAGCCAGCTAACAAGGGATAATTATATCTCATACAATTAGTTGTTAAAAGAAATTCAAACATGTATCTTCCCTTGCGTTAACTCCTTTGGGGCTAACTTACTGATTTCCATGCTGGCATGCAGATACCTGTCTATGATTGTGTTCCCGTTCTTAGGTAGCACTCTTTGTAATACAGATATTCTGTAGTTTTTTTTTTTCAGGAGTGAGGGTGACTTCTCATGATTCTTTGGGGAAATATTCCAGTTTCCCCTCCAGACACCAAGCAGGTTGTCAGCAAGCAGACAGAGGTCTCAGTACTGGGGAACAGATGAAAAATCATTGCCCTGAAGCAGCAGTGAACGTGCACTCTCTGAGTAGTGTTGCACTTCCCCCGTGGAGCTTGCCAGCTGCAGGACATTGCTATTCCCCACATCTTAGCCATAACACTCAGCAGTCCATTAAGTCTAAAACCCCGACCACACCAAGAAGTAGGCAAGAGAATAAAAATCATGCAACTGTTGATGGTGACTACCGCACCAACCACAAGTTGGACTGATTTTATTATTTCGTTGACCTGACCCAAACCTTCTCTTGGTATTGGGGATGTGGAGCCTGCGGTATTGCCAGAATTTTATTTACTTATTTCTTTTATATAATTATGGAATTTCAAACCAGGGATTACAAAGTTCCAAAGCCAGGCTTAGCTTTCTGTTCCCCTGACCTAAAAATGATCTGCATGCTGTGTCATCTATGGCAAGTTGCTTGACCTCTCTGGCATTGAGGGAAAATGAGGGGCTTAATTGAGACTAATTCTTCAGTTATAAAGATCCTTTCCCCCTTCTGAACGAATTGGATTCTTCTTCATTTAGGGACCCCAAGATGGTTCAGAAAACTAGACAGGAATAGGGAGAGTGCCTATTGAGTGTTGGCCTTCCAGAAGCTTTTCAGGCTAAACAGTGAAATTACTGAGCCCTCTGGATAATCAAAATGAAGTTAGCACCATTCCACAGGGCAGCCTGGAGCAAACAACAGAAGGACATGGAGCACATGGGGCGATCATTTGGGTTTCGCCATGTGAAATGAAATGCACTTGCTGGAGCTCTCTTAGGCTGCTGTCTCTTCTAATATTCTGTGATCTTATTTTTTTTTTTAATAGTTTTCATGAAAAAAGGAAGCCGGAAGACTCAGGTGAAACCTTTGCCTGTGTCTCACACCTAACAAAAAACAGCGCAAGACCCTTCCATGACTTAAGTTTACTCATGAAGAAAGTCAATGTGAATTTGATTTGTGACATATATGGATGTGTGCTCTTCTGTTGGTCCAAGTGATGCTAGCTCAGAAGGAGGAGAGCTGGAGAGGCTTGCGCAGAGTCCCCATCCTATTCCCTTTTGCTGCAAAGGGAATTGTATTCACTCCTGGGCTCTCCCTGGAAAGTTGGAGGGAGGGATGAAGTTAATGTTCCATGAAGGGTTAATTAAGATACAGATTCCTCTTTAAAAAAAAAAAATCATGTAATGTTTTATTTCTTCTCGCTGTCTTCCCTCAACCCAAGCACTGGTAAAACTTAACTGATCCTGAAGTCGACCTTTGCTGTGAAGTAATTTATTCTCCTTTTTTTTAAAATTACAGTATTCTCAAATGAGGGATGAAGTATTCAAGTCAAACTTGGTGTGTGCATTTATCCTTCTTCTGTTTATCACGGCCATACAAAGTTTGCTTCCTTCTTCAAGGTAAGTTTTCAGATGAAATATCTCTGTGAGTTCATGGTCCCTCACCTGGAGCCAGCCAGCTGATCTTTCCAAGGGATCAGAATTTAAAATAATGGGTTCCAGGATCCACACCCAAATGTTTGACGACATCAGTGTCTATCCTGGTTGTCTTACTCTGCGTAATCCCATTGCTCTGCCCTAGCAATGGTCTTGCCCATAATCATAATAAAAACAACAAACAAAATCAAAACAGGTCGCACTCTTTTTGACATTGCACCCATGAAGGCAGCAAGTAAGTATTTGAGCCTCTATCACCCTGGTTTTGTTCCTCTGTTCATCACCTCTTTGTTGTTCATAGATTCAGCATCCTAGGTTCCTGGGCCAGCAAAATTGGCACTTTAATCATACTGCAAACACCTATATGAGGCCAGTCACTGTTCCAAATACTTTACATGCAGTAACTCATGAAATCCCCATGGTAACGCTGTGAGGTAGGTACTGCTCTCATCCCCATTGTAAAGAGGAGAGGACTGAGGCCCAGAGTAGTGGAATACTTTGTACAAGGTCTCACTGTTGAAAATGTTAGAGCCCAAATTCCAATCCAGGAAGTCTCATTCCAGAGTCTGGGCTCTTGACAGTCTATCAGACCCAGACATATATTGTACAGGTCACAGGTGCCAGAGCCAGCATTTGAACTTTGTCCTGGGTCAGTCCAGTAGCCATGCTTTTTGCTCTTCCTGCACTTTAAGGAAGCTGCTGCCTCCTTTCTCAAGTAAAGTCCCTTCTCCCGAAACTTGCCTTGAATTTTCTCCTTTCATGTAATTGACACATATTTGTCAAATTCTAATACAGGTTGGCAATATGCCAGTCCTTGAAGGTGTATAATGTTGTAAGAGGAGGTCTGCATCCTCTAAGATGTAATTTAACAGGAGAGAGAGACATCAATGATGACGTCCAGTTAATGAGTGTGTCATTAGGGGGAATGTGCTAAATCCTTGCCACAGATTGTCTCAGCAAAGCCTCAAAGGCAACCAATAAGTGAGTGGGCACTCTTATTTCCATTTTGTAGATGAGGATTTATCTAAGGTCACATACCTATATAATGGCTGAGCTAGGAATTGAACCCAGGATAGAGTCTGAGTTTCTAACTACTTAGCTACTTTGTACCAAAATCACCATTTCATTCTGACCAGATGGCTTAAGGGAGAGTTTGTAGGAAAGGTAGTATGTTGAGCTGAGCAGGATGAGATAGAAAGAGTATGTGGAAGAGCATTCCCAGCACTGACAAAGGTACAGGGGTATGAAAAACTTTGTGTTTGTAGTGTAGAGGGCGAGTCTAGGGTAAAGGGTTTGTGTGAAGATGTAGTAGGCGCCATGGCTGAAGAAGGAGTGAACTAACACAGGCTCTGTGTCTGCAATGATAAAAGGGGTTCAAGCTAGGGAACACTCCAAGAATGGCCATGCTTGACCTTCTCTGGATTAGCAAGGATACTAGGAGAAGGAGAAAGGGAACTCCAGGGACATGGTGGCAGAAGGTGGTGTATTTCTGAATCTTTCAAAATTCCCACATATCTGAAAAGCTAGATAGCAAAACCAAACACTCGGTGGACTGTATTGACAATGAAAACAGATGAGATGATGCTCCATAAATTCCCAAATAGAAGTGGGTGGAGACAATCTCCCAGTCGCCACAGGATTAGTGTGACATCAGCATCCATGCGGGAGGAATCAAAAACAAGCAAGTAGGCACCTGTCATGTCTGGGAACAAAAGAACTCCAGATAGACAGAATATCTATCTAGCCAATAAATATTCACTGGGAAGTACCACAAGGCAAATTGAAAAAGCAGCTGGAAGTGAGGGAGTTTGTCCAATCCAGCACCCATTGAGTGCAAAGGCCTACAGTAGGGTCTGAAGAGCGAGAACTGTCACACACTGGGAACCTGCCACACCGACCACCCTGTCTCCCTCCCAGGATAGCACCTTGGAAGGATCTGTGTGGGGGTAATCAAGAAGATCCCACAGTCCACAGTAAGGACTATAGAAAAGAGGAAAAGCGAGGGTTGTTGTAAAAGTGGAAAGAGAATATAGCCATCACACTTTTGAACTCCACATAAAAACAACTAAAGAGAGAGCTCTGGAGAGGTAAAAATTAACTCTCCTAAACCACACTATTTCTAGAAGTTCAGCAAAGTTAGTTTGACACAAAGGTGAGCAACAAAACATGCTAGTGGCAATCCCATGCTCAGCTATTATATGAAAAAAGAGAGGAAAAAGTAGATCAATGTCCTTACAGTTGATGAAAACACTCCAAACAAGCCCACAACGTATATCAAACCTTTAACTTACTACTTCAAGACATGAAATAACAACCTAAACCAGAAGTAGAAAAATTTAGAAATTCAACAAGAGAGCTCAGGAAGGAAATAAAAAGGAAAAGAAAGATACATTTCAGAAATGAAGACCTAAAAAGAAGGAACATAGAGGACATAAACACAGCAAGGGATGCCTTGAGAGGAACAGAAGGTGAGAAGGAAGAATTTTTTTTTATTATTAAAAAGAAGAGTAAAAGGCAGAGTCCCCTCTCCCAACCTTCCCACCACACTGACAAGAATCCAGAATATTAATGGTGGACTATGGCTGAAAGAACTGCAAGACACAGACTCTTTCTGAGGAGGAGTTCTCAGAAGAACCCAGTTCAAGAGGGAGGACAAAAAGAAGAACAAGAGGGATTTGAAGCCACGGGTACCCGTGTAGCTATTGCAAACACTAAATGTAGCCCAATTCCAAGGGAGGTTCACTGAAATCCTCATAGTAAAGATCAATTGGCCTCAGGTTCTCCAATCTGATACAGTGTGACCAGTTTTCAGCCAAAAATTACAAGGTATCCCAAAAGGAAAGAAGAGACAAAGCAGTCATTAGAATCGGCCTCAGGGATGACAAAGATGACAAAATGATCAGAAAAGGAATTTAGTATAACTATTTTTAATGTATTAAGTGTTCTTCATGAATTTGAACATCATCCTTAAGCAGAGGCCATGCTAATCTTCTCTGTGTCGTTCCAATTTTAGTTTATGGTGCTGCTGAAGCAACCACAGTATATTAAGTGTTCTAATGGAAAAATCAGACACCATGCAAGAACAGATAGGCAGCCTAAGAAGAGTGAAATTCTAAGAAAGATCAAAAGCAAATGCTAGAAATAAAAACACTGCAACAGAAATTATGAATGTGTTCATCAGTAGATTCAACAAGGCCAACAAAAGAATCAGAGAGCTTGAATATAGGTCAGTAGAAACTCTCAAACTAAATACAAAGAGAAAAATAAGTGAAAAAAAGACAAACAGGTCAGACCATTTAAGAACCCACTTAAATACAAAAACTCAAATATGTTAAAAGTAAATGGATGGAGAAAGAGATACCATGCTAACACTAATCAAAATAAAGCTGTAGTAACTATATTAATTTTAATCAGAGTAGACTCAGTACAAGAAAAATTATCAGTGGCAAAGAGGAGATTACATAATGATAAAAAAAATCAGGTCTCAAAAGGACATAACAATATGTATGTTATGTCTGGTATCTGCCTACAAAGAGAGTGTCAAAATACATGAATATTAACACATGGGCCAAAATAAAATCTCAAGAGAAATTTCAAAATATTTTCAACGAAGTGAAAATGAAAATACAATTTATCAAAATTTGTAAGAAGTAGTAAAAGCAGTGCTTAGAGGGAATTTATGACAATAAATGCATATATTACAAGAGGAAGATCTAAAATCAATAATCTAAATTCTACCTTGGGAAACGAGAGAATGAAAGAAATTTAAACCTAAAATAAGCAGAAGGCAAGAAATCATATAAATTAGGACAGAAATCAACAAAATTGAAAACAGGAAAACAACAGAAAAAATCAACAAAACTGAAATCTGGCTCTTTGAAAATATCAATAAAATTGATAGTATCCTAGCCAAGTAAACAGAAGAGAGAGGCAGAGAGAGCAACACACACAGAGATATTATCAGTATCATAAGTGAAAGAAAGCGTTTTGCTACTGATCCCATGGACATTGAAATGATAATAAAAGAATACTACATACAACTCTAAGTCCGTAAATTTGATGACTGAGATGAAATAGACCAATTTGTTGAATGAGACACAAACTATCTAAATCCATACAAGAAGAAAAGGTTAACCTGAATAGCCCTCTATCTTTTTATTTAAAGATTTTATTTATTTATTCATGAGAGACAGAGAGAGGCAGAGACATAGAGGAAAAAGAAGCAAACTCCATGCAGGAGCCCAATGCGGGACTTGATCCTGGAACTCTGGGATCACGTCCTGAGCCGAAGGCAGACACTCAACTGCTGAGCCACCCAGGCATCCCTGAATATCCCTATACCAATTAAAGAAATGGAGTTAATGATTTTAAAACTGACTAAGAAATAAAACACCAAATCTAAATGGCTTCACTGATAAATTCTACCAAAGATATAGAGAAAAAATAATAACAATTCTACATAACCTCATCCAGAAATTAGAACTGGAAGGAACAGTTCCTAACTCATTTTATGAGAGCAACATTACCCTAATACCAAAATCCAGTGAAGATTTTGAAATAATGCAAAACTATAGACCAATATCTTTCATCAATATAAACACAGAATTTCTCAATGAAATATTAGCAAATCAAATCCAACAATGTGTGAAAATAATTATACACTAAGACCAAATAGAATATATTCCAGATAGGCAAGGTTTATTCAGCATTTGAAAATCAAACAGTGTAATCCACCCTATTAAGAAGCTAAAGAAGAAAAATTGTATGATCACATCAATTGACACAGAAAAAGCATTTGACAAAGTCCAATGCCCATTTAAAGTGAAAATTCTTAGAAGACTAGGAGTAGAAGGGAACTTTCTTAACTTGATAAACACAATCGACAAAGAACCTATGACTAGCATCATTCTTAGTGGTGACTGACTGGAATCCTTCCCCTTAATATCAGAAACAAGATGAGAATGTACTATGTCACTACAACTACTTAATATCATATTACACATCCTTGCTAGTAAAATAAGACAACAAAAATGAATAAAAGGTATATGTATGGGAAAGGAAGAAGTAAAACTAGGTGTTTCTGCAAATGACATGACTTTCTACATAAAAAAAATCCCAAAAACTCCACCACAAAAACTAAAACTGGTGAGCAAGTGTAGCAAGCTCACAGTATACAAAGTCAATATATAAAAGTCAGTTGCCCCCATATACCAGCAATTAAAAATTAGCATTTGAAGTTAAAGAAAATATTTTTAAAACACCAAAAGTTAAATACTTAAATATAGATCTAACAACATAGGTACGGGATCTGTATACATAAAACTAAAAACACCAGTGAAATAAATTTTTAAAATGTAAATAAGTTCTATGTTCATGGATTCAAAGACTTGATATTACTAAGATGCCAGTTCTTCCCAACTGGATCTAATCTGTAAATTCAATACAGTATCACTCAAAATCCCAGCAAGCAAGTTTGTAGATATCCATTGATGAAGTTAGTTACACAGAGGAGGCAGCATAACCAATAAAATACCAAAAAACAAGCAAACAACAAAACTAGAGTATTTATACTACATAATTTTAAGATAATATAAAACTACTGTAATCAAGAGAGTGTGATATTAAAGAAAGAATAGACACCTAGTTAACAGAAGAGTGAGCCCAGAAATAGACTCACACTAATGTATATATAATCAACTAGTTTGTGACAAGGTGCACAGTCAATTCAATGGAAAAAGGATTTTTTTTTTTTTGGCAAATAGTACTGGAAAAATTGGATGTCCATATGAAAAAAAAAGAGCCTATACACCAAACCTTGTACCTTTCAACTGGAAATGGTCCATATACCTAAGTACAACATTATAAAATTCCTAGAAGAAAACACAGGAGAAATTTGTGATCTTGGGTTTAGTGGTGAGTTTTTAGACATAATGCCAAAATCATGATCCACAAGAGAAACAACTGACAAGTTGGACTTATTTAAAATTAAAATTTCTGGTGTGTGAAAAACGCTGGTCAGGGAATGAAACCACGGGCCACAGACTAGAATAAAGTATCTGTAACTCACATATCTGATAAAGGACTTCTATCCAAGATACACAAAGAACTCTTAAAACTCAACAATAAAAAAAAAAAAACTCAACAATAACAAATGAACGACCCAATTTTTTAAAATAGGCAACAGCTCTGAACAAACACCTCACCAGAGAAAGTACACGAAGTCAAAAGAGCATATGAGAAGATGCTCAATATAATTTTCCATTAAAGAAATGCAGATTTGGGGATCCCTGGGTGGCGCAGCGGTTTAGCGCCTGCCTTTGGCCCAGGGCGCAATCCTGGAGACCCGGGATCGAATCCCACGTCAGGCTCCCCGTGTATGGAGCCTGCTTCTCCCTCTGCCTATGTCTGTGCCTCTCTCGCTCTCTCTGTGTGTGACTATCATGAATAAAAAAAAAAAAAAAAGAAATGCAGATTAAAACAATGATGCTATACCATCACATACCTATTAACAATGATGAGGGCCAGAAAATAAGGAAGCATTAAAATACACACATACACAATGATGGGAGATTGTCAGAGGGACACAGGAATCCTCTGAAAGAGCTCCCAAGAGCCAAAATGGAACAACCTAAGGAAGAAAATAAATAAAATAGAATTGGGCTGTAACCCAAAATATAAAATAAATATCTATGGGTTAATCCTGATAGAAATGAATGATTCAATGAATAAATCATTTAAGAATAGATCAATCTCCTATTCAGAAAAATCCCAAATAATTTATATACTCTGTCCTCAATGGTGGAATTTAACTTCTCACTCCTATGGGGGGGATGTGGCTATGCTTAAAGTAACTTCCTTCCAAAGAGTACAGTATGCATGGAGGGAAAGCATGGAGAAACATGACAAATGTTCCCAGTCAGCTGATAAAGGTTCTCATCAACAGTGACGAGTCATGTTGGATGAGAATGGCACACAACCTCTGTGGTCTTCCTCTCAAAAACCCATAACCTAATCATGAGGGGGTGGTGGTGTGGGAAATATCAGAAAGGGAAACAGAACATAGACTCCTAACTCTGGGAAACAAACTAGGGGTGATGGAAGGGGAGGAGGGCGGGGGGTGGGGGTGACTGGGTGACAGGCACTGAGGGGGGCACTTGACGGGATGAGCACTGGGTGTTATTCTGTATGTTGGTAAATTGAACACCAATAAAAAATAAATTTGTTATTAAAAAAAAAAAACAAATTCCAATTGAAAAACATTCTACAATATACCTGGCCAGTATGCCTCACAACTGTCAAGGTCACTTAAAGCAAAGGAAGTCTAAGAAACTGTCACAGTGAGTAGAGCCTAGGGAAATAGGACAACTAAAAAATTGAAGGTGGTATCCTGGATTGGAGATATAAATATGAAAAGTCCCATAAAGAATGTCCAACCCAGTATCTATGAGCATAACAAGGGGACAGGCAGTGCTGTTGAAATGATATTCCAATTTTTATTAAAAAAAATTTTTTGAAGATACATATGATTCCAGAGTTGTGGCAAGAAACACACAAGATGAGCCTGGAACATCTTGTCCTACTAGAAAGTAAGGAAGCCATCAAGTTTACTAGCCATGTCTAAAGGACTCGGAAGCCATGGTAAAGAAGTTCCCATTGTCCAAAGATGAAATCATTTAGCTTTAGTATGGCTAGTTGTTAAAATGTTCAGTGAAAACCCACCAAATATTTTTAGCTTTATGAGTTTATAATGACATTTTTGAAAGTTGGTAACCAATGGTTGAAGATAGAGCACTGATTGGTTATCTTGGAAATTGTTAAAAAAAAAAAAAAAAAAAGAAAAGAAAAAAATATGTTTTCTGTCTTGCCTGCACGAAGTGTACCACAAAATCACAAAATAGATGAGTGGAGACATCATAAAATTATTCATGCTAATAATTTTCAAAGAAATTATAGAATTAGGGATCCCTGGGTGGCGCAGCGGTTTGGCGCCTGCCTTTGGCCCAGGGCGCGATCCTGGAGACCCGGGATCAAATCCCACGTCGGGCTCCCGGTGCATGGAGCCTGCCTCTCCCTCTGCCTGTGTCTCTGCCTCTCTCTCTCTGTGTGTGACTATCATAAATAAATAAAAATTTAAAAAAAAAAAAAAGAAATTATAGAATTAAAATAGCACCATTTTCTAATATCCCAGTGAATTAATGGATCTAGGAATTGAGCATCAGAGGATGTTATTAGCACAAAAGGAGAGACAACCATGTCTCCTGATAGGAAGAACACAACACGTTTATAGTCTTACCAAAAGGATTAAATCTAAGTCTGATCAGGGTTTTGAATCCAGTTTCCAACTTGCAAGAATCATGGAGGATAAAGGATATTGAATGAGTCTGCAAAAGTAAAATCCAGGCAGTGGGAAATGCTATAGGCCAACGGCACATATTCTTTAATAAATAAGTTGTAATGAAAATAAAGAGACAAAGAGAGAACCTGCACATTTTTTGAAAGACTTAAAAGATAAAGAAAATTCAATTAAAAATGGCAAGACTGGGATCCCTGGGTGGCGCCAGCCGTTTAGCGCCTGCCTTTGGCCCAGCCGCGATCCTGGAGACCCGGGATCGAATCCCACGTCGGGCTCCCGGTGCATGGAGCCTGCTTCTCCCTCTGCCTGTGTCTCTGCCTCTCTCTCTCTCTGTGTGACTATCATAAATAAATAAAAATTTTTAAAAAATGGCAAGACTAAGCTGTAGTGTCTAAATATAGATGATAAAACTATAAAGGGGAAAGGAGAATGATTGATTGGGGGTGGGAGAAAGGGTTATAATAGTGCCCTACAAAGTTCTATTTTATGAACTTAGTGGTCATTACAAAGGCAGACACGTTATATATAATAGCTCATGAAGCTATACTTTGGTGTGGTTTTCTGTATTTATGCTTAATTTTTATCAAAAGTTTTTTAGTGAGAGAGAAAAGGAAAGACTGTGTACCTCTGCTAAATTGAATCCCTGTTATGAGCCAGACCTGCGTTAGATCCTGAAAATGTATCAGTGAACAAAAAAGACAAAAAAAAAAGTGCCCTCCTAGATCTTATAATCTAGTGGTTGGAGTCAAAGAAGTAATTAAAATATATTCATAAGTCTAGATGAATATGTAGCTACTTCTATGCTATATCTCCTCTGCTGTGCATGCAGATAATGCACATACTATATAGTAGATAGGTATTTGCTATGGCAGTGAATGAATCAGGAAAGGTACCAAGGAGGGCCACAAGAGGATGGTTTTCCTGACTCCCCAAGAACTATGTGGGATCTTGAGGATGCTCTCAGGGTGGTGAGCTGCAAGAGACAACAGGGTCTTGCCAGATTCACCCAAACTTCCCGGGCTCCCCTCTTTGCTCCTGCCAGTGGAGAGTCAGAAGCCAAGAAGGGCCATATCTGGTGCATGCTCCCCCCTGACTCCTGGAGCACGGGGTGTTGACGTTCCCAACAAACATCCTTTATGTGCCTGTTTGTGCTAGACAGCAGAGGTACACAGTCCTGGTCCCTGCCGTCATAAAGCTTACAGTGTCAGGGGTGGGAAGATAATTAGCCAAATAGCTAGGATGTGTATGAATGAGGTGAGGCAAACAGATCAAGGCAGGCTTCCCAGAGGAGGTGACATTGACATCTGGACTGCCTCCTGCTGGACCAGCCAGGTCACCAGAGAGGACTGAGGTTGGGGAGCGGGAGGACTGGAAAGTGAGTGTCTGCAAATGAGGGGTGTGTAAGGCTTAGTTGGGGAATTGTGATGGGTTGGCAGAGAAGACATTACCGAAGCTTTTATTCAAAGCAGTGATGTGGTTGACTTTGTGTGTAGAAGGATCACACTAACATGGCAGATGGAAAGGCAGGAGGGTCTTTAGGGAAGACCAATAGAAGGCAGTTGCCAGACTCTGGGGTGAGAAACGGTAGGGACAAGATAACAGTGGTGGGGGCGTTGGAGGGGGTGGGGGCGGGGACCAGAGAGGAAGAATTTGCTAGATGGTTAGGGCAGAGATGGATTGGGCTATGGGGGATGGAAGAGAGAGAGGAGCCCAGGGCGGCACTGGGACAGAAAGGCTGGGTGGGCTCCCTTCCCAAGGGCCATGACCAAGGATGGGGACTCAGCCCCGAGACCCGGTTCCTGGCTTCAGGGGAAGAGACGTGCATCCTCAGGCAGCAGCTGGCCAGCAGGAGTCTCTGACTCTGGGGTGCAAGCTGAAATAGCAGCTGGAGCCCCAAACTCCCCTGCACAGTCAAAGAGAAGAAACTGACAGTGAGGAAAGCATCCCCAGTTGATCCCTGACCAGACAGTCGGCATGTTGTGGAATTGAGGGGTCCCTGTGCCCCAGACGCACAGCAGAGGCTTTCATTTACATGTGCTTGTTTCCTCTCCAACTCATTTTGTGTCTGATTGATTCTTTGCGGCTCAACAGATGGTAGGTGCCTTTCCCTGGCATTTCTTCTGTCATGGACTTTTGAGCAGAGGAGGCGGGCTCTGCCCCTATGACCATGGCTGACTCCCAGCCCGCAAAGCAAAGCGTCACGGACCCTGGCAAGGACAGTGCTTGCTCGGCCCTGGGCTCCAAGTTCCACACGCACGCAGATGTTCCTCTCCCAAAAGGATAAACTGAGGAAAGGACAGAAATATTATCTTTTGTGATGGTAGCACAGTGTATCTCAGTCTGCAAGCATGGTGATGAAAGGGTAGAGGACAGACAGGGAGGAAGGGGGGGACGAGAGAGGAAAGGAAAGAAGGGGGAGGAGAAAACATGCAAGCAAGAGAAGGAGGCTAGGGGAAAAAAAGAAAGAGGCACCGGATCTTACTACTTCTGTGCACCTCTCTAGCTGTATGTATGTACTTGACCTCTCGGGAACCTCGATTTTCTCATCTGTAAAATGGAAATAGCAATACCCACTTCCTAAGGTTGCTGTGAGAGGTAAAAGAACCATATCGATTTTGATAAATTCTGGTTCCCTTCCCTTTCCTGAGCCGTAGTATTTTCATCTGTTGAAGTGGCTAAGAATACCTACCTCTCAGGGTCGCTGTGAGGCTCAACAGCACTATTGGACCCACAGGCTTTGCAGATTCTGGAGGGTGGTACAAATGTCATCTTTGGATGTGATCCCAGCTTCCGTTTACGACTGCACCCCAAGCTGCCAGAGGCTGTTCACTCGCACTCATTGATCTCCACCTTCCCAGCAAACAGCCAGTCGTGATGCCAACCCAGACTCTGTTTTAAAGACAGACTGCGGAGAGCAATTAGAACTTAATATCTAGAAATGATTTGGAGAGAGCTGTTTGCAAATCCCTTGTCATTTTTTTTGGACTCAATTTCAGAAATGAGAGGTTTCCTTGCCTCTTATGGACACCAACAATGCAAAGCAAATTCAGAGCCCCTGGACGCCTGAGTAGCCCTATAATTAGATTTAAAAAACTATAATTGGTTGTTACAATGTTTATGTGTGCAGAAAGAAATGAACACTGAGGAGCTGCTGCAGAGAATCTTGGAGAAATTTTATAGGCAGCGCCAGCGCCTTGCATCTTATAATTAATATTCTTCCCATCGATCTTTGAAACGTCCTCGGTTTTCTGGATTTCACTGTGAATAGAGAAGACTTGATGTTTCTTTAAATTCGTATTATGTGCTAAGCACACAGCTTTATTATTTTAATCTCAGAGCCTCCTTTAAGAGGTAGACTTAAAAATTCTGGTTTTGCAGACTAAAAAATGATGCTCAGGAGAGTTAGTTACCTTGCCCAAGGCTGTGTCCTTGGTTAGGTTTTGGGGTTATGGGTTCAAACACCCAGGGTTTTGTTCACTCTTCCACTCACTACCCCACATGCCCACCTTTTACCTAAGACAGTAGGTCTTAGCTCCTTCCAGCTGCTGTAACAAAATACTACAGACTGTGGGCTTATAGACAGCAGACCTTTACTTCTCATAATTCTGGAGGCTGGAATTCCAAGATCAAGGCACTGGCACATTCAGTGTCTGGTGGGAGCCCTCTGCCTGGCTTGTCCCTATGACCTTATGTGGAGGAAGAAGCCAGGGAGCTCTGTGGGGCCTCATAAAAATGAGGGCATTGACCCCATTCACGAGGGCTCCACCCTCATGACCTCATCGCCTCCTACATGCCCCACCTCCAAATACCATCGCATTGGGCATTATGATTCAGTATCCAGATTTGGGGAAATGCAAGCGCTCGGGCCATTGCTCCTCCCTTTCCTTTGTTTCAGTAAACCCAGAAGGGAGTGCTCATCCTTTAAAATGGTATTAGGGGCTCAGGTGGGTTCTCTGTGCCAATCCCAGCATACCGAAACACCCCACCAGAAGTGGACCCAAAAATTCAACAGCTGGATGGGCAACAAAACATCAGTTTTGTACATTGCCAAGCAAACGCGTGCTTTGCCTGTGCAAAACTACAGCCTGGAATACAGAACGTGGCTGAAGTCAAGAGACCACATGGTGTCCATTCTGAATCTCCTGGATCTCTACTTGTGTCTCCTACTCTACCTCCCACACCAGTGTGGGATCTCACGACTACAAAGCTGAGAAAGACCAGTACAAGGCACATCAACTGCCACCCCCTCCCCGGTCCCAAAGGAAGGAAGATCTGAGCAGTTGTCTGTTGGTACTTCCTGGTGACATCTGAGCTTCATTGCCAGGAGGAGATAGCCAGGCCTCTTCTTACAGAGAAGGTCCTGGTTCTGGCTTCCCAACCATCTTAGTGGGTCTACAAGAAGTGTTTATGTGAAGGGCCAGCGGCCGAACTTCACATAAACACTGAACTTCAACAGTGGCTCTTCCTTCCAAGAGCCATCCCAGATAGGCTCTGATCAGGCTAATGGCAGACTCCTCCTAGAAGCAAGGGGATGCGCAGAGATGCCAGAGGGTGAGTGAGAAAGAAGCCTTTTCCCTATGAAGGCTGGTGAGGGGAGGAACAGCATCTTCTCTCCCCACAAAAAGAGTTAAGTCAGCGAGTAAAGTTTATTGAGCGCTTTCTGTGTGCTCAGCTCTATACCAGGTGTCATAGAAGAATCCAGAGAAAAACAGCCTTGAAGGATGAACAAGACATTCCCCCCAGAAGAGAGCACAGAAGCAGAAGAAGCACAGTCCTTAGGGCGGAGAGGAGAGAGCAGGAGCCCCAGGCCAGGCAGGCCATGCAGGTCCACAGACTACCCAGATGGCAGCGAAGACTGCAGAGGAGTCTGAGGCTCCTGCCTAGCAGCTCTCAGAGCAATCTTTGCAGGCTTTGCTTCCGCCTCACACTTTGAAACAAGGCATTCATATTCTCAGTGGCTGCCCCATGGTATTGAGACGCATCAGGCTTGAAATTGGCCCCCTTTCTCCAGGGACTGTCTGACAAAAGCGATCCACCTGTGTCCCCTTTCATTTGCCTCCCCTGGGTGCCCCAGAAGGATGGTGTGTTGCTCAGGAGTGTTTTTCCAGCCTGATTTGGGGGGATGTTTCCCATCTGCCCAGAGCCCTCTGGGAACCCACTGCTGCACAGACCTTCTGTTCTTATCTAGAACTCCTGCAGAGATTTCCTGTCAAGGTGATCCATAAAATCAAAACTGTGCAAGCATTAAAAAAGAAGAAGAAGAAAAAGAAGAAAACTCTAAAACCTCCAACAAAAAAAGTCAGAGAGAGTGACTTTCCAGATTTTGTGATGCTTGAGCACGCAGAGGAATTTACCAGTCTTATCTATTCCCCACCTTGCAAATGACTTGCCTCCTGGGTGTCCTTCTCTCCTGATCATTTGACTACATTTCCTAAATTCCTTTTGCTGCCTTCTCTTCTTCCAGCCCATCAACTTCTTCTGTAGCTTCACCTGTGGTTCCCTTACTTCTTACCCTCCTTGGGCACACTCCTTCCTTCATAGATCTTCAACCGCCACCTGTTCACTCCAGACCCATAGTTCCACAACCGTCCCTCTAACTGCCTAGCCATCTGCATGGCCCTAGCTGGATGATCCACAAGGACCAAAAATTCAATTTTCCCCAAATCAAGTTCACCATCCTTACCCTCTATGGACCAGCTTCTCTTCCTGCATTTGCCATTTAAGACGGCAGAAGCATGAGAGTCAGCCTTAATGATGCCACTCTGCCATCCACCTCCCCCCAACACACACACAAAAAACATATGAAGAGAACCACCAGGTCTTTCCTTGAACCTCCCAGTTATCAGTGCTGCTACCTTATGTCCCTCCCTTGGTAACTCGGGCCCCAACTATCTAAACCTCTGCTAAACGCTTTCTCTCTTCTTCACTCCATCCTCCACCTCCCACCATGACTGTTCCTCAGAGACACAGATCTGACCCTGTCCTTCCCAATTAAACATCTGGAACATATGTATCTCACCTCCATGTAGAACTTCATACACAGCATTTGGGAGAGCCCTCACTCTCGAGCCCAACAGCCTCACCACTTGGGTTAGTGGAAGTTCTAAACACAGCGGTCACTCTTACTCTCCTGATGCTCTTCTCATGCTGCCCACCTTTCCCTCCTTAGAACCCTCTCCTCAACCTCCAAGGCCTGACCCAAATGTCCCCTCTTTTGTGAGGCCTCCCTTGATTGCTTTTCCTGTTTTCTAGATGATGGTTGTGCAAAACCCTTTATGGATCATAGCGTATTATCCAATAGTTCATCGTGTGTATGTCCATATTCCCCTCTAGATTATGATCTCCTAGAGGATGGAGAACATGTGTCTATGTATCCCATGGTGCCAACTACTGTATCTGGGAAGAAGCTTGTTGAATGAATAAGTAGATGAAACCACGGAAGACAAAAAAGATGACAGCACATGTGGGAGGTCTATTACTCGTGAAAGTGATTAGGATGGCACAGTGGACTTTAAATCTTAGCTCTAACACTAACCAACTCTGCAACCCCTGGGAAGTTGCTTTTCTCTGAGCCTTAAACCTTCATCTGAAAAAAAGAAAAAGAAAGATAAAAAGACTTGATAAGTCTGTTCCAAGGAATGGACATCAGCAATTATATAAATTGCTTAGCATTGTGTCTAGCACATAATCGGGGCTCAGTATATTACCGACGCTAGTGCTATTGATAATAAATATAACAATTCAGGCAGAAGGATAGTGAGGCATTGTTAGAAGAAGGTAGGTCTAACTTCATTCACTAAACATATGTTTATTGAGCACCAACCAGTGGAAGATGCTAAAGTCAAATGGATGAATGTCACTGTTTAGAGGAAAGAGCCACTTCCATCAAGGTATGCTTCAATGTGCAACAGTTGGCTGGACAGAGAACAAGGGGTGAATTCCCAAGGGGAAGCAATATGCCTGGTGAGAGGTTGGTTGGTAAGGAAAGGAAGCAGTTAGAGACGCCTCCAGAGATGGGGTTTGAGATCACTGAGTTGCTACAAACAGCCTGACACCCAACAGAGGTGTCCAGTAGACAGGGGCTACCATGGGCCTGAGCTTTAGTGAGACCTTGAAGCGCAAGATGTATACTTTGGGATGATGTTGAAGCCTTGAGCAAGGATGAGTTCTCCTTAATGTACTACTCAAATCATACCCTTACCCATGTCTCAAGTGGCACATGGTATATTCCATGCAAATCTTGGTACTCAAGGACCAAACTGAGCAACTTGGAACAGGTTCCAAGTTCAAGTTCTTGGCATCGGAGTAGACCAAGAGGGAAAATGTTTCATAAAATCCACTACAAAGGGGAAAGGGCATCTGGGTCCCTCTCACAGCCGGGATATTGAGATAAAATTCCAGTGGTGTGTTACCTTGGCAGCAGTTGCCTAGTGAGAAAGATGAATGAATGATAAAAGAAGTAAAAAATCAAAAAAAGGACAGGAACAATAAATCAAGTCAAATATTTGATGGTCATTTCAAAATTTCTCCACAAAATATTCTAGAGATGGGTATAATAAAAATGTCTCCTGCTGATAGTCCTTTTCCTGAATAATCAGAGCTTTAGAGAATTATTGGGTGCCAGAGTTGGGGAAGGGCAGTCATGGATATGCTTACCTTCCAGTGTTGTCCAGTGAGTGGGGATCAGACAATCAATGCCATGTGACCCAACATTCTGGGTTTCCTTTCAGGGTGATGCCAATGGCCATCCAGTTTTCCATCCTGATTATGCTGCATTCGGCTCTGGTCCTCATCACGACAGCAGAGGATTATAAGTGTTTGCCCCTTGTCCTCCGGAAGACATGCTGTTGGATTAACGAGACCTATTTGGCCCGGAATGTCATCATCTTTGCATCCATCCTGATTAACTTCCTGGGCGCCATCCTGAATATTGTAAGCATTCCAAATCCATCAACCCTCTGGCTTCTTGCAGGCAGGCAAGAATGAAGGGTGTATGAAGCCTGCAGCTTCTTGCATGGGTACCACTTCCCTTCATGTGCCTGGTGCAGCCCCGAGCTTAGGGACAGGACAGAGATGCAGCCACTGTCAGAGCTGTGCACTTTACTAGTGGCAAATTGTCTCTTTCCCAGTGGGGGAGGTCATTTGCTCCAAAGGAGCTCAGACGCCCGTAAGTTTCTATATTATTGGTGGCCAATCAATTATAACCATGAATCAGAGTTCCGTCTAATTAAGTACCTACCTGCTATGTGCCATGCACTGAAGGAGGAGCTGTACATGTTTTTCTTGTTAATTCCTCACATAAACCCCGTGAGGTAAGTCTCCTTATCCCCACCTTATGGCTAAGGAAACTGAGGCTCAGAGACATGAAATAACTTGCTAATAAGGTCTGTCTGACTCCACAACTCATGCTCATGCTCAAATGCTAAATTGTATCTCTGGGAGTGGGAGTGGGGGGAACGGAAATAAAAGAGCTGTCATTAAAAAAAAAAAAAAAAAAAAAAAAAAAAAAAAAGAGCTGTCATTTCTTGAGCACCTACTATGTGCTACAGGTAGGTATTACCGTTCCCATGTGATGGATAAGGAAACTTCAGGAAGCTTGAGATCTTGCTTATGACTTTCCAAGAGTTCATATTGGATGTGACACATTGAACTCAGATGACTCTCCAGCTGCCATATTTATCATTTGCTTTTAATTTGGTGACCCATGTTTTAATGATTTCATTTTCTCTCTAGAATGGTAACATGATAGTGACAGCATTTTCTGTGATAATACATACAGTCGGTGTTGTCCATGACTTAGATTTTAGGGGTGATCTGTCTGATTCCAGGTTTTGAACTTGGCACATTGGGAGAGGCTAGGAGAGGCATCATCTTGTGGCTGAACCCATCATTGTGCCCTTTGGGCCCGAGGGAGGGTCTCCACAAATTCAGGGACCCAAACTGTGGACTCCCCCAATTGTCAGCCCATGAGTCGGAGGCTTATACTGCCTGAAATTAATTGTCCAGAATGGCCCAATAATTACCTAGAGTCTACGTTGCTCAAGCTCTGTGGTTGGCCTTGTCGTAAAGGATTCTATGGGATAAAGAGAAAGGAAAATCCTAATCTAATTAAAGTCATCATCTAATGACTATTTTATAGATTATTGCAATTGAAAATGGAAGTACTTAGGAGCATTGATCATGGCCTGCGGAGACGTAGCCAGGATCTCAAGTCTTGACGAATCAGGTATTTCCGGGGTGCAGGATTTGGAAAGAAGTTCAGTGACTCTAGGTCAGGGTTAACTCTGGGCCACCCATGCCACAAGGGTGCAGTAGGAAGTTCAGAGGCTTTGGAGTCAGATAGACCTGCGATCAAATCTCAGCTCTACCGCTTACCGGCTCGGTGATGCTAGACAAGTTACTTTACTTCTCAGAGTTTCATATTTTTCTATTGTAAAATGGGGATGAAAACAATAGCTACGTCACAAGGTGGTTGTGAGGCTTTTTTGTCCAAAGTGTCTGGCACAGAGGAGGCATTCAGCCCGTGGTAGCTACTCCTTCCTGAGCACCACAAAATCTGTAGCAATGTCTGGCCTAGGAAATGCACCCCCCACCCCGGCTCTCCTGCACCCCTTGCTAAAAGTCTTTCTGGAAGACGTGCCTCTCAGATCCCTGGAATCCTCCCAGCTGTGGATGAAGAGACAGGCTGCGAGCACAGCTCAGGCCTTCTCTCCTGCCATCTGGCTCTCTTCAGGGTCCCACAAGCACATCCCACTGCCCTATGCCTGGCTCCGTGGCTGGCTTATAAATGCTTTTTTCTGAGCCAGCACCTTCTTTAAAATGAAAGAGGAGATCCCAGCTGGCACGTCCATTCTGGAATGAAGCCCCCCTCCCCTGCCCAACCCCCCGTAGGGCCTGGTCTGCCCAGGCTCCTGCCGAAGCTCAGCAGTGACGCACACTCTGTTGCCAGCACTCGCACTGACTTTGTCGTTCCTGTGTTGTTGTGTTTTGTTTTGTTGTTGTTTTTCTTCTTTTTTTTTTAATCCGCAGCTGTGGTGTGATTTTGACAAGTCGATACCCTTGAAGAACCTGACTTTCAATTCCTCAGCTGTGTTTACAGATATCTGCTCCTACCCAGAGGTATTTATTCCCGAGCTCCCCTTGGCAAGACTTGGGCCTAGGTTCCTCCACCAGTTCCGCATGAGCAGGACTGGCTGAAAGGTCTCAGAAAGCCTTCCAGAGGCTGGCCTCCTTCTTCTGCCTCCTGCTCCTCCTGCCCCTCCTCCTCCTCCCCCTCCTCCTCCTTCCTCTTCTCTGCCTTCCCTTCTCACTCCTGCCTCTCTCCTACTCCCACTTCTAGGCTTTCCTAATTCTCCCTCTTTCCTCCTCCTCCTCTCTCCCTTACTCACCTCCACTCTATTCATTTTCCTCTTCCCTTTCCTTCCCTCCTCCTCTCATCCCCCCTCCTCATCTCGATATCTTAGAGCAGAATGTGCTGTTGTTGCCAGCGCAGGGCAGAGTTATGGCTCAAGTGGCATTTGCTGTGTTAAAGAAGGAGGGAAGGAAGGACAAGACGGGAGGAGGGAAGGAAGGAAGGAAGGAAGGAAGGAAGGAAGGAAGGAGAAGGAAGGAGAAGGAAGGAGAGAAGGAGGGAGGGAGGGAAGGAAGGAAGGAAGGAAGGAAGAAGGAGGAAAGGAAGGAGAGAATGAAAGAAGGAAGGAAAAGAAAGGAGGGAGAGAGGAGTAGGGAGGGAGAGCTAGAAAGAAGGAAGCTAGTGAGTCACAATCACCAGCAAACCACAACCGAACTTAAAGCAAAGTGCAGCACCATAGGGTCAGGAGGTGTCCCAGCAGAGATTGTCCCACCATCATTGTGCAAGTCTCACCCTCCCTTGGCCGCGGAGCCACAGGTCTGGCCCTGAGCCTTGGGGTCAGCCTATGGTGTCGGGCAAAGGACAGGTTTAGGCTGCGTTAGGTGCAGCCCAGACTTTTACACCTGGGGGCAGAAGTTCTGGGTCAGGACAGAGGACAGCTGGAAGGTCCTAACAGACTCTGGCCTGCCTCATGTCCTGAGGACCCAGGTAGACCCTTGTTCCCTAAGACTGCTCCACTGTTTGGGTGGGAGAAGGGCTCTGTGTTGTCTCATCTAGGCCCCAGAATCAGTGTGAGAAACATTCTGGAAAGGGAAGAAAGGCTCCTGCCACTTACAAGGTATAGAACGTCTATTTGATATGCAGAACATCATGAAATTCTCCAACTGTGTGGGGGAACAAGAGGTTGTCACCTCCACTTTCTAGATAATATAACAGAGGCCCCAAAAGAAACATGCTCAGTGCCACTCACCGCCACTCCTGCCTGCCTCCCTTCCTCCCTGACTTCCTTCCTTCCTTCCTTCCTTCCTTCCTTCCTTCCTTCCTTCCTTCCTTCCTTCCTTCCTTCCTTCTCTCCTCCTCTTCCTAATTCAGCTCACAAGACTAGGAACTGCAGTTGAAACCCTAGCTGGCTTGTTCTTGACCTCCTGCTTCTGCATCCAAGCTTGGTCCTCAGTTGCTAGGGAGGAACTAGGCTTTTCTTTAAGATGTCCAGGGCAGGATGGGACTAGCTGTCATGGGGGGACCTCCTCCCACCAAGTACTGAAGGATCACAGGCCTCATGGAATCTGTGGGACACCAGGTCCCTGAGAACATCTAGGTTTGGAGGGCATGAGGAGTGTCCTGGGAGGCAGTGAGTTGGCCAACCATCAGATCTGGAGAGCTAGGCAAAGCTGGATTTCACTGCTGGCTGAGCCCTTTCACCTGCTAGCAGTGGAATATTGAATCAGCTCTTATTCCCTCTCAACTTGAGCTTCCTTGTCTGTAAAGTGGGAAAAATAATACCCTCTTCATGTGGCTGTTGTGAGGTTAGGGAATAATCATGTTGTTGGGGTGCCTACCTAGACAAGTTAGCAGATATGGAGCTCCCAACAGGTCATCTGACGTGAAGCTGAGCTATTAATCTGGGCTTCCAGTTCACTCTAAAAAACAGTGTATCCCCTTAGCCCCAAACCTAAACTCAGGACCACAGCTCTCATGGGTTTGCCGGTCCTAAGAAAATGGCTTTTGGATGACATAGCATCATCTCTGTGCCTCGGTTTCCTTATCTATAAAATGAGGAGGAAAGTAGTACCTTCCTCAAGGGTGGTTGTGAGGATTAAGTGCATTAATCCATGTAACCTGTCCAGAGTAGCATCTAGCACAAAATACCTGCTCATTCAACATCAGTCATGATGCATTTATGATTTCCTGTAAGAAGGTTTTGAGCCTGCACTACCAATATATGTTTATCTCTAACTTACATTCCTGTATCACTGTGATAATGTATTGTGTACAGTATGGAACATATTCAAAAATTAGAAATGTTTAAAAGTGAGGTAAATAAGAGTTTCAGTACTTTCCTCCCACAACCAAAGGATCATCTTGCTCTGGGGTGAGTAAACTGTGGCCTCCAGTGAAATTCTAACTGCCACCTGTTTTGTAAGTAAGGTTTTATTGGGGCTTAGCCACACCCATTTATTACCAATTGTCTATGGCTACTTTGTTTTTGGTAAAGATTTTTATTTACTTACTAGAGAGAGAGAGCATGAACAGGCAGAGGAGTAGAGGAAAGAGAGCCCTCAAGTAGACTCCACATTGAGCCCAGAGCATGATGGGGGCTCAATCCCAGGACCCTGAGATCATGACCTGAGCTGAAATCAAGAATTGGCCACTCAACCATTGGAACCCCCTGGGTACCCCAACTATGGCTACTTTGATAGTACAATTGGCAGAGCTGAATAGTTGCAAGAGATGGTGTGGCCCACTAAGACAAAATGTTTGCCAACTCCTGGCATCATCCTAGATGCAGGTACCCCACTGGCCTAAAAAATGGGCATCTGGACTCTTTCCATTACCATCTACCACAAACAACCTGATTTGACTGACCGGTTGCCATCTTAATATATATGGCTGTGCCTCTCTACCTAGGGATTTATCTACCAAACAAGAAGGAATCAGACACTCAGACCTTGTAAAAGGCTTAATCTACACACAAGGCTGCCCAGTACTCAACACACATTTGTCTTCAAATCCCTTCATCTCTCTGAGCTTTGGCTTCATCGTCTGTGTACCTGACCTCTCTACTTCAACCTATGAGAAACAGGACTCAGTCCGAAAGCATGTGCTAGAAACATCATATAAATATGGATGATGTGCTATAAAGCATAAGAGGCTGTTCTAATATAGGGTACCAAGTATATTTTAGTATTGAACTCGAGCTCACCAATTACTCAAAATGGATGAAGATACAGTAAATGAGAGTGAAGAAAGTGGCATTCCAAGGAGGATGTGAGAAATTGTCTGGGGGAGGGAAGAGACATGGGTTTGTGAAACAAAAGCAGATCACACACACAAATGTAGAGTGTCATTATCTCAAACACCTGCACAGGGTTCTCAGTAGCCTCGATGGGAAGACCTCCATTTTAGAGTCAAGCCCTTTATTATATGCACTGGCACATTTGAATAGTCAGTTGTATGCAGGAGCAGTCCGAGCTTGCTAACGTTTTCAAGGGCCCGAGAGCCAGTCTCCCATAGGGTTGTCATTATCTGTGTCTTTGCTCAATAAATATTAACTGTCATGATGAATATGAGAGAAGAAAGAGGGGGATTGAAAGAGGCAAGAGGGAGAAAGAGCAAGAAAGAGCCAGAAAGAGTAAGAGAAACAATTACAAGAAAAAAAGAATACACGGTTGAGTAAATGAGCAAATTTTTTAAATTCCAGAAGTAATGATTAAAAAAAACTAGTGCCTTCACTTCTCTGCTTAACTCTTCATGTAGGAGTCTGAACTCCAAGTGGCTTGGAGGACACTTTATTCAGGGTGGTCAGAAGTCTCCAGCTGCGATGCAGGGTAAAATTAGGTTTTCCCACGCTCCTTGCAGAAGGAAGCCCACCAGAAAATTCAAACGAAGAAGAAGCATCAAATAGCTTTGTAGTAATTTCAGAACTTTTTCTAGTGGAACAGAGGGATGTTATATGATCTCTTTTTTTTCCTGCACAGAGCTAATAAAATGTTATGACTAAATATATAAAGAAGAACAATTTTTTTTTCCCAAATCACAAGCAATTTTTGGAATCGCCTTTCCCCACAAAGAGCGAAAAAGCCATAAAAGCACAGGGTGATCCAAAAACCAACAAGTCCCACCTCATTAAAGCTTAGATTTCAAGTCTTTAAGGACATTAACAGAACTTGGGAAAGATACCAGGTATGGGTGGCAGAGGCTGTGTGGTGACCTTGAATGAGCGAGGACTCTTCTTCTGCCATGTACTTGCTGTGCAGCCTTGGACAAGTCTCTTAACTACTCTGAGCCTTAGTTTTCTCACTTATATAATGGGGTTATTTGTTATTGTTTTGATTTGTGTTTTGGAGACCAACGTGGGTCTTGAACCCTGAGATCAAGACCTGAGCTGAGATAAAGAGTCAGCAGCTTAACTGACTAAGCCACCCAGGTGCCCCTATAATGGGATTCTTAATAATACCTACCTCATAAGATTGTTGGGGTGACAAATAGAGATGACATCCATAAAGCACTAATTAAATGTTAGTTTCTCCCTTGTCTCTTTCTTGAAGGCATTGGTAACAAGGGTAAAAAGGTGCTGCCCAAGTGGAGATCTGAACTTAAGGAAGATAGAGCAATAACAAATTTTTTTAAATGCACAAGGCTCCATGCTCCAAACATGGGTTTATCTACATGATCGTGTGTCCAGTGTATGACTAAAAACGTGAACAGGCTACATTTTCATAGCCTATTTCCCTTTCATCATATTGTTCTCCTGGCCTCACCAGTTGTTTCCAAGATGGTAATCACCTTGTGTTGCATCGACCTCAGGGAGCCAGATCCTTCCAGATTCTGCACTTGTTGCTCATGCTGAGGGGGTGGTCTTGGAGCACACACTCTATTCCAACAATGTCACCATGTTCCTCTCTGTTAATCATTCTTAGCTGACAGTGGATACTTCCTAGATGTATGTTTCACAATGTCAGATTGCTGTCCTCTCTATGGTTAATTGAAATTCACACTTAATTTCTGGAAGTCAATGGGATTCATAATCTGGCTGGACATCATTGCTTTTTTTTTTTTTTAACTGAATGGGAAAAAATCAGAGAGAGGCAAACCATAAGAGACTCTCTCTCTCTCTTTTTTTTTTTTTAAGATTTTATTTATTTACTCATGAGAGATTGGGGGGTGGGCGCAGAGGGAGAAGCAGGCTCGATGCAGGGAGCCTGATGTGGGACTCGATCCTGGGACTCCAGGATCATGCCCTGGGCTAAAGGCAAGTGCTAAACCACTGAGCCACCCAGGGATTCCCTGGACATCACTGTTTAGGAATCAAATACAGACTGCATTTTTGATGTTTTTTAAAAACAGACTCTGATAAAAAAAAAAAACAGACTCTGATGATAATTTACAAAGATCTGAGCAGTCATCAAAGAAGCTCAGCCAAGATAAGGACATAGTCTTGCAAGTGAGTGTATTGACTCAACCAGTAAGCACCGCCAAGATAAGCATCATCCCACGTTTAAAAAAAAAAATTATGTCATAATGCCTTTACATAAGAAATAGATACTGTGTAGGCTCTTTGATTAGTTTTGATTCATAGCTTTCCTGGGATAGTCATTATTTGTACATATCATCAATGCAGGTATGTCTTTCCAGGAAGGATTATAAGGTTAAAGTATTGACTGAGAATGTAGTTGCTTCTAGAAATATCTAGAACAGTCCATCTGCCTTCAGCCAAAATCAGATAGAAACATCTCATCTACTTGTGGACTTTATTTTTTTAAATATTTTATTTATTTATTCATGAGAGACACAGAGAGGCAGAGACATAGGCAGAGGGAGAAGCCGGCTCCCTCTGGGGAGCCTGATGTGGGACTGGATTCCAGGACCTCGGGATCTCGACCTGAGCCAAAGGCAGGCGTTCAACCACTGAGCCACCCAGGTGCTCCTACTTGTGGACTTTAAATGCAGTTTTGACAGGTTGAAGCTAACAACTATAATAAACTAGAGAATATTCACCATTCTTCCCCTCGTATGGGAAAAAGAAAGGCCAGTCATGGAAACCAGGATCTAGAATAAGCCAAAGCAGTCGGATTGTGGCGAAGCACCCAGGATATGCAAAATGTCCCTTTCCCCTGCCTTACACATTCTAGTAAAAAGCGGGTTGGTCATCTCCACCTGCACCCGTGGTGACCCCAGGATCCTGACACTGTCACTTCTGGGCCATGCAGGGAAGGGAGGCTCAGGATGAAGCAGAGCTACCTCTGTCTTTGACCTGTGTGCACTTCACTGCGCTGCTTGTACCAAGAGTTATAATTGAGAATCAGATTTTGTGTGAATCTGAAAGTTTGGATTCTTTCTTTGAAGGACACTAACTTCTGAAAATTGTCAGCTGTCTTTCCTTTTGTTTCCTGTGAGTTTATAACGCCACAGAATTTGGCAGTAACCAAATGGGCTCCACAGCCCAGCATGTGTGACTTGTGTGGATCAGGATTCAAGTCCTTCTTCACATTACCACAGCGTGGTGTGCTCTTTATCAAAGATTGCTGGAAACTGCCTGGTCCCTAACATTTCTCATATACATCCTGCATTACTATTTTTCATCATTAAAACCTAGGAAGAAGCAGAGAACCCCATGACTATATGGGATGCAGACTTCTCGGGAATAGAAGGACTCACTGCAACAGAATGCATTTGACCCACTGCTTCATTTGATATGATCAGATTAAAGGACTTCACTGATGGAAATAATCCACTCCAAAGCAACATCCTTTCTGTGTCCAGATTTTGCACTGTTGTGATTATAGTGCATATAGAATTTTACATCTTGCTTTCCAGTATTATTTTGAAAACATTTTCTATACATTACCTTTGAAATGCTCCCCTGAAAATCTTTGTCTATGGAGATTTTTGTTTGGGGGAGGCTACATGTGTTTTTCACTCCCATCTCCTCCTTGTCCTCTCATACCCCCAACAATCTCTAATCAATGGTCTTATTTCTCTTCTTCCACAGCCCCTCAAACATGGGAGTCTCTATGGTTGGTCTCTGTATCTTCTGTCTTTACTTTTCATGTTCTGCTTGAGTGGTCTCCACAGCTGTGGAGTCAGCTGAACCGTGTCACCTGTGGTTGCCATGAGCTGACCTTCCTGAATCATCCTCAATACCTGAAGCTTGAGAAGCCTAAAGCTGAACGCATTTCCTTTCCTCATTCTCATTCTGTAGTTGGTTTTTTTCTGAGTTAATAGTTTAATCCCTGCTGGGATGCTTAGCACCAGTTCTGACTCCTCCCTCTTCCCACCTTCACATAAAACTAGACGTATCTCTTGCCCCATCTATCAAGTCGGTCCCCAAACTTGTCATTAAACCTTCAGCTTTTCTCCATAAATTACAATTCATCCTGTACTAGTCCACATGACAGTTTATTCCTAGAACACTGATCCATAATTCCATTACAAACCTGAAACCCATCCATGGCTCCTTGCGGACTGCAGAACAAAGCACAGACTTCTCAGCAGGGCATACAAGAGTTTTTGCAATGTGCCTTTGCCTTCTATCTCTGCCCTGCCACACCTGTGAACCCCTCATGCCCAGAACCCATTCAGGGGACCCTCTAGGAGTTGTGGAGCTTCTGAGTTCCTGGGCTAACTTCAAAGGACACAGACTATTTGTCATTTGATAGGAACATAGTCATTATGTTGGATCCTGCATCCTCCTAGGTTCTAGGAAACATGCAACTTAGAGGTCCAGATGCAGCTCAAAGAGAGGTTTTCAGAAAGTCATGAGACTTCTGTAGCTTCCTGTTCCTCTCCATTTCCTGATCCCACTCCTGCTAGTTATTCAAGCCAGAAAAGAGACAGAGGTTAAAGCTCCTGATGTTATTTATCCAAGGTCCTCATCCTTTGATGTGGCTTATAGCATCACCATAGGGTTCAATTTTATACTTCAAAGAAGAAAGTTCCCAAAACTGTGCAAGGCATCAGGGTGGTTCCTTTCAGTAGGAGGAGGGCGGCTGGCAGAGCTGCCAAGAGCACACCAACACAGTTGGTTGAGGCAACAAAAAGAAAAAGATCCATCAATCCATTGTGCAAATGTGGGACTGTACTTAACTCTTACGATTTCAGATGTCTTGGCAGAGGAAGAAGGAGAGTAACTCTTTAGAAACTTACCTGCCTGCTTATGTTACTAGCTCTCTTTATGATGAATTAGGTGGTTCTTTGATATACCCAAGGAGTTCATTCTGTAGATTTGTTCCTTTGTTCCTTTGCATGTATGTCATTCCATCTTTCTAGAATGTTCTCCCTTTCCCATTTTCTGTCATGTGAATCCTATCCATCCTGCAGATCCAGTTCAAATCCACCTGTCCCATAAATCCAAACTTATGTTCCTTCTGCCCCTGTTCACCATCACATTTGATCATGTAGCTGGCAGAGCACTTCCCACGGCATATTGCTGTTGGTCTCTTGACATCTGCTTCACATCTTAGACCACAGGGTGTGGTCCAGGCCATCTCTCACCTTGGAATTCCCAATGCCTAGCAACATGCCCTGATTGTAGCAGCCACTCAGGCAATCCTTATCACACTTTTTAAACTTAGCTGTTGTGCCCTCATAAAGTTTTGTTCAAGGACATAATCATTTTTGACAGCTTTGATTTAATACTTGATGCATAATTTGCATTGACATAACCATGCACAACCCTTCATTAAGATGCAAGTAACAATGAAACAGGACACTTCAGGTCTCTCCACCTCTCCTCTCTCTGTTAAAATGATGGCTTTGTGGCATCAAGCTGAGTTACCTGAAAAATCCTGCCAAGGGAAGATCTTAAAGGAGAATTGAAGGAAGCTCATCCTCCATTTGAGACATGGACATAATTGGATTGATTAAGAAAGACAAAACTAAATGGTGCTCCAGACACAGAGGTCTTGAGGGACAGGACGCTCGCTGCCTTATTCATTTCTGAGTCCACCCAATGCACAGGAAAGACACGGGGCCTTTGCCCTCTCATCAGGGTGCTATCCACATTTGTTGATATCACTGTTGAAAGTATACATTAATGAGTTGATTTGGCTTAAGAACTCAATAAAAGTATCTTCCATATTTGCTCAAATATTTCTAGAAGTTCTTATTGGTCTCTTCCACCCATGCAGAAACTGTATCTTTCTGTGATAGGAGAGAGGGGGCAGCCAGTTGCTACAAGTCACACATACAGGGACATGACTGCATGTGGCTGTCTTTGGTGCCACTTTCCAGTCGTGAGAATTTGAACAATTTACATAAGCTCTGTGAGCTTCAGTCTCCTCACCTGTAAAGTGAGAATTATGATTTCCCTTGTGGCCAGGTATTTTGAAAATTGTAAGAGAAAAAGTTTATAAAGATCAAAGTACTGCCACCAAGTAGGCCTTGACAATGCCAGTTTTATTCTTTTTCCCCACTGGATAGTCAGAATCCAAACCTGCCATCCAGAGTGATACAGTGCGATGCTTCTGTAAGGGAAAGAGGCTGGGAAGGATCCCAAAGAAGGCTAAAATCTGGCTAAGCCAACTGACCTGTGGGGGCCATGCTAGCCATGCCAGTATTCCAGCTCGAGTGCTGCCAGCCTGGCCTTTTGAACAGCCACGTCTTGTACAAGGAGATTGATCTTGTCCTGGGGTGGGTGGTGTTGTGGCAGACAGTGTCCAGGGCACCTGGAGATGCCCACTGAGACTCCTCAGAAGAGTGGATGCTTGTCGGGGAAGTGAGGCTTAGTCACATGGATGAGCTCTGAGCAAAAGGACACGAGATGCAGAGCACAGAGGCCCAGGAGGATCAGGAAACAGCCTTGGGAGGCACAGGTAGATGGTGAGATGAAGCATATGTTGGGTTTGGAAAGTGAAGGAGAATCTGACTCGCACTGGCCATGTGAGCTTCCTACTCAGAAAGGAGAACACCATTTGAGGGGATGGTGAGCCATGAAAGGCCTTCGAGTCGAGGATTGCCATGATGAGGTCTGTGTTGTAGAAATTCCAGAGAGAGAAAGACAGTGTGTGTTCAGTGGGGGGTTGGAGACCACAAGCAGACAGAGCTGATGAAAACTGTTCTAGAACTGGAAGAGAAAGAGCTCAGAAGGGGAGGACTGCATGGATGTGAGCTCTCTGAAGGAAGTGGAGGCTACAGGTGTAGGGTGGCCTGTCTGTGGAACATGGGGAAGAGAAGGGCAGCAAAGAAGAGATTGAGGGTTGTAGCTTAGGGCTGTTGTAAATGGTCCCCAAACGCCAGAGAACGGAGGTTTTGGGAGGTGGTGAGGAAGTGATAAGTTCTGTTGGAGGCAATTGGACTTGAGTACAGCCTGAGGTCTCCAGACAGAGGTGCTCTGCTGCCATCTCCATCAGGAGACCCGTGAGCACCCAGGCCAAGGAAAGCCACCCTCCCACATTCCTGTTGAGTCTGACCACCTCCCCTCTCTCTGTTTCCAGTACTTTGTCTTCACTGGGGTGTTGGCCATGGTGACCTGTGCGGTATTCCTCCGCCTAAACTCTGTCCTGAAGCTGGCTGTGCTGCTGATTATGATTGCCATCTACGCCCTGCTGACTGAGACCATCTATGCAGGCCTCTTTCTGCGCTACGACAACCTGAATCACAGTGGAGAGTAAGTGCCCGCCATCACAGCTCAAAAAGCTCTCAACTCCTAGCAGGGAGATAGAACCATTGGGAAAATTATTGAGATGGTGTCACCAAAACTTGGGGACTGTTGAATGTTGAGTTCTAGTTCACAGCTCAGGCATTCGCTGGCTGACAAGTCTAGGCAAAATCCTTAGTTTTCAATTTTAAAATTTGGGCTGAAGAGTAACTGAAGAGTAACTCCAGTCTCCTCCAAACCTAATAATTTATGACTCCTTCCAATTTAGCAGCTCCAAGATGCATAGGGTCTGATTATAATTTGTCTGTGACAATATTAATAGTAGCAGCCACTGCGCATCAAACACTTGCTACATTCCTTGCACTGTATTATTTGCAAAATACAGGAAAGCACAAAAAATAAGATCTCAGGCTAGATTTTTAGACTTCTTGGGACAGAGTCAGAGATAAGGCAGATAAAGCCAGTGCAACTCCAGGACAGGGAAAGTGAAGGGAGAAAAGGTTGGGAGTAAAGACAAGCCAAAACGGTATTTTGTGCATTGTGAGGAGATTGAAAGGAGCCACTTAGCTCAGATGTCTCTGGATGGTCAGTGAGATGGGGAAGGCATCTCAAGTGGAGAAAGGGGGAGGAATATCCCAACTGGCTCCATCCCTTTCCTGTGTTTGCTGAGTCACAGCTCAGTCTCTGCATGAGCTTCCTGGTGACAGCCCCATGGGGAAACCAGACCCCACACCTGCAACATGGAGCCTCACCTGAGCCAGAAATGACAGAGGCAACCGGCCTCAGGTGTCGAAGCACAGGGCTTCCTGAGACCACAGTAAGGGGCCCACTGCATGAGAAAAAGATGAGGTCAAGATGGCCCAAATAGCTTCAGAAAATGTGCTGGAGACTAATCATATGAACATCTATGAACCAACGTCTGGAAATAAACAATGTGATAATGAATCATATTTACTTCTGCTTTCTTTTTTTAAGATTTATTTATTTATTAGAGAGAAAGAGAGAGAATCTCAAGCAGACTTCAGATTCTGCACTGATCGTGGAGCCCCATGGGGGGCTCGATCTCACAACCTTGAGATTGCCACCTGAGCCAAAATCAAGAGTCAGGCACTTAACCAACTGAGCCACTCAGGCACCCCTACTTCTGCATCTTTTAAAAGGATAAAGTATTTCAGATAATTTTGCTGAAGTTCTTGTTCCTGGCATTAATCTCCTCTTTCTCCTAAGGGCCAACTTCTAATGCACTTAATGTGTATCATTCCCATCTGTGTTTTTAAATACATATTTAGTTTTGTCTATATTATAAATTACTTAAAACTTTGTTTCATTGTCAAGGAATATTGCACTTTTTAGATACATATAGGTTGATATCCACAGATTTAGTTCTGCAGAGTGTTTCCACAATCTGCAACTATAATATGTTCTGATGATATAATAGGAGCGTCCCAAAACATACTTATCTTTTGCCCTATTAATAGACATTCAGGTTATTAGCAGTTTTCCCTACTTAAAAAATGCTTCAGTGCCCATTATTGAAAACCTCTCCTGAAACTTACATCTAAAAGCAAACTTGCTGGATTGTGAAGATCTGTATTTTCCAGTTTATACATAATTACCAAATTGTATAAACAATCTCCCTCTCACAAGCAAAGGTCCTTTTGCTCCTTATTCTCATCTTATTAGACTTTTAAAATTCCTATTGAATTTATGAGTGTGAATTTTACAACATTATTTGTACATTATTGTACATCTTTGATCATGAGCAAGTTTGGTTATTGACCATTTGGATCTCCTTTTAGGTGAACTGTCAGGTCATATCCTTTGGCTGGTTTTCTGTTAGCTTGTTTGCCTTTTTCTTACTGGATTTGCAAAAGTTCTTTATAAATTCTAGATGCTAATTTGTATCTGTCATGCGTGTGCATCAGACACTTTATGGTCATGACCCTGTTTGATCCTTGCAGCAACCGTCTGAGGAACACAGGCTCAGAAAGGTTAAACAATTTTCGTGGTGTATATGGCCAAAAAGAACAGATGTGGATTCAAACTCAGCTCTTCCCCGCTCCAAAGTCCACCTTTGTCAATACTGCATACATCTCTTCTAAGTCAAGCTGAAGAATCTCTCACCATATGCCCAGGGTTCAAAGAAAGTCAAGGCAGTTTCAAATCAGGTAAAATGGTTAGTGGCAATGGGTAGCCCATGGCCAAACAGAGGACGAAGGGATGTACAAACAAAATAAGCCACATTTGTGGTAAAAATAAAATTAAACCAGCTACAATTTAGTTGTTCAAAGGGGAACACAGCTTTAATGGACCAGCCAGTGCTTTGGCTTCAGATCCAGAGTCTGTTGCATTAGGAAGTCATTTCCCATCTCTGGGCCTCAGTCTACCAGTCAGTGAGATGGAATAGCTGTCCTCTCTCTGGGGCTGTGTGAGGCTCTGGTAGGCCTGGCACATAGTAGGTGATCCATAGCTGTGCATTCCTAGCCCCTCCCTCCTTCTTAGGAGAGAGGCTTTGTTCTGAATTCTGTTCTGAGGTCTTCAGGAAAAGCTTGTAGTGAAATTGTTAGGTAGGGTTGTAAGTGTCGATGCAATCCCAAGCTCATGGCTGCTGACATCTGAGTGTTTTTCTGTTTCTTTCTGAGTCAGGGTCAGTCATTGGAGAGTCTTGTATCAACTCACACCTGGCTCTCAGCAGATCTAAACTAATCATTCAGCCTTCTCTGTCCGCTGTGTTATAAATCAGCTGCTCAGTAACCACTGTGCAACCAGTTGGCAGCCGCAGTCTGCTCATGCTGTCGGGAAGTTAGCCAACATTTTAGGACCTGACATAGATTCATGGGATTCTGCTAGTTGTTGCTGGGGGCCAGGTACCCCTGTAAAGGAGACTGCAAAGAGCCTTACACCTGTTGCCTACTGCATCTCCAGCGAGCAGGTCCCAAATGCTTCAGACCAGCATCTCCCAGTCTGCACAGGATGCCTCTCAGTGACAGCTCCACATCTCAGTGGGTGATGCTGAGCCCAAAACAGGAGAGGCACCCTCTCCCCCAGTATCTTATCAATCTTTGGAGATTCATCTTTCTCAGCATGACTTAAGGGAAGCAGTCTATCACAACATGTGTGAGTACATGTTTAGGAGGTAAGGCATTTAGGGTCAAACCCCAGCTCTGCCATCAGCCAGCTGTGTGATCCCGAGGGAATTCATGAAAAGTGACGATCTCACTAAGCATGGTTTTTCTCACCTGTAAAGTGGGGATAATGACTGCTTGCTCCTATGTTGTAAGAATATCTGATCATTCAAATGTGATCCCAGAAACTTAGCACAAGACCTGGCATAGAACAAGCTCTGGGGGGATCCCTGGGTGGCGCAGCGGTTTAGTGCCTGTCTTTGGCCCAGGGCGCGATCCTGGAGACCCGGGATCGAATCCCACGTCAGGATCCCGGTGCATGGAGCCCGCTTCTCCCTCTGCCTATGTCTCTGCCTCTCTCTCTCTCTCTCTCTGTGTGTGACTATCATAAATAAAATAAAAAGTAAAAAAAAAGAACAAGCACTGGATTAATATTAACAATTACTATCCCACATTTCCCCTCCATGCCGTAAATGCTGCTGTTCTAGAAAGATCCTTACTCTCATCTCTGGCGGCTGTCACCTAACTGCTGCCCCATCCCCCAATCCTGATTCACCCCTCTCAAAGCCATCAGAGCCATCTGGTCAACTCATTATCCTTCTTAAAACCCTGAAGGGGCTCCAGGGCACCTGGGTGACTCAGTTGGTTGAGCATCCAACCCTTGATTTTGGGTCAGGTCGTGATCTCAGGGTCCTGAAATCCAACCCTGTGTCAGGCTCCATACTCAGCAGAGAGTCTATTTGGGATTTTGTCTCTCCTTCTGCTACTCCCCACCTCACTCCCACCCCCACCTAAACACTCTCTCTAAGGGCCTCTTTATTGCCTCTAAAAAGCAAAAAGCCCTATTTCTCAAGGACTCCACATGTCCCTGATCTGGCCACCATGAATCCCCTAATCTATCCTTCTGAAGCTCCAAAGACCACCATGTATACATCCTGTGTTCCAGCTATGGGTGAGCATCTGCACGTTCCCCTGCCAGATGCGTCCATCTCCCTATTTCCAATCCATCCCTCTCAAGGTCCAACTCAAGGACAGTAAAGCCCTCTCTGATCATTCCTCATTTTCTAATCAGTGCCCATCATCTTTCATCATTGCACTTCTCCCTCTGTGTTGCAAGCATTGATTTTCTTGTCTTCCTCTTCCATTAGAGTAGGAGCTTTTGAGGGCAAGAGCCATTACTCGTGCTTGAATTTTGGCACATAGGAGAGTCTCTGGCAGCAGGTGTCCAATTAAAAATTTGTTGAGTGAAACATTAAACAAATGACTGAAAGAAGCATTAGCTACTTGGGAATTATCTTCCACTGTTGACTCACAGCAAGCTGTGTCATCTCTCCACAACCTCTATGATTATTGCTCACCATCACCCTGAAACAAAGTATGTTCCCCATCCCGTAAGCACTTACATGTCCCACCTTTGCTAGGCCCTGAAGATTCACGAATGAATCAGACATTATTCTCATTTTCAAGGATCTTAGGGGCAAGTAATTATAAGTAAGTGCATATAGGAAGGCATGGGAGCTACTGGGAAAGTATCACTAAGATGTCAATTGACAGCCAGGCTTCACCATTCACTGGACCAGTGAACTAGAGTGAGGCATTGAACAACTGAGCCTCAGTTTCTTCTTTCCTGGAATATGGCTAATAGTATCTTAATAACTGAGATGACAATTAAAGAGGAACATGTATGTAAAGTGTTACTACAGATATGACATAAGAACAGCACTTTGCAAATGTAGTCATTAGCATAGCGACAGAATAAAGCATCATTCAAACTGGCTGGTTTATTTTGAGTTTCAAAAGGGGAAACAAGAGCTAATGGCTAGGGCAGCCCAGGTGGCTCAGTGGTTTAGTGCCGCCTTCAGCGCAGGGCCTGATCCTGGAGACCCGGGATCGAGTCCCACATCAGGCTCCCTACATGGAGCCTACTTCTCCCTCTACTTGTGTCTCTACCTCTCTCTCTCTCTGTGTCTGTCATGAATAAATAAATAAGATCTTTTTTTAAAAAGTGCTAATGGCTAAACTAAGAATTTGGCATCAGATGCGCGGTGGCTAAAGCTCTGAACTTGGCGCTTGAGATGTAAATGCTCATCCTGGCCCCGATACAAATCAGTGGTATGAGCTTGGACCTCAGCTGCTCCCTGGTCCTCAATCTTAAATCTATAAAATAAAAGCCACACAAGGGCTATCAACATTGTCTATTATATACATAATGTGGAATAGAATGGATCCACCCAAACTTGCCTTGTGAAGTATTTAATTACATGGAATTATTTTCATAATATATATACTACAGTACAGAAGTAGGTCATGAAAATAGTAGGAACCATAGAATCCTAAATGTGTAAACATATTTTTGCATGGAGGAAAAGGAAATGACATTTAGTTGCCTCCAAAATATTTTTTAAAGATTTATTTATCTTAGAGAGAGAGAGGAAGACCTGGGGGAGGGGCATAGGGAGAGGGAGAAAAATCCTCAAGCAGACTCCACCTGAGTATGGAACCTGACAGAGGCTTGATCCCAGGACCCTGAGATCATGACCTGAGCCAAAATCAAGGGTCAGACGCTCAACCGACTGAGCCACCCAGAATGCCCCCTCATTAGCTCCAAAATATTAACCACTGTTTTGTCTGGGTGGTAGGCATAAGAACAATCTTTATTTTCTTATTTGTAAATTTATATTAGCTTCCAAATTTAACACCATTAGCATAAATACTTCTGTAATGAGTAACACTCAAATTAAACATTAATTTTTATGAGACATCAGATAGGATGCTCTCTAAAGACTGTTAAAGCTTTTGAGAATTAATATTATTCTACATGTATTTTCACTTAATTATGTGCCTTTCTATTAGCAAAGGGAGATGGTCCTATTAATTCCATGATTTTATTAGCATAAATAAATTAGTCAAAATGTCCCTGGTTTTAAGTCTCTGCCACTCATTATCAAGGCAAGTGTTATAACTTCATACACATTTTGGTCATTTGGGTCTCTTAGAAGTTCTTCAAAGAATCACAGAAGCTACCAGGAAAAAAAAAAGTCCTTCTAAACTCAAATAACAATCATTTCTGTATATTCCTTGGCCTGACCAACTTGCTGTGCATATTTTGCAATCTTGACTCTGGCCCTCATTTTTCCATGCGAAATAAAGCTTAAAGACTAAGAAACCGTTCATAATCATTTTCTCTTACTTTTCCTCTGAATCTAGCCAGCTCCTTATTTGTGGTCGACCTCTGCTTTCAAGAGATATTTGTGTTTTCTCTTGAAAGTATGCTATACGTGATAAATTGCTGGCCTTACAAAGGTCTTTGACATCCCAAAGGAAAGGATGTCAGAAGTGCGTGGGAGAACAGGAGTTTGGGCAGGGCGGGCAGGGCGCACTCAGGAGGAGTTAAATTCAGGATGTCTTCCATTCAAATGAATCTATGCAAAGAAGGGATTTGTTTAAAGCATCACCACCAGGTGCAGTAACAGATGCTGGCAGCTTTTAAACCAGGTAGCTAAGCAAGATATATGCCCCACACCTATAGAGCCCATCCTACTTTTAGGAAGTCTTATCACCCTTGAAGACTCAGCCCTGTGTTCTCAGGACACCCATCCTGGGTTACTTTCTCGTCCCATGTATTCCCATGGCAACAGGATGTAGTTTAACAAAGGAGCATACTGTGTTATGAACTGATCTCTGTGTTTGCTTCTTTCCTTTACTGGACTGTTTTGAAGGCAAGGACCATGTGCCTTCTTCATTTTCCATATCCCAGCATGTGCCCGACACACAGTAGTGCTCAATAATTGTATCACTGAGGCCACAGACAGCAGACACAATAATGAGGACCATCTATTATTAGCATCTTATCTCTGAGGAAAAGCAGATGGAACTAGGAATTCACAAATCTGAATCTTGTGCCAGCCCACAGACATCCTGGCCCCCTGGGTCCCTGTAGGCACAAGAGCTCCCCAGGAGAAAGCACATTTCTGTTCCTGAGTTCCTGTCCTATCTGCCCAGCCCGACTGGGCCCCGCCCTGGATCAGTTGGGAGGGTCTTTTAAAAAACGTTAGGCAAGAGGCTGATCTTGGCAGCTGGGCTCACGCCCCCACTGCCTGAGCCCAGGGCTACTCCTGCTTATCTCCAGTAAGGAGAGGAAAAGGAAGGCCGGAGACCACCTGGGTGCCACCATATCAGTGTTCACACACACACACACACACACACACACACACACACGCCTCCCTCTACTCACTGCATCTCGTCTCTGAAGCCCCCCTGTGTCCTTAGGCCTCATCAGAGTTAAGTCACTCCTGAGTATGTGCATGTTTGGAGTTGTGGTTAGGAGACAATAAAACAGAGAGTGGCATGATCTGGTTTTCATGACACAGAAGATTCTGGTGACCATGTAGGAAGTAGATAGATGGTGGAGGGCAATACTGGGGGTACTGGAACTCATGGTGGCTGGACTCAGGTGTTAGAGGTAGAGATGGAGAGAGTGGAGGACTTGGGGGGTAATTGGAGTAGAAGAGCAGACAGGATTTGGATATTGAGGAGGTGAGGGCTGACTCCTAGGTTTGCCTTTGTACTTGGCTCAAGCACCGGGGTGAGTGGCTGAGGGGGGCATTGCCTGAGACGGAGAAAGGAGGTGATGGAAAGCAAGTCTCATGTCCCCAGAAACGACTTGTCTAAAACATTTTTATCCTGAGTGTTCTTCATTAGCCAATGGAAGCCTGTCAAGGTGACTCTCTATTGCCACAAATCACCTCTGTCCACTGCCAGAGCTCACAATATAATTCCTTAAGATGACAGAAGAGGAGGACTTAGGTGGTTCAGTGGTTGAGCGTCTGCCTTTGGCTCAGGTCGTGATCCCAGGGTCCTGGGATCGAGTCCTATATCAGCTCTCCACAGGGACCTTGCTTCTCCCTCTGCCTGTGTCTCTGCCTCTCTCTGTATGTCTTTCATGAATAAATAAATATTTAAAAAATAGTAAAATGAAATTAAAAAACCACACTTTTGCCACTGACCATCTTCAGTTGCCCCCTGGTTTGGTCTCCTGGAAGAGCTCAAGACAGGCCAGACCAGCAACACTTCACCTTGTGCCCCAACAAGGACTGTGAATGGAGCATTTTGGTGGGGGGAAGGGTGTCAGTCCAGAAGGAGATGACGCACAGAGAACAAAGACTTTATTAAAAGATACGAGAATTGAAACGGGGATTATAACAGTGCCTGACTCACAGAACTGATATAATAATTTTAAAAATTGATAAAAGAATTAAAATAGCCCCCAATTCATAGAATTGATTTAAGAATCTAAGTGAAAGCACTTAGAACAGAGGTGGCCATGTCATCAGCACCATGTACCTGTCTCTGAAGGAGAATAGCATCTAAAGAGAAAGGAAGGGATCCTTGTCTTCACACGGATTTTTGTGATGAGAAAGTTTCAAAGCTCTTTGAAGCCTGGAAGTGTCCCACAAAGGGAAAACATTGTTATCAATGTGAGTGCGCTGTTGAGACACTAGACTCTAGCATCAGCCACCAGGTGTGACCTCATACCTTTGAGAATCCGCTGATTTCTGAATCAGCCTATGTGGGAACCCTCAGACAGCATCCACTGGGTGCTCAACAAATATTTGCCCCTTTCTGTTTTCCCCTCTCCTTCCTGAACCTGGTCTCCTATTGAGTCTCCTTGGGGTCCCTCCATGGTTATAACCATACCACCACTTGCCTTTCTTCTTCCAACAGAGATTTTCTGGGGACCAAGGAGGCGTCGCTGCTGCTAATGGCCATGTTCCTGCTTGCTGTGTTTTACCACGGACAGCAGGTAATCTGACATTTTGCTCTAACCCCCCTCGGCTACATGGTGTTTCCCATTGCCCTGAAACCAGCCTGCGAGGCCTCTGCTCTTCCATGCAGCAAATGACCACCAGCTGCCTGCAGCAAGTTGCGATTCTTAATGAATCGATTCCTATTAAGAACCACCTAAAAACAAAAACAAAAACAAAAACAAAACCCTAGAGAAGATGATTTGGCAAGCCAGGTGGTTTTAATGCCTTTCAGGTAGTTCTCTTTCAAAGAGGTCATTGTTACGAGGAAGGGGGGGAAAAAAGCTTTCAATTTCTGCCTGAAGCAAACTGAGATCTCTCCCAATTGCATTATTGCCTACATAAAATCATTGCTGGAGAAGTTGTGTGCTGTGCTAGGTCAACATGCAGGTCTGAGGATCAGCTGGGCCCAGGTTCCAGTCCTACCTCAGACTCTCGGTTTGTGGCCTTAAGCAAGTCGCTTGTCTCCCTGAACCGAGATCAGGTCTAAATTAGGATAGTAACACCTGAATGGGGCTGTTTTGAAGAATCGTTTGAGATTCTCAGGTGCAGCATTTTCCACACTGCCTTACATAAGTATAGGAAGTGCTTCATTACTTACTTGTTTAAGCAGATAAAGTGCCTAAAGTGTATTGATGCCACTTGCCTATGAGCCTCTACTCTGCCGGGGTCTGGGGCGGGCGCTGTGGCTGGCTCTGTACAAAACCCCATCCCTGACCCCAAAGGTTCCAGTCTCCTGGACGAACCCTAAATGATGGGATGAGGGACCTGCTATGTGTGGATCAGGCTGTCTGAGGACTTCATGATTTGGAAGGACAAGAAACTATTCTGCATGGGAGTGTGATACCAGGCTTTGCCCCAGGGGGTGAGGAGGTGGTTACCTGCTGTAGCCAGTAGGACTTTCCATCCATGCGGACTCAGACCATGATGCTGCGGTGTTCATCAGCTGGGGTGATTTTCTCTCCCTGCTAAAGCCAGGCCCAGCCAGCTTCACTGCCCTGGCCTGGATCCTGGTCCATCTTTCTCTGGTCTGCATGCATTAAAAAAAAAAAAAAAAAAGTAACCAGAAAAGGGGGAAAACAAAACAGGAAGACTCTCAGCTAGAGCAAAAATAGAAACCTAGCACTGAGAAATCACCATGGAAACGGGGAGGTAATAAACCCTGAGAAACCCTGAAACAGCCCCAAACCCCTAGAACCTAGAAATGCATACAAAGTTATATGTAATAAGGGGGATGGTAAATGTAGTCAAGGGGGAGAAAGAGAAATATAAAGACTTGACAAGGGGGAAGAGTTAGTGTGTATCAAGCTCCTACCATGGGCCTGGATTATCTGATGTCATCCTCCCAACGACCCAGAATGGTAGTTAACTACCAGTCTCATTTTACAGATGACGAAAGTCATGCTACTCATCTAGTCAGTAGGAGGACCAGATTCAAATCCAGATCTTTCTCCAGAGCCCACCCTTACCACTTCTCTAGACTGGAGACAGAAAGAAGTTAATATTCTTAACCTGTAAGGAGAAAAGGATGATAGTTGCTGCTTGGAGTTGGAGAAGCTAACACAATGGCCCAGGACATTCAATCTTGCAGTGTGTCGTTGATTTGGTTTTTAATGTGAGCAGAATTTATGGCAAAACACTGAGCCAAATGTCAAAACCTAGCCACCGCCAGAACTCCTGTAGTTAGATAATTCTGGCTATCTGTCAGAGCTGGGGTCATATATTCCATGTCTTTTTTTATTATTTTTTTTTATTCATAAGGGACACAGAGAGAGAGAGAGAGAGAAGCAGAGACACAGGCAAAGGGAGAAGCAGGCTCCCTGCAAAGAACCCGATGTGGGACTTGATCCCAGGACCTGGGATCATGACCTAAGCCAAAGGCAGATGCTCAACTACTGAGCCACCCAGGTGCTCCTCTTCCGTCATTTCAAGGAATTTTATTTTGTGCTTTGACAATGCCTTTTCTCAATACCCTTTTAACATTCTGACTCAATGTATTTTATTCTCTGGTTTTCCTGGGAAACAGACAACCTAACCATGTTAAGGTTATGCATAAAGGAAGAGTATATTCATGCATAGTGAGGATCTGAGTGTTTAAGTGACATCTGATATTTCTCCTTCTAATTTTTAACTTTCAAAAGGCTCTAAAATGACATAACCACATCCCCCAATAGTAGCGTTACAGGTCTATAGGCTCTGATGTTGGGGAGAAGTATTCAAACCCCAACTCCGCCGCTTAGTAGATATGCGACCTTCAGCAATTTACTTAATTTTCTGAGTCTCACTCCTCTTGCCTGTAAAATAGGTGTGCTAAGAACAGGTTCTACTTCATAGGGTTGTTACAAGATTATATGAGAATGTTACAAGATTGTATGAGAAATCCCAGTAGTTTGCACACAGAATACGTTTTCAAAAATTGGAAGCTATGAATGTTTCACTTGGAAAACAGATCTGCCGCTGAGAAAACAGGAAAAGTATTACTATACATCTGGTCCCAAGTCACTGAGGCCATAAAGCCAATAAGGAACACCAGACAGCAACAGGAACCCAAAACTTCCAGGTCTCTTTTGTCTCCACACCTGTCCCTGTCCCTCTCTACCAGAGGAGGCTTTTGGTGTCACTTGCATCACTTCTGCATCGTCTGTCTACAGCATTTGTCAGGCTCCTGTTTCTCTGAACCCAGTCTGTCCACTCCTGAGTCTGCTACCTGTTTCTACCAGTTTTTCTTTGTGACTCAGTTTTTTAAAAGGTTGAATAATGCCCATAGCTGCATGGTGCACAGCAGCAGCCTGGTAATTAGACATCACCAGAGGGACAGAGGGAGTTATATAAGTGAACAATTGGGAAATTTCATCTTGCACATATGTGGAAGTGAGATGCCATCACTTCCTCCTCCTCCAAGGCAGGTGAGCATTCTAAACATCGGAAAGAGAGAGCAGTCACATGTCTACCACCTTGCCTGGTTCCCTTGCAGCCCTGAGGTGTGGGCTTTGCCTCAGGGGCTCCATTTATGGCAGAGGAAGACACACCAATGGATGGGGACAGAGATTAAGTCTTCAGCCACTTACTTCTGGGTCAGATAAAGACAGGCACCAGGACTGTGTGACTTAGAAGGAAAGATCCAAGCATTAGAACTAAATATTCCTTTTTTTTAGAGAGAGAGAAAGAATGAAATAGAGAAAGAGAGAGAGCATGTAGTGGGGAAGAGAGGGAAAGAGAGAATCCCAAGCAGGCTCCATACCTAGCATGGAATCCAATGTGGAGCTCAATCTCATGACCCTGAGATCATGACCTCAGCTGAAATCAAGAGTCAGATGCATAACCAACTGAGCCATTCAGGTGCTCCTGGAACCACATATTCTTAAATTTGAGTCTCAGCAATGTCGCTGGGAGGATGACTGACATTGAGAAACTGAAGGCCCAAGAACCACCATTTCTTTACTTGTAAGGAGAAAAGGATGATAGTTGTTGCCTTGGAGTTGGAGAATGGCTCCATGAGGTCAAGTACATATAGCACAGGGGTCAAGAGTCATAGCTTGGCATCAGAATGCCCTGACTTTGCCTTACTGTGACTCCATTTCCTCACCTGTGAAATGGGAATAATACAGTATCTAATGAGCTTCAGTGTATAGGAAGTTTTTAGAACAGTGCCTGGTCCAAGGCAAGAGCTGGACCAGCATTAGCTCTCCTTATGTGCTAAGAGCCTGGCACAAAGCTTATGAATAATATGTGTTCATTCCTTTGGTACTCTTCTCATAGAGCCACTTCCCTAATGGTTTGATGAAAATCAAGAAGGAGATTGCACTTCCATGTCAGTTGACATTTCTTGACCAAATGCTAAGGAATTTTCACTTTTAAAAATTCACTGCCTGAAAAAAAAAAAAAATTCACTGCCTGGGTGGCTCAGTGGATCCTGCATCAGGATCCCCACAGGGAGTCTGCTTCTCCCTCTACCTATGTCTCTGCCTCTGTGTGTGTGTGTGTGTCTTTCATGAATAAATAAATAAATATTAAAGAAAAGAAAGAAAAGAAAGAAAGAAAGAAAGAAAGAAAGAAAGAAAGAAAGAAAGAAAGAAAGAAACTCACTGCCCATGCCTTCCTTGTGCTGTCCACATCTGCTCTAACCATTGTGTTGAAATTATCTCTTTCCTTAACATGTTCACCTGTCTCTTGTTTTTCTCCCTTGACCAATGAGCTGAGAGCAAATCAAAGGAAGAGTTTCACACATCTTCATACACCCAGCACCGTGCTCGTAGTAGGTGCACTATATGCTAGACCTTTAGTAAGCTGGAAAGGCTTACTTTCCTTCCCCAGGCATTTAATAATAGGCGATGCCTCCCTGCTTGAGACTTGCTTTGTCAAGAGGCAGAGCTTGTACTCGGATGAGAGTCTCTTGATGGACATCCCTTCAACGCAGTGACCAGCCGTCACATGGCTGACATGTAAAACGTGTTCTTGTAACTGGGAAATCCTAGCTGAAATCAACTGTAGGACTCCAGATTTCCCTCCCTGTGTTTCCAAGTTGAATTCAATCAGATGAAAGGTTTTCAATAGAAAATAAATAAAAGACGATCTCCTGCTTCAACCAATCATGCATTTTTAAGGGAGATAACAAAACATTTCATTCGGATAAAAAAATACTGTCCTGCAACTTGACAAATTAAAATTTGATGCTCTTGAATCTGGAGGGGAAAAAGCTAAAGCACAGCTTTGATCTGACCTTATCCACTGTTGCCTTAAAGTGCAGTAGTATTTTATAAATCTATATTTTAGACATTTCAGAATTCTTTTGCATGTAATCATGTGATTTGATTCACATAATAAATCCATATAATAATCCATGCCTCTTGGACTAGACACAATGGAGACTATTATCCTTATTTTTTCAAAGGGGAACCAAAATACAAGAAGTCAAATGACTTTCCCAAGGTCACACAGCTAAACAGTCAAGACCAGCATTCTTTTGTGCAACCTGCTGCCTCCACTCACTTTTTGTTCTTATGGAACATTTCAAACCTATACAAAAGCTTATGAAATGCATAATGATCTCACAACTTCAACAATCATGAACTCCTGTGTCTTTTCTTGCCTGTCTCCCTATTCTTTTTGCTCATCTCTCCTTCCCAATTATTTTGAAGCAAATTCCAGATGTCCTGCTATTTCATCTGTAAATGTTTCAATATACATCTAATCAAGATAGAGAATTTTAACCTAATCACAATGCTATTAGACACTTTAGAAAAAGAAAATGCTGTTTCTTTAACATTGTCAAATCTCTAGGCCCTGGTTCAATTTCTTAATTGGTTTATAATTATATTTTTTAAGTGTATTTACTTGATTTGGGTTGCAAAGAAAATCTGTGTATTGCCATTGGTTGATATCATTTGTCTGTTAATTTATAAGATTACTCTCCATATCTTTTTTTCTGGCAATATTTGGTGAGAGTCATCTAACTTCTATAATGCTTCCCAGTTTAGAGTTTGCATCCTCTTGGGGCATTAAACACAGTCTGTTGTCCATTGTTTTTCCTGCATTGGTAGTTATGTTTAGAAACTTGTTGAGATTCAGGTTCAATTTTTTTTCTACAAAAATAAACATATTTTTGGTTGGTTTTGTGGATTATTGTTATCAGGCATGTAATATCTGCTCATATTTTTTTATTAGCAGCTATTGACAGGAATAGCCTTTGTTCTTTTATTTCATAGGTGATGATACCTCGATTCTATCAATACTCCATTAAGTCATTAGAGAGAATACAGTTTGAAGGAGAGTCTACTCCTCCAAGCGCAGCTCATAAAACAAAGTCAGGATAAATACTTAATTATTTCTCTGTCACTGTGTTCCCCATAAGTTTCCCAGTCAATCTGTCCCCAAACACCATCCAGAGATGATCAAAGAGCTCGTGTCTTAAGTGTCATTCTGACCTCTCACATGCTACTGTATTCTCTGTGCTTCAATCTATTGCAATCATTATCCTTATTAAAGCTCAATTTGTCACATCTTTGACATGTGACGGCCTGTTCACGTAACCCCCATAGTTTCTGGGAGTCTTCTTACTCTCTGGTGTGAAAAGATGGTCCAGACTTGTACATGTTCTGCCCTAAACTTTGGCCATTTCTGCAAAGAGTGCGAGCTCATTTTTGTAGCAATTGACATTTGGAAACCACAGGCTGGACACTGGGAGTTCCCACTGCTGCTAGATTTTCATTATTTCTAGGCTTTAAAAAATATATTCTACTTATTTATTCCTGAGAGACACAGAGAGAGGGACAGAGACATAGGCAGAGGGAGAGGCAGAGACATAGGCTCCTGCAGGGAGCCTAATGTAGGACTAGATCCCGGGACCCTGGGCTCCCGACCTGAGCTAAAGGCAGACGCTCAACCACTGAGCCACCCAGCTGCCCCTATTGACTAGGCTTTTATATCAGTGGGCCAACCTAGAAAATATATATATACCATGAATTCATAGTGATACTTACTTGCTTTTGTCTTAGACCCATCAGTTTTATATCTTTATATCTGCACTTCTTTTTTCCCTTCCCAGAAATACCAGTTCTCAGTGACATCAATACAATTACCCATTTGCTTTATCCTGCAATTCACATGCAGTAGTCTAAGAGTAATGATACAGACACTACCACCTACAATACAATTGTTGTAAACAGTTTTAAGATCCTTTTAAGATCCTCTTGGAGTTCTTTTTATCCTCAGAATAGTTCCCTCTACAAATGTGTCATCAAATTATTGTGTTAAGATATTTGGGATATCTCCTCGCGGCATGGTTATATGTGTAGATTCATTTGTTTGTCTGCGTGTTTCTTTTTACAGTTTTTTTTAACATCTATGTAAACTTAATTTATAATTAAGTAAAATGTTTCCACGATTCTACAGCCAAGTTTATGAAACAAGATAGAATTTTAAAACTTTCCCACTCATTTTCTCTCCCCTCCCCTTTATTCCTTTTCACTATTTTTTACATTCCCCAAATGAATGAGACCATATAATGTTTGTCCTTCTCCGATTGACTTATTTCAGAAAGGGAGACGAAACATGAGACTCCTAACTCTGGGAAACGAACTAGGGGTGGTGGAAGGGGAGGTGGGTGGGAGGTGGGGGTGACGGGCACTGAGGTGGGCACTTGACGGGATGAGCACTGGGTGTTATTCTATATGTTGGCAAATTGAACACCAATAAAAAATAAATTTATAAAATAAAATAAAATTAATTAATTAAAAAAAGAATTTTAAAACTTAAAATTCTATCCCTATTTCCCTTCCTTCCTCATCTCTTCAGTAATGAGTTTTTATGTTTGACTTTTTATTCTTCAACTTTCCAATAAATAAAGAAAAATATATGGAGAAAGAGAGAAGTAGATGCTCCCTTTTATTTTTTTAATTCTTTATTTAAATTCAGTTTAGTTAACATACAGTGTATTATTAGTTTCAGGGGTAGAGTTCAGTGATCCATCAATTGCAGACAACACCCAGTGCTCATCTCATCACATGCCTTCCTCCATACCCATCACCCAGTTACCCCATCCCCCCAACCCTCTCCCCTCCAGCAACCCTCAGTTTGTTTCCTAGAATTAAGAGTCTCTTATGGTTTGCCTCCCTCTCTATTTTTATCTTATTTTATTTTTCCTTCCCTTCCCCTATGTTCATCTGTTTTGTTCCCTAAATTCTACATACGAGTGAAATCCTATGGTATTTATCTTTCTCTGCTTCACTTAGCGTAATACCCTCTAGCTGCTCCTTTAGTAGCTCGAAGGTGGCATACTACACATGCTTTTCTCCACTTGGAGACTAGTCCATCAAAGCAGAGAGAAGCAGCCCCCCCTTTTATTTTATAGCCATGTACAATAGTCTATTCAGCCAACAAAATGAGCACTGGGGTTGTTTCAAGCTTCTGCTATTACAAATTCTGCTGAAGGAATAATCTTGTGCCTCTGTCTTTCCAAATTTTTACCATCCACTGAGGCTTTCACATAACACAAAGGAAAGAAACCAGCTGAATGTTTTTGATCCTTGAATTCAGGGCGTCTGACCACGTGTTTGGCCGTGCAGCATGTTGTCCATTCCGACAGTTAAATACTTGGAAAGAATGGCATCCCCCAAGCTGTGATAAATATGGTTTTGGAGATTCTTTAAAAAAGAAGCTGTCTGGAGATCCCCAGGTGGCTCAGCGGTTTAGCACCTGCCTTTGGCCCAGGACATGATCCTGGAGTCCTGGGATCGACTCCCACATCAGGCTCCCGCATGGAGCCTGCTTCTCCCTCTGCCTGTGTCTCTGCCTCTCTCTTTCTCTCTCTCTCTCTGTCTCTCTCTCTGTCTCTCTCTGTGTGTCTCATGAATAAATAAATTAAATCTTTAAAAAAAAAATAAAAAGGAAGCTGTCCACTCTCCAATACCGAGATACTAAGACACAAGGGAGGTAATGCTATGCATTGAGAACCTACTGTGAGCCACATGCCTTCTCTGTAACTTCCCAAATAATTCTTCTTCCGGTCCTGCGTGGTCTCTGGTGTCCATATCAGCTTTAGAGATGAGGAATCTCTAACGAAGTCACTAGTCCAGGTTACAGCATTTGAATGTGGGACCAGGACTCTAAGCCACATCTGTGGCACAATGTAAAATCCACGATCCTTCTATTCCTTTCTTCCTCTTGCATAGTGATGAAGAGCTCGGACTCTGGCCTTGGACTCTGGAGTTAACTCCTATCCTGGCTTCCCCACTAACTACTGTGTGACTTTGGTCAAGTCACTCAACCCTGTTTGCTTTAACTTTCTCATCTGCAAAATAAGGATGGATAATGATACCTCCCTATCAGGGTTGTTGTGTGATGAAAGGAGTGAAGAAATGTGTATTGCTTAGAATAATAGCTCGCACATAGCAAGCACCATCTGGGTGTTAGCTGGCTTTATTATTTGTGGAGTCAACAAATATTGACAGAGGATCTCCCCTGCGCCGGGCATGGTACTCCACAGTAAGGGTGTCACTGAGCCAGTGAAGGGACTCCTGGTCTCATAGCACCTACGATCTAGAAGACAACACACACATCCCCAGATAGTTACATAATCACAAAAGCACAGGTGCCTTTATGTTAGGAAGCCCTGTGGAGTCTAATCACCGTTGGATCCCTGGGCCTCAGGCAAAATGCCCCTCCGAATGTTCGGCTCGGGCTCTGTTTTGTTTGTGAAGGATTCCAGAGAAGCCTTCTCCCCCTCTCACACTGTGTATCCCCCACCCCAGAGCTCACTCATTCCTTCTCTTTCTCTCTCATGCATGACAGCTGGAGTACACAGCCCGCCTTGACTTCCTTTGGCGAGTACAGGCCAAAGAGGAGATCAACGAGATGAAAGAGCTAAGAGAACACAATGAGAACATGCTCCGGAACATTCTACCCAGCCACGTAGCCCGCCACTTCCTGGAGAAAGACCGGGACAACGAGGTGAGCCCAGGCTGGTCCGGCCGGGAGGGAGTGGTGTTGGGAGGGGTGCAGTTGGACACACTGGTCCTGACCTCTGGGAGAATCCTGCTGCCCTCATGTGAGCACAGGAGAATGGAGACCATGCTACCCCAGAGCACCAGGCTACCCAGACTGCCTTGCACCATGAAGTCTACGCAGGGCCTCCCCGGCCTCAGGGGCCTCATCTCTAAGATGGCCTTAATGTGAGCGCCATTGCGAGACTGGATTGAGATTTGAGTTTTATATACCTCTGCGCACGTGTTTCTGTGTATACATGGAGCAGGCTCTGCAACGTCTCTCTCTATGTGGGTGAGATGTTATCGCTGATGTCACCGGCTGATCCACTGAAGACATTTGGGTGCATGACCCTTGCCTGAGGGTAGAATCAGAAGAAACCCCCAGGATCCATTTCTCACCGAAGCCTCCACAGCAAGATCAGTGGAAGAGAAGTGAAAGGGATGAGAAAGCTGCTGCTTGAATAATCTTCATGCACCCGGGTCCTGAAGGTCTCCTGGATGCATGTCGAAGCACCACCCACCCCACTCGACAGATGGAGCTCTCTAGAATCAGCTTCAGGCCTGGTTTTCTCAAGCCTCCCTAGGGTCAGGAAACCTCTTTGCCGCAAGAGCTTCTTGACAAGGAAGCAGAGAGATTAGTGATGTGCATCGGGCAGGACCCCCAAAGAAGCAGGTGAAACACGAGCTGTCAGAGGAAAAACCAGAAGAGAGATGGAAAGAGAACTACTTTTCGGTTAAAATACCAAAACAATAAGGTACTGGGATCAGAGGAGGAAAGCAGGAATTTGCTGGCTTTCTCTAGAGAAGGAGAGAACTTCCCAGAGCTGCTGAGGCTCCAAGCCATCAGCTGTTGTCCAGGCCAAACCTCCACTGAGCAAAATAAATGACCAGTTCGGCCTTAATCCTAGAAGATATTTTCAGTCAACTGTCTTGTCATGCTTCTTTGAGGTTTTAACTATTTCAGGAGTTCACACTTGACCAGTCTTAGCCACCAAGCTTTGACATGGCCTAGAGAATGTTAGCACTATAAATACTATTTACCGAACACCTGCTGCAAGCCAGGTACTGAGATAGGCAAGTAATGTCAAGGATCTTTCATTTCAGTTATAGTCTTAAGAGGAGAGATCACCACCCCCATATTATTGACAAAGACATGGAGGCTCAGAGAAGGCCATGACATACCCTCTATGTAAGCAAAGCTGTGAGTCAAGTCCAGTCCCTTGGGTTTCTTCCCTCTGTGCTGCACTGCCCCTACCGTGTGGCCTGTAGGGGTTTGGCAAGACTAGGGTGTGTGTGTGTGTGTGTGTGTGTGTGTGTGTGTGTGTGTGTGACAGAGTAATGTGACATGGGAAGGGGTGACAGGCAGAGGCGGGACTGCTGTGATCTTCAGGAACTCCCAGTGCCCTGCTGTGTTATTGCGAGAGGCATCCTTAGCTTCTCTTCCCGCTACAAATCTGAACTACAATACAAACCTCTGAGAGTCTGATTGGGGTTTGGACATCTTGAGTGTGGGTCCCAGCCTCCGCGAGGCTGCAGCACAGCTCACAGATGTGAGCGGTAAGGCAATAAGAATGATTATCCCCATTTCCTAGAAGAAGAAACTAAGCCTCAGAGAAGTCTGAACACAACGCTAGTGAGTAGTGAGCTTGAATTCACACCCAGGTCTGCTTCACCTTCAAAGCTAGATTTTGTGTTTTGTGCCACATTGCTGTGAGGGCAGGATGGGAGAGAAGGGGCAGCAGTGAAAAGCGAGCTAAATACAGGTGGGCAAAGCCTCACCCCCTGGGACATCTTGTCCAGTGGGTTCTGGCTGTTGCACCCCACAAAGGTTCTGGCAGCTTCTACATTCTGTTGGACTTCTGACTTAGAATGGTGCTCATCACCCCAGGGCAGGGACTTTCTCACCAATACTCCAACCTGGCTATTGCTATTGCTCAGTCCTGGGAAACCTGCTTGCTCATTGTAGCTTTTTTAAGACCTGTAGAAAGGACACTAATGACAGCAGGTGTCCCAGGTGCTGCAAAGTCCAGATAGCACAAATTTCATCTCTGCCGCTCGCCTGCTGTATGACCTGGAGCAGCTCACCCAACCTCTCTGAATCCATTTTGTAATCCAATTAATGAGGAAACAATTCCAATCTTGCTGACTTTAGCGTGAGAACTAAATTGAGTAAGAACACATGAAGTGCCCAGCACAGCCTGGTGCCAGGTGGGTTCAGCATTGAAAGGCCATGTGGTGCTCTCAAAAGCCTGATGCCCTAGATTCAATCTTGGCTCCTCCTCTCACTACCTCTGGAACTGAGCAAGTGATGAACCTCTCTGGACCTCACTTTCCTCACCTGCAAGGCAACAATCCTTCCCAACTTGCTCTGATTGCTATGTTTCGATGAGTAACTATGCACAAAGTGTCTAAATGGTGCTTGGCACCTTTTAGAAGCACATCGGGTTGTCGCTGTTATTTTTGATCAGTGTGAGCTGTCATCTTTTTGGTTCCTTCCTGAGCCTAGTCTCCCACCGACCCAACTCATTCACTCATTCACTCAAATTCAGCAAGTATTTACTGAGGGAACCCCCATGCCAGGTGTTGTTCTAGGTCCTGGGGGTCAAACTGTGATATGGAGCATGCGTTTGCATGGGCAGATAGACATGAACATGAATAAATATGCAGCTTGGTACCCAGGAGTGATCAGTCCTCTGAGGACAGAAGAAGCTGAGTAAGAGAACAGAGTAGTGAAGGGGGTAGGGAGTGGACACTGGAGGGTCTCTCCAAGGTGGTGATGTTGGCACAGAAACCTGAGGATACGAATAAAGTCAATAGGCCTCAGACATTGCTTCTCCTTGGCAGAGAGGTGGCTTGACTCAGTATAAGAAACACAGGACCTGGAATCAGGGAGGTCTGGGTTCCCCAGACAAAGAGCCGACTGAGTCTTCATCTTGATATCTGGGCAGACCAGGGAGTGCACATATGCTCAAAACCCTCTACGAAGCCCAGACCAGAGGATGATAGAACAATAATAGCTCTTCTATATTCATCAATCCCTCCCCAGTTAACAGTGCTCTTATTTTTTTTTTTGAGCCCAAAATAACAACAACAACAACAACAAAAACAGATGGCATATCCAAAGCAGTCGACTGGGGAGAGTAGAACAACATGGCTGTTTTTATTTTTTTTTAAGATTTATTTATTTATTCATGAGAGACACAGATTGAGAGGAGAGGCAGAGACATAGGCAGAGAGAGAAGCAGACTCCTCGCAGGGAGCCTGATGCAGGACTCGATCCCGGATCCGGGGATCATGACCTGAGCCAAAGACAGGCACCCAACCGCTGAGCCACCCAGGCATCCCTGGGGCTGTCTTTAAAGGTGTAGACAGGTGACTAGAGCTCTTCCATGGCCCCTCCAAACCCCTCACCTCTTCTGTGTGCAGCACAAATTCCATCTTTGCTAATAACTAGCTATGTGACTTAGAACAGCTTACCCAACCTCTGTGAGCACATATCCTCCTCTGATTAATGGGAAATAATGCAGACCTTGCTGAGTTGGTGTGAGAATTAAATCAGGTGAGAACACATGAAGTGCCCAACGCAGCCCGGTGCAAGGTGGGTTCAGTATAGTTAGGCCACCTAGTGTGCTTGAAAGCCAGTGCCCTGGATTTGGTTCCTTCTGGCCACTCTCTTCTCCTGATAACATTTGGCAGAGAGGAATGAGCCTCCTCCCACCCCAGTCCTACCCCTCCATCCTCCAATAGGAAACAGTAGAGTTGAGATCTGAACTCAGGTCACAGGGCTTGGAGTTTATGCCCTAGGAACCCCAATACCTCGTGTTAAATCAACCATCCATTCAGAGGGACTTATTGGGTCCAATTTCCAGTCCCAGTGACATTTATTCCTAGGCACCATCCTGATTATTATTGTTGTTATTGCGGTGATGGCTATGGTCCTGGTGTTTGCTTATTAGCATTAGTAGCAGCAGTATGAGCTCTGGGCAGACTCCCTGGGCGGGTGTGAATTCCAACTCTGTCTCCTAACAACCGCAGGTCATGGGTAAATTACTTAACTGCAACATGCCTCAATGTCCTCACAAGTAAACCAGGATCTTTACCGTATCTAGGTCCTGAGGTTTGCGAGCATTCAGTGCGATGATGTGTGTGCAGCATCCTGTGTGATGCTTGTCGTGCGGGAAGCGCTCCATAGATGTAGCTGATATTATTAGCATTATTTGTGTTATATAAGCAATCGGAGCATTCTGGTTGTTGGCAGAGGCTGAGAAGTGAAACTAAGAAGAGGGTGGCAGGAGCTAGGATTGGTGAGAACATTCCAGCAGATAAATGATGATGAGAAACCCCTGGTGACCGGCCTTTATACCACAGCAGCATTTATATATCACCAGGCAGACATGGCAGGTGAGCTGGCCCACTGTGTCATGGAAGGGGTTTCAGAGGGCTCTGGTAGGGTTTTCTCTTGTCTCTCTGTTTGAAACAGAAAATAGAAATAATGGAGCATTATGGGCTGAATTGTGTCTCCTATAATTCATATGTTAAAGTCCTAACCCCCGAGACTTCTGGATGCAACTGTATTTAGAAATAGGATTTTTAAAGAGGTGGTTAAGTTCCAACAAGGCCATTAGGGCAGGGCTCTAATCGACTCTGACTGCGTTCTTCTAAGAGGAGGCGATTAGGACACAGACATACACAGCAGGGAGACCATGTGAGGATACAGGGAGAAAAAAGTCAAGGAGACAGCCCTCAGGAGAAATCAAGTCTGCAGACACCTTGAACCTAGACTTTGTAGCCTCCAGAACCATGAGAACATAAATTTCTGATGTTTAAACCACCCAGTCTGTGGCACTTTGTGAGGGCAGCCTGAACAAAGTGATATAATACATAAGAGACAGGTTTTTTTTTCTCCAAATCACAGCCAATTGGAGGAATCAGAGAAAGTAGGGAGTCAGGCTTTTCCTGGGGTATCACTGCATTGCTCAAGGCCAAGGTGAATGGCCACACTTAGAAAGCCCTGTACCCTTTCTCTGCTCCCTGACCACAACCTGCACTCCCTACACCCTGCCCAACCCAACCCAGTGCTGCCAGTCACCACCAGCCTGTGCTCTTTTGGATGAGAACCAGCAAAGGCATTCATTCAGATTCCTCCACTCTGGAAGCTCAAGACTGATTGATCTTGAATCAGGGACACCATCTTTCTCAGATGGAGTGCGTGGAAACCAGATGAGACAAGCCCAAGTGTGCAGAGTGGGGAGGACCCTGGAGGTCCTCCAGCCCTGGTTCTTCCACTGCTAGTTGTATGATCCAAAACACCATCTTTACTCCTCTCTCTCTCTGTCTCTCTCTCATTTTCTTATCTGGAAAGTGGCAATAAGAATCGTGCCTACTTCACGGGACCATTGCAAGAATTAAATCATTGGATTCATATGAAAGCACTTCATAATCTTTGATGTTTCCTGCAAAGACCAGGGAGGCATTAATTCCAACAGTTTAGAGCATTTGCCTTGTACCAGACCCTATGGACAGCATGCATTATAGTGGGGGTTATAATTTATGGCATCCCAAAAAATATGAACCAGATGATTAGAACGGACTAAGATGAATGGTATGGGGTTTTTGCCTTATGGAATTCACACTAAAGGAAGAGACAAGCAGTAGGTGATAATTCAGGCAGCCAGGGATATGGAATCCAGTCCACAGGCTGTACTCAGCCTCCTGACCCCATCTGCGGGTCCGGGAAGGTTTGCAAAAGACATTGTATCTATGTGGCTAATGAAGGCAGAAAATAAGAGTTAGCCTAGCTAGGGAGGCTAACTTCAGGAAGGAAGGACATGTCCCATCAAGGGACAGACAGTAGGAATAAAAAGCACTCAAGTGAGATAAGAAGGTGTGTGTGTGTCTTCGTTTGACTCTTCCAGAAGCAGACTTTGAGACAAGGATTTGGGTGAAAATAATTCACTTAGAGGTGGTCCCAGGAAGCCAAAGTTAGGCAGGAGAGTGGGAAGAAAAGGCAGGGCTGAATTATCAGACTCATAACCTCTGGGTGGGGGCGCCTGGAGCTCAATCCCACTGGGAATTCGGGAGCGTGTAGAAAGCCTACCTCACAGCTCTCTGGCCCAGGGGATGAAGGAGCTGAGGACCATAATAAGCCACTGGCTGAGAGCAGCTCTGAGGAGCATTAATTTCCTGGAGCGGTGAGCCCACTGCTCCCGCGGGCAGAGTGCCCTCTGGCGGCCAGAGGAAAGCTCCATGCCAAGCGATGCAAGGGCCCACAGGGGGACTTCTGTGAGAGGAGCTCAGGACACCTGCAGCATCTGCGACCGTGCCTAGGCAGGAGCACAATGCTTCGGTGTTTCTGGAACACGAGGTCCAATGCAGGGACTCACAGGCAGTAGAGGCTGAAGAGAAGGGTGGAGATGAGGGCATGAGTCTATGAATCTGCGTCATGCGGCTGTGTTTGCACTTTATCCTGAGGGCAATCATGAGCCACTGGAAGGTTTTAGGAATGGGAGAGACATGGTCAGTGTTCTGTGTTTAAAAGATCATTCCAGCCACCACAGGGAACATGCCTTTGGATGGGACAAGATGAGTCAGGGAACACAGCGTGGGGAGGAAAACCAGGGGCCCTGATAAATAGCAATGGCAGGAGGAGCAGAAAAAAAAAAAATACTTGAGATGAAGAAAGCCAGCAGAACTTGCCAATGTATTGAATCCAGACGTGATGGGGAAGAAGGGGTCAAGGCATCTCTGAGCATCTCTAACCTTGATGACTCGGTAGCACTGAGGGAATGAGGGATCAGGTTTGGGGGGAGAGGAGAAACATCCAACATTTATAGCTTGAGGAGTATGAGGACAACCCAGCGTGGGGCCCAGAAGCTGGGAGCCCGGGAACAGGAGCTGACTTGAAGCTGACTTGAAGACTCTTGTTCAGAGTCTGTCCCACCTGAATGTTGGTGAAAGGTTGAGAATAAATAAGATGGCCCGTAAATGTATGAACATTGGCCCAGGCAGTAGGTCAAGGACAGAACCACAGCAATCACCTACACTTCAGATGGGAGACAAGCCCCCCAAAAAAAGGCATCTCTGAAGGAGCCAGGAATAAGGAACACAGATGCAGCATCACCAAAACAAGGGAAGTCAAGAGGCTCATGGTCTTGCTAGTGATGAGCACACCAACCTGCACAGGTGTCCCTAAGGACACAACCCAGTACCTGTGTAGTGATTTTTTTCCACTTTGGCTGGCAGGCTGACCTGCTCTCAGCTGATATGTGAATGAACACTGCCAGGGTGGCAACGGGCAGTGGAGGGAACCAGTTTGAGAAGTTTGGATGAAGAAGAAGAGAGACTGGTGGGTGGTCACAGGTGTGTTCAGGATCCAGGGTGTGTCATACTTCTCCATATAGGGAACATTTGGAGAGGGGGAGGGATGTGAGGGAGGAGTAAAGAAATAAAGAAAAGGATCACCACAGGAGGATGTTGCTGAAGAAGTTAGAAGCGGGGGCTGTTGACACATCTGGTAGAAACATTGACCTTTGGCAGCAGGAACAGGCATTGTCTGCAGTTGAAGCAAAAGGGATGAAAACAAGAATGAATGTAGACACAAGGATGAGTATTGGAACAGAGCTGGGCGGCTCCCAAGAGCCTCAGATTTGCCACAAAGGCAAGAGACAAGATCATCTCTGGAGAGGAATCCAGTGGGGAGTGGAGTTAGGGACGGGGTGAGGGTTTGGACTCGCTACTGGAACAGAGAAGGAAGCTAGCCAAGGACAAGGGGTGTGCTGTCAGAACTCGGGCCCCCCACCCCGGGGCTGGAGACCATGAATTGTCAGTGGTCCTATGTGGACATGATGGTGTCAGAACCCTATTGTCTGTCCTTCCCGTGGTAACCTGTGTGTGGGTGTAGACATACACGTGCGCACGGGGAGCATCACTGCAGAACCTTGCCTCTACTGACTGTTTCTGGCTCTCTCTGTGTGTCTGTATGTCCAGGAACTGTATTCTCAATCCTATGATGCCGTCGGGGTGATGTTCGCCTCCATCCCGGGGTTTGCTGACTTTTACTCTCAGACTGAAATGAATAACCAAGGAGTGGAATGCCTGCGCCTGCTGAATGAGATCATTGCTGACTTCGATGAGGTAAAACCAACACCTCTGAAAGCTACTATCACCGGTGGGCATCACTATTGTCACACCACATTCACTGTAGCAATAGCCATGGTTTGCACTCACAGAGCTCCAGGCTTCAGTCTGAACACAAACACGTATTAGCTAATTTAGTATCGCGGGAGATAACCACACCATTGTTTTTCCATCTGGGGGATCAAGATCAGAAGGCTGGGATCCCTGGGTGGCGCAGCGGTTTGGCGCCTGCCTTTGGCCTAGGGCACGATCCTGGAGACCCAGGATCGATTCCCACGTCGGGCTCCCGGTGCATGGAGCCTGCTTCTCTCTCTGCCTGTGTCTCTGACTCTCTTTCTCTCTCTGTGACTATCATAAATAAATAAAAATTAAAAAAAAAAAAAAAAGATCAGAAGGCTCAGTAAGGCTGGGTAATCTAACCCAATGGCAAACAACCATCGAATGGCAAAACCAGGACTTGATTGGAGGCTGGTGCTACTCAGACATTGCAGAGGCTGGGCACTGATGGGGACATTTCTCCATCTGTACAAAGTACCAGAGATGAAAGCATCAATTAGCATTTGGTCAGAGACCTAAATACAAGTATATACATGCTCCAGGTAGTGGAGGCTCCTGTTAGGCTCCAAGAGTCTAAAGGACACATGACATGAGGGGATATACTCATACTACACTGTATTTACATTAACAGACTTGGCAGGTGCAATTGTCCTCAGATCCTCATGTTCTAGCTTGAGGTAGGGCACCGTCATCCATCCACTTGCCCAGGCCTGAGAAGGCAAGTGATTCATTGAGAAAATGCTCGGGAAGAAGCCATGCAAAGATGAGGGTTCATTAAGGTCTAGCCTCCTAGCCTGATCCCCAGGATCTCAGGAGCAGAAGTGGTACCACAGAGATGTTTCCCATGGAGGCAAGAGGGCCAAGCTTTTGTAAACCTGTGTTGGTCAGCCATTGGCTGTGGGCTGTCCCTTGTGTGTGGTGGTCGGGGGAGTGCCTCACTTCCCAGGTATTTCCAACAAGGAGGCTCCCAATGGCCCAAGGCGGTTCTCAAAAAAAAAAAAAAAAAAAAAAAGGCTCCAGCAGTGCATTGTCAGCAGCCAGACAATGAATGCCATGGCATTCTTGAGAATGGCCCCATAAAGATGTAGGTGGCGAACAAGAGCATTTGTGACATCATTCAACAACATCCTCTCCCTCGATCCCCACATTCCATTTAGCTACTGAGTCCTATGGGTTCCTTCTTGATGGCTTTTTGGTCTGCCCCTTCCTCAGCATCAGTGCTGCCCCCTTCTTGCCTTGGGCCATCTTACTTCTCCCCTGGTTGACTGTGGCATTCCTGTACCTCACTTCAGCAATCACCAAAAGCACGACTATCTTTTCACAGCCTTTGAAACCTAAAGCCCATCAGTGGCTCCCTTTCACCAACTCCTCATGAGGTCACCTGAAGCTTTCCATTTGCTGCCCCTGTACCCTCTCCACCCTTACCTCCCACCATGTGCCACCCAGTACCCCCACCCAGCACCACCCAGCTGCTTACAAGCATGCCCACCTGGCTATTCCATACTCTGCTCTTTCTGCCCAAAATTATGCCATCCTCCCCATACCCTGTCCTGTCTCCCTCAACATCATGAAAACCCAATATTGAACAGTCCATTCAAACATCATCTCTACTTATGACATCTCTTCTAATCCTCCTTCTACCCAGGTAAATGTTGTCACTCCTATTTTAATGAAAAACTTATACCCTGAAACCTTCCATCATAGAGCCTGAAACTCTCCAGTGTACAGATCTGCCTCCCCAACTAGCCACTAGGTTCTGGGGCAGAGACCCATCTTATTAATATAGGTGTTTACCGCCTATTGCAGCAAATGCAAAACAATTTCAATATGTAACATTTAGTCGTCACTTATCCCTCAACAAAACCTACAGGATAGGAATATTAGCCTTTATTTTATGTTTATAAATATAAGTGAAGGCTCAGAGACATCAAGACAACCCAGGCTTTGCCACCATTTGTTGTTGGCAGTAGCACTGCCAATATTTGAATCTAGGTGTGCCATACTGTTTTGGTTTTTAATCATTAACTGGCATTTATGATTCCAGTTTTGTAATCAAAAAGGCAACAACGGCCATTTTGGTTATTCTAGGGATGGGGGTTGGGATCAAGATAAGTAAGACATAGTCACCTCCTGCTTCCACGGCTTCACAGTCTAGTGAGGGACAAGATGATTGAGTCACCTTTACACGGGAAGTCTGTGGTAAGTTTACTCATAAAGAGGGCCTTGTGTTGTGGAGAGTGGAGGGTGAGTACCTTTATTCCAGGTCTTCGTGGCAGGCCATAAGCTCATAAAGATAGAAATTATACTTTTACGTATCCTGTTAAATCCTCAAGGACTAGTGCTGTGCCTAGAACATAAGATGTTCATAATAGATGCTTACTAAGTATTTGCTAAAGGGACCAATCAATCAATTAATAAATGGTGGACAAAAAATCAGCTGGCAAATAGCAAGGAGACGATAAACTGGTGCAATCCAAAACATATATTTAAATTAAGAAAAATTAAAACACTAGACAAAAAAAAAAAAAAACCCTAACTGAAGATTGAGCCATCAGGCTTTGTTTTATTTTAAGCACTATAGCCCCCCTCCATCCTCCAAAAGTGCTCACGAGCATGTTTTTAAATTGTAGTAAATGAATTTGAACCAAATCTGTGTCTCTGTACCCCAATTTGTAGGCATCTGATGCCTTAAACACACACACACACACACACACACACACAGACAACGCTCTTAGTGGTAGAGGTGGGTTTTTGCAGAAGGAAGTTGGATTGGCTAGGAGAGGGGGAGATTGATTGGTCCAGGAGCTAAGTTTTAGACCAGAAGGAGGTGGGGAGGAGGAGCTGGAGAGAAGTGGGAGAAGAGAGGAGGGCAGAGATGAGGAGACAAGAAAAGGAGATGCTGGCAAAGATGCAGAGAAAGGAGAACCCTCTTAAGCTGCTGGTGGGAATGTAAACTGGCATAGCAGTTCTGGAAAACAGTATAGAGGTTCCTCAAAAAGTTAAAAATGGAACTATCCTCATGACCCAGCAATTGCACTACTAGGTATTTATGCAAAGGATACAAACACAGTGATCCAAAGGGGCGTCTGCACCCTGACACCGGGGCTCCTCACTGTACGGCCCCCACTTCATGGAAGGCCGAATGGTGCTCCCACACCTCACCACTCCATGCAGGACTAGTGAATTAATACAGGGGCTGATTCGGAACCACATTATGCCCCTAGATGCTTTTAGCTATATGCAGGATAAATGTGCTGCATGGACATTAGATGAAATGATGAGGCCTCTTGCTGTCTTCTGATTGACTTCTGAGGAGGAGCAGCTTTGCCTTGGCCTGAAATTGGCCCTTGGCCAAGTAGTTCCAAGAGAAGAGCGGAAGGAAGAGTCCCCCTGTCCCCTCAGGAAGCTGGGGAAAGGCAGGTGTAAGGACGTGGCGGGAGGGAGATGGGCACTCGAAGACATGCCAAGATCCCTGAGCTAACATTTTAACAATTGTAGGGCTGCTAAGATACCAAACCTGCTTAGGGGTATCTCAGGGCAAATGTCAGACATGATCCAGGCTGAAGACCTGCAGGCTGCTCCGGCCACTTCCTTTTCTAGGTATAGTTTGTGGAAGCTCAACCAGGGCTTCAGGAAACAAAAATAATAAACAAAGGTTGCCTCAGCTGTGAATCGGGCTACACACACACACACACACCCCAAAGCAAATCACAAAAGCACCTGCCAATGTTTTCCCTTATTTCCCAGAAGAATTTCTCTCCAGCTGGAATTTTTCTGATTTTCTTAGCTCTGGATTAATTTTGGGAGGATGCCTATAGCAAGACGTGTAGAAAACACCTTCTCGTCATCTTGGTCTGGCCCACCTGTCTGCCCAGCCCCAGGGTGGCATGAGCCCCTCAGCATATTTCAGTCTTCAAGGGAAACAGAGAGTTGGACAACCAGAAGTTATGTTTATACCTGCCAACATAGGGAAATAAGAGAGTAGGGAAATAAGAACTTAGCCCTGGGAGCCAAGGAGGTTTGGGTTTTGAACCTATGCTGTCCACTCAGGGCTGGCTTCATGGATATGTGACCTGTGTGGCGTGGGCAGTGAGACACAGTCAGAATCTAGGTATCCTTGAAGGTGAGCTAGGGATCTTCTGAAAGGTTGGATGTGGGTTGTGATGTTTTTATCCAAAACAACTGGATATGATGATACTCCTTAAAGAGTTATCTGGGCACACCCATCATGGCACCTGGCAATTAGCAGGTGCTCAGGAAACATATGTTGACTGCCCAACTACATGATTCTCAGAGAGAAAAGTAGCTGTCTCAAAGATGCTAAACCAGGCAAAAGTAGTCCTCGTTATGAGCCAGGGACCTCTTTCAGGAAAGCCCCCGTCTTCTCAGGACTAATACCATTGCCTGGATCTGTTTCAGCTGCTCGGTGAAGACCGGTTTCAAGACATTGAAAAGATCAAGACCATTGGCAGCACCTACATGGCTGTGTCAGGCCTGTCACCTGAAAAACAGGTAAAGGAACTCCTTGCACTCAGCCACAACATATGGCAGGGGCCTCACTGTTGTCATGTCGCTGAAGGCAGTGGGGCCACTGTCACCAGGCTGTGTGGGGAGGGACTGGTAGGGAGATAATCTGATGAACTGGATTGTCTAGTTGGGTGACGTACATTTGCTCCTGAGGGAAGTAGGATCTACTCGATGAATGGATGCTGCTTTATGATTGAGAAACCTCAAAAAAAAAAAAAAAAAAGAGAAACCTCTAGGCTCCATTCTGAACCTTGTTGTTGACTTGATAAAATCAGGGTGAAGAAATACCCTAGATATGATTTAGTTGTGAGTGTTACCAAACCCCTAGTACCAGCCTGTTTTTTTGTTCTTGTGGGATTATTAATAATAATAATAGCTTCCACTCTCTTGAGGGCTGACTGTTTGCCAGGCATAGTGCCAAGTGGGTACACCAGCATCTACCTTCCAGGGTTAGTGGATGAATGACCTGAGACCGTGTCATGCTCCCCACACAAAAGCCTTATACCCAGTAGATCCTCAACAAATGCTACATGGCTATGAGTCTAAGTTACTGGGAAGAAGGAATCCTCATTTCTTCCTCTCATTCTTCCTTCGCTTGCTTTCCAACTAAGAACATAGAAACATTCCATGATCAGCTATCTGGTAAGACACCCCCATTAGTCATTGGGTGACTGGCACTCTATAGCAGGGGTCCACAAAGTATAGCCTGCTTGCCAGATCTGACCCACTGTTTTTGTCAATAAAATTTTATTGGAACACAGCCATACCCCTTATTTATAGTTTATCTTTGGCTCTTTCCAAGCTGAAATGGCACGTTGAGTAGCCAGGACAAAACCTAAAATATTTACTATTTGGCCCATCACTGAAACGATTCGCCAACCTCTGCTCTGGCGAGGCACGAAGTGCTTTCACACACACAATCTCACACAATCAGGGAGGCAGGCAGGGCACGGACACTAATCACTCATTTTACAGATGAGGAGATTGAGGTTCAGAGAGGCACAGAGTGCTTGCTCTACTTTTCCCTCAGGAGATCCATGAAATGTCTATGTGAAATGTCCCTTAAACAGTGTGAGTGCTTCAAAGGAAATACAGATTTCCTAGGCTGGAAACACTACACATGCAGGGCCCCTGGGTGGCTCCCAGTGAGGAGCCTGCTTCTCCCTCTGCCTGTGTCTCTACCTCTCTCTGTGTCTCTCATGAATAAATAAAATCAAAAAAAAAAAAAAAAAAGAAACACTACATGTGCAAACATAAGAGCCCAAACACACACACACTCACACACATACACATCAGTGAACACACGCAGGTATTCATGGTGTGTCAACCCGCCAAGACGAGTGTAGACGTGAAGAAAGGAATATGATGAACCACGCATATTCCACTTGCTTAAGCAAGTCTGCCATCATCCTACATTTCGGGGACCCTGCCCACTCAAGTGTACAGGGGCTCACATACCTGGTTGTGTCCATCTTAGGGCTGCACAGCTGGGTTAGGACATAGGGCAGTCCCTGCTGGGGAAAGGTTCACATTCACCATAGTGACTATTGTTCTTGTCTCTCCTCTGCTCCAGCAATGTGAAGACAAGTGGGGCCATTTGTGTGCCCTGGCCGACTTCTCCCTCGCCCTGACTGAGAGCATACAGGAGATCAACAAGCATTCCTTCAACAATTTCGAACTCCGGATTGGTGAGTCACAGCTGGCAGTGTGGCAAAGGGACCCCCCCACACACATAGCTGGCTGGCCTGGCTCCATCAGACCCTCCCTTGCCTTGGGCCTCCCTTGCCCTGGGTCTCCCTTTGTCCTGCGAGATGCAGCGGGCTCAGGGTGACCTTGCAAGGACCAGGGTGGCATCAGTTCAGGCCTGTCTGGCCTCCTTCTTAGTCAGGGTGCCAGAAGCCAGGGAAAGATCCTGGCCTGAGTGCAGAAATGCAGCGCAAACACTATGCCATACCTGCCTTTCCTGCAACGTGCTTGTGTGGTTTCCCATCCACACATGGCCCTGCTGGGGGAGGGAGCGGAGTGGCCTGTCATTTCATCCTGACTTCAGGTCCTCTGATGCTGTGGGCCAGTGTGCTGCTGCCTGGTTCCTCGGGACAACACCTTAAAGCAAAAGCAGGATTGGATTCCTAAGGATGTCAGGTGCTGTGTTCGTGCAGGGACAGGCAGAGAGCCTCTTGGCTGTTCACCTGGCCACACAGCTCATCCTTCCTTGAGCTTAGAGACACCCTTGAACAACACGACAATGCAACAGAAACCACAGTGATGTGATGAGTGACCCTTTATCATGTATAAAACTTGCCAGTTTCTTCAGGATCCCTGCTGATCTTCAAAGACCTCCTCCAGCACAGTGTGACAATCCCTGCTCCGGTCCACATTCTGCTTTCATATTGGGTAGACACAGGCCCAGAGATGGGGAGCAATAGCTTAACAATCACGCAGCCAAATGGATGCTCTGGCAGTGGCTCCAAGACTTGGGGACAGCCCAGTGACATTCTGGCTGCCAAGCTGCAGGCTAAAATGGCCTTTGCCGCCGTCGTCATGGTTCAGGTGTCCTCTGGCCAGCCTGCCGTCTAACTGACTTGGCCATCCCTGAGTAGCTTTCAAGAAATGGAGGTCAACAAACCCCAGCATCTGACTTGTCAGCTCTCACAAATGCCACGCACCTTTGTTCATCGAAATAAAAAGAAGTCATGTTTGTGTTCTTTATCTACAGCTGGGGTGTTCAGGGCCTATTCCCACATCATCCATTGATCCTACATGTCCTCTCTGAAATCATTGACCACACAATTGAACCAGGACTGAAAAAAAAAAAAAAAAAAAAAGTAGATCTTCAACCCTGAACGAAGTAAGGGTCAGGGACAACTCTGGGTGGGAAATCTCAGAGTGTTGGCATAGTTCAGAGGTTAGGATATCATTTGCCCAACTTCCCTGGGCCTCTTAGTTTGTGTTTTGGGTCTGCTGGGACCGACTGTATGACATTGGGCAAGCCTTTCAAACCCTCTGAATGTCAGTTCCTCGTGTGCAAGCTGGGCACGATATTATTTCCCCCCAACACCCGCCTTGTGGTTGTAATGTGGAATCAGATGGGGTAATGCCTGGGAAGTTCTCTGCAAATCATGGAGAGATCTTTGTCCCTGTGAATCCCATGCAGTCTGCAAGGTCTTTCTCCGATTTCTCAGCCACTTCTATTTTATTTTGTATGGGGCAGGGAGGGGCTTGCTCTTCCCTCTGCCTGGAATCATCTAACCCAGATATCTGCATGGCTTGTCTTGTCACTTTCTTCAGAGTCTGCTCAGAAAGGCCTTTCCTAACCACCTTTCTCCAAAATGCCCCCCTCCTACTTCTCTCTCCCTCTAACCTGATTGATTTTTCTTTATAGCCTTTATTATTCATTGATATATTACTTATTTTGTTTCCATCTCTCCCCAGTAGAAGGTAAGCTCCACGAGGGCCGGGGCTGCACGTCTTTTCTTTCCCACCATTTCCCTAGTGCCTGGAACAGTGCTGAAACTGTGCAGGTGTCCAGCCAGTTTTGTAGAATACATGAGAAATTCTAAGTCTAATAAGAAGGAGACACGCATACCCACCAACATGATTAGGGAAATGCTATCCGTCCTAGAAGAAGTCTATTTTTCTTAAAAGTGGAGTCATTGAAACTGTCTTATAAGGCATTTGCCAAATAAACTGTGGGATGGGGCAGACAGGATAGTTCATAGGGACAAAGGCATAGAGGTGGTGGTGGCCAGCAGGTGAGGAAAATTCAAGCAGTTGAGCTTGGGTACAGTGTGAGGGAAGGTAGAGGGGAAAGTGGTGGTGAAGGAGGCTGACCAAGCAGGCAAGAGCCAGATTCGAAAGGCCCTTGGCTGTGATCCCAGGGCACATGGGCATCATCCTACAGGCAAAAGGAGCCATAGCAGGTGTTGAAGTGAGTTGGAACTTGGTCAGACGGGTGCCAGCAAGAGCCCTCCCACTCCAGCAGCAGTGTGGAGGATGGTCTGCAGGAGGACAAGGCGGGGAGACTGGGAGACCTGTTGGGAGGCTTTGGCCATGGACCAAGGAATGATGCTCAGGACCTGGATGCAGGCAGAAAAGGAAAAGTCACCCAAGCTCTCAGAGCACTGTAAAAGCAGAGGCTGGAGGAGACCCCAGGGTCCTGTCTCCTGGTCCAGTGCTCTGTATGTCTCACAGGCCATGATAAGTCAGCGTCCATGTGAGAATAATAATAACTTCCTCTTGCGCACCCCCTGGTTGTCAGCCACTGTGCCAAGGCTTTACTTCCATTATCTCAATTCGTCTTCTACTTTGCAGATGAGAAAAGTGAGGTCCACATAGGCTAAGTAACCGACCCAGGCCACCCAGGTGTCATGGGTGACTGAGGCCGGATCTGGGCCCTGCGGTTTATCCACAGAGACCACACCCTCACTGGTCACTCTCCCAGCAGAACTGAGAACACCTCACTGATGTCCCTCTCCTCTCATCTCTCACCCGTTTGGTCACTCGCAGGCATCAGCCATGGCTCGGTGGTAGCTGGCGTCATCGGCGCAAAGAAGCCACAGTATGACATTTGGGGCAAAACCGTGAATCTGGCGAGTCGAATGGACAGCACGGGGGTCAGCGGCAGGATCCAAGTCCCCGAGGAGACCTATCTTATCCTGAAGGACCAGGGCTTTGCCTTTGACTACCGAGGGGAGATCTACGTGAAGGGCATCAGTGAACAGGAAGGAAAGATCAAAACGTACTTTCTGCTGGGAAGAGTCCAACCCAACCCATTCATCCTGCCTCCGAGAAGACTGCCCGGGCAGTACTCCCTGGCCGCGGTGGTCCTGGGCCTGGTCCAGTCCCTCAACAGGCAAAGGCAGAAGCAGCTTCTCAATGAGAACAACAACACGGGGATTATCAAGGGTCATTACAACCGGCGGACTTTGTTGACACCCAGCGGACCAGAACCTGGAGCCCAAGCTGAAGGCACCGACAAGTCCGATTTGCCATAAAAGCATTTTCTTTGTGTTTCTTTTTTTTGTATTTCTTTTATATATAAAATAAATATACTAATAAAAAGGTTTAATTTTTTTTAGAACGAGGATGGTTTCATTGGTCTTTGGCTACACTAAATTGAAGCTAGGATTGAGTTTCTCTTCCATCGCAAACACTTATTGGCCATCTCTGATGTACAAGGTACTTTGGGAAACAGATAAAATAAGACCACGTCCCTGACCTTGAGAGGCTCACAGTTGAGTGTGAAAGAGGGACGTGTAAACAGACATTCAACACAGCCGCCATTTATTGAGCCCCTGTCATGTGCAGGGCCCAATGCCAACTCTTTACATAATGACCTCGTGTAACCCCCATAGTACCCTGTAAGTCCCTTCAATCAGCACGTGTTGAGCTCCCAGTGTGCCTCTGCTTTCCTAAGCTCCAAAGAAATCTGGTGAAAATCTTGGCCTCATAGAGCTAACATTTGGAGTGAGGTTAATAGACAATATTCCTATAAACCAACATGTAAATGATCTACTTCCAGATAGGGGTAAATGCAATAAAGAAAATCAGGACAGTTAGGATAAAGAACTGGGGGTCAGGGATGCTGTTGAATTGGAATTCACAAGGAAGGCTTCTTTGAGGCCCTGCTGTTGAATATGAGCTTTAAATGACAGCCAAGAGGCACCCCCGGAGAAAAGTGAAGGAGTCAGAAGAAATTGGGAAGGCCCCAAAGCGGGGATCAAGCCTACATGATCTGTTGGAAGCACAGTTACAACATCAGTGGGTGAGGAGGACAGTTGTAGGTGGGTTACAGCCTCTCCTGGGAAGACTGCATTCTCCACTCCTCTCCCATGATCACAAACACTACCAGGAGAGTTTGATGCAGATGAGAAAGCTCAGGAAATCAAAAGATTTTCCCCAGATCACGTGGTTAGTTGTAGAACTAGGATCAGAGCTCTTTGGGTCGGTCAACGCTGACCGCTGTAGCAGGTAACTCTCACTTCAGTGGCTGAAGCACAGTGAGATTTGTCCCACTCATATCCTGTTGGACGTAGGGCAGGGGGACCTCCATGCGGTGATTTCAAGACTTAACCTCCTGCCACTGAGGTTGTAAAGCACTCTGCTTGATCCTCTATGTCCAGCCAGCTAAAGAAAAGATGGGAAGGAAAAGGTGTTGCTCAGAAGGTCTTAGGCACCTGGAATGGAAGTGGCACATTCTTGCTCTGTCATCATCCAGAGCTCAGTCATTGGCCCCACTCACTATAGGGGAAGTTAGGGAAAGGGGTCTTCCTGTGTCTACTACTAAGAGGAAAACGAAAGGTAGTGAGAAGCATAATCTCTTCCATAAGAATCTACACTTGTCTAAGTTCACCACTGCAATCACTGAGCTCTTCTGGTAAGTTCTGTGTTAGAAGAATGTGCAAGGTTTAAGTCATGGAAGGAGAGAAGTCTAAAATCTAAACCATTCTCTAGATTCTTGACGTTTAACAACAGCCCATTCAGAAGAAACCTAGCTCCAGGGGACACGCTCTCAAGGAAACACGTACCTGAAGTAGCTCAGTGAGGACCCCCTGCCCCAGTAGAAGAAATACTGTCTCCAGAGAGGCACAAAGCCCAGGCGGGGGGTGGGCGTGGGGACCTTGAACACTGAGCTGTCTTTGGAATGGCCTTTGCTCTCAGAAACTCTACATGTATCAAAGAAATACATGAGGTCCCAGTGGAGTGAAAAGAGGGTATCAGGTGAAAGCCTCTGTCAACTATAAAGCCTTCCTAACACCAGGCTTCATTTATTACCTTCACAGATGCAGAGAAAGCCTCCAGGTTTATTCAGGGCAAGCTGCTACATTTGAGCAGAGTAAAGCTCAGTGCGTGCGGAGACTTGGAACCACAGGAAAGCGGTGGCGGGGGGCACGGGTGGCAGCGAGCTGAGTTCATGTAGGCTGGGGACTTGGGGACTTGGCAAACGTCCCAGCAAAGAGACTGGCCTCAGTGATCCTGTCGGGCTCTGACAGCACAGTATCGCAAAGACAGAGGAAACTTGACATGGTTTGTCAAACTTTGGTCGGATCCACAGCACAGGGTCCTTCTGGAATCTATGGACAGTGTTCAGCAGAGATGCCCCGGGAAGCAGACAGGCCATGATGAGATGGGTCCAGCCCCAGGGAGATAGTTTTCCAAGCACAGATCTTGTCTCTAAACTCTGAGCTAGAACTTGGGACAAAGTCTCTGGACTAGAAGCAGAATGTGGCCCTAAGCAAGATCATGAAGCAGAAACCAAGGTAGGGGGCATTGGGCCAGCCCAGGCTCTTGGATGCTGCCAATATGGGGGTGACAGTGGGGCTGCTGCTATCAAGCTTCACCCAGAACCTGTCTGTCCCTGGCTCAGTGATGACAAGGCCCAAAGTGAAACAGAGGGAGGTGATGGGCATCCCCATCCTGAGTCTGGAGGTGTCCAGAACCCTTCAGGGCTCCATCAAACAGAGGAACAAGAGGGCAAGATGGTGTCGAGAATCTTCATTGGATCACCCAGAACCCTACCACGAGGGCATCTGGCCTCTGCTCCTATACAGCCCCGAATCACTGAGTCCCTGCCCCTGGGTCAGCCCATTTCATGGCACGGGTAGGTATCCAGCCTTTCCATAGGGAGGGTAGAAGGGCAAGAAACAGAACCAGGAAGCTGGCCTGTGGTTGACTATCTGAGAAGCACGCCTCTTCTTGGGCCCCGTATAAGGCTGGAGGGGGTGGTGAATAAAGGCGGTCTTGCTGAAATTAGAGCTGTTTTCTGTTTGGCCCCTTTTTTTAGTCTGTTCATCTCATTTTATTAAAAGAGCTTAAATGTCACATGATTTCTAGGAACCTGGTATAACTCAGAAACAAACCTGGCATAATATTCCAGCCAGAGGCTCCAACCTCCCATTTTCCCCCACTGAATTCTGCTTGGGAAAATCTTAGCTTTGATCTTATTAATGCCAAGTATAAACTCTGCCCCAAATTGTGAAATACAAAGAGAAACACAGATAGGGGCTGGCTAAGTCTACATATGTTCAGGCCCAATAGAGGGGCTTTCTTGATAACCCTGTATCTTTGATGATGTTGACATCTAGGTGCTGATACGGGTCGCCCTGTACCCCATTCCCCACGTTTATCAGCCTGTGTGGGTGATGCACAGCACAGCCCCTCTTAGAGAAGGGGTAAGGCATTCCTCCAAGGGCTGTGTCTGAGGACCTGCTGCCTCCCATTCTGCCTTCCCAAAAAGTCAGGGGGATCACTTGGAGCTCAGACACGTCCCACATCAGCCCCACTGCTTCCCTCCTTCTTAGGGACCATGTGAGCTAGAACTTAAGACAGGACTGTGTTATCATCACCATTTTACAGATGGGGAAGCTGAGGCACAGACATCTGAGCAACTCACCTGGCAAGGTCTTAGAACCAGAATATGAGGGTGGTGGGATTCAAACCCAGAGTCCTGCCCCTGAAGCACCACTGCCTAGCCCTGCAGTGGCTGCATAATATGCATTAAATGAAAGTTGAAAGTGTGAGCAGACTCCCTGCCAGCAGCCTGCAGGCCCAGAAGGCTAAGAAGGGAGGGCCATGCAGAACTCTGGAACAGCAGCCCCGCAGGACAGCCTGAGCACCACTCCCTCTGGTCCTAAACAGCCTCCCCTTCCCCCTTCTCCCTGCCCCCCCCCCCCAGGTCAGACAGCCTCCCACTCTCTTTGTGAGTTGTCATGTGCAAAAGGTCCCAATGCACTGGGTTGAGAGTTCCGAGGCCAGTTCCTTGAGGTGCGCAGACCATGGTTTGAATCCCCACTTGTCAGTGGTTTGATGTTAGGCCAGTAGCAGAACTGATTAAAATGTCATATACTAGGGAATACCACCAAAGAGGTCTCAGGCAGTGCTCAGTCATTAAACCTGTTAATAATGTTCTAACAACACAGGAATATTCACGCTAAATAGCATACCTAGAGTCTGTAACTCAGACCCATTTCAGGTCCTGTTTGTACCAAAATTCCTTATAAAACAAATGTCAGCTTTTAGAGCGTTGTGGAATTCAAAGTGTCGATCAACGATTGTCCACCCACCGTCGCCTTGTAAGGCTGCCGGGCAGATGACAAGCGACAATGTGCCTCATCATCCAGCAGCTTGGCCCTCTGCTGCACCCAACATAGCTTGTTGCTGTTATTACACACGATGGCTTTTCTGAAATAATAGGCATTTGTCATTTGCTTTTGTCTTTACATGTTGTTTATTTGTCCACATTTCCAAAATTTGCTTTAATGAGTATATGTTGCTTTAATAATAGGAAAAATGGTAATTAAGCAAAAGGAAAGCATGTGGATTGCCTTAAAGGTCTGCAAAGGATTTCAATGGACCCTCGGAGATTGCACACTGAGCCAGAGGGTCTGGACCACTCCTGGGATGGAGGTGGACACCTCACCTAGGGGACTGGCTGGACACCGTGCATGGCGCTCCCCACGAGGCCGAGTTGTCACAGGGCTGCAGTAACTGCTGCTGACCCAGATTTCAAGGCTGCCCTTCTGGATGCAGTGAGGGAAGGAGTGTCGGAGACTCATTTCCCTCCCCGACATTTTTATTCCAGACCCGCAGGCTTTTCTGACACTCTACTCCCTGTGCCAACCAGCATTTGCAAGCGAGAATGTTGCTCTCAGATTAGCTGTGGGCTCCAAACAACTGAACCCAATATTTTATGGATGAGTTACCAGGGGGCAGGGTGCCCTGCCGAATAGCACCCTGTGCTGATTTGAATTATTAATTGCATATCAGCCACACACCCCCAGCCACCATCCCTCCCCTTTGGCCCCAGGAAGATAATATCTCCATTCTGATAAGCACTCTGAGTCGACTCCATGCACCTGTCTTTTCCATTTATAAAACAGACAGCTTGACTTGAGTGCAATCAGCTTCCGTTTGGAAATAACTTCAAATATAGTTCTTTCATAATACACTGACTCCTGTCTTGACATTATTATAACAATAATGGTAATAAGAACCATTTTCAGAGTGCCTTATGGTTTGTAAAGTCCATTTCCAAAAGCGATTTCAGTTGGTTTTCATAATAACTCTCAGGGAGAGATTTTATTATCTCAATATGCTAGCACACCAAGGCTCATAAAAATTAATAAAAATAAATTTTTAAAAAACTCTATCTAAAAATACAGTGTTAAAGCTGAAAAGAGATGAAAGATCTTATGTGGTCCAAAGACTGGATTTTGCACAGAGGAAAATGAAAGCCCCAAAGCGGAGGCAGGGGAGGACACATTTGGCCAAAATTCAACAACCAGGAGTAGAAACAGCCAGTGCAGAGAACCAGATCCCTGTCTTGTGCCCTTTGACTCCACGTGGGTGCTCTGCCCTCTTCTCCTTTGCTCACTGTAAATAAGGCCTCCCTGTAATCTTAGGTCCTCCCTGCCCCAGGAGCCCGAGTGAGGTTGGCTCCAAGGCCTCCGGAAGCCCGTGGTGCCTGACAGCCTTCACGACCCTTGTCATAACCCTGCTTCTGGTACCCACTTCTCCACAACCCACCTCTGCTCCACACTGCTGGGACCCAACCCAAAACTCGGCCCCTTCTCAGTTTGTGCACACACGTACCACACATACACACTCACATGCATAGACACTCCAACACACCCACACACACTCACACATGCAAATACACTTCCACACACCCACACACTCACATGCATATGCACTCACACACGCGCACACATCCACTCACACACACACAACTTGCCCAAAGTACCCACGTATACAGTAGCTGAAAATTTAAGGACGGAAGACAAAGGATTAGGGAACACTCCTGAAGTAACACTGAAGTAACAAAATACATTGAAAAAAAATATTGGGTATCTCCCCTCTTTAAAGTGCTCTTTAACCTTCCCTCCAAGTGCATTTCCCATCACCCCAAACTTTCTTCATCACCCGACCTCCTCACCCTGTCCTTTTTCTTCCTTCCTCACTCCTCCTTCTGTCTCCCTTTCAAGAGCAGGTTCTAAGGCCCTGAGGTAGACCATAGGAGGCCTGGAACTGGAGCAGGATTAGGGGGATGAGTGTGGTGTGAGATGAGGTCAGAGAGAAAGCTAGGAGCCAGCCCCAAGGAGTCATCGATAATTCATTTGTTTGAGCTGCACTCAGTATCTCACCTCCAAAGTTCTTACCTCCAGGATACTTACAGTATTTTCCCAAAGACTGTTCCCTTCAGGGGAGAATGCTAATCCCAGCTAGATGTATGATAAAATTTTCAATTCATTATGGTATGTCCTATATTTTCCTTATGATCCAAAGGACTGGAAATTCCCAAGCTATTGGATTAAGGTAGTGTCTCTCTTTTTGCCCAGAGGATTTTTAGAAAGAACCTAGCAAAACAATCGATTCAAAACTCTCTCTATACTCATTGAAGGCCCCACCTCACTCATTCCTCACTGGGGAATTCTGCAAGGCCTGTTTCAAAGGATTAGCATCACTGCACCCCCCCCAACACACACACACACACACACACACACACACACACACACACACGGGGCACCCACCACTTCAAAGGACTGTCCCATCTCACTCATGCTTCCTCCATAACTACGAGTTTGACCCTGGTTCCCAATCCAAAGAAACATTTCAACAATACAAGAAAATGGGGAAATACTGTCATTCCTTGTCCCTTGTCTTAAAACTCCTTCCCTCCTAGAGTCATTGATCAAACTGATGATTATTACAAATGCCAGCAGCCAACCTCTCATCTTTCCTTAACACTGGAAGTCCTACCATTAACCACCTTCACCATCCTCAGGGGATAGAGATTATTAACAACTGGAGGGGCAGTTACGGTACATGCTTGGAGCACCCAGTGAACAATCTATCAAGGATTCTTTTGAGTGATAGCTTGCTGTTCTACAAAAATGACTAAACTGACCCAAAAAGAAACTACTGAAGTTGCCCAAATTATGGACACTTTGGAATACCTTCCCTTGGGCACCAGTCTCTGAGAGAAGTGCCCTCTCTTGATGGCACTTGGGAGCTGCAGGGTGGCTTCTGATGAGTGCAGACATAACAAGGGAAACCCCCACTGTCCATAGAAGACATCACAAGCTGGGACTTATCTCCCCTGACACTTGCCATGTTCCTGTTGAAATAAATGTCTTCTTGATTGAAAGTAATACATCTCTTTTGTTCAGATGACCTGTACTTGGGATCATCAAATGGTTTTTAGCAAAGGCATGGGTGAGGATGTGGTGGGGAACTGGGAACATACTGAGGTTTGAAACAAATCCCTCAGCAGCCAGGCCAGAAAGAGACTGGCTCACCTGCCACCTGCCCACACCCTTTGGCTGTCCCCTCAACACTGAGGGCTCTCCTCCAAATTAAATGGGCCACCAGTGAAGGGTTTGAGACAGCAGAGTCACATGTTTGGGCTTCTGCTTTTGCAGTAACATCTATCAGCAATGTTGTGTTACAGCTATAAGGACAAGAGTGGAGGCAGAGCGATGAGCCAGGAGGCCACTGCAGTAACCCGTGAAACATGGATGTGCCTGCACCAGGCTAGTAGCTGTGGGGGTGAGAAGTGGTCGGATTCTGGGGATATCTGGATATATAAACCCTGAGCTCACGATATTTGATGGTGGGTTAGATGTAAGGTATGGAAGAGAAGAGGCCAGGATAAACTCCCAAGGTTTGAGTCCTGAGGAACTAGAAAGGGTGCTGAGATGCGAAGGACAAAAGGAGGAGCCAGGTTTGGGGGGAAGGAAGGGCCACGGATTTCAGGGTAGGGAAGACTACAAGTTTGCCTCTAGACAGGTGAAGTGGAAATGTCTATTGCCCATCTGGACGTGTGAGTGGAGTTCAGAGGAAAGGTCCAAGCTGGAGATAGTCATGATGCTTGACCCTGATGGAGTTTGACCCAGCCCACCACTCCCTTCTTGTAGAACACTGGCCTCCTTGCTCTTTGTAGCCCGTCTCTGCTGGTGTTTCTTTGACCTCTCTGACCTCAGTCAATCTTCTTAGAGCAGTTGTCCAACTCTAATCCTAAACTGCCTTCTTCCCATCCATGCGGCCCAGATCCATCATAAATCTCCCGTGACATCAACTACACCTCCACTGATAATTCTCAAACCCGGGTGGTAAGCCCAGACCTTTCTCCTGGACTGGGAAACCAAACATCCAGGCCCCACTACCTGGATGCCCCGTGAGCTTCTTGTCTAATCCTCTGTGAAGGAGCCCTGAACTTCCTGTTGCCCCTATGGCCCTGAGAGCAAGCCCCTAAATCCCCGCTCAGCTAAGGCCCATCTAGCTGGTTTTCCACCTCCCCTTCCCCTTCTCCTTCCTCCTTCTGCTTCCCTTACCAACACAACCACACACACACACACACACACACACACACACACACACAGTTACTCCTGATTAAGATCCTGCAGTAAATAGGCTGGTTTCTCCTCCCATAGAAGAAGCTTAAAGCTATTTGACCTTAAGCCCACCTTCCTGGAATCCAGTGAAACCATGTCATCTAGTGGTTAAGTGTGTGGACATTGGGGTCAGGTGACCTGTATTGCAAACCTATCAACCTGCTGCCCAAACAAGACCTGTGCAAGCCACTGTCACTTTGTAGTCACCTATTTTTTCCTTGACCAGACCCCCAATCCCTCAAACACTGTGCACCTTAAAAATCTAGCCCAGAACTGCATGCAGAAGGCAGTATGGGGATCCAGTCCCTGGCTTCTCTATGATGCAGAAAAGACCTTAGAAGAATGTGACAGTGGTGCCAGATTGACACCGACAACCAGCACAGCAGGGCTGTCCCCTCCAATTTCCCGGTGTGCACCACAGCTCATCACACTGCCTCTCAACCCTAGGTGGATGCTGTCACATTGTATTGCTAATTATCTGTGACTTCCCCATCTGCTAATTACAGATCAGATCAGAGTTCACGTTAACAGTTTAAAAAGCAATGCTCTGCGTCTCCCTTGTTTAAATTGAAGGAATCAATGTCTGATAGACAATCCAACCCCTGAAAATAGTATTTTGGCCAACGTTAAGGTCAATAGCATCCAGGCCTCATATAGGAACGGATGCATTGGAGGAAGGAGATGCAGAGCCCAAATAACAGATTCATGGCCTCTCAAGCTTCCTCATCAGATGTGAACCCCTTGAGACTGGGACCATGTCACCTTCTTGCTTCTAACACTGTGGCCAATACAGTGGCTAGCTATGGTAGGTCCTCAAAATCATTTGTTGAATGAATGAAAGAATGGACGAACCACTGGATGAACACGGGAGGGAATACGTAAATGAACAGAATCCAGGTGTGCCTCCTCAGAGGATACAGCCCAAACTCTCCGGAAAGCCCTTCCAGACCTGGCTCCTGACTCCTCTCCAACCATGTCTCTACTCACACCCTCCTGCTATGTCCCAGGCAGACAAATACCACTTCATCCCTCCCAGTCCGCTAGCATTGCTCCCTGCTTTCTCTGTACTTTCTCTACATTCCCTGGGCTGCGGATGCTGAGTTCAAGACTCACCCTAGAAGTCACTTCCTCTGGGGCACCCTCCTTGTCCACCTCACTACACTGGGTTAGCTGCTCTCATGTGTGCTTCCAAGCTTGCCCTACTTTGCCTATTTAGCATTGCCAGACTTTGCATTATGTTTTGGTTGTTGGCTTTCTCCCACTAGACTATACTGCCAAGAAGGGGGACCATGTCCAGTTTATTCTCAGGTCACTCCGTGCCTGGCAACACCACATATTGCCCCACACTGCAAACCACCATGGACTCCCTCTGTCCAGATGGCACTTTGCCCTCAGGGCTGACCCCTGGGCACATAGTTATTTTTTCTTCAAATAGGTATTCATTCTCTTCTAGGTGGTGAGGACACAGTGGTGAACAAAACATACAAACCCTTCTCTATGGACCTTGCATTCTAGGGATCAGCCTGACCTGTTAGGATTGTTTGAATATATTAGATTTTCAAAAATGATGCTTAAAGCTGAGGACCCAGAGGCACCCTAATCCTGTCTTTCCCTTTTCCCCTTCATCCCCAAGGACAAGCTGAGAAACTCTCTCTACACAGACTTACACGTACATACTACTAAAGAAAAAAAAATATTCTGACACTTATTAAAATGGTAAGGAAGACTTAATTCAAGACTATTGCAAAGGGGAAAGAGATGGTATTCCACTCCAAACATGACAGGACAGTTGGGGATTTACAGCCAAGGAGAGGAGGTGGTGGGCACTGGATGAAAAATCACTGACTGGAGATGTGAAGGGTGGGGAGGTTCCTGCTAAGCTGACATTAAAGGGTTCTTGCCAAAGGCTGGTTGAGGACACAAACTCAAAGGTGGGACTGAGGAATCTGATCAGATATCAAGGATGGGAGTGATGACTTAGTAGGAATCTTGCTAAAACTGCTCTATGCAGACCTAGCAAGGACAGGACAGACACAGAAGGCCAAGGTTGAGACCTACTTGAAAAGAGGGCTCAGAGGAGCCCCTAACAAATTTTTGTCAAGGACAGTTTTATCAACGTATGTGCATGCGCTCACACACATACGCGATAGCAGCAGAGGAGTCAGAGTACTACTTTCTTAGCTGCTAGTCCAGCTGACAGTGACCCCAGGAGACTGCCCTCTGGTTCAAGTTGAACTGTGCTGGCAGCTTCAGTACTCAGTCTCCTACTTCTCCAACCAGTGGAAACAACTGAGACCAAGCAGAGTAGGGCAGAATGATGGAAAGAGAGAAATGGCCAGATCTCAAGCTGGAAGGGGATTAGGGGAGGATCCTGGCTCAGTTTACCAATTCTGCCACATGGAGAGGGACAGAAAGTCTAAGAAAAGAGCAGAGAAGAAGCTCCTGCATTATGCTATGTCCCTCTGCATCTAGCCAATCATTGCCCAGTAAGTGTCCTGAACTCACTTATTTTTTTTAAGATTTTATTTATTTATTCATGAGAGACACAGAGAGAGAGGCAGAGACACAGGCAGAAGGAAAAGCGAGCTCCCTGCGAAGAGCCTGATGCGGGACTTGATCCCAGGACCCTGGGATCACGATCTGAGCCAAAGACAGACACTCAACCAGTGAGCCACCCAGGTTCCCCTCCTGAATTCACTTATATGGCGATGCCTCTTTCCTCAGGGGAACTGGGAGAGCTACAGGATTGGGGTGGGGGCAGAGTGTTCACACCATCCATGACAATCTTCCAACCATATAAATGACAAATGGATCCAGTCTTCCAAGGGGACCTTCTGGCCACATGAGTGGGGGAGCTGAGGCAAGAATGCAGATAACCCACCCCATCCTGGACTTGGAGCTCTGGGTCAAAACCCAGGCTGGCATCCCCTTCAGATGAAGCTTTGCATGTGCAAGATGGCCCCAGGTCAGAACTCTGGGATCTGTTACCCTTGGCTGAGCTGGGGCTGCATGTTGATATTCTTTGTTGCTTAAAGAGCCCACAGCCCCATTTAGCTCAAGCCTCAGTCTCAGACTGCAGTCGTGCCTCTGCTCATTAAATTCGCTCTTGGCTGGCCACAATTTCATTTCTTTTTCTCCACTCGTTGTGTGAGGGCTGGGCAGAGAGGCGGCGGAGAGCAGCATGGGGGACTCCTGGCACAGCTCCAGAGCCGCAGAGGAAATGCCACTAGCTGCAGAGCCAGGGCAGGAAAGGAGGCCGGCCTGGGCCACCCAGGGCTAAGCTCCCAGAGGGGAGGGAGCAGAGGATCAGCAGGGAACAGGAAAGCCTGGGGCACCTGAATCCAGTCCATGGCAACTGGCAGAGAACTCCTGCCTGGCACAGGAAAGGGGACCGAGAGCAGGCAGGGGAGGAGGAAGGCTATTTCCAGCACGCACGTACCTACCAATTACAGGGAGTACAGGGTCTTGATGAAAATGCCCAAGAGACAAGAAGATATGAACCCTCTTTGGAGGCCAAAATTGCAGATAGGAGGATTGAGGTGAGGTTAAGAGCCACAGTAAAAAAAAAAAAAAAAAAAGAAAGAAAGAAAAAAAGAAAAGAGAGAAATGGAACAGAAGTCAGAATTCTTCTGTTTATCTTTTTCACCTGGCAGCACATCTGCATTTAGAGGCGCCAGGAGTCCCGGGTACAAAGGCTGCCTCCACCTCTTCTGAGCAGCGGTGCTGGGGTGGTTACTCAATCTCTCCGAGACTGGGTTTTCCACCTATGCAGAAAGGAACCAGCTGTCCCTCTCTCATGAGATTCAAATGTCAGTTCAACATGATTCTGTGTAGAAAGTCGTCACTAACAGTACCCCGCTGCTTAGCTCCTGAGACAGGATGGGAACAGACTGGTACAGAGATGAGTTTGCTGTGAAGGTTGGCAGGCGGGTGCTCGTCTGCTTCCCAGAACCCTGCCATGAGTGTGGAAACAGCCCTGGATGGGAAAAGAAGGCTAGGTTCTATGTTTACTGCAGCATAATTTGCAACAACTGAGATATGGAAGCAACTTAAGTGTTCACCAACAGATGAATGGATAAGGAAAGCGTGGCTTATATACACCGTGGAATACTACACAGCCATAAAAAGGGTGAGATCCTACCATTTGAGACAACGTGGATGGTCCTAGAGGGTATTATGCTAGTGAAATAAGTCAGACTGGGAAAGACAAATACCATATGATTCCATTCATAAGTGGAATCTAGTTTTTTAAAAAGCAAATGAATAAAACCAAAAGCAGAGATAGACTATAAATACAGAGAACAAACTTACGGTTGCAGGAGGGGGCAGGAGGGAGAGGGAGATTGGAGGGAATGGGTGAAGGGGAGTGGGTGGTATAACCTTCTAGTTATGGAATGAACAATTCACAGGAATACAAGGCACAGCACATGTCAATGATACTGTCGTCGTGGTGTAACAGGACAGATGGTAGCCACACTGGTGGTGAACACAGAATAACATATAAACCTGTTGAATCACTAAGCTGCACACCTGAAACCAATGTAACAGTATTGTGTGTCAACTATACTAAATTTTTTAATGTAAAAAAGAAATTAAATAGAGAGAGAAAGAAGAGAGAAGAAAGAGAGAAAGGCAGGCTCCTCCCAGAGGAGCCCAGTCTTAACCACGTCTGCCTTAACAAGTCCTTGCCAAATTCAGCCTCCAAATGTGTTTGGGCCACCTCGTGTGCCAGGCACTCTGCAAGAAACCAGGGCAGGGGTACAGAACTACATAGGGGTGGTCCTTCCCTCCCTGAGCTTGTAGACCCCTGGGGAGCAGAACAAGAGACAAATGAACCTCCCAGATAACTGTGGGATCCGTGCCCCTCACGGAGAGTTCAGGACATCGTGATCACAAGTGATGGCCATGCAGTGGGGACCACTTGTGCCACACTCCTGAGTTCTTGTCTGGGCACTTGGGCACTTCCTCATGCACCAGGCGCCCCTCTACCTCTCGAGGGTCCATGAGAATTGCGACTGACACTTTCCAAAATATCCTTGTGAGTTGAGAGCCACAGACAACACCAAAGCAATTTAGAAAGTAAAGGCAAAATTGCTTCTGGTAGAGGTGAGCGCTTTGAAGAAGTGAGGTAGAAATTGGGGCTTAGTCCAAATGGAGTTGGGGGGGAGGGGCTCATTGCAGAGGAACAAATATTGGAGTTGAAACCTGAAGGAGCTGGCCGTAATAATGACACCTGTCTCCAAAGGAGATGATGGTGCAAAGATTTGTAATCAATCTATAAACGGGATGACATTCCTCAGGCTGCATCTAGCCCACAATCCCAGCCTGACCTTGTCTCCACCCCCAACGCCCCAGTGGGGACCAGTTAAGACACAGACTCCCATCAAAGGTTCCACTAGACCAAGGCCCTTCACATCTGAGCAGCACCAGGCCGCTTCAGAGAGAATAATGATGAGGCCCTGCAGGGGCCCTCAGGTCGGGGAAGCTCCTGGAGCAGCAGCGAGAGCCCCTCTCTTTCCTAATTCAGGGAGTCCAGCCACCTGGAAGTCTGGGAGGCCCTTGGACCCACCAGGGCCTTGTCACTGGGACCTGCTTTCCTTTGCTGCCATCTTGTGGTCGAATATGGGAACAAAAGCCTGACGTGTGGGACACACTCCACTGAGGCGGATGCCAGCACTGACCAGGCGCTGTCCTGGGCGCCGGTGCTGGACGCAGAGCAGTGCACAAAACAAAGTCCCTGACCTCACAGGGCTTGCAGTCCTGTGCACCGTCTGTCTGTCACCGTCAGACACTGCTGCCTAAAGGCTGACTCATTCCCATTTGTCAGAGGGATGACCAGGTTCAAAGAGTAAAACATTTGCCCTGACCTGTGGACAGCTTGTACGTGGAAAAGTAGGTTTGGAACCGAGAACTCTTTTTACTCAGCACTGCCTTGCCTTCCCATAGGGAGGAAGGGAGGTTGTCTCTGAGTCAGGGGCCAGACAACAAATCCTAAGAGAGCCACAATGTGCTGAAAGGAAAGAGCCCTGGGCCAGGACCCTGGAGACCCGAGTTTGAGTCTTGCCTCTACCACATTCTGGCTGTGCAACCTCGAGCAAAACACTAAGTGTCGCTGATCATCTGTAAAATGAGAAAAGCAAGATCTATGTTACCTAGCCCGTCTACAGTTTCTTCATCCCACTGCCAGTTTCTGTTTTGTTTTGTTTTTATTTTTGTTTGAGCACAGAGCATGGATAGGATTGGGCTGGAAGTTGGCCACAAAGCTGGTTGAGTCTTTGCTTCCTCCAGGCTCCTTTCCATGCTGAAATAGCCTCTATCCTCGACCCAGACCTCTAAAGCTCACCCTGTCTCCTGTTCCAAGGCTGCAGGCCCTTTGGGCCCCTCCGGGTGCTCCCCGTCTGACTGCCTCCTCCTGTCCTTGTCTCCTTGCACTCTGAGTGGTTTCCATGATCAGTAAAGTAACGGCTCCCACCCTTACCCTTGCCTTACCCTGGGCATTAATCCTGGTAGAGCACCCCCATTGCTGGTCCCATGCCTATCCAGATCTCTTGTCTCCAAACTCCTCAGGCCCCACTCTTACAACTAGCTCTATCTGAAATGTGTCCTCCTTTCTCCATCGCTACTGGCACCATCCCTTTAAGCCACTGACCTCTCTGTCACTCCTTGCCCACATATGCCTCTAACCGGAGCTGTCCACCCTCATTGTCTCACTGCTTCACACCTGCCTTTCTGCAAGCTGACTTGTCTTTTCTTGTCTCCTCCTAGGTGCAATGTCCTGTTGCTGCATTTAGCACATCCCACCATGGCCTGCAACATCTTGATGGCTTCTCCTCCCTGGCTCTGGGCCCATCATACTCTCTTGCCTCTGAACACTCTGCCCTGGTCCACCATCTGTATGAGAAGCCTGGTCAAATGGCTCTGCTGAGAAATTCAATCTCGTGCCTGTTGTCTAGGTCGTCCCCTGCCTACCACCCCATTCCTAACCCCAGTCCTGGGCAATGTGCTTTAAGACCCTTACGGTTGCACAACATTAACTGGGCACAGACTGCACTCTAGGCTCTGGCCTGAGCACATATCTTGAATTATCTCATCTACGCCTCTCAACAATCCTATTAGGATGGATGGTATATTATTATGTCCCAGTTTAGACTTATCCCAGATAAGACTAAGATGCTCATCCAAGGCCACAAGGCTCATAAATGGGGCAATCTATGTCCAAAGCTTCCCTCCTACCTATGACACCCACCCTCTGAAATTCAAATACGGAGGCACCATGCCAACAAGTCATCTCTGAGAGGTCAGGAAGTCACTTGAATGAAAGTTCTTCACAAAGTGGGGCATTCATAGGGATATTCAACGGTATCAGAAGTAGGTTTCCTTCTTATTACAACTGTGAGTAATACATTCATTTGTATGATCATATCCTAGTGGTTTTCCTTCCAGATTTACATGGTTCCCAATAAATGCTTATGAAAGAAGAGGCTAGGAGGAAGAGGGGGAGAGAGGGAGGAATAAAAACGGGAAGAATAAAGGCAATTTGAGTCATGGATTATGAAGCTAGGAAGTAGTCAAGGTCATGCAGCCATGAGTGGTCATAACCATGCAGCTGGACAATGGTCAAGGCCATGCAGTGCTGAGTGGTCAAGGCCATGTAGCTGGACAGTGGTCAAGGCCATGCAGCCATAAGTAGTCAAACTTGGGAAGTGGCACCGGGAAGTCTGGCTTCAGACTACTCAATGAAATGAAGCACTGCTTGCTCACTGTCTGTAAGGCCAGAAAACACACACCAACTGAAATGAAAAAAAGGGAAAACAAATAAACAAAAACTAGGCATGCCTTTCTCTAATCAATACTGAGTTCCTTCTCAGTCTCTGTGTGTTCACTCGGTAAATATATCTTATACGTTAGTATCCCTCTGGGCTCCTTTCTTCTTCTTGCCTCCTCTACACCAGTAGTTCTCAAAAGGAATGAGGTAGGGGCAAATATACCCCTGAGGAACGTTTGGCAGCATCTACAGACTTGTTTGGTTGTCACAATTTGTAGGATATTAGGGGGGAGGAGTGCTAGACCCTGCTCCCTACATTCTCCTGGTTAATCATACCCTTGCCCTTGATTCCCAAACTCCCACTAGGTGACACGCCAAGGTCGTATCTACACTTCAGGCTGCCTTCTGAGCTTCGAACCACTTGCTTGACTTCTCCACCGATCTGTCCCGCACATAGCTCAGAGTCAGCCTCATCTGCTCCTTCTGTGTTCCCAACCACACACCTCCTCATAGAGTAGTCCACCCATCCCAAGATCCACACTTTAACATCTCTGAAATCGAGACGTATCATGCAATCAGTGTCAGGTTTCACTAATGGCATTTTGGTTTCTTTCTTTGTGGCTCGTAAAATAATGGTGCTCTTCCCTTATCCTCTTACCATGTCTGCAGCTTTCCCTTGGCACAGGACGGGTGTGTGTCCTCTGTCCCAACTCACATGGACCCCTTCTTTCAGCAGAGCTGTGGGTGTTCGAGACTGGTCCCAAACTGGAGACACCAAGAACGCAGTTCCGGGAGGATGGCCGCAGATTCACAACCACCTCGCCAAGTGCACAGGCTTTCAAAATAAACATTTCTTTTGCACAATTTCTACCCACCTGCCTAAAACAATTATTACATCCAATGCTTTTAACAGGTTAACTTTATGGTATGTAAACTACATCTCAATAACACTGTTAAAAAATTAATTTCTCCATTTTTTATCTGCCTACAGTCAGTGTTCAGAGTCCTGAAATGACCTGTTTGATGATTTTGTCCAGTTTCATACTTGTTTTTGGACAAGAGGATTTGTGCACCTCTTCAACCCACCATAATTGGAAGGCTTCAAATTCCTCTGAAGGAGATCTATAGATGACTTATTTGTCTTGCTGTTGAGTGTGTGTGTGCCTGCACACGCAAACACACACTCTCTCGTGCCTAAACCATCAATAAACCACCACTATACAGTTTATTCCTCATCATCAACCCACTCTTGCCATGTCTATGTAAGTCCAGAGTTTGCGACGAAAGCCAGGGTTGTAACAGAGAAAGCGAGGACCATGACCAATCTTCACTTATAAAAGTTTGGTGCCCATCAAAAAGTTCCTGTTGAGCAAACACCGGAGAAGCCCACAAATGGAGAAAGAAAGGACCATCCTGAGAGCTCTGCTCGAGGACCTCTGGGCCAGGAATATTTAGTTGACACTTCTCTCCCCTTTGTTCTACTGGGTGATACTGCAAAAGCTCTCTGGTGGGCTGTGTTTCTTTATTTATCCTTGGAGAGGTGTCACTACACACAAAATGCATTCATTCCTTCATCTGACAAATAACCTGATGCTGTATTAGGTTTTCAGAATACAGGGCAGGGGGCCATTCACACAGGCCTTCCCTTCTCCAAACCTACACAATAGCAGAAAAGGCAAGTAATGATAATCAAATGGGGTGGTTGCCACGGCGAGAGAGTGCAAGATGTCAAGCTATTTCCAGAAAGAGAGAGATAAGGAAGGAGGGGAGGAAGGAAGGAAGGAAGGAAGGAAGGAAGGAAGGAAGGAAGGAAGGAAGGAAGGGAGGAAGAAAGGAAGGAAGGAAGGAAGGAAGGAAGGGAGGAAGAAAGGAAGGAAGGAAGGAAGGAAGGAAGGAAGGAAGGAAGGAAGGAAGGAAGCCTCCTCCATGCTTGGGCTATCACCGTTAGATATTTAAAGAGGGCTGGGATTAGTCATCCTCCCCATATTTGCTGTGGAGCATTTATGTAATCTTGTTGCTCTATCACATCTTCCAATGCTGGATATTTTGAGGACGCTGGATGGCTCGAGCAGTACCAGAGCACTAAGAAACAAGAAAACACTGGCTCAGCTTTTGGGTTCTGACTGTCCAAGTTTTTTGAAAATCACCAAATTAGATCAGTGGGGGCAAATACACTTAAAGGGAAGAGCGGACTATGCTGGCCAGTTTCTCTGGTTTCTCCTGCTAAGGTTCTATCAGCCTGGTTGTTTTGGTGATGCTGGCAGGATGGGAAGGGCAGGGAAGAGGTTGCCATCTGGAGGGGGACTTAGTTTCTGTGAGATTTGATGAAGGTTGGGGGCAGCCAAGCCCACTGGAGACATTGCCTCTGGGCATCATGAGGTGAGGAAAATCTCTCAAAATATAGAAAGGCAAACTGGTCTGTCCTAAATTATCCTGAAGAAGTCCAGGAAGTTCTCAGATAAAAGAACAGAGAGGGGAAGTTAGTGGATGGGAAATCTGGGGTTCGGGACTCTTATCAGCAAACTGCAATTCACTCCAGATCATGTGTTTTAAACTACCTAGTGAGTTTGTAAATCAAGCAAGCTTTTTTTTTTTCCAGAAATTGAATGGAAATGTAAACAACAGTGCACATAGGAAGGATGAATATAATTTTGTGACACTTTTTTAAGTCAGGCATGCACATGTACACAACGTGAACATTACAGGGTCATAATGCAGTATCTATTTCTGTCTGTGAAGAGCAGCTTAAAATTTTGAAAACTGGTGCTTTAAGTGGCAGGATTATATGTTTCTGCTCTTCATTTTTCTTCACAAGTGTTCTGAACTTTCTACAATACAATTTTGTGACAACCAGTAAAAGTGGGAGCTTTTTCTATTTTTCATCTTGAAAAATACTCTGTTGTGCAAAAAAAAAAGAAAGAAAGAAAGAAAGAAAGAAAGAAAGAAAGAAAGAAAGAAAATCCAATCAACACCTGTATACTCTTCAGCTAGTTCACCAATTTTTTTTTTTTAGATTCACCAATTAATAGCACTGGATCATATTTGATTTCACGGCTTTTTACTTCCAAGTTCTTCTAACTCTTGATATCTGGGGCATAACGACCACACTGTTAACATGCTCCAGAAATTTAGCATGGATCTAATAGTGTTATCTAATACACAATCCATATTTAAACTTCCCTAATTGTCTTCATAAAACTGTGGTTTCCTTTTTTGTTTTATTTCTGCTTTAAAAAAAAATCTAACAGTGAATTAATTATCCCACGGCGCTTTTAGTTGTCTTTAAAAGTGCATGTGTTTTCATTATCAAAAATAGAAAGAAAGAACAGGTACGTGTCCCTTAACACCACACTGTGTTTCTAGGTCCTATGTCTATGCTGACAGTTGTGTTTGGGGTGGCCACTGTGATGCAGAGAATAGGGCTGCAGGCCGAGCACGCTGACCCTATAGGTTCCCTTCAGCTCCTGAACGGGCACCAATGATGTTTTGAACCCTCAGTAGAGTCCCAGTGACAACAGGGCAGAACTTGTATCCCAGCCCTGTTATTTATCATCAGGGTGACCATGGGCAGTTGCTCACTTCTGTGCCTCGGTTTCTTACCCATCAATGGGAATATCATAGCACTCGCCTCATAAAGCTGTCATGGAGGATTAAAGGGTATAGTTAATAGACAGCTGGCTCATATTCAGTATTCCAAAAATATTAGCTTGTTATTAATGTTATCTTGATTCTTGTCAAGGAATCTTAATTAAGACATGATAATAGACAGTCTCATGGCCTCATGGCTACACCCACCAAAAATGGAGCTTTGCTGCATCAATCAGGAAGTCGTGTGCAAGTATGACCAGGGCAAGGACATGACCCACTGGGTGGGTTCCACTGTCACCTCTTCTCTTTAGTCTCTGCTAGTCTCCTCTTCCATTCTTCTAGAACAAGAGGAACAGTAGCATTGATGCAGCAGAAAGTACATGATAAGATGAGGCCACAGTACTATTTGGGATTCCAGTCCCTTGGCCAACTCACTCATAGGATTTGGGTCACCAGCTAACCTGTTCTGGACTCAATTTCCTTAACTACAAAATTAAGAGCGCTGACCAAAATGAGTTCTCTTCCAACCTAATATCCCCTGATCTTATAGAATGGATTAAAAACACCAGTCCAACATGAGGAGTGCTGATTCTGGCAACAAAAACAGCCAAACTAGCTAAAGGTCATACAAGGGAAGAAAACAGAGGACAGGGTGTTGTTAAAAGGATAGATGACAAATTATTTCTTTGTTTCTCGAAGCTCTCAAGTATCAATAGATAGAGATTTCTGGTCAACCCCCTCAGGTCACTGACTCTTCCCATGTTAAGTATCTCATACGTGCTCCCCAAATGTGTTCAAAGTATATATATATCTCCTGGAAGTGTTTCATTGATGGATTCATATATTTTCCAAATAGCTTCGGCTCTCAATAAGAATTTGTGGATCTTAAAGCATTTAAATTAATTTAATGATCTTGATTAAATGTTATCTTTATATCATCCCCATTTTGATCAATCTAGCACCTCACTAGTACTCTGGACCAGAGAAAGGAAAACACATTTATACCTGGGACTGCTTTCCATGCAGGAGCATCCTGTCTCTTATGTTGGAAATACAGTAGGCAATTTTAAAACCTTGACTTCACCATTAAAGTATGCATTTTTGTGTGTTTGAAGATCTCAACAGAGACATTTATTAATAGCCACCCCACAGGGAGGACAGATAGATTTAATCAATTCTACCTACTTCAGGGCAGATTACCATTTTGACAGTTACCTATGATGGAGAAAGTATCTATGTCACTAACATTTACCAAGTGCTTACTATTTGCCAAGTACAATACTGATGCTTACGATGGATTCCCATCTCTCTGGTTATGTGTCTTTCTCACTCATAAGATGTAGGACAGCACTACAATCTGAGAGCATATAAAAGAACTGATCCACTAACCTAAACTACTGTATAACATCAACATGGACCAGGGTACCCACTCTATAGCAAAGGAAGGATATCGATGGGCACAAGACCATGGGACTCACTGCTCTTTTCCCATTCCATACTACCCAGAATCTTACAAGCTAACAGAGAAATGAAATGGCCTATCGAAGGTACAAAGGAAGCACCAATTTGGGGAAATACCTTACAAGGATTGAGCACCAGCCTCCAGGATACACCTAAGTCAACAATCATAACACAGTACGTGCCCCTGGTACTTAGGATACTGGGGGCCAGGAGTACAGGGATAGAAGTAGAAAAAATCATGATTGCCATCACTCTATGATCAACTGAGGCATTTTACCTTCCCATGCCTATAACTCTGGGCTCTGGGTATCTAGAGATCCTGGCCACAGGGTCAGTTGCTGTCCCAAGTGATCAAGAGTCAGATGATGCTTTCTAAACAGCACATGGTTCTCTGCTGTAGATGACATACCCTTGCTCCAAAGCTTTACATTGTGAATGTTCTACTCTGGCTTACCATAAGCTTTTCACAGAGTCTTCTCATGGCAGGTACTTCTTGTACCTTAAGAGCTGCCAGATTATATGATCCAAATCACTGAACTGCTTGTACTGCAGCTTGGAGTTCAAATGATCCTTCAAAGTTGTCCCAAATTGAGGAGAAGGAGCCCAGCCTTTGTCATATCCATGTCACTGGATGCAGGCTTCCCTGATGAAGGGGGAAATAGGATGACACCACAGATGGTCTCCAGAGAAGGACAGCAACATGAGTCCTCAACAGCCAACACACCCAGAAGCTCGATGAATACAAAAATGGAAAGGTAGGCAATGCGGTAGTATCCATCATGGTGAAAATCCATCTCCTGGTCAGTTCTCATACTGAAAAGAGTTAATCCCTTCATCCTCGATGTCCCAGGACAGGGCGTGGACCCTGCCTGCAGCACTCATCCAAATGTACTAGTTTCTCTTTCTTTACAGATCAATGGTCAATCGCTCCAGGACAAGAAGTATATTTATTTAACAGTTGCGCAGTATTCAACTTAAGAAAGAAATATTTTCTTTTAGATAAATAAGTAAGTAAATTAACCATCTAAGATTTCAATATGCTTAAAAACAAATAATGCACCTGTTATTTCATGTCTGTCATCCAGTGATAATAGCTCAACACTGGCCTTTGTAATCCTCATAGATGCCTCCAGTTGTATACCCGGGGGTATTGTAAACTAAAGGACTTTCCTTCTGAACACCTACCCATCCCTTACCTACATTTAACAACTGTATAATAAATAATTTTCATCTCTCTTTTCTTCCTTATTTATTATTATTATTTTCAACAAATACTAATTGAGATTCTCTTACAGGCCAGGCCAGGTTCTCTTTTTCCATTTTATAGACAAGGAAATGAAAACATGGGGAGGTTGTATAACTTGCTCCAAAATCGAGTGTACAGTTGGTGACAGACAGTACTGGGATCTGAAGCCAGGCATGTTGGGCTGTGTGGTTTCTAATGCTAGGCAATAACAGGACAAATATCATTTCTTCCAACTAGGAGCATGCAGTCTAGTTGGATAGAGAGACACTGTACAATTTAACAAATAAAATAATTATCCATTGATAGCATTATTGTCTATTTGGGAGGGAGGAAAGCACTGTGGATAAGACTCAAAATAACAAAGAGGTTCTACTTTTAAAATGGTGTGCAGGGAAAATCCCTTTAGTAAATGGTGTAAACCAAAGACTAAAGCATATGAAGCAGGCAGGTATGAAAGGGAACATTACAGGTGCAGAAACCAGGCTAAAAGGAGACCAACATGGCTAGAGCTTAGTAAACCAAGAGGAGATAGGCAAGTGAAGCATTTGAAGGTAGAAGTACCAGCAGACCATGCTCTGAAGTCCTAAATAAGGACTGGGCTTTTATTCGATGTAGTAAAAATTTGCTTTTGGTGAGAAGTATCTACATCAGATTTTAAGAGGACCACTCTGGCTACCATATGAAGACTGGGTTGGATAGGAATAAAGTGGCAGCACGTGGGTAGAGTGCTACTGCAACAGTCCATGTAAATATGCTCATCCTTGTTACTTACCTTCCTTCCTCTTATCTTGCCCTTCTCGTATTAGAGCATACCAAACACTCACAAAACCCGCAAAGGTGCAACTGTTTCTAAACATAGAGCAAAAAAAATAAATAAATAAAAATAAAAATAAATAAATAAATAAACATAGGGCAAGGATAGGCAAAAGAAAATTCTTAGAACCCTTCAAAGAACTCCTACTTATCTCCTTTAACATCAAAATGTTTGCTCTTTTCAACGTCCTAACAAAATGAACAACTCCCCCTACCTCGACCCAAACACTCTAAATTAAGGACTTAACATTCCATTTATAGTGTCCTTTACCTGGAATAATTAACACCAGATGCAGAATAATGGCAGTGATTAGTAATTCTCTCCCATGAGAGCCATTTTTAGGAAGGATACAGATTGTGTCTTACTCCACCACCTCCATTCCACCCCCTCCCAGCTGCTTTCTCAAGCTGGGTTTCCACTCACCTGACTGACAGCAGTTCTCATGGGGATGGAGCATCTTGGTGAGGAGAGGAATGAAAACCAAAAACATCCAATATGCAGAATTGTACCTAAACTGAAAATAGTAATAGCAACATACTGGCTATCATTTGTCGAGAGCTTGCTATGGGCCAGGCACTATGAACTAAGGCACTAAGGCACTAAGAACCTAATACACCTTTTAAAAGTACTGAAATGTCTCACCAACTCATTGCCAAGTTATCACACTGCAACCTTAGCAGGTTCTGGTCCCCAGAACAGCAACTACTACAAGCCACGTATAGGAAAAACAATATGGTGGTTGCTTGGTCTTTATAAAAATCCAGACTTCAAACTATTCAAATGTCATCTTACCTAATCATCCATCTTCCAACCCCAAGTTTGAATCTCTGGATCGTGTCTTGCTCTGCTGTCCCAACTTGCTGACAACTTGAAGGACTTAGTCCTCTCCCCACCAGCCCAGACCAGCTCCCAGATATTGATGAGCATCTATGTCCTGGAGGTTAATCCCTTCATCACAGGCTTCCTGTGAAGACCATCATACCAGAATGGCCAGGTGAAACCTGCTTCTATGTCTCACTGACCTTCCCAGGTCGGTCCTAGGGATTTAGCAAAAGCAGTAAGAGAAGCATGATAACACTTTATTTAATGAGCTGTTATATACTCTCAGTTTTTTCAATTATCAAACTTTCTTTCCTGCCCCAGGATCTTACAGTCAGCCAGCCTCAACCACACCCATATACATGAGGCATTGTCATCAACAGCAGATAGCCACTATGGTTCTTCACTCCTCCCTGTATCTGTCCTCTTGCTGACAACACTTTGCAAGTCCTCCAATCAAAATAAGGATCAAGTTCTCAGAGCTTTTTGTCTAGGCTAGCCTCATGATTTGCTTAGGCCAATGGAATGTGATGAAAGCAATGGGCTCCAAGTTCCAAGGCTAGGCTTCAAGAATCCTTGCACACCTTCATTGTCCTTTGGGAAATCAGTAACTGCTACATAAACAAGCACAGGCTAGCCCACTGGAGGATGGGAACCCATGTAGAGGAGGTTGAGGAACACCGGCCAATCTCCAGAAGCAGAGCTGCTTAATGACCTTCAGCTGATGGCAGACAGGTGGGGAAGCCTCTGAAAACAGAACTATCCAGCTGAAGTGTGGACTCATGAGCAACAGTAATTTGCGGCTCCTTTAAGTCACATGGTCTCGGGGGAATTTGTAATGCATCAATGGATACCTGATATAGTCAGGAACCCAAGCAGCTATTTGAGAAAATTGTCCAAGTCATCAGCCTCTCCTCTTTGCACATCAGTCTTGGCTCTTACTTGTCCTGAACCTATATCTATAACCTCTACCTTGATAGCTATGTGGCCCCTCTGAACTTAAAATAGGTTAACTCTGATGTTTGAAATCAGTTCTACTCAACAGACTGTTTGAAAGTATAATATACCAGAGTCTTTCCCACTAAAAAAAAAAAATTAAAATCTGGATCACGTATCCATGTAGCACACACACTAAGGTGACGCTCAATTAGTCCTGTCCTTGTAGATTCTCTCTCTACTGGAGTGCAGATGGAATCTGTGATTTGCATATAGCCAACAGCATATGGAAAAAGTGATGGAATAGTCATGCCCATGATTACATTACGTCAGACTCCATCTTAGCAATCCAGAGTGAGAGGTTCTCCTGACAGCCTTGAAGAATGAGCTGCCATGCTGTGAGAGGGTCATAGGGCAGGGAACTATGGCAGCTTCTAGGACCTGAGATCAGCCCCAAGATGACAACCAGCAGGGAAGCAGGGACCTTATAAAAGAGACCCCAGAGAGTTCCCTCATCCCTTCCACCAGTGAGGACACAGGGGGAAGGGAGCCATCTGTGAACCAGGAAGTCATTCTCATCAGATACTGAATCTGCCATCACCTTATCTTAGTTTCCAGCCTCCAGAACTGTGAGAAATAAATTTCTGTTGTTCATCAGCCACTCAGTCTGTGGTATTTTGTTATAGAAGCCTGAACAAACTAAAATAAGCCCCAGACTTCAGAAAGGAATGTGATCCAGCTGACACCAATGTAGCCTTGAGAAATTCTGATCAGAAGACCCAGTTTCGCCTTTATGAGCAAGGAGCTCTCCATCATTAGAAGGATCCAAACAGATGGCAACTCCATGGTTGGCCTCCTTTATGGAACGGAGGTCTAACAGAGACAGTCCCTAAGGTCCTTTCCACCCCTAGGATGCTGAGACTCTTTGGTCTCTACCTTTGCTAGAGAGCCCAGCTGCTGTGCTCCCAAGAGCATCAGAGAAGGAGGATCTGTCTCAAGTCATTGCTCCATGATCCTGAACCTCAGCACTGAGATGCCAACATAAGCCCCACTTCTCTTTCTCGTGAGTCAATGTGGCTGATAGGACGTGGAGGTAAGTGTCATGGGCCAGACTTGAACAGACTGTTTTCCATGTGGTGGTATTTCACTGGGTTCCACATCCTCCTTGGAGAGTAAGGTAAGCAACTCCAAGCAGAGTGAGGGGAATCTTCTCCTGGCTTACCTGGAGGAGATAATAAGAGAACCAGCATGATGCTAAGCATATGGCAGAGGGTCATAGGAGAAGTATTTATCAGGCCTTAAAGCAAACCATATGCTGCATGTTCCTCTCGTACATCCTCACAGCAGACCTCTAGGGTAGTTGTCTTTCTCTTCTTTGGACTTGTTCAAACTCCCAGAGCTGGTGTCAAAATAGAGATTCAAATACTTACACACAGAGAGCTGCCTGGCCTGTCTTGCAACATGCCGAAGTGACCTTTTAAATTATGCCCTGGCTTGTTTCTGAAGTTAGATTCTGGATGTTAGAAAGAGGCCATGGAGGGAAGTGTTTGTCTGTGTTTCCCCAGCACCATCTCCCAGGATGAGACTCCAGGCCTTTAGACAGAGCTCACACAAGCACAAATGTAAATGGTGACCCTGTGGGATCATCCCTAATGTTAATGAGGGACACTCTGCTAGGCTAGGATCCCCTCCCATCTTCCTTTCTGGGGTTCATACTTCCATCTTAGCACATGTATATGCTCTGGTGAGAATCCTGTATCCCCAATTCAAAGATGTACAAATTCTTCCATACTGAAATGGAAATGTGTCTTAAAAGCCCTTGTATATTTAATACGGTGTTTCTTTTGTCCTCATAAACTAGAGTAACTAGATTAACAGTACATGTTAAGTCAGTAGCATCTTAGGACCAAGGAGATCCAAATATGCTGTTTCTTTCTTGGTCCACCTTCCAAGGTAAATGGAACCTTAGGGCAAAAATATATTCACTCTGTTATTCACAGTTCCTAGCACAGAACAGGTTCAAATGATTTGAGATGAATAAATAAATGTACAGATGAACAAAAATGTCTCTAAAGTAAGAAGGGAAATAAATTTTCCAATGGCCTGGTGCATAAGGCTTTCATAAATCTCTCTCTGTGTTTAATTTCACACCTCCTAAACATCCTTCTGATCATTGGTTCGGTCTCCAGAGATGACATTTCTCCAGGAGGAAGTGTTCCATGAACACTCATTGTGCCAATGCTCCAGTCATGGAGGACATTATGAATTTGGCATGTTGGTCCACCTGTCAGGCTCTTGACCATTGGAGGGTGTGGGGCAGGCCCTGCAACCGCTTCCACCTGGATGAACTAATAGAATCAAGGTCCCAGGCCTACAAAGGTGCTGCTCTGACCCTCGACAACCAACTATAATAGCTTTTGCCATTTCTCTGCCCTCCGCACCTCTCTGGCCTGGATGCATGCAATTAAAAATCAAAGAGTCTCATCCACATGCTAAGAAATCTCTGGACGTGAGAGTTCAGAAAAAAAAAACTACAGTGATGTCCCAAGATAACTGAAAAAAGTTAATTTCTGGCCCTCTCTCCCATCTATAAAATGAAGGTGTCTGGCTGCATCCTTTCAGACTAGTTAATCAAATATATCTGAAGATCTATTCTGTGGCAGGTGCTATGAAATGAGCTTCACAGGGCAATGATGAGGGAAGGAGTTCAAAGCCACCAAGATTTAGTCATTATGATTATGTGACATCTTTTGTATTCACTGCCTTGCAGTAACAATAATTACTTTAGAGAGATCTTTAGAATATACAATGCCCTTGGTTCAAAATTCAAAACAAACAATAATAATAATAAAATACATCAAAACAATTCACATGAAAAGATGCTCAACGTCACTAATCATCAGGAAAATGCAAATCGAAACTACCATGAGATATTACCTCATACCTGTTAGAATGACTGTCATCAAGAAGACAGGAGGAAGACTTGGCAAGGAGGTGGAGAAAAGGGACCCCTTGCTCACCATTGATGAGAATGTAAGTTGGTGCAACCACTATGGAAAACAGTATGACATTTCCTCAAAAAACAAAAACAGATCTATCGTATAATCCAGCAACTTCATTTCTGGATTTATACCCAAAGGAAACGAAAACAAGAGATTGAAAAGACATCTGACTCTCATGCTATTGCAGGATTATTCACAATAAACAAGATAGGAAAACCTGAATGTCTCTCAATGGATGAATGCCTAAAGAAGAACCTTGAAATTAGCCCCACGCTCCAAATGCATGACCACTCCTTGCAGATTTCAGGGACGCAACAGTATAAAAGTCTACTTGTTGGGGAAGGAAAGACAGGTGGATATTCTCTGCCTAGTGCCTCTTTTACTATTTCCCACCCCAGATCCCAGTCTATCTTTAAACTGTCCCTCCCGAGTGGTCTTCACAAAGAGGCAATGAGACAGGTTGAACATCTACTTCGTACCAGGTGTTGTACGTTTGTTGTCTGCAAAGAAGGTGTTGTCTACATTTTATTGCTGGCAATTGAAGCTCAGTCATTTTTAGCCACACAACCAGTAAACAAAGGGAAAACCATAAATTTGAACCCATGTCTGCTGGCCCTGCAGCCTGGGGCTCTTCCCCCCGGCCCGGCCCCCCCCCGCCCCCGACTCTGCAGTGGTTAAGAGCATGTGCTCTGGAGTCAGGGTGGCCTCAATTAGAAATCCTCACTTGGGAACTCTGTGACCTCGGGCAGGTCGTTAACCTCTCCAAGCCTCAGTGTTCTCCTCTACAAAATGAGGATATTAACAACACTGGCCACATAGACTTATTCCAGGGATTAGAAAAGAGAATATATCTAAAATATTTCCTGGAAACAGCTCAAATAATGTGAGCTGGTATTGCATAACAATGGCCCCCACTCCAACATTTAAGAAGGTCTGTAGCTATTTGGAGAGTCAGCTAGATTGAAACTGGGGTAGAACTTAGACGGGATCTAGTAAAATAAACCTCCCAATTTCAAAGGTCATATTTTTCCTTTAAATCCAATTATTTTGACATTTTTTCTTCAGTAAAATCTCAGAGGCAAGAGCATTCCTTCCTTTCTTGATATTTTCTTGTATCACGAAACATTTTTTAGTTTCCCCAGACCAGTCAGAGTGGGAAATTGTCACATTGCCTTTTCTTCTCAATTTCTGTCTGTGACCGCCTGCCTGGCTCATTAATGTCTGTTCCAGCCCAGGACTGGAAATAGCAGCCCTTAGTTAACAGCAGGAACCTAAAATATCACATTCCCTCGGTGAGATGATTTAGCCACTTTAGACCAGACCCTTCTTTGTCCTGATTTTCAAAAGCAATATTAAATGTAGGTTTTAGTCTTTATATGCTGATGAAATGTCCATATACAGATAAGGGAAGCATCACCCCTAGAACTCATTTTTTTTCTGTTCATGTATACAAATAATATGTATTAAGAGCACTGTATCAGTGTCGGGCATATGCAAGAATAAACAGGCCAGGGGCATGGTTTTTGCCTGCATAGACCTCTGGTCTAGCACAGAGATAGTAAATCAATATTTTTAAAAAATAATTACGCATTTGCAATTCTGCTAAGAGCTGAGAAAACACATTGAGGGGCTCTAAAAACATTGAACAGTTTGCTAAGGTAGTTTCTGAAAGATGATGCTCTCTCTTTCTTTCCTTGAGCTGAACTTAGAGAAGAGCCTGGTAGGCAGAGTAGCTTCAAGGGGAGATGCTGCCCCAGCAAAGTCACAAAGCAAAAGAAGTGGGAAGGAAGCCCCCTCAGGTCAACTATGTGAAGCGGGCACCATAAGCCCAGCTGGCTCAGCATCTGTCTCAGCTTCCTAAGGTCAGTTCTGGTAGTCCAGTGGCTGGAAATCTGAACACCACATTTCTCAGACTCCCTCGCAGCAAGGGTTCCAGGGGCGATTCGGGATCCCCCACACTCATACACCCAATGGTTTTGCTCATGCAGGATATAAGTCCTGAATGGAGTTAATGCGGGGAAAAGAGGAGGCAGTGGGGAAGTCATCGTTCTGCTGGGGCTGATCCAGAGGGGATGGCATAGCTCTGAGTCAATAGGGGCAGCAGTGTCTCACTGATCTCTAGCTCCAGACCAGTAGTAGTAGATCTAGGAAATGAGAGTTTGGAATCACGTGTTGAGAAAGAGACACTGATATCCCAAAGTAGCAGACATTGACTGTGCCCCATGCTATATCCCCTCAACCTAGCTGGTTTTAGCACAGCTCTGGTAGACAGTTCTGTGCCAGCTGTCCACATCCTATCTCCACCCCCCATGATGGCATGTCCCTGTTTCTCTGCCCATGGCTTTATCCAAAGTCATGGAAGGTTGCTCAGTCATAGAAGGCTGCTCAGCCCATAGAGATGCAACTGACCAGTTCTAAGGTGTTAACACCCTGGGGGTCCACCCGCAACCAACAGGAAACATGTGCCATGAGTAAATGCTCCAGCTGCTCACCTTAGGAGGGATCTTACCAAAGTTCCTTCTGCTTGCTTCCTTTTAGGATCCCCAGAGGAGTACCACCGTTGCCCACGGTGGTGACCCATCCACTAATGCACACTTTTGGCTTTCCCCTCTTTATTTTGTTCTCCCTGGTCCCTCATCCTAGTTTTCTGGAATAGCCTTCCAAGTAATCCACCAGTTTTATCTCAGATTCTGCTTTCCAGGAAGCCAAATTAAGACACCCAGCATGCAGAGCAAGCTGGATGTAGTTATTCCCTTTCCAGGTCACTTGTGCAGTATTTTTCTGAGGAGTCATTCTGGAGACCCAGCCCAGAGCCAGTTCCTCCAGCTCTACCAACAATTCTTTAAGCTGTAATTTCTTGCATCAAATCCTTTTCTAATCAAAGTCACTGAAGTGGTTTGTTGGATGTACTTGAACCCTGACTGCCACAGCATAGTTTCTATACCTGAAAGTCCCCCATCTGCCTGGTATTTGGGGAGGCAGAGTGGAGAGCTTCTAGTCAACTTTGCTTTGACACCAATGCCAAAGGAGCCCTTTCATCCTAGCAGATCAAGGACACTGCAGCTATGGCTTTATTCTTCCTCAGGTCAATATATTCTGCAATCATGCTAATTTGGAACTTTCTTTTGCCCAGATATCACACATTTGCTTGTTAAAACATCCCTTAATTCTCTCCTTTTGTCTTCTTTTTTTAAAAGATTTTATTTGTTTATTTATTTATTCATGAGAGACACCGAGAGAGAGAGGCAGAGACATAGGCTGAGGGAGAAGCAGGTTCCCTGTGGGAGCCCGATGAGGGATTCAATCCTAGGATCCCAGGATCATGACCTGAACCAAAGGCAGATGCTCAGTCACTGAACCATTCAGACGACCCCCCTCCTCTTGTCTTCTTTAGGAGCCAGGATAAGAACTTTGGACACGACTTACCAATAGAGTAATGTTTAAGACATGACTATACAATGGTTTGTTAATGTTTCATGAACACATCCAGTTTATGGCTTTCTCTAAGCAAACAAATGATTTCAGTGTTAAGACCAAATAATACCAGTGGTGAGGCATATGGCAAATGGGAGTGAGGCGAAGATTTCTTTTTGCAAGTTAAAATGTTGAAATACACAAAAATACAATGATTATTATAATAAGCACCCAGAATTAACAAATGATATCATGCTTACTTCCAGATTCAGTTACTTTTCTAAAAAAAGATACAAAAATATACAAATAAGTTGAAAGCCCTTATGTCACCCTCCTTATTCTAATTCTTTATCCTTCTTCCCCAAAAGCATCCACTATCATGAATTTCATGTGAAATCTTTCAGTCTATGTAGACATAATTTTGCTACAAGATCAATCCATAAATATATAGTTTGTTTTTCTAATTTATGTAAATAATACATTAATTCCTCTGTAATCTTATTTTACTCAACATTATTAAAATCTATCCATACAGATAATTCTATTTTATTCATTCTAACTGCTATGAATAATCTTATTCATTTCTCCACTCACCCATTAATGGACAAATAGATTGTTTCTAAGTTGACACCCTTAATAACTTTATTTCAACAACTCTTCTTATGTAACTTTCCTTGTAAACATATGTGAACCTTTCATTAAGGGATATACTTAGAAATGGTAATGCAAAGTATGTTCTCTAGGGTGTGCACCTATTCAATTTTTATAGATGTTATCAAACTGTTTTCTAAGGTGGTGGTTGCAATTTATAATCCCATCAGCAATATATGAAAGTTTTTGCTTCCTCCCACCTTTGGCAAAACTTTGTATTTTCTAAATTTTTAAAATTTTGCCAAGCTTATGAGTGTGAAATGGTGTCTTATTTTGTTTTTTAATTTGCATCTCTGTGATTTACTGGTAAGGGTGAACATCTTGTCTCATATTTATATGTGAATAGAAATTCTGGAATGCCTGTGCATCAGTTATGTGTTTGTTCCTATTGTGTTTATTATTGACTCAAAGAATGTGTGTGTATGTGTACACAAATGTAAACTTAAAATGGGGTAAAGATCTAAACGTGGGACCTAAAACAATAAAATTCCTAGAAGGAAACACAGGCAGTAATTTCTCTAACATCAGCCATAGCAACATTTTTCTAGATATGTTTCCTGAGGCAAGGGAAAAAACAGCAAAAGTAAACTACTGAGACTTCATTAAAATAAAAAGCTTTTGCACAGAGAAGGAACCATCAACAAAACAAAAAAGAAATCTACTGAATAGAAGAATATATTTGCAAATAATATATCTGATAAGGGAACAATATCCAAAATATATAAAGAACTCATACAACTCAACACCAAAAAAACAAACAAACAATACATTAAAAAATAAACAGAGGAGCTAAATAGACGTTTTTCCAAACCAGACATCCAGGTGGTGAACAGACATGAAAAGATGCTCAACATCATTAATCAGCAGGGAAATGCAAATCAAAACCACAATGAAATATCACTTTATACCTGTCAGAATGACTAAAATAAAAAAGATAAGAAATAAAATATGTTGGCTAGGATGTGGAGAAAAAGGAACTCTTATGCACTGTTGGTGGGAATGTAAGCTTGTATAGTCACTGTGGAAAACAGTAGGGAGCTTCCTCAAAATATTAAGAATAGAAATATCATATGATCCAACAATTCCACTCCTGGATATTTATCCAAAGAAAACATACACATTAATTCAAGAAGATACATGCACCCCTATGTTTATTGCAACATTGTTTATGATAACCAAGATATGGAAGCAACCTCAGTGTCCACCGGTAGATGAATGTATAAAGAAAATGTGGTGTGTGTATATGTACGTATGTGTATATATCCACATATATATGGATAAATAATATGTGGTGTATATATATGTCTACACACACACAGCAATATTATGCAGCCATAAAAAAGAATGAGATCCTGCCATTTGCAATGACATGGATGGACCTAGCAAGTATTACACTAAGAGAAACTAGTTAGATAGAGAAAGGCAAATACCATATGATTTCACTTACATGTGCTCTAAATGAATACATAAACTAACTACAAGCAGAATTAGACATTTAAATACAGAGAAAAAACTGATGGTTGCCAGAGGGACAGGAAGTGGGGAATGGGCAAAATGGTCGAAGGGGAGTAGAAGATACAGGCTTCCAGTTTTGGAAGGAATAAGTCATGGGGATAAAAGGTACAGCATAAGGACAATAGTCAATGATATTGGAATAGTGATACTGTATGGTGACAGGTGGCAGCTACACTTGTGAGCATAGCATAACATAAAGATGTTGAATCACTGTGTTGTACACCTGAAATTCATGTAACATTGTGTGTCAACCTTACTCAAATAAATTTTTTAATTCATCCACACACAAAAAAGAATGTGTGTGTATATGTGTACCCTGACCACCAAGTCTATAATATATGTTGCTTCTTCCAGTCTTAGCTTATATTTTAATTTTGTGTACACTGCCTTTCTCATTAAGAACTTTAACTTTTGACATAGTGAAGTATCTCAAAGTTTTCATTTATTCCAGATTTTTGTATCTTATTTAAGAAAATATTCTCTCTCTGGGACAGCCTTGCTGTTTACCAAAACTCATTCTGGGGCGCCTGGGTGGCTCAGTTGGTTAAGCTGCCTTCAGCTCAGATCATGATCCCAGGGTCCTGGGATCCAGCCCCACATTGGACTCCCTGCTCAGCAGGGTGCCTGCTACTCCCACTCCCTCTCCCTCTACTTGTGTTCTCTGGCTCTCTCTCTCTCTCTCTCTCTCTCTCTCTGTTAAATAAATAAATAAAATCTTAAGAAAAAAAAGAAAAGAAAAAAGAAATTTATATTTTCCTTGACAAATTTCCAGGTACCCCACCTCTGCCTTTGGCTACTGTGATGCCAGCAGAAGTGAGATGATGTCTCACTTTCAGGCCTGACCTCTAAAATTCCCATGCTCTTTTTATTTTGATTAATAAAGTAGATGCAGAAAAGCCAGAGAGGATCCCAAGGCCCTAGGGTATGATGGAGCCACTAGATAAAAAAATATCTGGGACCACTCACTGGAAGGCTGCCCAATGAACACCCAATTGAACGGTGGCAGGGGTAAGATACACTTGTTTTAGACCATTTGCATTAAACCATTAAATTTATTTGTAATCTCAATAGGCCCTAGCCTTCACTTACTAGACATCTACTGAATCTAAAACTTATTCTCCTATAACTTGCTTTTCAAGTTATAAAATTTTGCTTTTCTACAGTGAGAGTTTCAAGCCTTCTGGAATTTGTTTTCTTTAAATAGTGTGAAGAAGGAATCCATTTTTTCCTTCTGACAAGCTAATTCCATCAACTCTACATTTTAAACACTTATTAAATAGTCCTCTTCCCACTGTCATCTTCATCATATATCAAGTACTCAATTTTATGTGTAAATCTGTTTTTAGACTATTCATCCTGTTATGTCATTACAGTGTGTCTGAAAAATTACGAAACGTGAAATAAATTTATCTTTTTTTTTTTTTAAAGTAGACTCCATACTCAGCATGGAACCCAACACAGGGCTTGACTTCATGAGCCTAAGATGAAGACTTGAGTTGAGATCAAGAATCAGATGACTAACCTACCAAGATACCCAGGAACCCCCAAATAAACTTATTTTTAAATAACATATTCATTACATTCTTCAAATCATATGCTCAATTTATTTGTTATCAGCCTTCAGTTGATATCGGCTATTTTATATCTCTCTATATATAGCAACAAATCTAATTATCAATCTGAGAATAGTACAACAAATACACTATTTTCTGTTTGTTTCCAACATTTTTAGACACTGTACTATCTTTGTTTTCCAGAGAAATCCTTAATTTATTAAAGATAACAGAGTTTAGTCACATTTAATCTTACTTGAGATCTTTGCTTCAATCTGATTAGGTGTCTTTTACTGAAAAAAAAATTTTTGCTTATTAGTTTAGGATTAAAAACAAGAGAAACTAGAACATTCAACAGCCCAGAATGCAATAGATTAGCTTCATGACCAGAGGTTTGTTTTTATAGTTTTCCTTTAATTAAATCTAATTTTATTCATAGAGATTATAATTTCTGATTTCATATTTTTCTTCCCCAAAAAGCTATTTTATATTAATTCTTATCTAAAAATAAAAATTATTCGGGGGAATTTTATTAAAGCTGCTTTAGAGACATATATTAATATAATATTTCATTAGACAGTATTTTGTAACTTTCTCTTTTAAATATTTTGATATCATTTATTGATTTAATTCAAGTACCTTTATGCTATAATTATAAGTCTAAATTACATATTCCACTTTCTTTTATTTTTAAGATTTTTTATTTATTTATTTATGAGAGACATATTCCATTACATATTCCACTTTCTTTTATTTTTAAGATTTTTTATTTATTTATTTATGAGAGACACAGAGAAAAAGAGAGAGAGAGAGAGGCAGAGACACAGGCAGAGGGAGAAGCAGGCTCCATGAAGGGAGCCCGACATGGGACTCGATCCCAGGTCTCCAGGATCACACCCTGGGCTGAAGGCAGCGCTAAACTGCTGAGCCCCCCCTGGGCTGCCCCATATTCTACTTTCTATGCAGGTTTTAACTGGCTTTTTGCTAGGGTAGAGAAATACTATTAACTTTTGAATTTTAATCTAATTTATGTTGTTTCTTTGTGGTACCATCCAATTCATTTTTATAATTTGTCTGAAGACTTTGTTTCATTTTCTATGTAAGTGATCATATCATTGCAAATAAAATAAATCTGACTCTTTATCTCCAAAACTTAGATACCATTTCTGTTTTCTTACATTATTACATTGGTTTGACCTCCAGAAAAAATGCTGAATAGTTGATAATGGTGGATTTGTTGATTACCTCTCACATTTTTTCCAATTATTTGCTTTATATCATTTAAAGCTACATTACTGGGTGCATAAAAGTTCAGAGGTATTTCATTCCCTCAGATAATAAGCTTTTTATTATGACCTAGTAACCTCCTTTATCTCTATAATGAGAATTTTCATATCTGCAGGCTTCTCACATATAATTCTGGCTTTTAATTTATCTTCTTACTCTCATTGTGACTTCATTCTTTGTGGTTTATGACATCGTCTTTCTAGGGTTTTTTCTTTAATTGAGATATAGTTCACATATCCCTGACTTTTTAAATAAACACAATTCAACCTATAAATTTACTCTCAATGTATTAGTATGCTTCTCACATACTAATATGCAGCAATGTCTTAATGTTTTGTTCTAAAGTTATTTTTAATTCTTGTGTGGCTTATTTAAAGGCATATGTAATGAGGAATATTTTGGTTTTTTTAATCATTCTAAATGTGGGTTCATTCAAATTATATTTTATTTATAAATTTCTAATTTAATTGCATTTTGAACTGGAATCCAATCTCTAAGATGTCTTCAGATTTTGTCAAGACTTTCTTCATGCTTTAATATGTGGTCAGTGTTTTCTTAAGATTTTATTTATTTATGTATTTCAGAGAGAGAGAAAGAGAGAGCACAGAGGGTGAGTGAGAAGCACACTCCTCACTGAGCAGAGATCCCAACATGGGGCTCAATCCCAGGACCTGAGCCAAAGGCAGATACTTAACTGACTAAGCTACCCAGGAGCTCCAAAATGGTCAGTGTTTTCAAGTGTTCAATGTGTATTTGAAAAAAGTCTATATTCTCTATTTGTTAGATGTAGGAATATATATCATTTCAAACTTATTCTCAGTTTTCAAAATTTTCTATCTTCAACAAGTTGGTATCTCTGTGATCTATAATTTTCTAAAATAAATATATTTAAATCACCTCTGAATAGCATAGGTTTATCAATTCTTCTTATAACTGCATCTATTTTAGCTTTACATCTTTTGAGGTGGTATTGCAAGGTCAACATAACTTCATGTTTATTATATCTTCTTTGTAATTATTTCTGCTGTCTTATATATAGTATATCCACTAGCCATTGCTATTTAACTAACCAGTTAAAAACTCAATAGTTTAAAAGTGTAAATATTGGGGCAGCCCCGGTGACTCAGTGGTTTAGCGCCACCTGCAGCCCAGGGCCTGATCCTGGAGACGGGGGACCAAGTCCCATGTCGGGCTCCCTGCATGGAGCCTGCTTCTCCTTCTGCTTGTGTCTCTGCCTCTCTCTCTCTTTCTCTCTCTGTGTCTCTCATGAATAAATAAATAAAATCCTTAAAAAGTAAAATAAATAACAGTGTAAATATTTATTTTTGCTCACAAGTCTTTGGTTCAGTTGGGTAGTTGGCCTGGCAGGGCTCTGCTAATCTCAGTGGGGAATACTCATGCTTCTTGGTAGGATAGTGGATTGATAGGGAGATGGCTGCTCTAGGATGGCCTCCTCAGTCACATATCTGGTGTTGTATGGCTGTCAACAGTTGTGTGGATCTCTCATCACCCAGTAAGTTATCTCCAGCTTGTTCACATGGCACTCTCAGAGTTTCAGAATCACAAAGGCCACTTAAGACCTATGCTCAGGGGTGCTTTGGGGGCTTGGTCAGTTAAGCATCTGACTCCTGGTTTCCACTCAGGTCATGATCTCAGGGTCATGAGACTGAGCCCCACATAGGGATGGGCACACTGGGTATGGAGCCTGCTTAGGATTCTTTCTCTGCCTCTGCCCCTCCCCAGACTGCTGCTTATGTGCCTATGCACTGTCTCTTGCTAAAAAAAAAAAGAGAGAGAGAGAGATCTATGGTCAAAACTGGCCCAGTGTCATTTCCAGAACATTCTTTTGGTCAAAGAAAGTCACAAACTAGCTCAGATCCTCTTTAGGGGACAGCAAGATCACGTGTGAAGGGAAAACAAAGAATTTAGTACACCATTTATTTATTTTTGTTGAAATATAATTTATATACAATGTTATATTTGTTTCTGGTATATAACAGTGATGTGACAGTTATATACATTACAAAATATTGAGCACACTATTCAAATCAATCTGTCACATGCAATGTCTCTTCTTACCTCTAATAATCCTTAAATACTAACATACTTATTAATCTTGACCTAGTTATTTAATATTCCTTCATGTCTTCTCTGAAAAGTCCAAATTTATTGAGTATCTCTCTCCTACTTCCAGTAAGACAATAAATTTGACATGTGCTAAATCATTAGAACTGCCCTATTCCCTGGCTATATAAATCTATACAATGGAATATTACTCAGCCATAAAATCATGAAATCTTGACATTTGCAATGACGTGGATGGAGCTAGAGAGTACAATGCTAAGTGTAATAAGTCAGTCAGAGAGAGACTAATACCATATAATTTCACTCATATGTGGAATTTAAGAAACAAAACAAATGAACAAAGAAAAAAAGACAAAAAATAGACTCTTAAATATAAAGAACAAACTAGTCATTACCGGGGGGGGGGGTGGGGTTTGGGTGAAATAGGTGATGGAGATTAAGGAGGGTACTTGTGATGAGTGTAGGGTGTTGTATGGAAGAGTTAGAATATTATACACATGAAACTAATATAACACTGTGTGTTAACTACACTGAAATTAAAATGTTTAAAAAATTAGAAGAAAACCTGCCCCATTCTCATCTATCAAGTGGTTATTTCCAAAATTTTACTTCCATCATTTTAATACAAAAGGGTGTGTGTAGATTCTATTCTAAATGGTTAGTTACTTGCACATTTCACCAATTTCTTCATTCATGGCTGCTTCCTGAATCTTTTTCCTTCCATTTTCATTTTTCTTCTTGATGAATTTTATCATTTTGTATTCTTCTGCCAAATATGTATAACTTGTAATTTCTTCTACTTTTCATATGCCCGAAAATATCTTTAGTTTTGTTTTGCTCTTGAACACTTTGTTTGGTTTCCTGTATAATCCTAGGGTGACAGCTATTTTATCTATGTGCTTGGGGGAGGTGGAAGACAGAAAATCTATATACATTACTTCAAAGTCAGAATTTCAAATATATTATTCTTACAAAAAGGAAACTTTTAATAATGAATTGGTTTAAATGAGTAAGGCAAAAAAAAAAACTATATGATGCTACCGGAAAAATTTAAGTATGAGGAACACCTTTCTAAACAATCCTAAGTTTCCTTCTCCGTCACGCTCACACCAGCTAGCTGCCCCACAAGGCCTCTGTGGATAAGCGAATGTACTCTAAATTGCAAATCTGAAGAAAGCAAAGGTTCAGAATTTGTCTATTTCTACAGCCTTTTCCAGAATTTCCTGACATTTTGCAAAAATGCTACCTTTATCACTTTCAGTTTAGAGAAGCAATAAGTGCAGGATCCATTTTAAGTAGAAGAAACTGGAAATAGTTGGTCATTGAGGCATGAGAAAACATCTGAGATGTCTTCAAAATCCCTAAGAGAAGAATTCCCATTGAGAGGGGCAATTTAACCTTTGCTCCATCGATTTTGATTTTTAGAACTCCATTCCTCCTTTAACATCTGTTCCTCTATGGTTCAGATGCAACTCACAAGCTGCCCTCCTTAATGCTATCAAGTGAAGAAGTCAGTGAAAATTTGATACTACATCTCCCTTGACACAGCATGACACTAAGCTCGATACCCGCACATAAGCATTTCCTGTCAAATGTCCATATGCTCCCATGACCAGAGTGCATTTGTTTAGAGGAAAAGTCTAATTAATGCTCGGAAAATTGTACTGAGTCAATACTCAGTGGGCGATTGGTACTGCAGAGGGAACTGGCATCTCCACTCTCTTTGGGCTTGTTTTCCATTCATAAAGTCAGAAGAGCAAGAGAATTTATCTTCCAGCTTCCAGGTCTCAGGACTCCAGAAGAATGGTGATGGCCCTTCAAGCTTCATCAGCAATGGCAGAAGATTGGAAGGTATTTTTTTAAAATGAGAACATCCATTCTTGTTCAGTATAGAGGAAAATGAACACACTTCTATGTTGCTGAAAGAGTATAAATTTCCTTTCTAGAAAATAGTCTGGTAACATCTATTTAAGAATACACATGCTGGGGCACCTAGGTGGTGCAATTGGTTAAGCCTCCAACTCCTGGTTTCAGCTCAGGTTGTGATGATGTGTGTTGAGATTGAGCCCTGAGTCGGGCTCCATGCTCAATGGGGAGTCTGCTTGGGACTCTTTTTCCCCTCTCCCTCTGCCCCTCTCCCTCACTCTAAAATAAATAAACCTTCTAAAAAATAAAAGAATACACATGCTTTCTCTCTAGCATTTGCATTATTTTGAATGAATCTTGTGTATGAAGACAAATTTATATAGAGATATTTATCAGAGTTATTTGTAATGGCAAAGCAATGGCAACTTTAATACTCACCAATAGGGAATGGGTTGAAGATCCATGTTATGAAATATTACATAGCTCTTAAAGAGAAGCGAAGCGTCTGTGTTGAACTAGAGGAATTGTCCAGGATATGTTATTAAGTGGATAAAAAGTATTAAGTGGAAAAAAGCAAGTTACAGAGTATCTTGTAAAATATCAATCAATATTTCATTTAAAAAAAGAAAAATTGCATATACAATTATGTAAATTTACACATTAAAGGAGACACACACACATATATATATAAATCTGGAAGAATGCCCGCCCTACACACACACACACACACACACACACACACACACACAAACTGCTAACAATGGTTAGTCTGAGGGAAAGGGGATTATAGGAAAGAAAGGAACATTATTAAGTTTTTAAATATCTTTCTTGTTTTGTTTGACCTGTCAAAATAGTGTGGATTGTTTTTACAATGTAAAAATATAATAAAGCTATCATGCTTTGAGCACAAAGTATTCTGATCTTGTAATATCAATAGCTGAAATAACACCATCAAACTAGCATTCTTAAGTTGAGATCATCAATCTAACTGTTCACTAATTCACCTAAAGGGTGCTGGATGCAGTCAGTCTATATTTTGAGATGCCTGACTTACACCAGGCACTGTGCTGTTCTCTTTGGCCTGCAGCTGGGACCAAACAGAGATAGAATAGACACTGCCTTCACGGAACTTACAGCTACAAGGTGGAAGAGATAGCAAACCAACAAAGTATATAAACAAATTGTAGCAAGGACTGCAAAATGAAAATACAGGATACTTTGAAAAAGTCATAGGGTAGGTATGGGGCTACTCGGGCTGTGTGACCAAGGAAAGCCACTCTAAGGGGAGCACACATGCACTGAGACCCAAAGCTTGAAATTCTTGTTTGCCAAGAGTTTGCCAGGAGATAGGATGAGCATTCCTACCAACTCCACCATGGGAGACCAGATGTAAGAAGCACGTGCATCAGGAAGAGTTTGGTATGCAAGGAACTAGAAGAAAGCCAGAGTGTGGGGGGAGCCCCCAAGCAAGGGACGGTGGGATGAGATGAGGTCAGATAGAAGGGCTACATAAGTCATGGGATGGAGTTGGCTTTTGTTATGAAATGCACAGAAAAAGCTAATGCAGAGGACTGCCACCATAGGGTTTATAATATGAGGCAGACATTGTATCAATGTCAATCATGCCACCCCCAACTTTGAGGGTCCCAGTCAACTGGTGGAAACATTTAAATAAGTGGTGTGGTGTGATGCTATGACCAGGGTCTGCGGAAGCATAGAGGAGGGCATAACCAACTACCTCTGTCTGGGAGAATACAGGAAGGCTCCACCAAAGATATGATGTTTAATATGGGTCTTAAAGAACAATTAAGAATTCTCCAGGCAGGGCCCAAGATGGTGGGATGGGAGCCAAGCAGCACACTGCAGTCAGATGACGTAGTTTGCAAAGATATGGATGCTTAAGTAAGAAAAACTTTGAGGGGAAAAGATCTGCATTTCCATATAGCTCAAGAACCTGGCACAGAGGACCAGGGAAATGGGGATAGGGGCATAGGCAGGAAAATGGATTTTGAAGGCCTTCACATACAACCCTCCTTTTGGGAATTTATCCCCTAGGACATGTAATTTTTAAAACAGAAATGTGTAATGATCATTTTTAATAACCATAAGCTATATTTCAGTTCATCACTCTATGAACCTTCGATTGTGCCATAGATGTGATCATAATTTCTGAATTGAATTTGCTGTCATCTGGTAAAAGTATGTTTAACTCTATGAGGAACTGCCAAAAAAATTTTCAGAGTATTTGTACCATCTTTAACTCCCACCAGCAAAGTTTGAGAGTTCTATTGACTCCACTTCCTTGCCAACACTTGATATTGACATTCTTTCTAATTTTAGCCCTTCTGCTGGAACATGAAAGTATCTCATTATTATTGACATTGAGCATTTTTTCCATACACATTGCCCATTCAGCTGTTCAAGGCTCATACCCATTTTTAATTGGAAAGCTTGGGTATTTTTTTTTATTATTGATGCGCACAAGTCTTCATACATTCTGGACTCTTTTGCTTTACATCCAGCCTAATTCCAGGCAAAAGAACGGAAAGAAAAATGAAACTTGACAGAAAATGGAGAAGCAGAAGGAAATGAATATGTATAGACTAACTGGTACATGTCAGCCAATTTGCTGAGTAAACTACATTTGTTGTACAGCAGCCCTTGTACGTGAGGTGTCACTGATTTCACTGAATACATGAGGAAACTAGTTCTCAGAGGGGTTGAGAGATTGGTCAGGTAGGATGTGGCAAGATCCGTCAGACTAGAATCCATGTCTTGACCTTTTGGGTATAAAGAGGCTTCCTCTCCAGATGGACCTCAGCTCACTCAAAATCCTGGCGTCAGTCGATGGTGTTAACATAACCTCTTTGGGCCCCTCCCTAAAGAAAGCCATTTATTCTCAAATCCCAGCTTTAATTGGAGGATACTAATCTGCTAATGGCCCTTTCAACTGAAGCAAATGTCTAGCATCTTTCACCAAGGGACCATATCTGTCTGTACTGGCTTTTAAGGAGCTGCAAATCAATTCCTGCTATTCCATCTGCCTAATTCTCTGCCCTATAGCGGTGGTCTCCAGTGGATAAGCCAGCCCTGTGCATTGCCATTAGCAGTAATCGGTGTCTAATGATCACATCCAAGAAGGGAGTCACCCGATCTTATCCAACACAGAAGCCTCATGAGTGCTATGTGGGAGCTGGAAGGGAAAGACTCCAACCAGATGCCCCCTTGCCATCAGGATTAGACACTGAGATCCTTAGAGGAGAAAGGTGTCTCAGAGAATCTAATACAGCCCCTCATGTCACAGATGGGGAACTGATGATTAAGTCTTTCTCTTAAGACAGGAATCTGACATCATCCTCATGCTTAATGGTTTCTCACCAGCTTCAGAAAATAACCATAACAATAACAACAAAGAACATTGTATTTCATCTAATACAATCTGTCATCAGTTAGAAGTTGTGCCATTCCTGTTTACTCCTATAAAGAGAAACTATCTGCCACTTAAACAATGACGCAGAGTCCTGTGGGATGAAATGATCACACCAGCATCCCATTGCTTTGAAATGTTTTTCATCTATTTTGAGGAATTTGGAAATTTCTGTTGCCATCGGTTGCCATGCTTGGCGTTTGACAGGCTATCCTTTTGCGAACATTGTGGTAACAAAACATAACACAAAAGCAAGTGCCTCCTTCCTTAGGGCCTGTAAAAGATGCCTGGTTCTTGCTTTGCAATTAATAGAATTGTTATCCCAATGAATATTTACTTCACTAATTTGAAACCTACCTCCTGCTCCTCTGTTTGCATGCCTTTCTGCAGATAGAATGACTTCTCAATCTAATACCACATCATAGATATTCTTTATATACTTTGCATGGCAACTAAATTCAACACCCATCATATCAACAATGCACACTGTGCAGTTGAAGTCATGGCTATGCCCAAGTTCACACATGCAGAGGCAAAGATAATCCCTTCATGTCTGCTGCCTAATTGACCATGATTATAAAGTACCATTGGCTATAAGGCACATCCAAAGTTTAGAAAGGTTTTGCTACAGAAGAAGAAAAATGTGCATCTTGGAATCAGTGAAATATAGGACCAGCATTTATTGGGAACTTACTATATATACACCAGGCATTTTCCCAAGTCTTCTTCAAGTCTACTAATTTCATTTTCACTACCCAAGGTCACACAGCTAGTAAATCACAGAACTAGTTATCAAATAAGTTCTGGGAGGAGCCATCATGGTGAGTGTCTGGAAGAAAACAGTTTGTGAGCTGAGTCTTGGAAGGTGAGGGAAGGTGTCTGCTCGGTGCTTTTGGGATGCTGACAATTCTCTCACCAAGGGCATTTAGCATATTGCACTTTCCTCATCGCTTCACAGAGCTGGTAGCCAATCCCTATGTGCTGGTTAGGAGTCCTGATTAGATGGACCTTTGTGCTGGTGAGTCAGGATCCTCTAATAGCCAGTCATCAAATGGTGTGGATAGCACCACTGCCTTTCTGTCTCTCCTTCCTAATGAACATCCTTCATGTCCTCAGCACAGAGGCCCTACATATGGTGCAAAACTCAATAAATGACTATAAAAGAGAATTCCATTGAAATCTGCCACGGTCACGCCAGCAAGAAAGCACCGAATGGGTCTGCTCATCCAAGCTTGGGTATTGAGAGAACAATCTTGGCAAGATCTGTCCCATCTCCATTAGAGGGATTAGCATGAGGACAGGAGGAAAGGACAGGAAGAGCATGTCTGTCTATGAGAAACAATAGGTATCACGATGTCAGCCACAAAACAGAACCCAGGAGAGGAAAGGCCACGGCTCATTCAGTGAATGAGCCAGGAGGGCCTTTTAGCTTGATCTACCAATTTTAGGAGGGAGGAAAGTGTGGCCCAGGAGAGGTGGTCCCAGCCTAAGGCCTCTCTGCAGTTAAAGAAGTGCTGGGACCACTAGGTCCTCCTCCTTGTGGCATCCGCTCCACCTCTCAAACCAAGAAGGCTGGTTACTGAGCCCTTTCAAATTCAAAGGCAAGAATCACAGCAGGTGGATTCCTATAAGTAGATTAGGAATTATAAAAAGACCACTTTCTTCTTGGAAGACTTCTCCTTTGGCCAGGAGCTTGCTTGCTACATTTAGGAACAAGATGAATGAATCACCCTGAGTTAAAAATGACTTTGAGGGATGTGCACAAGGAAAGTGCTGATGGACCCTCTCTGGACATCTTCACCAGCCAACAATCTTAAAAATTCTGGCAGAAATCAATCATCCTTGCCATGAAGGGCAGGCGATGAATCTGAGCTAAAAAGGAGAGTGTTGGAACTGGAGGCAACACCAAATTCAAACAAAAAATGGCAGACAGCAGGAGCTAACCCCAAAGCACCTAGATTTCTAATCAATTAAAGAGAAAGAGTGGATGGATTCTGGACCTATAAGAAGAGAGACAAGAAGTCTCTGAAAGCACGATGGGTGGGGGAGGCTGTGGATAGTAACATTACTGAACCCCTGCTTTGTGTTGGGAACTTTACATGAATGACTTATTTATCCTTGCAGTCGTGCCAGAGTGGTTATGCCCATTTCACAGATGAGGGAACTGAGGTTCAAAGAAGCATAGTGTCTCACCTAAGTTCTCATAACCAGTCAGTAGTGCTATCAGTTAGGGGCTGGTCAGACAAACTACAAACAATCTAGGTATTTTAAACTGAAAAGGATGAGAGACACCTGAGAGTGCTCAGTGGTTGAGCATCTGCCTTTGGCTCAGGTCATGATCCTAGGATCCTGGGATTGAGTCCCTCATCTGGCTCCGAGCCTGCTTTTCCCTCTGCCTATGTCTCTGCCTTCTCTGTGTCTCTCATGACTAAATAAATAAAATCTTCAGAAAAAAATAATAGCATTTAAACTGAAAAGGTTGAGATGTGTTAATCCTAATACAAAACTTAAGGAACTCAAGAAGTGAAACTTGGGAGAGCAGTAGATGGAGCTGCCCATGGCTAGCTTTCAGGTTGCCATGCAGCTGGGAGATGAGGATTTCCCCCCAAAGATGAGGACAATGAAGGAAGACACTGTCAAGGCCATGCTTTCTCCAAAGCCCCAACCTGGAAAAAATTGCTGGGGAACAACAGACAGCACTGTGATGAATTTCACATCTGCCAATACTGCTACCAGCAAAACCAAAATGGCTTCTCTGTCCCTTCTTCCTTCCCTGTCTCGTGCACATGCATCTCACGGGAAGGATGCAAACCATGCAGGAGCCCTGATGGCAGGCAAATAAAGGAAACATAGTTCTCAGTCTTCCAACCCTCAATACAGGAAGGAGCAAAGAGAGAGGTGGGGTTGGTGCAGGGGGCCTAAGAGACCATTTCCAGAGCAACAGTGGAGCTGGAAACCTCTCAGGTCTGTCTGATTCCAAAATTTACACTTTTCCCTCCAGCTATCCTTCTAATGTGACATATAGGAAAAGAAGTACCAAAAGTTCAAGGTTATTATAGGATGATAAGAAGAATCTGTATATCCCTTTTTTTCTTTAAGATTTATTTATTTTTTATTTGAGAGAGGGAGAGCATGTGAGCAGGGGGAGGGCAGAGGGAGAGAGAAAGAGAGAATCTCAAGCAGACTGGCTCCATGCCCAGTGTGGAGCCCAACTCAGGGCTTGGTCTCACAACCCTGAGATCATGACCTGAGCCAAAACCAAGAGTCAGACACTTAACCAACTGTGCCACCTAGGCACTCCTGAATATTGCTTTTTGAAAGACTAAAAAGAAATAAAGAGTTAAATACTTCCTTCAACATTTAAATTTTGTAGTAGTAGGACTACTTTTTGCCTGGAAAGTTGATCTGAAATGAGCAAAGGATGCAGTTGAAGAGTTTATGGGTCATAATGATTTACTGATACAGGTATCTGCTCCAAAATCATTGAATCCTGTACTCATGGACATGGAGGAAAAAACAAAATCTTACAGTCCACTAACAACAACAAACTTGAATAGCTTCAAAGTTTACAAAATGTTTTTTTTTTTTTTCTGAACTGTTGAAGCAGATATTAACAGTGAATGCAGAACTCAGGTCTTAGAACACATGGTGTATATGAGTGAAGACAAAATATTTATGTTGGGTGGCTCAGTCGGTTAAGCATCTACCTTCAGCTCAGGTCATGATCCCAGGGTCCTGGGATGGAATTCTGTGCTAGGCTCCCTGCTCAATGGAGTCTGCTTCTCCCTTTCCCTCTACCCCTCCACCCCACTTCATGTTCTCAATCTCTCTCACTCTCTCTCTCACTCAAATATAGCAATAAAATCTTTTTAAAAAAGATATATTTATGTTTTTTCCACCAGACTTTTAAAAGTGCGTACCAATGACAAAAATGTTGCTTTTTGTCTTTTTCTTTTTCAAAATTGTTTTTTGAATTAAGGGAAATATTTCAGCAGGTTAGCAAGGAAATAAATGGTAAGATAGTGCATAGTAGGTTACAAAACTGGAAACTTGACCAAGTTCCATAAAAGAAAGAGTCAGAGATTAGTCACTGGAACTGGACCTTAGACCATCGCTTTATAACACAGACCACAGTGGTGGTTTTGGGGGAAGTGCTTCCCAGCCAAAGTTCATGAAGTGATTTTACCTGCATTATCACAATAGAAATTCACGACAACCCCACAAAGGGTAAGAGTATCTATTATTCCCACTCCAGGTCACAGGATAACTGAAGCTGGAACTGGTGCTGGGGGTTCCACAGGGTTCCCTGCTGACAACAGACAAGTCCTCCTGACTCACAGCCAGCTCCCACCTTCTTCACAGAGTGATCTTGGTGAGACACTGACATGTTTATCTGACAATATTGTAGTGAGGACCATCCATGGCAACACATCAATTAAACATCTATTCAGCACTATGTGCTGAATTAACTTAAAATTATGTTTGTGAGGAAGAAACTTGGATAAAGTTAGAAGAGCCTCACGAATGCAGACAATTAGCATATCAACTTATTTTCTTGGCATTTGCCTCGTTCTAATAAAAGCCAAATGTAGGGGGAAATTTGGCTTGTTCCAATTTACTTAATTCTTGTCAACTAAAACGGTAGAAGAGAGAGGTATCTGCCATGAAGAACCTGAAAATATGATGGAAAAGGTAAAACATGAGCAGACGGGTCTCATCTGGCCGCCTTTCCCCCAGACTCTCCAGGGCCCAGAGTAGATGCATTAGTCAGTATTTTCCAGAGAAACAGCACCAGTAGGATACACACATGGGGAGAAATTTATTCTCAGGAACTGGCTCATACAATTATGAAAGCTGAGAAGGCCCCCAGTCCACCACCTGCAGAGACCCCGAAAAGCCAGTGGTATCGTTCAGCCTAAGTCTGAACAGAGAACCAGGAGCGACAACAGCAGGAGAGGATGGGTGTCCCAGTTCAAGCAACCAGGCAGGAAAGATTGAATTCCTTCTCCCTCTGTCTTTTTGTTCTATTCAGGCCCTCAACAGATTGGATGATGCCCACCCACACTGAAGAGGCCAGTTTGCTTTCCTGGATCCACAGATTCAGATGCTAATTTCATCCAGAAACTCACTTACAGACACACCCAGAAATCACATTTAATCAAATACCTCGGTACTCCATGATCCAGGCAGGTGGCTACATCAAATTAATCATCACAATGGGTTTCGTGCAGTGTAGAATATAATGAAATAATGTCATTTTTTTTTTTTTTTTTTAGCTACTATTTCATGGGAGTTTAATGATTGTAGAATTTTTGTTTGGGGGAATAATAAAGTTTTGGAACTAGTGGTGATGATTGAATAACATTGTGAATGCCATTGTATTGCACAATTAAAATGGCTTACATGGAAATTTACATACATGGAAACTTACATATATATTATATATATACAATATTGTATATATTAATTACATACATAAACTTATGTGTATGTATATATATACATGTATATATATATACACAATAAAAATTAATTTTTAAAAAGAGAATTGCTATAGATGGGGGACATTGGGTTTAAGGCTGGGATCCTTAGGCCAGTATCCAGTATGACTCAAATCTTGCCTTCCACCCATTCCTGTGAGGTCCCTAAATTGGAAGCGACACAAAAAGGAGAAACAAGGTAAAGGAGTATTCATTACCAAGCTAACTGGCTGCTTACTATTCACAGAAGATAACAACAGAAAAATGTCATAGGTCCTCCGGGGAAATAAAGATGACAATGTGGAGAGGAGCCCGGTGACCACAGACCAGTGGAGCGCGTACCAAGAGCTAGCAAAGAGTACAAGACAGATCTGGCCACTGATTGGGTGTCGTTCCAGAGGCTTGTGATGGAGTAGGCCTAAGAAAGAGCAAGTGTGCCTGGCCTTGGCGAAAGATTGGAGAGGTCACCCAGTGAGGCAACCGCATAAAAGGACTTTATGGTCCCAATAAGGAGTCATAATCTTGGACCATGATAAATCCCCACACATTAGTGCTAGTCTAAAAATTATTTGTACCTTTACTCTTCAGCATAGGAGAGACTTAAGTCACAGCCACTACCTGACTCCCAGCCCCCTGCCCTTCGCCATTTTGAGTCAAGCACCATGCCCAGGCTGTCCAACTATTGCCGTTTATTCATGAGATTCCTTCATTCCTGATATTTCTCATAGGACGCAATGACTTACAGTTTGAAACCATCAATGTGAGACTAGATTTTTATTAAAGAGTGGATCTTTCTTTTACTTTTATACCGCTGCCAACCATTTTTCTAGTCTTCTGAAATCTAGCAGTTGTTACAGCCAAAGACCAAAGGGCCAGAACAAACAATTAGCAAATGCATGAATCTGGGCTCTGTTTATTCTTCTTTGTGAAAGATAATCATGTGTTGGTTGAAGTGAGACCGTATGAGTCAATTATGTGTTGTCTGAGCAAAACCACTGTTATGGAATTCAGAAGTTACAGTTGAAACATGTTTAAAAATTCAAATATGGTATCATTTACTCCTGAGATTAATGATTACTGTGGGGAATAACCATTTCATACAAAGGTAATCACCATGTTCCCTTCAGCAATAAGTAATAGATTGGATGCATAGGGGTGACCCACATCCAGGTTTGCCAAAAACAGAGGCTCCCTGGCCATGGTGCTTTCAGTGTAAAAACAAAAAGTCCCAACTAACTGGGACAAGTTGGTCAGCCCATGTATGTACTCACCATTGGCTGGGCACCAAGAGGAAGCATAGAGAGAAGGGAAATACGATCCTTTCCCTTAAACACATTACAATAACAGCAAAGGTATTTTTTTAAAGATTTTATTTATTTATTCATGACAGACAGACACACACACACACACACACACAGAGAGGGAGAGGCAGAGACACAGGCAGAGGGAGAAGCAGGCTCCATGCAGGGAGTCCCATGTGGGACTTGATCCCGAGTCTCCAGGATCACACCCCGGGCTGAAGGAGGCGTTAAACCGCTGGGCCACCGGGGCTGCCCAGCAAAGGTATTTTTAATGCTATCCTGCCTTCATCTTTGCATTTCCACATACGTGGATGGCCTTCTCTTTCATTGGCCACAGCCATCCGTTGGTCTTGGCAAAGAAGTAAAGGAACGTGTGTGATGAGAACTCTTAGATCAGAGATGCAAAGATAAAGAAAGTACATTTGGAATTCAGTTTTTGGAGACTAAAACAGAATATTCAAGATAGTATTTTGAAACTCATCCTTTATCAAGATACGTAGTCTCTATTTCCTAAGTGTCAATTCACATACCAAGAACCAGACGTGCTGAATGTGAACATGGGGTTTTTCTAAGGGAAGCATGGAGAATACTTGGGAGATGACATGGTGGAAGCCCAACTGACAGGAAATGGTTATCTTTCTGACCCAGGGAACAAAGGAAAATAGGAGCAAGCAGTTAGGGAGCAAGCAGTTAGAAATGTGTACACTAGCTTCTACCTCCAGAATTTTAAGATAGAAGGTGAGATAGTTTGAAGACATCCCTGGTGTCTCGGCCACCCCCCAACAAGGGATGGCCACACAGATTGCATTGGTGATTTAGCACAGTTAAGCAGAAAAACAGCCAAAATGAGCACTCCTGCATCTTCTCAGCCCTGCCCTACCCCCAGTGGGGAAAGGACCAGAAGTCTCTGCATTCCACACAAGGAGCTTGAGAGGTAACTACACTGAGAGCCCCAGCTGGACTCACAGGGTCAAGAGGTAAAGTGGCAGTGCCACGTGGAACACAGGAGTGGGCAGCCCACCAGGGGCGGGAGACAGGGCCTGCAACACATCTGTGTCAGAGAAAGACAAAGGGAGACAAAGAAAGAAAACAAATCCCTCATTCCCCAGCCACATGTCAGTGTCACCCATGCAAATGACCTGGAAACCATTCTAAACCACCCAGAGATCACCTAAGTCACCATCCGCCCACAGACCCAAGACCTTTTCCAGAGCCACAAAGGCACCTCAGTCCTTCTCCCTACCAGACACTATCTTTGGGAAAAGAGGGGGTGGGTGGTGAACTCTAAATGAGCATTTACCAGAATGAACTGCTGGAAAGTAAAAGAGAAGTTTTAACTAGGAACACTTAGAATTTACTGGCAAATAAAATTCTTTCTATCCCACCCCTTCCTCTCTCTCCCAACCTTCTACCCTGTATGGCAGGAGTTCAAGAAGATCTCATCTGTTAAAGCAAATAAGGAAGCTTCTTTTTTTTTCTTTTTTCTTTTTTCTTTTTTTTTTTCCTTTGGCACCTTTAAAAAATGGTATGAAATTCTTGTGACCCTTCCCCACAATTTGTAGGCCAAAAAAGATGACAAAGAGGATATGTGTACAATTTGAAAAGGAAAAGGAATTATTTAAAGATAGATCATTTCATTGTTTGTTGGGTATGCCTCAAAAATAAAGGCATGGGGCAGGCACATTTTAAGTGACTAAGACTTTATAAATTCTTCATCTTATTACTTCAGAGGCTGGTTGTGTTGCAGTGACAAATGACCCCCAAATCTCAGTGGTTCAGCTCCACAGATGTTTATTTCTTGCTCTGGTCACATGACTTGTGTGGGTTGGTGGGTCTGTGTTCACCATGCTGCTTTGGGGACTCAAGCTAATGGAATGGTCACCATCAGGAACTTTGTCAATTACTGTGCAAAGAGCTCAAAGTGGTCTCAAGCCTGCAATTTGATGCATCGGCAACCACTTCTCACAACTCATTGGCTGGTGCTAAACCCATGGTTCGTCTCAAGCACAAGGGGACCAGGAAGCTTAACACTGCCGTATGCCTAGAAATAGTCAGCAAACCACATGGAAAGTGAGACTTTGTTAATTCCTTAATATCATGCTCTTCAACATCATATAACTCAAAGTCAAATTGACTGTGTGTACAAATTTATTAATTCACTAAAGTTTTAATCTGCAGCAGACAGTAAAGTGTAATATTAGTCACAATATGAGACTAAATTCTCTGAGGTCATAATCTATCTCACATTTGCCTCTTTAATCTTCAGTGGATTGTGTTTATCAATGAAGATTCTTTACTACAAGTAATATTAAATCCTGTTCAAACTGGTTTTTAAAAAAGGAAATTGATTGGCTTACAAGGCAGAAAAGATATGGGTTTCAGGTAAGGCTGTATCTGGGGCTCAAATAATGTAATCAAGAGAGTCTCTTTGTTTTTCAACTCTGCCTTCATTCTCAGGCAGCTCCCCCCGTGAGGTCCCAAGATGTCTTTCTGGCAGTTCCTAGAGCTGCATAATTCCTTCTTTAGGTTGGAGGAGGACAATCTGCTTTCTTATATTTCAAAGAAAAGTCCTCAAATTGAATTACATGCTCATTTTTTAATCAATCACAGTAGCCAGGTATATGGATTATGTGGAATGGCTTACAACAACCACTCCAAAAAATGGATGTCAATAAAAATGGGTAACTTTTCTTGAACAGTTAGTAAGTACCAAGTTGCCCAACCGCCCTACATACTCACTTAATCCTGACAACAGTCCTATTAAACAAGGAAGAAGGGGTAAGGCTGTGGGTAAGGAGGCATCAATATGTCACATTGCACAGCATGGCTACTGCTACAGAGGCTCCACGAGAATGAGGATACTATGTCAAGGCCCTTTGCCTGGTCACAGTAGCTCCCAGTCATTTCGCCAGGACTTTTGCCACCACCAGGCACTTCTCCTTTATCACTCTCCCTTGTCACCCTGGGCACCTATTTCCACAAGAGGCATCCACGTGAAAGCCCTACACCTTTCAAGGTACCAGAGCTTCTCCAAGTAGCTAACACAAATTGCTCATTTAGTGTGTTCCTGGCACCATGGTCATGTACTAACCCTTACAACACAATGACCAGAAGAAACTGATTATCCACATTGTTTTTAAAGATTTTATTTACTTATTTATGAGAGACACAGAGAGAGGCAGAGACAGGAGAACTAGGTTCCATACAAAGAGCCCGATATGGGACTCAATCCCTGGACTCCAGGATCACGCCCTGAGCTGAAGGCAGATGCTCAACCACTGAGCCACCCAGGCGAACCTGATTATCTGTATTTTATAGGAGAAGAAGCTTGGCTGTAGGAGGTGAAGTAAATTACTCAGGATCATGGACTAAACAGTGGCAGCACATGGATTTGAAGCCACGCCTATTAAATTCTGATTCTTATTCTTAACTACCATTTACCCTCCCTGGGCCATTTTGCATAGATGCAGAGGGCAAAAAAACACTCCTTTTGCATTTCTCTGGTAGGTGAGCAACAAAGCAGCACTCTCTAGGGCTCAGATGTCTCAGAGTGTTAGCAAAAACAATTTTCCCACTTCGTAACTTACACAATTTCTTCCCTTGCAGCCTCCCCAAAGAGTCCTCAGATATGAGACAATGAAGTCAAGCCCAGAAATCAAAGCCCAGACACGGGCGCCATATTGGTTTCCAAGCCAGCCCTCTCCTCCACTGCCTAGGAGACCAAGATTTCCCCGTTTCCTCCACCTTTCTGTTTCTGTTCCTATCAGAATGACTTCTCCATGAAGCTACTTAGCCTCTCATGCCATAACCCCACCTACCCTACCCCACTCCCATCAGTGTGAGCTGCCTAAACACGTCAGAATTCTCCACAGTGGACATTGCTTAGGCTCAAACTAGTTCTTATTAATTAATTCTTATTATTCTATTTGATAATAGTAACACAATGCCTTACATTATTTTTTTCTAAAGTACTATATAAACTGCATCATGGCCAGACATGGGAAGGAAAAAGCCACATAAAAATAACATTCTGGAAGATACTTCTATGGTTTTCTTTACTTTTTCCCCCTTTTTTTTTCTTTTCTTTTTTCTTAAACACAAAATCTAGAAATTTTCAGAGAGGGCCTATCCAGCCTGTAACTTGGAGGGATCTGTAACTTAAGATGTTATTAGTAACCCAGTAACCCTGCTGTAACAAAATACCACAGACATTCATTGCTCACAGTTCTGGAGGCTGGGAAGTCGGAGATCAGGGTGACGGTGTGGTCAGTTTCTGGTGACAGCTCCTTCCTGGCTTGCAAGCAACTACCTCCTTGCTGTGTCCTCATATGGCCTCTGCTCGCAGCCTGCATGTCTGGGCCAGAGACACATCCTCTGCCTCCTACAAATAACCTACTTTCGCCAAAGAATTGGCTGTCGTGCCACTTCACCACAAGGTGGCAGTATCTGAGACCTTTGGGGCTTCCTTCCCCATCGAAAGCAGCGCAGAAAAATAGCACAATCTTGAAACGCAGCCAGCAAATGATAACCAGCTTCCAGTGCTTAATCATGATAAATGTTTTCTCATAAAGCAGAACCTGCCAGAAGTACCTGACTTGCTCTATAGCCAGGTATTACATGATAAAGTGGACTGAACTGCTTGCTAATCCCAGAGCAGAGTTCTCAGGGACAATGGAAGAAATGATTTTATTTATGTAGAAAACAAAAACCAAGGGCAAGAATAAAGATGATACTGTAAGGGAGGTAACACTTAGGATAAAAGATGTTTCATTCAAAGCCCCTCTGAACAAAAGGAAAAGTTGAGAATCAAAAACCTAATACCAACCAGTGTGTTTGGGAATCAACCTGAAATAAAGCCCAGTATAAAAATACCTCTGTACTATATGGAGTCAGATATGTGTCGACTGTTTCTTGTGGTTTAAGTTGGCAAGTATGTACCAAGCGTCTCCCCTGTACCATGCCCAGGGTTAAGAAAGGGAACCCTCTTGCACTGTTGGTGGGAACGTGAACTGGTGCAGCCACTCTGGAAAACTGTGTGGAGGTTCCTCAAAGAGTTAAAAATAGACCTGCCCTACCACCCAGCAATTGCACTGTTGGGGATTTACCCCAAAGATGCAGATGCAATGAAACGCCGGGACACCTGCACCCCTGATGTTTCTAGCAGCAATGTCCACGATAGCCAAACTGTGGAAGGAGCCTCGGTGTCCATCGAAAGATGAGTGGATAAAGAAGATGTGGTTTATGTATACAATGGAATATTACTCAGCCATTAGAAATGACAAATACCCACCATTTGCTTCAACGTGGATGGAACTGGAGGGTATTATGCGGAGTGAAATAAGTCAATCGGAGAAGGACAAACATTATATGGTCTCATTCATTTGGGGAATATAAATAATAGTGAAAGGGAATAGAAGGAAAGGGAGAAGAAATGGGTAGGAAATATCAGAAAGGGAGACAGAACATGAGAGACTCCTAACTCTGGGAAACAAACTAGGGGTGGTGTAAGGGGAGGAGGGCAGGGGGTGGGGGTGAATGGGTGACGGGCACTGAGGGGGGCACTTGATGGGATGAGCACTGGGTGTTATTCTGTATGTTGGCAAATTGAACACCAATAAAAAATAAATTTATTATTAAAAAAAAAAAGAAACTCTATGGTTCAATGTAGAAAGAATCGTAGGATTGTTCCTAGCACCAATAAGCATTTAGGGTGGCTCACTGGAGCCTTCTCCAGGGGTGACATTTTACTGGAGCTCAGGGAAAGTTAGTGTGTCTCAGCAGACAGTGGGTGGTGGAGCACAAGACAGGGGACATTTAGAGATATTGAGGGACACAGGAGAATTATCCATATGAACGGAGCAAATCCCGAGGGGTATGGATAACTATATTTGAACAACATCTTATTCAGAAGACAGAAGAAGGAGCAGCCAAGAAGGTGGCCAGAAAACTAAGCAAAGCCATGTTTGTCAAGAGAGCTTGAACGTTATGGGTAACAGAAATCACCAAAGGCTTTTAAGCGAAGAATAAGACCAGTTGGTGCTGATCAGAAAGGTCCCTCTGGGAACACTCAGAGAGGCCAGTTAAGAGGAGTTTGTCCCAGCATAAGTGACCCACGGTGACCTAAACCATGGCCATGACAGTGAGGATGAAGAGGAGGTGCAGATGGCAGAGATACTCAGGAGGCCAGAAGACACAAAAGAGAGAAGATTCCAGAATAAGTCGGTCTGCTAGCTGGGGAAGAAGAGAAAGAAAGAGAAAACAGAGGAAGGGAAAGACACCAACCCAGATTGTTAAGAACATAGAAACAGGCCCAAATGAGGCAGAGTTGGTGGGTGGAGCATTGCGGATTTGACCAGGATAAGGATAAAGGTTGCACAAGAAAGGATTTACTTGCCAAGAAGGGTTTGACCCTTGCCCCAATCTGGAAGTAAACCACTAAGCCCTTGGAATGTCTGTCCTGCCTAGAAAGAGTTCTGGCCCACAGTTGATGTTCCATGCGAACACTGTGGTTTGGGATGGACCACATGGTGTCTACTTGACCTCTGGAGAGGCTGGAAATGAAGGTCCACTACATGGCTGTCCACTGGGAGATGGCAACTAAAATCCCACGCCTAGAATGCTCCTGGCCCCTGCCCTGTGTGCCTCTTCTCTTTGCTCATTCTGACCAGTATCCTTTCACTTTAACAAAGCATTACTGAGTATTCCAACTTTTCTGAGTTCCAAGTTCTGTGGGTCCTTCTAGAGAATCACTGAACTTGAGAGTGATCTTAAGACTTTCCAAACTGCAGTGGTGAAGAAACACAATGCTAACTACCAACCAGAAACCCAGTTGGAATGATGATAATCATAATACCTACACTACCAATAGCTTACCAGACATATCTTATAATCTTCAAAATAATCCCCCAAATAGGAATAATTACTTCCATTTTATAGACAAGAGACTATGGATGAGGTTCAGATGTGTGTCTCAAATGACAAATCAAGTACCCGGTAATGAGGGTTTGAACCAGGTCACCTGACTTCAAAGCAGAGGCTTCCAACATCAGGCATATAATGCAGCAGAAGGATTAATATTGTGAAATATTAGCATGGTTTGGTTTGGTTTGGTTTGGTTCCATGGTCTTGTAACTCTGCGTTTAAGCCACAGGTAGACCATTCAATGTTCATTGGCTCAGGGAAGAAATGACCCAGAAAAATGTAGACAGAACAAAGGACGCAGTTGGGAGTGTTCAGTTTTTAAAGCCAAAACCCTCCAGCTCCTGGACCAAGAGAGAAGAACGCAAGGTCAGGATGGAGTAGGCTCTGGTCTTCCTGAGATGAAACCTGGTCAGGCTTGCCTGGGCTCAGGCAAGGACAGAGGAGTAAGGAAGGGACCTTGGGCACCCCTGGCAAGTCCAGGGAAGGTGGGAGGCAACCAAATCCCCTGAGAGGTTTAGAGAATCCAACAGCAAGAGGAGCTCAAGTGTGGGCCAGCGTGGGAACAGAAGAAATATTTGCGTGGCAGACCTAGATGCACCCGGGAGGCAGCCACACAGAGCCCTGAAGCCTTCGTGGTCCAGGAGGACAGATGAGCCCAAGAAACGGTGTGTCCTTTGAGGCAGAGTGAGGCAGCACTCTGTTGTAGGGTGTTCGACCTTCACAGAGACCCGGGAGGCGAACGGAGACTCGTGCTCAGGCACGCGAGGGGACAGAGCAATGGACTAGTGGCTGATGCCCAGACAGGATGGTCACACGCGGCGATGCCACACCGAGCTCCAGTGCTCCCTCCACCCAGTTCCCTGGAGGTCAGCAAACCTCCCAGAGCTCCATCACACATACAGGCAAAGATGCCCAAGGAATGGAACGGTGTTTCCACCACCTAACCCTAATGGATGCTCGAAACCCAAACAAGGGACATCTGGGTGGCTCAGTAGTTGAGCGTCTGCCGTTAGCTCAGGGCATGATCCTGGGGTCTGGGATCGAGTTCCGTGTTGGGCTCCCCACAAGGAGCCTGCTTCTCCCTCTACCTGTGTCTCTGTCTGTCTCTGTGTGTCTCCCATGAATAAATAAATAAAATTTAAAAAAAGGAAAGAAAAGAAAGAAAGAAAGAAAGAAAGAAGAAAGAAAGAAAGAAAGAAAGAAAGAAAGAAAGAAAGAAAGAAAGAAAGAAAGAAAGAAAGAAAGAAAGAAAGAAAGAAAGAAAGAAAGCCAAACCACATACCCTTGTAGAAACCAACAAAGCGGTTTTGGGCACACCTGAGGTCTTGAACCCAGACACACACCTGCGGCCTTGCTGTCTAAACGTTCAGGGGGGGCAGATGGATGGTCTGCCCTGGGATTCCAGCACAAAAAAATCGACAAGGGCTGCATGGTGCTCCCTGAAACTCTTTCTCAGCTGCTCTGTGCACCGCGGGTAACAACCCATTGGTCACACTCTCCAGTTAGTCTGCCAAGTTCCCGAGACAGTTCATTCCTGCCTCCTCAGAAGTGGCTCACGGTGACTTCTCCAGTGGAACACCTGAGAGGACACCTGCCGGGCCCAGCGACGGCACCATTCAGGGTTAGGATGGATGGACAGAGCTTCCATGAGGGGGCTCCAGGTTTCGGAAGGACAGGGGCCAGAGGCTCCCGTCCAAGCTCTGCCATAATGAACAGTGACCTTGGGCATGAAAGTCAATCTCTCTGAACTTCCATGTCTTAAAATAGAGGTGGCGAGCGCTTCCCTGCTTAGTCACCAGAGCAAAGTGAGAAGGGAATGAGGTCAGGAGCCGGAGCACTGCACTGGGCCCCGAGAACAGCTTGCCATCGGCCCACCGTCCTTGGCCTCCTTCCTTCTGAGCCTCACCTTCCAAGGGCCCAGGGCTGCGTCTTTCTTCTTGGGATGTGCGCCCACCTCAGCCATGAGAGAATGGAGTGAGATGAAGTCCCAGCCCTCAAGAGCCCTCTGGCCTACCACCCCTTGCTCCGAGCCTTCTGCGGCCTTCCTGCCAGACTCAGAGCAAGTTCCAGACTCCTTCCCGGGTCTACACCATGCCCTGTGGGACCCCACCTGGTGCCTCTCCCCAGCATCCTCACCCAGGATGTCACTGCTCCTCGGGCTCCCCCCACACCACACTCCTGCTGCTCTCAAATGCTCAAAGTCAGTTCCAACCTCAAGGTTGTCGTCCTTGATGCTCTCTCTGCCAAGGATGCCCTTCTCTGGGGTCTTTTCACACCTGCTCATGCACTTTCTTTGGTTCTCTGAGCAACATCAGTGCCAGAAGCTTCCTCCACTCTGTTCTCTTGCTTGGCCAAAAGCTCATCTCTGGGTTTTTGGCTTGAACGTTGGTCACATCCATACGTGCCCATCCTGTCTCCCCTCCCCTCCCCTCACCCTTACACACACACACACACACACACACACACCCTACCCTACCCCAACCACCACCTTTATTTGAAGGCCCAGTCTTTATAACTCAAGCCCCATGGTCTACAGAAGAGTTTTAGACTTTGGGAAACAGCAGGCAAAACTTCTCTGTGCCACTGTCTCTCTACCTGTAATCCCCTTTTAATTGTTCCCTGCTCACAGCTTGCTTGGGGAATTTAAACACTTTTAAAGGTAAGTTTAAAAAGAGCAATGGTAGGGGGGCTTGGGTGGCTCAGTGGTTGAGTGTCTGCCTTCAGCTCAGCTCATGATCCTGGGGTCCTGGGATCGAGTCCCACTTCGGGCTCCCTGCGGAGAGCCTGCTTCTCCCTCTGCCTGTGTCTCTGCCTCTCTGTGTGTGTGTCTCACGAATAAATAAATAAAAATCTTTTAAAAATAAATAAAATAAAAAGAGCAATGGTAACTAGTAGGCTCCCAGATGTCTCAGGGAAACAAAAGGGTTTCCTCAGTTGCCAGCCCAGCTGTGTGGACTAGCTCTGCAAATCACATTCATTCGCTGCACTTCCATCTTCTCACCTGTAAGAACCAAAGGCTTTTATCTACAGCATCCCTAAAAATTCTCCCAGTTCTGACAATTCCTTTGTAATCAGACCACAGCCACATATTTAGCTGCTTCACTTACAATATCTCCTGCCCGTCCCCCCCCATTCCACTTAGGATCCAGCAGATCTGAAGTCGTGTGTACATTTTATACGCTCAAGACCTACAAAGGAAAACAGGCAATGAATGCAGGGAGACAACCGCCCGAGGTTACTCAAGAATCTCTGCCTGGGGGACACCTGAGTGGCTCAGGGGTTGAGTATCTGCCTTTGGCTTAGGTCATGATCCCGGGGTCCTGGGATCCAGTCCCACATTGGGCTCCCCACAGAGAACCTTCTCCCTCTGCCTATGTCTCTGTCTCTCTCTGTGTGTCTTTCAGGAATAAATAAATAAAATCTTTAAAAAATAATAATAATAATCTCTGCCTGGTACTGCCTTCCCAACCCTATGACCAAAGGCCATTTCTCTGGCCTGGTGATTTTCTTTGCCTCCAGCTTCAGAGAAACAAAAGAATTTTCTTTAGGCTAAGGAAGTTAGAATGGGGCTGGGATTCTAGACAGATCTGCACACATGTGGCTCCATTTGAAAGACTTTCCTATTGTTTTTGGAAGCCCTAAGAAAATTAAGCATCTGTTCAACTTTTTTTTTAAAAAATTCTCGTGAAAATGAGTCCGTTTATAGTGTGTTTTGAGCTGAGTTTTACATTCCTGTGGGCTCGTAGCTCTTGAAATTGGCTAAACCCTACCTCCAGAGGAGTTGATTAACTCGAAAAACTCTGACGCCAATTTCTAAAAACCAGAAACCCAAGTCTCACGGTCTCGAGGTGTTTCCATCCCCACTGACCTGGTGACCTCAGGTAAACCTGGCCTCCTCGGCACAAAGCTGCACACTTACAGGCCCTATGTCCGTGAACACTCTCCTTGTGACAGTACCGTGGCTGCATCACCAACCACCCCCAGGATCAAGTGGCCTCAGAGAAGGACATTCATGTGCTGCAGAATCTGTAGTACAGAGCAGGGTTCAGGGGGGATACTTGTCTGCTCCGCTGAGCATCTGCTGGCACAGTCTGAAGGCTGGGCAGTGGAATCATCTGAAGGCTCCTTCACTCACTTGTCTCCTGAGCTGGAAAGACTCCAGCAGCTGGAATGGAATAGCTATGGGGTCTCTCCACATGTTCGGTCTAACATGCCCTCCAGAACATCCTACAAGTCAACTCAGGGCTGCCAAGAGAGAGTTCCAGGTAGAAGCTCTATTGCCTTTTATGAGCCAGCTTCAAGTGCCATGAGGAGTCAGTTCTGCCGTAGTCTGTCGGTCAAGGCAGTCCCAAAGATCTGGCAAAGTTCAAGGGAAGGAAACATAGACATCTGCCCCAACCCCACCCGGGGCCCAGTGGAGGCACGTCAAATCCACATCATAGAAATAGCATGTGGGAGAGGAGATGTATTGGTGTTGCCATCTTTGAAAAATAAAAACCTGCATCCCCCTGCAAACCTGTCAGGTAGACATCAATGCCCCCAGTTATGGATAAAGTGAATGAGCCTGATGAAAAATGACTTACGTGAGGGCCACATGGTGAATAGAGACAGGTCCAGGATTCAGAGGATAGGGAGCCTGGAGCATGGAAGTTTTGGGGATCGGGGTAAGAAGCTCCCCAGCCATCCCTGAGTCACTGCAAAGGGAAAGGACAGACCAGGCAGTGCCAGGAAGCTTTGCCTCATGTCCCAAGATGAGAAAAAGGCCCACAGGGACAGAAACTGTCTTACTCATCATCTTACGCCAGCAGAGTTTGGCACAGCGGAGACACTGTGGTAAGGTGGGGAAAGCTCACATACTAAAATTGGCTCTAGGTTGAAGCTGTGTGATCTTGGTCAAGGCTCCTAACCACTCTGAGCTTCAACTGCCTCTTCTGTTAAATGATAAGAACGATATCTCCAAATTAGGCTTTATGGATGCTTCTGTGTAAAGTTCTTGGTGTATAGCAGGGAAACCAGCTCATGGTCACTACCATTATATACAGATGTTTGCAAAACCAGACAGGTTCTGGGAGTCAGTGTTAGTACTTGGACGGCCTCAGGAGAATCGTCTGCCAGGACCTCTGAGGCATGTGGGTTGAGGAGGAGAAGAACAAAGCTGAGTCTGAGCTGAAACAGTGTAAGGGTGAAAGGGTGTGCATATGGAAGAGGTAAAGTGAGCACCACTACATGGGTGCGAATGCTGGAACCAGACGACTCTGTTTGAACTTGATCAAGCTGCTCAATCTCTCAAACGATTTGTTTCCTCCTCTGTAAAAAATGATGTAAATGTTCTGACCTGATGATATTGGTATATAAATGAAATAATCAATGGAAACACCTGGCAAACTGCCCGCCATATAGTAAAATTTCAATAAGTATTAGTTCTCTCACTCTTTTAATGTCTGAGGAAGAATAGCATTTTGTTCAGAATTATATTTTCATATCCAATAAAGCTATTGAGTTGAATACATATGTTCATCCCAGTGGACCGGTCTGGATCACATAGCCATGCATTCAACATATGTTTATTGAGCACCTACCATGGGCCAGACGCAGCGCTGGCTGCCCAATATACAACTGAGAAACCAAAACACAGTCATGGCCTTTGAGTTGCTTATAGTCTGGAAGGGAAGATTTCACAGGAACTTTCCAGTTACAGGATAGAAACAAGCACTTGCATTGACACCTTATCAACTCTGTTAAAGTCTGGTTCTTACACATTAACTCCATAATCCCCATGAATGTGTGCCCATGCGTGTGATGGCAGGTAGGCTAGAAGGCATTGCTCACGCAGGCCAAAGCTCAGGATGGCTGTAGGCAACAAGTCCTGCTCTGCCTCCCTGGCCTCTCCAGCAACCCTCCTGGGTTCCAGGATGTGTGGAGGCAGAACCAGTTGAAAGGAGACAGGGGAAGTGGATTGAGGCCTGCCAGCATGCCTGCTGCCTCCTCCATCTGTGGTCCCCCCGTTCTGTGGTACCTCTGTCTGTCACCTTCTACTTTATGGTACAAACACCTCTGTGTTTTTGCTTCTACCCATACCAAAAATCTGCTCTCCACAAGCAATGGGTTCACATTTTATATGTAACTTTCTCTAATGGCATAACAACTCTGCTGGTTAAATTGCATTGTCTTTTCTTTACATAAGGCTCAGAGAGGCCAGGTCGGTTGGGGAGTTGGTTTTTTGGAGGGCGGGAGAGGAAGGAGGAACAGAGGGAGAGGGTGAGAGAGAGAATCCTAAGCAGGTTCCATATCCATCACAGAGCCCCATCTCACCACCCTGAGATCATGACCTGAGCCAAAATCAAGAATAAGACATTTAAACTGACAGCCACCCAGGCACCCCAGAGAGGTCAGGCATTTAAAGGGTCAAGCCAGCAAGCGGTAGAGCTGGATCCGAATGCGGGGTGGCCAGGTCTCGCTATCAGTCCAGTTCTGTTCGACAAGCATTTCACACACACCTGCCTTATGCCAACCACCAGGGAAACAGTGATGAACAAGGCATGGTTGCTGTTCCCCAGGGACCCACACACTAGCGGGGAAGACAGGCACTCCAGGAGGAATGTAAATTTAAGGTAAATGGAGATAATGCACAGAAAATGCTTGTCATGCTACCTGGCACCTAGAAAGCTCTTAGTCAAGGTCAGCCAGCTATTGTTACTACATAAGTGACAAGGGAAAGGAAAACTAAGGATGCCATGAAGCGCCAGTAAAGATAGACAGCCCACATGTGGCTGCACCACATGTTCTCCACCAGACTTATCTACACTTGAGCTTATTTTATATTCAGTTTAGAGCACCATTTAGGAGAGATGCAGGGGAAGACTGGAACAGCTCCAGGTAGGATGTCTAGGGGTGAGAGGACCTGAATTCTATCAAGGAGGCCTCTAAGGGAACGAAGAATGCTGAGCCTGAGGCAGAGAAGATGAAGGACCTATTAAGATTTTCATTTACCTGAACTATAAAAATGATCAGAAATTATATTATTTTCTTTCTTTTTTTTTTAAATCTCAGTGAAAGAAGACTAAAACAAAGGATAACAGTTCTATAAACATTAGGGACCCAAGCTCCTTACATCTTTCTGTTCTGTCAAGGAGTGGCTGGCCTCTTTTCCTCAAAGTGGCCTCATATTCCACAATGACTTCCAGAGTTCCACCCATCGTGCCACCATTCTGGTCAGAAGGGGGAAGAAACCACAAGGGGGGCATGAGGAAGGAAAAAATACCAGATATCTCTTAGGCCAGAATTTAGTGACATTGCACCAGCTAACAGCGAGGGAGATGGGGAAATGCAGACTTTGATTAAGAACATGGCACTCCTGAATAAAATTAAGTCCTGTTCTAAGGAAGAGGGTGAGAATAGATATTGGGTAGACAACCAGGAGAGTCTGCGGCAAGGGATACAGCACTGTCTCTATGCGCTTATAAGAAGCATCTGGAAGGAGAGGAATGAGTGTATTTCATGGGGGAACAGAATGAAAAGTCAGATTTCAGCCTAATCCAAGGAAGAACATCTTCCTTTCCATAGTTCAGCAAACCGTGGAATGGGCTGCCTCTTGTGGCAGTAAGAATCCTCCTGTATTGGAATATTCCAGGAAAGCCTAACTGGAAGAGTGAGGGAATGCTGTGGCAGGGGTTTGGGGCATCCAGAATAGGACTGGGTTTAAGGAGAGCTGAAATCCTCTTTCTAATCATGAAATGGACAATCCATCCCTTAGTTAAAGTATTCCATCTAGGAGAAGAGGTATTTCGGGAGAGAGGGGTGCCCTCCCCAAGCACCTGGGGGAGTCCCTCTGTAGGCAGCTACCATTCCCCCGAACACCAGCCAGAGGGGCAGCCATGTGAACCATCTGCCTATTTCTTAAATGATATTTAAAGGTAAAAGATATAAAATTTATCAAAGAAGAATTGGGACGTGCCAGCAGAGAGAAAGAAGGAAAATAAAATCCATTTATGATTCCAGCTCTGATGAAAGAGAATGATCTTGAGGTCAAGTCCTCCTCAATTCAAGTGCAGTTTACACCAGCCACTAGGCTCTATAGGCCTGAGAAATCATTCAACTTCTCCGAGCCTCCGATTCCTCATCTGTAAAACCTCAACAATAGCAAGAACCTTGACGAGTCATAGTGACAATGATACTTTTTGACAAAAGCATTTAAGGAACATAACACACATGTACTTAATACATCATCAAGAAATATTAGTTTTCTTCTTTCCCACTTTCTGTCTAAACCACTATAAACATTTGGAGTATTTTATTCTAATCTTTATTTTGTTATTCGTTTGCTATGATTGCCAATGCATTTCTGTAGTCTGCATTTTATCCAGTGCATGTCATAATTGTTTTATTACAACTGATTCTCCAGAAACATCCTTTTCATGGCTGGATAATGCTCCAGCTTGCAGATACATCATAACTGATTTGCTGTTAGTAATATATTTCACCTATATTTACATAGAGAGAATTTTGTGAATAAGGCCTTTTTTTTTTCATTTTGGATCATTTCCTTAGGATATATTTTCAAAAGAGAAATCATTGCACCAAAGAGTAAAAATGATTTAAGGCCTTTGACACAGATTGCCAGATTCTTTTCCGACTTTTAATTTTTGTACATGCGCTGGTTTCATAATTAAATTTTTGTCCATTACTCCTCATAAATTGTGGATAAAATCCTCATAAATTCAGGATAGAAGCTATATCTTTTCATCCTGGAAACTGGTCCCCTATTACAGGGTATATTTAAATAAATATTTACTTAATGAATGAAAAGAATCGGGTCTGTTCGCAGTTCTATTAGTGCAATAATGCCTCAGGTTTCATTGCATCCGCATTATAACGGGATATACTGAGATGGGGGAGAGTGGGCAGTGGATCCAGAGGACGAATTCCTAATATAAGACTTTGTTACATTTCCAGAGAGGCCTGGGCTATTTCAAAACTTACAAAAGCTGACAGAGGCCGAGTTTCTGACTTCTTCAATACACTTCCCTAGCTTGTATGAACACCCAGCAAAAATTCATATTTCGGAGCTCTCTTTGACTACTAACAAAGGCCATGAGCTTTCCACAAAATGTTTCTGTTATTCTCTATTGCTCTGTAACAAACCAAAACCTCATAACTTTAAAAAGCAATCATTTATTTAGTTCATGATTCTTCAAGTCAATAATACTTAGGCTAGGCTCGGTTGTGCAGCTCATCTGGTCTTGACCAAGCTAACTCACAAATCTTTGAATGAAGACCTGGTCAGCTCCCAGCTTGGATGGAGGCTGGCTGATGGAGGCTGTCTTCTCTTCCTTTCCAGCAAGCTAGCCCAACCTTGTTTCCTTGGACTCTGGAAGGGGTTCCAAGAAAGAGAAGATGAGAAGCATGCATTGCCTCTTGAGGCCTTAGTTCAGAACTGGTGCACCATCACTGCATTCTAGCCACCGGACCATGTCACAAGGCCAGCCCAGATTCCAGGGGTGAGGGAATAGAACCCACCTCTTAGGTAAAGGTGCTGCAAAGCCCCATTGCACAGGACATGAACCCAGGAAAGGAATGAACAAAGAATTCAGCCTTTTTCTTTTTCTTTTCGTTTTCTTTTCTTTTAAAAAAATTTTTTTTCAACTGACCAGTGTTTCCCCAAGTGATAGAATGAATTAGTCTACTGGGTGGAGTTGCTTAGTCTTGTCCAATTGGAACTTGAAGATTAATTATCTCCAATAATTTTAATAGTGCCTCAGATATTTAAAATACTGGAAACAATGTTACCTTGGCTAGGTTTTGTGTAACCCACGCTTTAGGCACCTTGGACAGAAGCCATCAATTTTTAGACAGAAGATGAACCTCAAGGAAGCTGAGCTGATGGAGAAGCTTTTCCATCCTACCATTCCTCAAGCCTCTCCTGCTCTGTGTCCCCAGCACAGGGGAAGTCTTGTCTCTTTGCTTTCAGGAACCAGAAGCCAGAATTCCATTCATTGCTAAACTGTACTGTATTGTTCAGATGTATTTTAGGGATTGGGGTCGGGTAAAACTAGAACAGAAGCTGTCATGAGTCCATTGTCACCTACCCTGGTTCTAGCAATGGTGTTTTGAGTCAGGCTTGTGGCGACATTAATAAGCTGGATTTGTGCCAAAAACTCTTAGAACTTTCCAACGGGCTCACCGTAACTTAGGATCTATGAGATATGATTTCAGGAAGTATCACCCCACAAATCCTGCTTGCTTAAAAGTCCCCTAATGGAATACCAAGCCACTCCTTTCCCAGTGAGAAATCTGTGTTAAAGTACAAACACTACTAGGACATTCATTATTATTATAACAATCATATAATACATTATATAATTATACACCTACACATAATATGTATATTCCTTTAATGAAAGACCAGTTATTCCTTTCACAATGAGAAATTTTCTTTTTAATGTACCACCAGGACTTTATTGTTAATTTATTATCATCATTGTTGTACTGATTTTATAATACATTATAGAATTGTGTGTTTTGTATAGAGTGTATTTTGCACATGTATTATATGTGTTATATACTATTGTATAAAATGGGGGATCCCGGGGTGGCTCAGCGGTTTGGCACCTGCCTTCGGCCCAGGGCGTGATCCTGAAGACCAGCCCACATCGGGCTCCCGGCATGGAGCCTGCTTCTCCCTCTGCCTGTGTCTCTGCCTCTCGCTCTCTCTCTCTCTCTATCTCTATCTCTCTGTCTTTCATGAACGAATAAATAAAAAAATAAAATCTTAAAAAATATATATTGTATAAAATGTTATATAATTATAACACATACATAATTATGATAAAATAACTTGACCATAATGAATATTTTAATGGGCGAAATATAGAAAACTGACCACCAGCCAAAGCAGGACAGTTATCCTTGAGAGATAAGAAACAAATGGGGTAACCCTCGCAAAGCCCCAAGATATTGACTTGGCCATGGAAAGGCCCATGTGGAAAGTCAGTGGGGTCGCACAGAGCCCACCATGCACTGACCCATTGGTTTCGCAATACCATCAGAATTTAAGGAGGCCGCCAGCTGTATGCACACACCCATTCTGCGGACTCCCTGGGCCCTGTCATTCTGTGCTGGATTAGTGAAGCCTGACCTGGGCTCACGGAGCGCCAATAACAGCCCTGGGCCATAAATATATTGCCCATTCCTGTAGGACTGTGAAACTCTGGCCTTTCCATACCTTATTCTCCTACCCTTTTCCTGATTCTGACTCTATGTTCATACTACTTTATCTTGGCACCAAGCAATAGGCTTGCGCTGCAACATTTACTCCTCATAACCGTCCAGTACATGAGTTAACAAGCTTTCACCTTCGGGTAACAGAAACCGTGGTTCAAAAATGGCTTAAACTAGAAAGGGACTTTATCTTCTCAAAGATATTAAAATGCCCGGAAGTTAGACAGTTTCACGATTTGTTAATTCACTTCCTCAATGACATCATCAAGGACTTAGGATTTTCCTGTCTTTCTCTAATGTCACCCTCTGCTGATCAGCCTCATACCTCATGGTCCACGCTGGCTGCCACATGTCCAGACGCTACAGGTGGACACACCACGTTCCCCAAAAGTGATACCTTGTCCTGTGGTCTTTTCTACATCATTGTGGCTCCAAAATAGCAGAGCATCTCCTCAAACCTGCTCTGACTTCAGAGCAGGAGCTTTTTTTTTTTTTTTTTAAATTCCAAGCCAACTTTCTGATGATCCTGCCTTGGTTATGGCTAATGACCTAGGTGATTTGTTGACTCATTTTCTGCAGGGAATTTAAAATAGTAATTACCAGGTTTGATATCTCCCAAAGAGGAAGTTTAAATTTAGCTTATACCTGCAGTCCTCCTCTGTGACTTTGAAGCAAATCTATTCAACATCACACAGAAAATACCAAACATGTCACATAGTTTGGGGATAAACTAATTACCTGTTATTGCTGCTGCAAATGCTAGAACATACCTAATGATAGGGCCTGAGGAATACATACTTTGTTTATGACCACAACGAGAGCCCAGGCTGGTGGGACTGGTCTTTGAGCTAGCTGCCCCCGGCAAGGGAGACACAGCCACCCTTGTTTAAGCTGGCAGTTTTCACTGAAGACAAACTAGTGTCCCCAGCTATAATATAAAACCAAGCAAAAACCAAAACCAAGCAATGAATTAAATGATTAAATGCCTATCAGGACCCTTGTGCCAGAGCTACTGCTTCAGGGAGATGTGATAGATGATAAGAGCTTAGTGGTCAGGGACACAGACTCTGGCACCTTGTCAGCTGGGCTTGAACCCTAATTCTGGCCTTCTTCTTTTTTTTTTTTTAAGATTTTATTTATTTATTCATGACACAGAGAGAGAGAGAGAGAGAGAGAGAGAGAGAGATGCAGAGATCTAGGCAGAGGGAGAAGCAGGCTCCATGTGAGGCACCCAACGTAGGCCTTAATCCCGGGACTCCAGGATCACACCCTGGGCCGAAGTCAGGCGCTAAACCACTAAGCCACCCAGGGATCCCCTATTTCTGGCCTTATTAGTTGTATCATCTTGGCCAGGTGGTCTAATTTCTCTGTGCCTCACTGTCCTCATCTGTGAAATGGGAATAACAATAATATCTATCTGACGACGTATGTAAAGGGCTCAGAGCGGCCTAGGGCACACAGTAAGTGCTACATATCACTGTTTCATCTCCTTATCACACGTATCTGAAAGTTCCTAACGGCCCCCTGCTCCATGATGCATGGAATTGGAATACTAGTAACTGTCTCCTGGAGCTGTTACAAGGGCAAGAAGGGATCCATTATTGGGGAAGTACTCCATTAATGGTTCCAAAAACCAGTCCCCCACAAGGAGACAGAGGCCAAATGTCTAAGTGACTTAGCAAGTCAGCCAGGCGAGTTAGCCCTCCAGCTCCACATCCACCCCTCCCTGGACACACTGCTTCCTTCCCCCATCACCTCTATTCTGAGCTAACTCCTCTGCTCACCTCTGTCAAGCATGGCCCATCACGCAGAGAATCAAGGCAGGCTCTGGGCAGTTTACAAAGGCCCTGGCTGTGTGACCTCCCTCATCTCATCTCTGGTCCAGCACAGACAGCCTTCTTTCTCCTTTCTACATAGCAAGTTCATCCCATCTTATGGACCTTTGCCCTGGCCGTTCTCCCCCAAAACTCTAGATCTTTTAATGACTGACTCCCTCCTGCATTCAGAATTCCAGTTAAATGTCACCTCTTAAAGGATGCCTTTGCTGGCCACACTAAAATGCCCATTCTTCACTGGTCACTGCTTACTGGATAGCTTTGCTTTTAAGTACAATGTGGATGTACTTAATACCACTAAACGAGATACTTAAAAATGGTTAAAACAGTAAATATCATAAGTATTTTACCACAATAAAATTTTTAATAAGACAATGACTTTTGGGGCACCTGGGTAGCTCAGTGCTTCTCCCTCTGCCTATGTCTCTGCCTCTATCTCTGTGTCTTTCATGAATAAATAAATAAAATCTTAAAAAAAAAAAACAAAAATACAGTGACTTTTGCCCCTTGTACCCTCTCTCTTTCCCTCTGGCTCACTTGCTGGGATGAAGCCAGCCACCATGTTTGAGGCTGCCCCATGGGGATTCCGAACTTGAGGTCGTAGACTCCTGACTACAGAAACTTTGAGATAAGGAATCTTAGCAGCTTTTATGCCACTAAGTTTTCAGGGTGGGGTTGGGGCGGTGCAGATTTGTTACATGGCAATAGGTGATTAATACGCTATTATTTAATTCATTTATGGGTAAAACAATGGAGATGGAGCACCCTAACCCAGGCAAGAGGTTTGACACTTTAGAAAGCCCCAATCTCTTCTTCTGCTCCAAATACATCCTCCCCAGTAGATAAGGGGCCAGATATGCCCACCCTGTACACAAGGTACAGAAGACTCCAGAGTCCCCTGTCCAGATATCCCTGGGCCTGCCTCCAGAGTCTAAGGGGGAGACAGACCTATTCTGAGGATAGACTATTCCATTATGAGCACATCTTATGGCCCAGGGATAGCTATTGAGGTTAGGGGTTGAGGATTGGACTGAGCCGGATATGTGGGTAGGGTGCTGACTGTGTGTCATGACTGTCTCCTTTTACATAAACATACAGCTTAGTGTCTCTGTTAGCACTCTTGTCACTGACCCTACACATCTTAGAGGCAGCCCAAGTGGAGGTAATCATATCTGAGGAACCAACTGGGACCATGTATGTGTAAGTACCTATTGCAGAGCATAATGCTCAGTAAGTGACCAACAAATCACAGCCTTGCTCCTGCTTCCAGCACTCCTGTGATGGAAAAGTGCAGAAAAGCTGGATTTGTCACAGGAATCAACTCAATTCCCAAAGCATTCCTCGTTGACAGTTCTGGGCCTCCCCGGGTGAAAGTCATTTCTGGCCCTAGGCAAATTCACAGCTCTGCTCTGGGAGGCTCCCTTGAGCAGCCAGGAACACATATTTCCCGTTGGTTTCAGAAAGAAGAAACAAGGCTGTTCGTGCCCCTCAAGGCCTCATGGGAATTTTGGCAGTAGTATTACCATTTCTTCCTACCAGGGGGCAAGAAGAAGGAGAAATCCCTGAGTTCCTTGGGAGATGAAAATGTGCTACTTTATCTTCAAGTTGTTATTCACTCAGCAAATACTTTTTGAGATCTATGGCAGAAGGAATAAGAGTTATTTCTTTCTATCCAGCTCGTCTGAGAAAAATCTAGGCTAGGGATTTGCCTCTCACTAGCTGTCGGGCAAGTTACAAAATCTTTCTAAGCCTCAGTGTCTTCATCTGTAAAATGATAGTTAAAAATAGTCTCAGTTGCCTAGGGCTGAGTGAAGAACAAAGGATAATCATGAGCAGTGAACAGGACAGCTCATGCTCCTCATCTGAAAATGGGGATTGAAAATTGCACTGACTTCTAGGTTTGTCATGCAAACTGTGAGGTCATATAGCCTTCCTCTGGCACCTGCCATATACAAAGGGCTCACAGTGGTTGAATAGTGGCCCCGCAAAAGACACATCAACCTAGAATGTAGGAATATGGCATTATATGGGAAAAGAGTTATTCCAAATGTAATTAAGGATTTCAAGATAAGATCTTCCTGAATTAGGGTGTGCCCCATATCCAATGCCAGGTGTCCTTCTAAGAAAAGAGAAAGGCAGGAGATACATGGAGGAGAAAACCTCATGAAAATCAGAGGCAGGGATCCCTGGGTGGCGCAGCGGTTTAGCGCGCCTGCCTTTGGCCCAGGGAGCGATCCTGGAGACCCGGGATCGAATCCCACATCGGGCTCCCGGTGCATGGAGCCTGCTTCTCCCTCTGCCTATGTCTCTGCCTCTCTCTCTCTCTCTCTCTCTCTCTATGTGTGACTATCATAAATAAATAAAAATTAAAAAAAAAAAAAAGAAAATCAGAGGCAAAGACTGAAATGATGCAGCCCCAGGCCACGGGACATCTGGAGCACCAGTAGCTGGACAACACGAGGAAGATTCTTCCCTAGAACCTTCAGAGGGAACTTGGTTCTGCCAACTTCTTGATTTCAGACTTCTGCCTACAGAACTGTGAGAGAATAAATTGTTATTGTTTTAAGCCACCAGCTTTGGGGTAATTGGTTACAGCATCCTTAGGAAAATAATAAAGGGCATAATATGTGTACACTATTGCTATTGGCTGTTGCTTCTCTTTGTCTCACTTTGCTCTGTTTCCCACAGAAGGAGGGCGCACCTCTGTGAGGTGCCCGAGCTGGGTCACAAAAGCAAAGACCCACCTGGAGGAAGATGGGTTACTGCTCCTGCCCTGCCCCCAGCCCCTCCTGCTGGGCAGGGCCCCGCCTCTGGTTGCCTTCGTGCCAGGGCCCCTGAGGCTGGCAGCACACCCCCAGCCAAGAGATTCCAAGTCGCGGCATGAAGGGAATAATTGTCAGTGAGATCCCAGATTGTTTTGTCACATACATTTTGCAATATGACAAGTAGGCGTCCAAAATATGCTCCAGGAGGGGGGAGCAAGACATTTTCCAAAAGCCTACTTGGCAGCCCAAGTCACTGTGCTGAATCAAAGTGCCCGTCTAGCTCTTGGCTTCGCTCCTCCTGCCATGTGATGCTGTGTCACTCAGGCTGGGTTGTGCCAACTGAGCACCATCAGGGGAGGGGGGAGAAAAGCCTACTCCCAGCGGGGTTGGAAGCATCAGCTGGACTCCATTGGCTGCTTTGGGATTTTTCTAGATGATGTCATAATAATAGCTCTCTTTCTATGATCAGAAAAATAACAGCCATCGATAGCCATTAGGTACAGCCCCTGCGTGAGGTGCTGCGCCAAGGCATCTATATGCAATCCCTTTTTATCTTCACAGTGATTGTATGAGGTGGGAATTATTATTATCTCTCTGTGACAGAGCAGCAGACTGAGGAAGAAAGGAAGTTAAAGACAATTTGCCTAAAGTTCCATTTCTAGGACATGGTAGAGGGAAGATTCTAGCTCTCTGTAAAGCTGGAGGTGTGAGCGCTGAACAGCCACTTTGTATATCATATCCTACAGATGGGTGGAGTCCGGATCCTAGTTCCCTCACCCCCACAGGCAGAGATTGCTTGTGTGTAGAGCACTCCGTCAGACTGGTGGTTCCAGGTAGGGGGCGAGTGGGTAAGGCCGTTCAAGTGTAGAAAACTTCCGTAGCTTAAACAGAATCATTTAAGAAGGGCAGATCAAATTTTTCTCTCCCTGCCATCTCTTCTGGAGCCCAGAAATGTTTGCAATAGGTTGGTGTTTGTAATTGAAAGGTTTAATGGAGGCCAGATTATTTTAAGAATCTCTTCCTTCCCCTTTCTACTCAGAAGACCTCACTATAGATTGTCCAACTTATATTCATTCCTGTCCTCTTGGTTTCTTAACCCAACTCAGGCATTGTTCTGTCTGTCCAACATTAGACTAAGTGGCTGTTGACCTGACTCCCAGCTCCAGGGCTGGACTCGATGACCTAAGAGTAATCCTGCTCTCTCTGCTGGTGACTGGTTCAGGGATACTCCCAATTCTTTCCCTGGAAACATGACAAGTCCTCTGAAGTGAGTGGTGGCTTGGTGGCTTCTGGAGAAAATGTCTTTGCTTCTAGGAAAGAGCCTCAGAAAAAAGGAGACCACCTCTTCCTCTAGATCTTGTCATATCTGGAGAGGATGCTCGGAACTACTGCCACTAGCTTGTCACCAGCCTGAGAAAGAATCCAACTGAGGATGGCACAGCAGAGAGAAAGAGAGAAACTCTTCTTGAATGCCATTGTTGAATGGCTAATTCAACGAGCTTTGGACCCGCCCTGCCCTGGGCATTCCTGATATGTGAGATAATCAATTCCCTATTGTTTAAGCAAGCTTGAGTCAGGGTTTTGTTTCTGCCACCAAAAGCATCCTGACTAATACAGGATTCAAAGCAGACTCTCCGCCCCCACCTCCCCCACCCTGCAGCTGAACTGAATGCCACTGAGAATTGCCAACAACCCATTGCAGAGGCTGCACACAAGAGGAGGAGGGATTTGGAGGGCGGTGGTGATGGAATCAAGAGATTTAAAGGACTGAGGAGTTGTTGGGGAAATAGGGACAAAAAAAACAAGGAGCAGGGGAAAGGAACCCTCTATGCCACCTGAGTGGGGTAGAAACATGTGCTCAGGAGTCTATGACTAAGGTTCCCTACCCACAGGCAAGGTGAACACACTAGAGCTGCTCCTACTGAATCTCCACTCAAAATGTGTTGGACTGTAATGTTTGAGCCCAGAGCAAAAAAACAACTGAATATAAATCATGGATTTATTTGGTGCTTCCCTGGCAACAGTTAACCATCCTTTGGGTGGCCATATCACCCTTTCTTCCATGAAATACAGTGTACTGCTGGAATTAGAGATTGTTGACCCCAGTGGTCTTAAAAGGCCAACTAATCTGAGCCCTCTTATTTTGTGAATGGAGATCCAAGGCCTGGGATGGCAAGTGATTTCCCTGAGGCAGTGCCAAGTGAGTTTGTGGTAGGGCTGACACAGAAAGGCAGGTCTCCTATCTCCCAAACCAGGGCTTTCCCCTACTACACCACCATTTCCCTAAGTGTGAACCTAGAAACTGTCAATAGATTTTAATAGCCAGAACAGTTTTTGATGGTCAAATAAACTTGAAAAATGCTGCATTAAATAAATCACATTAAGGATTTTTCTAACTTAGAGGACTCCTCATCATTTTTTGGTTTTGTATGTTTTTTGCCAGTAATGCTTTGAGAATCACTAAAACTGAAATGTAGCATACACTCTTTTTCAAGCCTGTTGGACCATGGAACCTTTCTTCCTCCCAAAGCATCTTACAGGAAGAGTGTTCTACAAACTATATTTCAGCAAATACACAACAAGGACCTGCCTCCATAGGAAGCGAATGAGGTCAAAACATGACGAGAAGCAGGGGTGAAAAAATGGATAGAAGAATAGACAGATGAATGGACCCATGAAGAAAAGCAATATAATTTGAGCCCCTGACTAAAGCAAACTTGTAACATGAACCAATACATTTTTTCCTCTTAACTCACTTGGGTTGTACAATAGTTGAGTTTGGGGTTGTCGTTATGACTATGATAATAATGCTTAACAAACAATCCCCAAGCTACTGTTTCAGTAACTCACTACCACAAATATTTACATTACACTGTTGGATCAGCTAGACCAGGCTGGACCCCAGCTTCTGGTTATGGGTAAGCCTTCTACATTTATCTTCATTCCAGGCCCCAGACTGGAACATAAGGTACCTGGTACATGTTCTTCTCCTAGTAGTAAGAAGAAGATCCAGAAAACTGGACCGAAATTTGCCTTTTAAATCTCAGCTTGAAAATGGCAGCTTGAAGCTGTCATTTCCAGCCACAGTTCATTGCCCAAAGCAAGTCTTATTGTCAAAGCCCAAAATCAACAGAAGAAAATTATACTCTGCTCATAGGGAAACCAAGACAAGAGCAGGGAAGGAAAGAAGAATTGTGGACAAATAAGAAAACACTAGAAATTAGGTCTTTTATCACTTACAACTCAGAGTCCTGAAAAATTCAATTAGCTGGTTAATTTGTGGGTTCCTACTTGGTAAAGTGCCTCTAAGCTACAGAATACTTTGTATCCAGATAAAATTGGACCACTTTACTCTCTTTGACTATTCCTTCACTCCCACGACATCCTGCCTTCTCTGCTCATTCTTATTTCATCCTTCTCTTTGGATTTGTCATAAATTATTGTTTCCCTTTTGTGTGCTTAATAGACTTCTGTAATCATGTTATAGATGAATAATTCTAGCCATTACATGGTGGAGCAGCCTGAGAGCTAACCACTCAATGTTGGCAGAGTTGCCCTATTTGTACAGAAAGTTTGTTTGTTCAATAATTTGACTGTTTCCATTGCACTCACTATTTCTAAAAAAGGAATTACATTAGAAAAAATTACAGTACTGATCTTAGCAATAAGAAGCACAGATCTCATCAACTTAAGACATTTGCCACAGAGATGGAAGTCATTAGGCATACTTTGAGTTGGGACTTTTGAGCCACAGGAGGATCAAACTGTATATTTAATTATGAAAGAAACAAAATCAAAGAATATGTCTATGGTGTTGAAAATGTATTGTTGAATAATATACTGTAAAAGTGGGGTATAATTGGGGATTTAATTATATTTTGTAGTCTATGGTGATATAGACCCCTTGGAGATATATAAGGATATGATTTGACTTTCAAACTTTGATTTTCCAACATATTCTCCTAGGAAGACCCTGAAGAGGAAGAAAAGGGATTTACTACCTGTATTTAGAAAATACCAACATGAACATGACCCCCCACCAAATCTGTGAGCATGATTTGAGAGAATGCCTGAATCAAGGGAGTGGGGCATGATGAATTGCCTACAGAGACCCAGTTCAAAGTTCCAGTTCTAGAATTTTTAGGCAGATTACTTAACCTCCGTTTCCCCAACTGTAGTATGGGGCACAGCACTAAAGACATCTCAGGGTTGTTGAGAAGTTAAAATGAAATAATACTAATTAGTTAAAGCTTCCTGTTATACACCAGGCATTGCTCAAATACTTTATATAGGTTAGCACATTACTTAAAAAACACTTTATGAGTGGTTATCTGTCTTTTACAGAGGAGAAAGTTGAGGCATAAAGAATCCAAATGAGTTATCCCAGGCCACATAGCAAGCTGGTGGTAGAGCTGGGATGCAAGCCCAGGCCAGCTAGCTTCACAGTCTATATTCCTGACGACTCACTATAGACCGAATTTTTTTGTCCCCTCAAAATTCATAGGTTAAAACCTAATCCCCAGTGGGATGGTATTTGGAGATGGGGCTTTTGGAAGGTGAGTAGGTCATGTGGGTGGAGCCCTCATGAATGGGGTTATGTTCTTATAAAAGAGACCCCAGGGAGCCCCCCACTCTCAGTTCTGCTTCCATGTGATGACACAGAGAGAGAATGGACATTTGCGAACTGGGAAGAGACTCACCAGACACGGAATTTGCCAATGCTTTGATCCCAGATTTCCTACTCTCTAAAATTGTGAAAAATCAATGTATGTTGTTCAAGCTGCCCGGTCTAGGCTGTTAGACTGTCCAGACTAACTCAACATTATCACATCTCTCCAACAAAGTAAGTAGATGAAATTTAACAGACCACAGATTCATATGAAGTGTGTGTTTCCCCTCTTTCACCTCAATGAAGACTAGTCAACGAGGACTAGTAGAGGCACTGAAACAATTGCTTGGGACCCCATGTGTGTGTTTTGCAGGTCTCATGTATCTACTTGATGACATGAGAGTGTATGGGACAAATCTGAGGTGGCTCTGCTTCCTTCTAGCTCTGTGACCTTTGGCAAATCATCAAGCTCCTTCACCCTCTACTTTCTCACCTAGAAAATGGGGGCTGAAAATATTTTTCCCTAATAATTGTACAGAAATCTTGTGAGCTCTATAGAGATAGCCAAATGCTGAAAGTCCCTTGAAATTTTAAGTCCTCTGCAAATTATAATCTAATGAGGCTGATCTTTTAAGATAACATGCCAGAACTTACCCTCCAAATGAGAACTGGCCCTTCCAAAGCATTCTCCTGCTCTCCTACCAAGCTGTGGGTTTATTCAAATGATGCCATTTTTGCTCAAGATGTGCTTGGAATGTTTCTTTGGAAATTACCTTTACAGCTGGTTCCCAAGCCAAGTGAGAAAATCAGTTTCATTAACTTACAGGCCTCCATTTCATTTGGGGAGCCAAAAATAGTATTTCTGAGCTGTTCTCTCATCTTCTTTATAAGAGGCAGGTCTGAATGATTTATGTCTATTAAAAATAATGAATCCACCCTCTGGGGACGGGGGATTTCTGGAGGTCATGAAAGGAGCTTGCCTTAGGACCCTGAGAGGAGTTATTAGTCACCTGACCTTTTACACTCCTGGCCCTGTTGTACCAACCAGGTCTGTGAGCGAGGACTTCACCTGTTGAAATATCAGGAAATTCATCCCTAGTATTATCTGTGGACTGAAAAGAACCTTAGAAGTTATGTTACATCTGAATCACTGCGTTCATATAGTCCTTCAAAGAAGCACCCTCAGAGCCTTTTCCCCACACATGCATATGAAGATGCAAAAGAGAAGAGAGAGGATGGTGCTCTCAGGACATCCACCCTGCATGAGAGGACCACACAGGTCAACACCCAAGTGCAGGGAGTGGGCTGTGGCCTCTGCTAGAGGCCTAGAGCTGTCATGAGAAGGAGGGCTCTCTGAAGGCCATGATGAGGGAGTTCCCTGGTGGAAAGGCAGTGAGCTGAGTTTAGAAGGACCAACTGGAGGTAGCGGGGTGAGTAAGGGGCGAGGCATCTAAGGAGAAGGATGCACATGTCCCCAGGCCTCAGGAGGAGAAAACACATGATGCCTTCGGACTACAGCGCCACTAGGGAGCCCAAAGATGAAGCTGGCCCAAGACTAGTAGGCACGGGCCATGGTGCAGGCCTGCATCCCAAATGCTGAACTGCAGGTCGATATTTCAAACTCAGCGTAAGGAGATAGGGATTCTTACCAAAATGTTTTAGCCATGCTAGCTTTCCTAGAAGAGGTGAGAAAAATACATGTGCATTTCTCTAGCGAATGAGCTGGCGGGCTAAGAAGTTCCTGCCCTGTGGTACTGGGGGCCCACTCAACCTCCTCAGTCTGAGTTTTTCTTTGACACGAGGATTTGCAGCAGGAGAGGAGGTAATCACATCTGCATGGGGGAAAGATGATTTCTTGGGCAGCCAAGAGAGGGAATGAATGCAGTGAGGGAGCCCAGAGTGGGGCAGCAGTTAGGCCCCCACAGGCACGAAGAGGGCCCACACCAGGGAAGCGCGTAGGTGGTGGTGCTCGGCTCCTGCGGTATTTAGGCTGAGGCAGCCACATGCCTTGGCACCAGAGAATAACATGAGAATAACAGAGAATAACAGAGAATAACATGGCTCAAACCAGGTTTGAGGCTTGAAACCTAATGAGGGTCTTTTTCCCACCAACTGTGCTACCCCAAATCAAGAAAATGAAAGTATTATGTTCTGAAGCCAAATATAATCCATGCAGGGGGAAAGAAAAAAAGCCAGTTTCTTGAGAACACTTTAGTTGATTTGGGTGGTCAGGAGAGAGTTTGGATTTCCCACAATCGCCAGTTCAATTCTGCACACTTGGGTGGAGCTAAAGCACAGACAGGAGCTTGAGGACAGAGAAGAGGGACATAGAGTGGCCCAAAAAAGTCACCCCAGCATTTCAGGCAGGCCAAGGCTTCACTGTGTGGGACTGTCCTGTGCATTATGGGGCATCTAACATTCCAGGTCTCCGGTATTAGATGCCGAAAGGACTGCACCCCATCATAGCAACAGTCAAAATGTGCTCCCCCACATTTTCAAGCGGACCCTTGGGAAGTGCTACCGCCTTGCTTGAGAGCCACTAGGCTACAGAAGTAAGGGTGAGGACACCCTGCCCCCACCTGTGGGAGTCACGCCCACAGCCCTGTGGTCATGCTCTGTTATGAATAATCGAACGCTAACCACAGACTCTTCCCAGAACATGCTCCCTGTGATGGCCTCTGGGCCTTTATCCTGTTCTCTCTTCCTTGGGCACACTCCCCTCCCACGCTGATTTTGCCTGGCAAACTCTTTGTGTCTGGCACGCGGTCAGGACTCAGCAAACATTAGCCACGACCTATATCTGCTCTTGCAAGACTGTTCCTCTTCACTGGGGAGAATAAAGCCCGCTTTCCATGTCCACTTTGCTTTATGCTTTTCTCCATTAAGACAATGACTGAACTGAATTGTGATCATTTATTTCCAAAGAGAACATGAACTTCGAATAGATACTCAAAAATACGTGTGAAGTCAATGACTAAATCATATCTTCATTTGCCCAGTGTTCTGGAGTAACTCTCAATGACCCCAAGGGGAGACAAGTAAGGTAGGATTTCCATTTTGCTGAGAAGAAAACTACAAGTCCCTTTCTCCCCCAAAAATCCACCATATAGCGGATGCTTAACTGGCGTTGGGCAGCATCCTGTCACTGCAGTTTAAATACTCTGTATCATTTAATAGTGAGTAAAGCTAAGTGGCTCTCCCAAGGTCAAGGGCAAACAGCCAGGGACGGAAGGGCTGAGCTGCACACAGAGGTCTTCATCTGTGGGGCTCGTGGGAGTCAGAACAGAGAAGCAGGACACAATGCAAACCCCAAATCCACACGTCAGTACTTAAAAAGAGGGCTAAAGGGTTAGAATTCTCTTTACAAAAGGACTTCAGCATGATACCTTGAAAAACAAAAGCTCTCCTATTAATTTTTAAATTTTTTGACCCAGTCCTGCAGAAAGTCACCAGTTGCATGAGGCACACCTACCTGGGTTCCTGGGAACCCAGACATCCCAGATGGTGCCAGGAAGACAGTGAGGGTCCTCAGCCCAGAGAGCACCATCTGGATCCCCTCCAGGCGCTGCAACTCCCCCACCGGCGTGTGTGACCAGGTTCTTGGTCCTACTTGCCTGGAGCTCACCTGGGAGGGACCCCAGCACTGAGGAGGCCACATGCTTGGCTCCAACAGGCACCGCTTTGGGGCTGAGGTCGGGGGCTGCATTTTGCATTTGCCTCAACGCTTGGGTGGTCTTCAGTGCGGGTGCCAAAGAGCACATATTGTAGCAATTTACTGAGAGACCACAGAAGTGGGTAAAGCAGCAGAGCCTGGAGTGGGCTTGGAGCTGGGCTCCACACCACCCCCACATCTGCCAACCACCCCTTGCCACCCACCGGGAGAAGCAGCGCTTCTGGCCACGCACAGAGCTCCTTCCAGAGACTCGCTCTCTTGCTGAACAACCCATTACCCGTCACTCCTCTTTCTGGACCTCTGTTTTACTCTGATATAAAAATAGGGCTGGGGGGATCCCTGGGTGGCGCAGCGGTTTGGCGCCTGCCTTTGGCCCAGGGCGCGATCCTGGAGACCCAGGATCGAATCCCACATCGGGCTCCCGGTGCATGGAGCCTGCTTCTCCCTCGGCCTGTGTCTCTGCCTCTCTCTCTCTCTCTCTCTGTGACTATCATAAATAAATAATAAAAATTGAAAAAAAAAATAGGGCTGGGATGCCTGGGTGGCTCAGCGGTTGAGCGTCTGCCGTTGGCTCAGGGTGTGATCCCAGGTCCAGGGATCAAGTCCTGCATCAGGCTCCCTGAGAGAAGCCTGCTTCTCCCTCGGCCTGTGTCTCTGCCTCTTTCTCTCTGTGTCTCTCATGAATGAATGAATAAATAAAATCTTTTAAAAATAAATAAATAAATAAATAAATAAATAAATAAATAAATAAAAATAGGGCTAACTGGGGCACTGGGAGAGGTGGAGTGGGGGGGCTCAGTCATTTAAGCATCTAACTTGATCTCAGCTTGGATCTTGATCTCAGGGTCATGAGTTCAAACCCCATGATGGGCTCCATGCTAGGCTGGAGCCTACTTTAAAAAAAAAAATATATATATATATATATATATCTATATCTATATCTATATCTATATATATATATATATATATATATATATATATATCACCAACAATGTCCACCACTTAGGTCTGAAGTGAGGGCAAGATGGGGCCTGTTCAAGTGCTCATGGTAGTGGAGGGCATGGTAGAGGGGGAAACCTCTTTGACCCACAAGGCTGAGAGGGTGCCCAGTGCAGATCTGAAGCTGTGTACATTGAGTAGATGCACCATTCCAGACCCTCCTGGAGAAGCAGAGATGGAAAAGATACAGCCCCAGCTGTCCCAGCCCTAACATGAGGCCTGGGTTTTATTTTCTTTCAACCTGGAATGACCAAGGGGACAGCACCTGGGATGTGAGGGCACACTGAGCACCCGGGGGCATGGAACAGAGGCTGAAGGAGCCTCTGACCCAGGTCGGATGGGACTCCCTGAAGCTTTGCCTGTCCAGCCCCATGCCACTGCACATGGCCACGTGTCATCAGATGGTCTATGAGGTCATCGTGGGGAGGATGCAGGTTATCGTCAGCCCCACAAAGCAGGCATCGTTCACCCTATTTGGAGACAAGGACAGGCCACGGATGAAAGCACCTGACCCGAGCAGTTGTGTGACCTCCATGGGCTTCCATGTTTTCATCTGCAACATGGAAAGCATGATGGGCTCCCACTCGGGTTCCTTTAAGAAAGGGAATATCCCCTTAACCGCTTGGCATGCACAGTGTCTGGCTCATCAGCTGTGGGCTACCATGAAATCATACCCAGATATTCAAGTCACTTCCAGGTATTCTAGGTACTCAAGGTCATGCTAGATATTTAAGATAATATCCAGGTATCCAAAATACTGTGGATGCTCCATGAACGTTAGCTTTCTGGCCAGCACCCCCACCCAGCCCAGCCAATCTGAGCCTGGCCTTCCCAGCACTTGGCACGCAGTAAGCACCCTGGAAGCACGGCCTGAAAACATGAGGTGGTAGAGTGAGGGCTTGGAGCTGGCAGGTGCCCCATGGATCAGTGATTTTATCACAGTGAGCTGTAGCATCCTCTCGGGAACATGAGCATGTCCCTCCCCCTGATCCACACACATGCACCACTAACATCTCAGGGATCTTCTGGTTCCAGGAGGGGATCTGATTCCAGATGCACCGAAGCCCACTACTCCTTGGCCCCAGTGCTCGCCAAGACTATTCTTCAGAAGAGCTGAACCCTGACAGCTGGAGCCAGCGCTCTCCTGGCCGCCCCCCGGAGCCCCAAGCCCGGTCTCCTTCACCTGAGGGCACCCGGCTGAGCGGGGCCCTGCTGACCCTGGCCTCGCTTCGCTGCTTTCCCAGCCAAAGCAGCCTCACTCCAGGGAGTTGAAAGGATCACAGGAAGACCTCTAACCTGAACATGAACATCTCCAAGAATGTTTTTAATGGACTCGTGCTTTTCATATGGCAGCGGCACAAAACACAAAACAGAAATAGTTACTGCAAAATATTTCCCTTTGAGCTCCCCTGTCCAAGATGTTTATCTGCATCAAAAACGCATTTGTTTCACAAAAAGATAATAGCACAGGCTCAGGTCAGGCCCTTCCTCCTGGGGTGGGTGTGTGTGTCTACTACCAGTGGCCGGCTGAGCTGGGGGGTGCGGGTACAGCACCCAGACCACCTCCATCCACACACATGGAACCAGACACCCCCAACCGGGAGTGATCCTCCCCCTCTGGAAGGAAACCAGCTGCTCACTCTCCTTATATTTCCCCCTTTCAAGAGACAGATTTGCTATCCTGCAGGTCTGGAACTAACAGACTAATGTTGTTGCCAGACAATGGGATTCTTTTCCCTCGCTGGTTGGAACCAGGGTCTTGTTTCAATATAGCACATTGAGTTTTCATTAAATTAAATTCAACAAACATGTACCAAGAGCCAGCTGCAGGCCAGGTACGTGAGCGAGATGCTTGGGCAGCAGGGATGCAGCCTCACTGTCCCTCCCAGCACACCTGACACAGGGGCGAGCCCTGTGTAGCCCGTGGCCTTCTCAAACTCCTTCTCGAAATCCTGGACTGGGTTTAAGGCACTGTTTACCCAGCTGCCTTCTCTTGGACCCAGGCACTTACCTCCAACCCCTCGGTCTCCTTCAGCAACAGCTTCAGACAATTCTGACTACTACAGGACCTCATCCTTCGTTCTCCATGGGCCTCTTGTTGCTACCACCCTGTTCGCCTTTTATGATTTCTACCATGACTGGTTCTAGAACCCCATTCTTGGATCTCTCAGTGTCTCCACTTCTAAGCCACCTTCACTCTGCATCTGGAACCTTCTTTCTCCAACACAGTCTCACCCGATGCTACTGAAGCATGTTTGATGGCCACTCACTCCCTCTCCTAGGTAATTCTTGCTTCTAATTCCCCAAGGCCCTTCTTGAGCTTGGCTCCCTTCTTGTCTGCCACTACTCCTCCACCCCAACCATATTCCTGCAGGGGCTCAACCACAAGGAAGCTCTAGAAGCTGCCTTAAGGTGGCATCTGACTCACTGTCCATCATCTACTGTCAGGCTTCAGGAATGAGCTGGGCACCACCATCTTGCTTCAGTGGGTCATTTGAAACCAACCTCCTGGTTGCACCTTGACCATGGTATCTTCACGTCAGCCTCTCTGCTCAAGGAGACCATGTACTCGCTGCTGAAGGGGGCTTGTGTGCCGCAGGGATGTTGGAGGGGATGAGGCCACTCTCAGATTAGGCGCTGAGTCAAGAGGGCTAAGCCAAGTGTCTGGGGCACAGAACAGTATCAGCACTAGCTGGCAATGGGATGGCCATTGCACACTAGAGATCCTCACAGAACTCCTCCACACCGCCCAGGCTCCATAGACCCTGACTGAATTCTTTATGGATGATCCACCCTTCCCCGTCTGCGCTGGGCCATCACCTTCCACCAGCCCTGGAGTACATCTGCTGACTGGCTTCACCTCTGGGTACAAGTGCACGAATTCAGTGCATACTGGAGAGCAAGGTCTAGGGTGGAGAATAACTCACCAGTTAATCCTAAAATAAAACCCACTGCCTGAATGCTGCTTCTCCCAGGGTGGCTTCCACCGCTTTCTTTAACCAGTAAAGTCCCTCATGTGCAAGACCAAGTTCAGAGGCCACCTCCTCTGTAAATCTCTCCATGCCGGGCCCAGGCAGATTTCTCTGTGACCTCAGCTGTGTTTCCAGGACATAGTTTTCATACCAGTGTCATGAGTGACAATTGCTTATCTACATGTCTTTTTTTGCCACTGGACAATGAGCTCTGAAGGGTCGGGGGTGGGAGGTGTTTCCTTTATCTTTGGGACCCAATGACTAGCATTGGTGCTGAATCTATATGCGTGTTGACTTTGCAAGTGGTCCCGTGGTTCCTCCCACACACCAGCCACTGGACAAGGCCCTGTGGATACGAAGACACACAGACCACTAGGTGTGGGAGGCGTTCTGTGACCTAGCTCTGTTTCCCATTCAGGAAGCTTCGCTCTCTTTCCCTCCTGCCTGGCAGGAGTGGAAAGTCATCCATTTCCTTTATGAGCCACATCGTGCATCAGAATGCAGTCTGCTTCATGGCCTAAATTATTTTCCAGAAGGCCGTTAAGGGATCATTAAAAAATGCCTACTAGCCAAAATTCTATTTTGAGTGAAGAGGAGAAGGCCATTTCATCTTTGCCATGATTGTCTCTTTCCAGCCACCAGGCTCCTCAAAGGCTGAGCCTCCCATGCCACATTGGCATGTACCTCTGTTCCCAGCTGTGTCTGTGTCACCAGGAACAATCCAGACATCTCACGAGGCTGGGGTGGCGGGGGGGTATTTTTACTGCCAGTCTGTTGCAATATTTAGCAAGGAGGCAGCGGGGGGTGGGGAGTTATTCTATTATGTGGCTTTAATATTATAATAGTAACTGACATTAACTAGCTTGCACAGAGGGCTTAGATGTGCCACATGAGCCTTTGAGCAATGCCCTTTACATACATTTGCCTGACTGCTCTTCAAAACAGCTCTACAGTATGCACAATTTTATCACGCCTCTTTTATGGACAAGAACACTGTGGTGCACCAGGTTTGGGCAATTGGCCTAACGTCAGAAGGCTAGCAAACAGTAGACACAGGACCAGGATCAGATGAGTGTGTGTGTGTCTTCAAAGCCTATACCCTAGGCCCAACCAAGTGCCTGATGGCCTGAACTGCTCGTACTGGCTCCAGAGATGGCTGACCACACGGGTCTTTTCCCAACCCCTAGGTCAGTGACGTCACATCAGTAGCCAGGACCTGGCCACAGTTGGAACACTTAGACCCCAGAAACTGGCAAGCGCTACAAACCAGGGCTGCTTCTTTTCTTCTGGAGATGCAGCTGTCAAACATTTACCAGCACAACGGCTGAATGTGTGGCCTCTTAACTGGGAGGAAGAAAAAGAAGGAAGAAGAGGAAAGGAGAAAGAATTTCTGCTGTTTTCTGAGGCTTTGAGTATACTGACCCCCTTAGCGAGACCATCCTGGAATATAGTCAGCCTCGAAGAGGAACTTAAAAAGTCTCTACATTTCAATCCCTCTAACATTCTCTGGGTCCCACTCCTGAGGGTTCTTCCTCCCCTACATCAGGAGCCTGCTGCGTGCCAGACCCTGTTCTTGGGACCTGAGAGCTAGGGGCTGAAATCTTTATATTGAGCTTCTGTTCTTCCAGCTGGAGCTGTGGGACATGCGGGTCTGGGAGTCAGGCTCCGGGCAGCATCTGGGAAAGGAGGAACAGCAGGAGAAGATCTGGGAATCATCTGGGTTGGGGAAGCCTCCTCCTCCCAGGCTTTCCACCAGGGCAGCCAGCAGAGGTTGGGCTCCAGGAACACCTGAGACATGGTGCTTCGGTCCTGGCCTGCAGGGTCTGGGTCACACGCCAGAAGAAGTGGGCTGGGCTCCGGGGTGTGGCCCCAAGCTGGGGCAGCAGCCAGGTAAAGATGGAAGGACACCTAGCTTGCAGCTAATTTCTTCTTAGCTAGATGACAACTAGCTTATCTATTAACTTTACAGTTCAGGGCTGAGAGAGGACAGTCGTGGTCATGGGGGTAGCCCCTAGAATCAGTGTGTTGAGGTCCAAATCTTGAAAGTTCCACAGCTTTTAGCTATGGGGTATTAGGTAAGTGGCTTCATGTCCCTTGGGCCTCAGATGCCTGTTTAAAAAAAAAAACAATTTATATATATATATATATATATATATATATATATATATATATGCTCACACTTGGACAATTCTATGTACCAGGCATTTGCATTATTTCAATTCATTGAACCCTCACAGCAATCCAACCTTATCATCATTATCCCCATTTTTCAGATAGGAAAACTATCTGAAAGACACAGAGCAGTTAAGCCACTTGCCCAAGTTCACACAGCTTGAATAACAGAGCAAGAATGAAAATCCAGGCAGTCTGGCTCCAGACTCCATGAACATAATAATCGCTATGCTACTGCCCATCTTCTGTTTGTTTGTTTTTAATATTTTATTTACATTCAATTTGCCAACATATAGTATTACATCCAATGGTCATCCCATTAAGTGCCCTCCTCGGTGCCCTGTCACCCAGTCACCCCATCCCTCTCTCCTTCTGCAACCCTCTGTTTTTTTCCCAGAGTGAGGAGTCTCTCAGGATTTGTCTTCCTCTATTGCCCATCCTGATAATAAAGGACAATAACTGTGTCTATCTCCTAAAGGTATCATGAGGATTAAGAGAATTAACATATGTATGGTACTAAGAAAAGCATCTGATCTTTATTCCCTCCTTCCTCAGTGAGGACAGACAGCCAGACAATTCCCTGGCCAGATTTGGTTATTAATTAGCAAATGTTTATTGAGGGCCTACACTATTCAGAGCCCTGAGACAGGTGCTGAGAAAACTGAGAAGCATTAGACAGAACCTGGCTTCTAGAAGTTCACCATCCATTGTACAAAGAAGACAGGCAAGGGGGAGATCACAGTGGAATGAAGCTCATGCAACGTGGGCAGAAGCTCAGGGCCTGGGAGCACAGGTGAGATGGACCAGCTGTTAATGAGGATGGGGCCAGTGGCAAACTCACTACAGAGGTGACCCCTGAGCAGTCCTTGACCAGAACCCACCAGGGGTGAAGGTGGATGAAGAGCCGTAAGCCCAGACAGCAGGACTGGCCTGTGCTGGCAAAGTCAGTCAAATGAAACAATTAGTGACGCACATGTTTTGGGAAGTGTGGCAGCCTGCTGTGCCTGGAGCAGAGTGTGCTTTGAGGTCGGGTCTGGGCACGGTGAAGGGGGCTGGTGAGCACATGAGCTGGTCAGGTCGAGTCTGGTTGCCTTATTTTCCATGCCAAGCAGATTGAACTTCTTTCTGACGGCAAAGAGAGGCTTCTGAAGCTCTTAAGCTAGTTTATGGCACAACAGGATTAGTATGTTAGGGACGTCCCGTAGGTGGGCCTAAGGGGACAGCCGGGGATGCTCTCAAAAGAGGAGTGGAAGAAGGGATTCAGGGGTGCTTGTGTGTGTGGCATTCAGACCATGCAGGGACACAGTGTGGGAGAGTGCAAACCCTGTCCCCTGACCTCACTTATTTATGTGTGTGTGGATGTATTCCAGTAACTTCAAATAAGAGAGTGTGTATTAATATACCTAAAGATCAGATGTGTCTGTGGCTCATGGAGACTCGCAGTCCTGGGATTTTTTTTTTTTAAGATTTTATTTATTTATTCATGAGAGACACACAGAGAGAGGCAGAGGCATATGCAGAGGGAGAAGCAGATTCTCTGCGGGGAGCCTGATGCAGGACTCGATCCCAGGACCCCGGGATCACGCCCTGAGCCAAAGGCAGATCCTCAACCACTGAGCCACCCAGTTGCCCCAGGTCCTGGGATTAGAGATGTGCAGGCATGTGGAAAATAGCAAGATCCCCAGACTAGGGCTCAGAGCCCTTGGGTTCTGAGCAGGACTTTGCCTCCTACTGATTGTGTGTAATTGAAGAAGTTTCTTCTCCATTCTGGTCCTCTTGAGGTTCAATCGGAGGGTGTCTGAGATGGACCTTTCTCATTTTCCCAGTCAACATCCTACACACACTTCTCCTGGTAACTCCATGTCTGTTTTCTCTTGGAAAAACCCCCTTGCCCACCTCTAAAGAATCTGAGAGGAGGTAGGTTCGGCCCTCAGCTCCAGGAGTGGATTCTAGGGTCAGACCTGGCTGACCAGGATGCCAAAATCCTACTATCCCTGCAACTGGCCCTGTGGTCTCCCCACGTGATTTTGCAACAAGGTCTCTTCAGCAGAGTAGACAATTTTCTTTTTATACTGCATCTAATGCAAAAAGAGAATTTCCTTCTATTGTTAATGCACTGCAAGTTTATATCATGAATGTATGGTAAATTTTGCACAATATGTTTTCTTCATCCATTGTGATAATCATATGGTATACGGACCAAATATCTGCATCCTCCTCATATCCTGTATGTTGACGCCCTAACTCCCAGGGTGGTTTTATTTGGAGATAGAGTCTCTAAGGATATGATTAAAGTTGAATGAGGTCATGAGAGTGGGGCCGTGATCCAATGAGATTAGTGTCCCTATGAAAAGAGACACAGGAGAGCCCCCCCGCCACGTGCACACACCAAGGGGAGGCCATATGAGGACATATGAGAAAGTTGCCATCTGAAAGCCACAACAAAATACCATGAATCTATTTGCTAACTTTCATTAAGGATCCTTGCATTTATGTCCACAAGGGATATTGATCTGTAGTTTCCTCTGTTTGTAATGACATTGTCTTATTTGGGTATCAGGGTAATTAATACCTAATAAAATGGAGAAGTATTTTTTCCTCTTCTATTTTCTGAATTATCTTATATCAAAGGAGTATTATTTCTTCTTTAAATGTGAGTAGAGTGTCCCACAAAATTCTCTGGACCTGAGGTTTCCTTTGTGGGAAGATTTTATTCCCTCCCAGAGAATAAGGACTTTCTGAATCACAGCAGTAGTAGTGGTCAGAGAACCAGCATGTTCTTGAGCCAGTTTCTTGAACAACACACAGCAATACAAAGAATGTCAGGTGGCACTTGCATTACAAAAGAAGAACCCAGGGCTTAGGGAACTCACTTCTTTTATTTATTTATTTTTTTTATTTATTCATGAGAGACACAGAGAGAGAGAGGCAAGAGACACAGGCAGAGAGAGAAGCAGGCTCCCTGCAGGGAGCCCGATGCGGGACTCGATCCCGGATCTCCGGGATCACGCCCTGGGCCGAAGGCAGGCACCCACGGCTGAGCCACCCAGGTGTCCCAACTCACTTCTTTTAAAATGGGCAGAAAAGACACCTGTTCTCTGCTCCAGAGAAAGATATTATCTGGATCATCTAAAACTATAAATACATTGTCTTTTGCTCTAGAAAGATATGCTTGCTCTATCTTCCAAGTCTGTTTTAAAAACATCCTTGAGGGGGATCCCTGGGTGGCTCAGCAGTTTGGTACCTGCCTTGGGCTCAGGGCATGGTCCTGGAGTCTCGGGATGAAGTCCCAGGATGGAGATCAAGTCCCACATCAGGCTCCCTGCATGGAGTCTGCTTCTCCCTCTGCCAATGTATCTGCCTCTCTCTCTGTCTCTCTCTCTCTCTTTCTCTCTTTCTCTGTGTGTGTGTGTGTATGTTGAATAAATAAATAGAATCTTTAAAAATAAAAAAATAAAAAATAAAAACATCCTTGAAAAAATAGTCCAGTATAAAAGCAATGAGTGCCTCTGCTTGCAAGACATGCAGAAACATGAGAGACCCATGGAGAACTGTCTTCCAACAAACTGTTAGAAGTTACAGTCCTTAAAAAAAAAAAATTACAGTCCTTGTCATATCACTGCAGATTCATTGGGTGACATTTTAGAGGAAAAAGAGCATGCATCACTTTTTTTCATTATTGACATTATCTGTTAGGTTGGTTAATATTCTGTAATATAAATTATTCAAAATTATTCAAATTTTAATATGACAGTAGTAACTAGTCTTAGCAATACTGGAGGCACCTGGGTGGCTCAGTCACTTAAGCATCTGACTCTTGATTTCGGCTCAGGTCATGATCTCAGGGTCATGGGATCAAGCCCCATGTCAGATCCCACCCTCAGCATGGAGTCTGCTTGTCCCTCTCCCTCTGTTCCTCATCTCTCACTCTCTCTCTCTTTCTCTCTCTCTCTAGCTCTTTTTCTCTCCCTCAAATAAATAAATTAAATGTTTTTCAAAAATAAAAAATAATTATTAGCAATACTGAAGTTTGAACAATATACCAACTGCAAAGCTATTGAGCCACAGCAGTCCTTATCGGGATGAATCACCATAAAGCTGTGGCAAATAAATGTTGAAACAGGGAGCAGAGAAGCTGAAATAAAGCCCTCCCTGATGCGTTGAAAAACTGACAGACAAACCTTAAAGGATACAGTCAATCCCAGAAAGAAATCTGCAAGACCAGCTAAACCCTCTGGGGTTTCATCTTATACATGCATACATCAGTGTTCAGCCAGAGACTGAAGGGAACTCTTAGAAAGATTTCTGGAACTCGTTCTTTTCATAGGCTTCTCCTCTCCAGAAACATGTCCCACAGATTCTCGCTGACTTGGCATCCTCAAGCTCCAACTCCAGTGTTCTCCACTCAGCAGGATTCCCAGCCTCTCTTTGAGTTCCTTTTTTCTGTATTATGTCCTGGAAACTGCTTTTTGCCTACAATCTGGACCAACCATGGGGCTCACTTCTGTTGCCTGCTGTCTCTTAAAGATCGCATTCCCGCACTGCCTGAATATAATGTCTGGAAACAGTTGCTTTCTGTATTTTATCTGAATTTATAGTCATTTACAGTGGAAAGTCAGTTCCTATAGAAGCTAATTGTTTATGATTTGAAAGAAAGCCTCAACATATTGTTGAATAAATGACTGAAGGAATGAATAGTTATGACTCAGTCATCACTCATCACTGAAGTGATCAGTGTAGCAGGGGAAATACAAAATTTTGATTGAAGGGCCTAAGGTCATGTGACCACTGCAGGGGCTGGTATAGATTCAACTCCATCTAAACTATACCTGAAACACATTAGCTGGGAATATTTCCCAAAATTAGCTGAGTACTTCCCAAAGGAAAATCTTAAGATGATTATCAAGAGAAGGGTGAAGGATATTAGGGAGAAAAAAAACAGCATACCTATTATAGATATCCAGCCAACTTCCCTGAAACAACCCAATGGTCGTCCAAAATCTTATTGGAGTTCTGCAGTGATGGGGAGCTCAGCACTTCCAGCGGCAACCCACTCCATCCATGGTCAGTCTCCATCCTTACAAAGTTCCTCCTCATGTTGAACCAGGATGCCTCTTTTTCCTATATTCCCCCCATTATCCTAATTTTGCCATCTTGAGCCACAACAAGTCCACATCACCTTTCCACATAATAGTTCTTGATTCAAATATTTGGATCACGTAGAACAACGGATGATGATGCACAAGAATGCAATTAAATTAGACCTTAAAGACCAGAGTAGAGTCTATCAATCAATGGTTTGAGAGAGTTGTTTGGCTATGCCAACGTTAGATGGATACGAGTGGGCATTTAATTCACCATTCCAATGAGGACACATTGGTCATGAACACCGACTTTGAACTGGAAGTCCAATCCTGGTTCTGTCATTTCTAGGCTGAGCATCATTGGCAAATTTACTGCTATTTTAGCTTCTTTGTTTGTATAATAGAAGCAATGGCTTTCTACTTACAAGGATTCAGTAAGATATTATTAGGTGCATATTTTAGGGCCTATTAAACAATAAACGTTTGTGAAATGGTAGCTGTTATGATAACAGTTAGCCTGAAAAATTAGTCAATTAATTTAGGGATCCCTGGATGGCGCAGCGGTTTGGCGCCTGCGTTTGGCCCAGGGCACGATCCTGGAGGACCCGGGATCGAATCCCACATCGGGCTCCCAGTGCATGGAGCCTGCTTCTCCCTCTGCCTGTGTCTCTGCCTCTCTCTCTCTCTCTCTCTCTGTGACTATCATAAATAAATAAAAAATTAAAAAATTAATAAAAATTAAAAAATTAATTTAGCTTAGGCCCTACGCTGGGAACTAGAGTGAGGGATGGATAAGGTGTCTCATTGCCCTTTAGGACCACCAACATTAACATGATGTGCCAAATATGAGACCTGAAATGACAACAATATGCTAAGGAAGCAGAGACAAGAACTGGGCCTTGAAGAATCAGTAGTTTTCTAGGTGGCCAGGTAGGGGTAGAAGTGAAGGAACATTAAAGCCAGAAGGAATTATAAGAGTAAATTCACAGAGCTGCTATCGCCATCCTAAAACAGAGACCCCAAATTCTTTGTCACACCTCCCGTGTAGAGACAGAGTCTGAGTTCTGTGACCGCATAAGTGACAACACAGTAGAAGTGACACTAGGCTGTTCCAAGTCCAGGCTTCTCTTTTTGTGTCTTTGAACATTCACCCTGGGAACCTACTTGGCATGCTGTGAAGAAACCAAGCAACCACATGGAGAGTGCTCCAACTGTCAGCTCCTAGAGTGAGCCATCCTGGAAGCAGATCCTCTAGGGGAACCCAGTGGAGGCTGCATGGAACAGAGGTGAGTCTTTGCCTCTGCTCCCTGACCAAACTGCAGATTCATGAGCTACATAAAAGATGGTTGCTGTTTTAAGCCATCAGGCTCTGCAATGGTTTCTCACATGGCGATACAAAACCAGAACCATCGAGAAAGTTGACAAAACGTGTTTATCAACTGGCGGATACTCTGATCTTGCAAAAAGCATAAGATGGGAAGTGGAGGGTAGCAGGAGAGGCGTTTGAGATATTCCACGTGGAAGAAGATAAGAACTTTCTGCTGGTTGGAGGCATATGTATGCATGGCCATGAAGACCAAGTGTGAAGTAGCAATTCCAGACAATCCCAGGTCATTACTGTCCATACAATAGTCCTTGAAGAAAATACTCTATGATCACGTAAGTTCTATGATCCCAAACAGAACATATTAACACATGGAAGACTCCTTCCAAATAAATATATTTTGCTGCCCATGTATGCTTGGTTTCTGTGGGACCTATTAACATAGCGTCATAGTTGTGTTCTACGGGACCCCCATTTGGAAATTCTGCTCTGTCCCCTCTCTCTAAGTGAGTGGAAGGTTTCAGAACTCATCTCATCTTCACTACTGCAGGGAAGTCCTAATTGCTCCAAAGGGTTAATGTACAACCCGCAGAAAAGTAGTCCCCCTCCCAGCCTATTTTGCCTTGGGAGAATCTGATTCAGAGGCACCAGGCACAGTCATATACCAGGGCTCAGGGAAAAAAGGGCTTATGTTTTCCAAGAATTAAATCCACACCAGCAACACTTTGACTTCAAAACTTCCACACCTTTCATGACGACTTGTCAAGCACAATCTGTTTACTGGCTGGTGTGTCCCAGGCTAAATAATCCCTATAAATACGTGTGCTTCATCTGTTTCTCTTATTTGGGCCAGGTGGGTTTTCCAAAATTTCTGCATAACAGATGTCTACTAATTTCCTATAGGTTCTGGACATACCAAATCTTGTCTGCAACTCTGGCAAAGGTCACTTTGAATGGACACCATGTAAGGGGCAAGGGGACAGTCACATATGATTCCCATTTATTCAATAAATTGTCATTGTGTATGGGTTTGGCACAAAGCACAAAGCAGGAAACAAGACAGACGAAAGCCCTGGCCTGATGAGGCTTATAGTCTGTGGCCAAAGACAGAAAAAATGAAAGGAAGACAGAGTTACATGCAATAATCATAGACTGTGGCAAATGCTCCGAAGGAAACCAACAAGTTGCCAAAATGGAGACAATGGGGCAGCTGGGGTCTATCTTAGACCTTGTGGTCAGAGAAGATGAATCTTTAGGGGTGATTGTTGAAGATAAGGAAGGGAAAGAACATTCTAGATAGCAACAGATTTAAAATCTATAGATTCATCTATAGGTTCATCAGGTCGGCTATCCAAATCTTACAAGGTCCTACTGCAGGTTCATTTGAATTAATGCTCTTGGTAGGTAGCTAACCATCCATTGCTGAGAACCACGTTTCCAGTGCTAGTTTAGCATTGTCATAGGTTGGATTCCCCAGAAGTGGACCCTGGTGCAAAGGTTCACATGAATGGGATTTGCCAGGAAGAGTTTCCAGGAAAAATCAATGGGGATAGGTGGTGTGGGAAGGAAAGAGAAGAAAGCCAAGCAAAGACTCAATACCAAGCAAAGTCTTGCAGAGAGTGACTTGCAGTCAATCCCATGGGATTGGGGGAAGATCCTTAAAGACAGTATAGGTCACACCAGTGTCCCAGTCAGGGGATGAGGGCACTAGAGTATTTATCCCCCTGCATCCTTCAGCACTGGCCAGAAACCACCCCCCAGCAGGTGTAAACTCCCAGGCTCTCCTGGTCTTTGCAGGACACAGGCCAGGCGGGCTCCAGCAGCCTGAAGCCACCTTGCTGACAAAGAGACAACAGCTGGCTGATGGGGCTGAGATGACCCTGTCTTCAGCGTGTCACAGACATCTTCTGCAACCAGTGTATTTATCTATTTGTTTCAACTACGCTGTCCGTATTTATTGCAGTCACTCCTGCCTCCTGGGAGGTGATCAATACCTGGTTGAACCTCCGGGTATCGTGTTCCTAACCTCACCCAATACTGTCTCCGAATCACAGTCATTATGAAAGCACTGAACATTCTTAGCTTGAGCTAAGGAATGATCATCGTCTTCAGAGCTGTAAACAGACCCGAAGCAATATTATGGCTAATGCAGCAGAAGATTGTTTATCTGGGAGTCCACATTCAAGAAGAATCCTAATGATATAACTAGTCTACATAGAATTTGTAAAATCGTGCTAGCGGGATCACTGAAGAACAATTGCACGGCATGGGGGCTGCAAATGCTGAATACGTATCCAGCAGGTGATCAGAGCAATTGGAGGGTGTCAGGGAGGTTGGAGAAATATGATCATGGATTAGACACACGTCTCCCTCTGATCATGGTTCTTGGTGATTGTTCTCAGTCCTTTATTTATCTCTTTTGGCAACTTCAATGTCTACCATTAAGCTTTTCAGGAGTTAAGATAGCTCTTAACTCTAGAAATATCATTAATCCAGAAATAAATTAGGTAAATTCTCTTCTACCAAAGTTAATTCCGGCGGTGAATCTCAACGCAATATGGTTTTCATCCCAAACTAGAGAGTAAATCCTTTTCTGTAACAAAATGCTCTAGGATTTGCAGGTGTGTAAGGCCTCGTGGGTGGGGTACAGAGGGGAGATTAGATTTACAGAATAAGTATGAAACAAGACAGTCTACTGTGCCCATTACTGAGCTAGGCAGTGACAGCAAAGAGGAGGGGTAAATTCAGCAAGAGCCATACCCCACAGACCTCAGCCTAGGAAGAAGACAAGTATCTAAAAAAACAGTAACAATAAAGTGCAGTGCATTTTGCACAAAATGGAAGATCTGGGGAGCAGGTGGCAGAGGCTTTTTTCCTCTTCTAGGGAGAAGGGCCAAGGAGAAAAGTCTGATCACGAGTAACAGTTAGCCAAGGGAGCAGAGCAGGATCAGTGCTTCCATCCAAGGGAACAGCAAAATGAAGGCCAGCTGTCAAGAGACTGAGATGGTGGGGGAGGGCAGCTTGAGAACTGGTCACCTGTGGCCAGAGAAGAGAATACATGTGGTGGAAGGAGGTGGGAACAGATGACACCAGAAGGTAGGCAGAGGCCCCTGATGGAATTTGGGATACATTCTGGGGGTAATAAGGAGCCTTTGAAGAGTTCATTTTTTAAATTTATTTATTTATTTATTCATTCATTCATTCATTTTTCCAAGATTTTATTTATTTATTTGACAGAGAGTGAGCACAAGCAGGGGGAACAGCAGGCAGAGGGAGAGGGAGAAGCAGGCTCCCCACAGAGCAGGGAGCCTGCCTGATGTGGGACTCCATCCCAGGACCCTAGGATCATGACCTGAGCTGAAGGCAGGTGTATAACCAACTGAGCCACCCAGGCACCTTGAAGAGTTAATTTTAGATGAATAGTTTGGGAGAAGGCCTCTTAGCTTTATATTTAAACAAACATAGTTACAATATAGACGAGGAAAAAATTCACTTGATTTTTAAAGATAAAAACAGATCGAAAATTTGCAACATCATGTGGCCTGTAACTGGCCTCTGCCCCTAGGGACATTTTCATGGGAAGGTTTGAGAAGCACTGCTTGAAAGTCGATTAGTTCTCCTAAAGGGAAAGATCTGTCAGGAAATCAAGGAATTTGGAAATCCGATTCCTGAAAGACAGAGGCCAGATGCCAAATGTTTCTCTGAGGCTTTACACTTTGATCTCAGGTGGTTTCTTGGACAAGCACCGACGGAGTCTGGCTTCCAAGTATGAAAGCCAAATCCTGTGAAATCCTCACACATATTTGTATAAGTCAAGCACACTCTTAATTACTAACATCCACCAGTGTACTATGATCGAGGCATAACCTGTCTGAAAAAGAAATACAGCAGTATGGAGGTTCCTCAAAAAGTTAAAAATAGAATTTCCCTACAATCCAGCAATTGCACTACTACGTATTTACCCAAAGGATGCAAACATGCTGATTGGAAGGGCTGCATGTACCCGGGTGTTTATAGCAGCATTATCTATAATAGCCAAATTAGAGAAGCAGCCCAAGTGTCCATCAACTGATGAATGAAGAAAGAAGATGTGGTCTACACATACAATGGAATATTACTCAGCCATAAAAAAAATGAAGTCTTGCCATTTGCAACAACATGGATGGAGCTAGGGGTCATTACGCCAAGCAGAGTATGTCAGTCAGAAAAGAAAAATACTATATGATCTCACTCATATGTGGAATTTAAGAAACAAAGCAAATGAACACAGCAGGGGGGGATGGAAGAAAGGCAAACCAAGAAGCTGACTTGTACTGTAGAGAACAAATGGAAGGTTGATGGAAGGAGGCAAGTGGAAGATGGGCTAGATGGGTGATGGGCGTTAAGGAGGGCACTTGGTTGTATGAAAGTGACTAATCACTGATTTCTACCCCTGAAACTAATATTGTACTATATGTTAACTAGCTGGAATTTAAATCAAAACTTGGGGGCAGGGAAAGAAATATAACTACTTCGCATATTAAAAGTAAAAATGAGGGTGCATTCCCTTTTTCAATAAGTACCTATTAAGCTCCTACCGTGTGCCTGGTACTCTTCTGAGCACTTGGAATATATATATCAGTGAGCAAAGCAGATTAAATCGCTGCCTTTATGCTGAGCTTATATTCATGGAGTTGATATTTTTTTCTTCCCTGATGTCAGGACGGGAGCCAGAGAGGATGACACACATCTATACCCACACTCTCATATATTTGTCTTTGGGATATTATTGTCTTGGATAAAATGAGTTTTAGAGCCTGTGAAACTATGCAGGATCTCTAAAAATACAAACGAAGTGGATTTTATTCTCAGCATCATTTTTATCCCTCTAATTGGTTTCTAAACTCGCACTTCATGCTCATCATGAAATGCGAACAAATCCAGTCACAGCATCTGAAAAGCAATTAACAATATACAATTAGCATCCAACAAGGATATGCTACCTCAGTCCCTGGCTCCCCGGCCCACATGGGTCTCTCTGGTCTTGGATTGGTGGCAAAGGTGGACTCAGCCCAGTATCTCCCATGGGCTGCAGCCTGGTCTTCTTGGCTGAGCAACTTGAAAGTGTTGGGATATTACAACTAGATGTTAAGTTCCTTCAGAGAATGTGCCTTTCCAATTCTTCTCATCTGGCTTCCAAACAGCCAAGCAGAAGCTAGCATTCTCTCCTTTGAATCTGGAAAACAGGGATCTATAGAAAGAACTAAAATCATCAGTACTATTAATTAGCACTATAATAATAATAATAATTAATAACAGCAACGACAGAATTATCTTCATAGCACTTCTATACAGCATCTTATAAATGCCAATAGCTGCCACGTCTATTATTTCTTTGACTTTCACTCCGATCTGGTGCAGTGAGCTCCATGGGGATCACTAGTAATTGTTACCCAGTGGTTGGTGGTAGGATGGTGGTGGTGTGGATTTAGTACAAGTTTATGGAGTAAATGCCAGTTTTTCAGACAAAATATTAGGTCTTATGGTTGTTTCTGGTCTTTTTTAAAAATTATATAACACATGTTCACTTGAATTTATAGTAAGCCAAAAGAAAAAAGAAAATCAAAAAGAACAATACTCTAGAGAAAACCACTGTTGATGAATAGCCTTTGAGATTCTTCCCCATAAAGTTATAAATATGTGCACGTATGTTCAAAAGGAAAGAAGATACTTACGCTTTTTAACTTGATTCTCATTTAACAATTTTTGGCATTTCCTATGACAAAAAAGTATAAATGTACATAATCCTAATCTGATACATTATGTCAACAAACTGCAATTTATTGGACATTTAATTTTCAGGGTTTTGTTGTTAGGTATATTGTTGCAACAAACATTGATGTTTATTACACTTGTTCAATTATCAATTTAGACAATTTCTTGTAAGCGAAATCTCTAGGTCATGATTTCTGGAGTGTTTCTAGAGCATGATTGTGTGTGTGTGTGTGTGTGTGTGTGTGTGCGTGCGCGTGTCTTATCAGCTATATTGGATACATAAGAATTGAGCCTCATATTTAAGACAGAAACATGATACAAATATATATTTCTCCTGGCTATTTAGGAATGTACCCATCTCCCCATATCCAGAGCCAAACTGTATATTTATTAACATAAGATTTATATTTCTTTGGCTGCCCTCCTTCCTTCCTTTCTTCCTGAATAATTCAGTTCAACATCCATTTGGCAGGCCTGAATAAGAAAGGTGGCCCCACCGGATCAGAACCCCAGTGAGAAAAGCAGCCAAGCAGGTGTCAGCCCAGTAAGGCTGGGAGATGGGTTAGAACAAATATATAAATAAACGGGAAGAATTAAAAGCTCTTGCTTTTATTTTTTAAAGATTTTATTTATCTATTTCAGAAAGAGAGTGTGCAAGCCTGAGTGGTGGGAGGAGAGAGGGAGAAGCAGACTCTTCCCTGAGCAGAGAGCCCAATAACGGGGCTCCATCCTAGGACGCTGGGATCATGACCTGAGACTCAGGCAGACACTTCACCTACTGAGCCACTCAGGCATCCCAATAAACTCTTGCTTTTAATAAAATGCCAACTAACAAACATGGAAGGAATTATGGAATTAGAAAGTCACCATTTGCCAAGAGTTACAGTAAAAATTCAGACAACCATCAATGGGTATAAACAGTAGGGGACATGAAATTGAATGAAGAAGAAGATATTTACATGGTCTTACAGAATTTCTCCACAAAAATACTTATTAATTACAGAGGGAAGAAGGATAACTTTACAATGGAGAAGTCTGTCATTATGATGGAGTTAAAGTTAAAACACCAGTAATGGTTAAAAGCAGCATCGTGTTGCCACTTGATGAGATGTAGTTGAGAGATTAGTCACTTCTGTGAAATTCCTGCCAAAAAGGCATTACTTGAATCCAATAATCAGGACACGTCAGACAAGTTCACACTGAAGGATATTCTACAGAATAAATGTCCTTTTGTGTTTAACAGGTGGGGTTTTTTTTAGATCATCATCCAAGAAGAGTCAACAAATCATATGAATTCATAAGAACATCACCAGATATTCTAAGTGCATTTTCCATTGTCAAAACTTTACGGCTGACCTTGAACAGCATCTACCCCTATTACTAATCGGCTTTAGTTTTATTAGAATAATGACTGCTGGGGATCCCTGGGTGGCTCAGAGGTTTAGCTCCTGCCTTCCGCCCAGGGTGAGACCCCGGGGTCCCGGGATCGAATTCCACATCGGGCTCCCTGCATGGGGCCTGCTTCTCCCTCTGCCTGTGTCTCTGCCTCTCTGTCTCTCTCTCTGTCTCTCTTGTGAATAAATAAATAAAATCTTAAAAAAATAATAATCACTGCTATAAATTAAAATAAAAGAATGTCGGGGATCCCGACATTCTCGTTGTATCGAGTCCCATGTCGGGCTCCTGGCATGGAGCCTGCTTCTCCCTCCTCCTGTGTCTCTGCCTCTCTCTCTCTCTCTCTCTCTGTGTGTGTGTGTGTGTCTATCATAAATAAATAAATAAATAAATAAATAAATAAATAAATAAATAAATTTTAAAATAAAATAAAATAAAATAAAATAGTATAATGTCACAGGTAAGGGGAGAAACTAATACCAAAGTCATGAATGTCAGGGCAGACTGAGGAGCTCTTCCCCCCTGAACAGAACATGAGATGTGACAATGAAGGGTGACAGTGTTTCTGAACTGGCCTCTGGCTACATAGGCATTACTGGGACATTGGGCAAAGCTTGGGTGGAACCTAGGAGGAAGAAATGTGGGAGTTCTTTATACTGTTTTTGCTACTTTTTCTGTAAATTTCAAAGTACTTTTTAGCAAATTTTAAATGAGTAATAAATAAATAAACTATTCTACTGAAAAGTATTGAGGTCATACACCTTGAAGGAAATAGGGCATTTTAGGAGGTCTTCTTAAGTCTTTCTGGCTATACTAGTCCAAGCCAAAGTGTTCTCTTGCTGTTTCTTTGGAATTCTCTTTCAATATATCCCCCTTTTGTTTTTTCTCTGCCTTAGGATGGTTCCTTGAAAGATACCAATAAATGCCTCTCACTTTGTGCTTGACCTGCCTGATAGTCTCATGAGAACTGATGCCACCCACGAGTGGTATAGGCCACACTAGCTCCTAACAATGTTTGTCCATCCAGACATTCATATTGCCACTCTTGAGGGACAAAGAATTGCTTTGTGGAGGCAATATGCATCGTGCTGGTGCACCCAATGTTTCATTTTAACCTCACAAACCTATAATGGAGATACATCATCTCCACCTTACAGATGGAGGAACAGCATCCTAGAGAGTTTAAAATAACTTCTGGCTTGAGAAGCAAGTGGGGTGGGGATCAGATGAACCTAATAAAAATCAGCATGTTTATTTCCTCAATGTGGTCAAATGATCTGGCTTATATTTGAAATCCAGCTCAGAAAATTTTGCAAGAAATCATCGTTATCTTCATAAAAGTCAATGTCTTCACATAACCCAGCTGGTGCAGATTAATCGTGGTTCTGTGGTTGATAATAACAGCTACTATTGCTTGAGCACCTATTAAGTGTCAAGCACACTGCTAGGAATGTTAATAAATTACTTCATTCATAAAATCAGCATCTGGGATGCTTGGCTGGCTCAGTTAGTGGAGCAGGCAACTATTAATCTGGGGTCATGATTTCAAGCCCCACATTGGGGATAAAGATTACTTAAAAATAAAATCTTTAAAAGAAATAAATAAATAAACAAAAGTAAAATCAGACTCTACTGATACAATCCACATTTTTCTCCTCTGACTTTTTCATGTAATGGATTATTTGCTATTTCCTGATATTGAACCACCCTTGCATTCCTACAAAACATCCTGCTTGGTTCTGGTATATTCTTCTTTCTATATGTGCTAGATTCTATTCCCTAATAATGGATTTTCAACATTCTATTGAAAATAGAATAGAATTTTAATAATTCTATAATTTCAATAAATTATATAAATCTATAAATTCAATAATTTCAATAGAATTGAAATAATTCAATAGAATTATTGAAAATCTATTCTTGCCTCCATATTTATAATTGAGATTTCCATTTTGTATACTATCATTCTATTACTATAATCTTGACTTTTACACGAATTGCATTACACTTATAACAACACTATGAGGTACATTCTCTTATATTACAGATAAGGAAACTGAGCTCAGAGAAGTGAAGTCACTTGTCCAAGGTCCACACAACTAGTGTGGTTGCAATTTGCCTATCTCCTTCCACATGGGACAGACAAGGGTTCGCATCTATCCTTCATTTTCCAGACACAGAAAAAATGCCACACCCAGAGACAGTGACGTGTGCTGCTCTGGATACCCAGAGATCTAGCTCTTGCTCATCTCTGCCTCTCAGGTAAGAAAAGTGGGTAGGTTACCTTCCTTTCTGGTCCTTGGTTTTCTCTTCTATAAATTGAAAGGGGTGATAGAGACAATCACTGTGATTCTTTCTTGCTCTATAAATTCTCTCTCTAGACTTGTTTTGTTAGTATAAATCTTAGCCAGCCACCTCCCTACCCCCACAATTTCCAATGTAGTGATGGAAGCATAGCATGCATTAACTCTGTGTGTGTGTGTGTGTGTGTGTGTGTGAGAGAGAGAGAGAGAGAGAGAGAGAGAGAGAGATACAGACAGACAGACAGAGACAGAGATATAAAGGATGGAAAAGGGAAGTGGGGGAAGGGAGGGGAGGAAAGGAGAAGAGAGGTTTATAAAGGGAGATAACTTGTCTACAGGGCTTAATTCCCAAATCCTGCCATGCATCCATTTTACTCCCAGTCTTTCCTATGTATCCAGCTCAGCCCTAGGACATATTTTTAAACACATACAGAAGTTCACTCTTAGACAGAAGTTTCTGTGGCTGATAATAATTGGGATGCAGACTTCTGGTTTCTGACTTCCAGAAACCTATCTAGCAACCTAACCTCACTGACCTCCCCCTCACCTCAAGAAGCCTAGGTCCCTGAAAGTGTTCCTCTGGCCTGTCTCAGGGCATTTGCTCTGGAACCTGACCTAGTATTTGCCCTTAGCTCCCAAATGCCACCACCGAAGGAAAGCCACCCTCTTGCCTCTTGCCCTGAACCATGGCAGGCAAAGGAGGAGGTCTTATCTTTTCCCAGGTTTTCTATAGGCTTGAACTCTCTCTATACCATGACATTGGGACTAAAGAACAAATGACCATTACTGAATGGATTCTTTGCTCAGTGTCTGAAGGCAAAAATTAACATCAAGCAGGGCTTCCTGACAGGCAGGTCATAGGCAACTCAAGATATTTTGTCCTCTTGGCTGTAGGGCAATAGGAAGGGGGCTTCTGGGCCAGCTCACTCATTTTGCCCCAGGACTCTAAGTACTCAGGAAGTTGGAAAAATGTTAGGAAGCCTGGCTTAGGGGGTTGGTTTAAGAGAAGCCAACCTATCTCCCATGGTCTCCCTATCTCTTGAACTTCCTTTCCACAGAGCCAGTATGGTGCCTCATATTCCCAACTCCATGAATGTGTAAGATACTTCCTTTTCTATCTTTCCTTCAATACCAGAACATTGCTCAACTTATCTTTGTAATCCCAGCATTTACAACAACAATGCTTACACTTGTAGGTGTAAATTACACATTCAATGGATAAAAACAATGTCTGAATTACATCAGGGTGCTTTCAGGAGAACATGAATATTTCTGTGGCAAATCTGTCTGTACTGTGCCCTTCATGGTCACATCTGAAGGGTGACTTGCTCTATCTGGAAAATAGTCAAGAACCAAGAACAAGATTTTACAGCAACAGAGGACTTCAACCAGAGGTTCAATTCTATTGAGCAAATAATGTTTGCATGCCTCTGTGGTGTGGAAGCCGAGATAGAAATACTCTGGGGCTCCCAAGCACCTAGGGGAATTTAATTTTTTTTCCCATAAAGCCAAATGTCACCTTGAGATGGATTTACTTATTCTGATTAGCTAAGGCATTTTGAGGCCGTTCGCCCTTCCTTTGATATGTGTATGTTGAAGTGGTCTTCTACCAATATATGGATTGATGATTAATTCAGAGTGCATTAGGAGCCCTTGGCTTGTTCATACTTAGTCAAATATCTAGCTATTCTATTATTCTGAATAATACATTTTCAAGCAACCACTGATTTATTATTATTTTTAAAACAGCACACATTCAGTTTCCTCAATCAGCATTTCTAGAAGACTCCCAGCAACCTATCCTGTCTTGGGGGCGAGTGGAGGGAGGGTCTGGGCAGGATGGAATGTTTGTTTGCAGAGCTGAATGAGGGAATAAAGGCCTGCATCTCATTGAGCAATGGGACGTGAGCAGCATAGCATCCAGTCTTGGCCACAGCACCGTGATATACGGGCTATAATCTCCCAGAGAGCCCTTCATTCTGTCTGCACGATGGAGCAAACTCAAGCCAAGGAAAAAGGCTTCTGCATTTAGTGGACGCATAACCCTTGGCTATATTAGCCACCAGTGCCAACAACTCTATGAAGGAACGAAGCAGGAATTGCTGTGCACTGTGTAGGAAGACCTGGAGTCTGGAGTCTGCTGACTGGGGTTCTGGAGACCCTGTTGGGGGCTCACTGGGAGATGAAATCACATCAGCTTCTCAACTTGCTCATATATAAACGGTGAGAGGTGGGGAGAGAGGGACAATCAAACCAAATTACCTCTGAAGTCTCTTCCGTGGAAGGCCAGGGCCGTGTGAATTAATGGCATAGTACTTTCCAAGTCTCCAGCTTTCCTGGGACTTTAGAGATGAAGGCACTCCCACCTCCTTTCCCCAATCAGACCACTCACCCCTTCACCATAGCGGCTACCACATGCTCCGTGCTCTTCCTAAGCCTCCTGCCCTCCATCGTCTCACCCCCACACACATTAACAGGTGCCCCCATGTCTTCAATGAAGAGGAGTGGAAGCCATTGGGTGGGAGCACTCCAAAATCCCAATACCACCTGACACAGACCCCGACATCCACCCTGCACTTGCTGGAAACAAATCCTAATGCAGACCCAGCTAGCTTCACAGGCTCTTTGGAATGGAGATGATGATCTCTCTTTCTCCCATCTCCCTCGCCTACAACCCCCTTCCCCACTTGCCCATTCCCTTCTGCCTTCCCTCACACTCAGCTTCCTTCCATCCAGCATACGCCCTCCTTTGCTCAGATACCTCCCTCCCAGGCACGATTCCACCTTTCTTGTCTCTTTCACAGCTAAGTGTCTCAAACGAGGTATCTTCACCTCCTTTGTCAACCTCCTAATCTTACCTGACACCTCAACCCCCTGCAACCTGACCTCTGCCCTCACCATCCCACAGACACTGCTCTTGACTGGTGATCTCTTTGTTGCTAACCCAACTAACATTTTCCTGCTCTGTAATTCCCACACAGCCCTTCTCCTCCTTGTCCCTGAAATCCTCCTTCCTTCACTTTGGTGGCACTGGATCCATCTGTTCCCCACACTCCCACCCGCCCCCTAACCCAGAACATCTCCTGTACTCTTGCCTCCAGACCTGGGAAGGCACTCTCCTTTGAATTCACCTCTGACACATTACACATGACACCGTATTATATGCAGTCACTGTTCCTTGTCCCAAGATCCAAATATCTCCAAGGCAGTGACTATTTCTACTCTACATCCCCGTATTATTCCTCCCTCAGTCCCTGGCCAATCATAGGCTCCCACTGTATGCTTTAAATGAATGAATGAGACATTCTGAAGGAAGGGCCTTCCCTGTGTTCATAATCACTTAAAATTCTCATACAAGGTCTTACCACAGCAATAAGATTATCTTGGTTTAATAAGAGCTGACACAATTCAGTGACTCCTATGGGCCAGGTATTGTTCTTAGCACTTTGCCTTTATAAATTCACTTACTTCACACAGCAGCCTTGGAGCTAGGAATTGTCATTTTCTCCAGTCTCCCACTGCAGAAACTGACTGCCCAACGTCACCCAGCCTATAAGTGACCAGTCTTCCACCAAAGTCCCTTCTACTCTCCACTGGGTTTAGTTGGGGATGCTTTTTTACAAGTCATCTTTACCAAGAAGTTGGGAGGTTGAAGGACCAGGTTAAAAAGATGCTGTGTGTTCGTTCTTTAAGCCAGACACAAAAATTAGGCAAGTTTCCTGGGAGCATTACCATGCTCATCAGTTTGCACAGCGAGACACTCCCTTCAGTCCTCCCCCAGGACAAGATGCAATGGATCTATGTGGCACATTTATGAGCAAGAAGCAGTGAGCACTACAGGCCAGTCTGGTAGGTTCTTGCTCTGCCCTTGGGGCTTGGCCTATGTCCCTCTCTTGGCTCCCTCTGCCTTGAGGTGGGCTAGGCTCAGCAGTCTCTTCCTCTGGGGGTCAAAATGGAGAAAGGCCTGAGGTCATCCACCTGTTCCGTCTTACCCTCCAGAGGTAAGTCCAATTCAAGGAGAAAGTAGTGCCAGCCATCTGAGCCTCGGGTCCCAGTCCCCTTCTCTCATCTAGGGCTTTGTACTTTAAAGTTGATTATTTTGATCCCTTTACAGCTCAAGTGTCCATATCTCATTTGCATGGGAGATAGAGTTGATGGGATATGATAAATATGTCCCTTGGAGCCCATCAGGGTTTAAGTGGAATACACTGCAGGTATGTCATAGTTAATATATTTATCAATCATTGATTACCCACCTCTCCTAACACAGGGAAGCCTTTTTAATACCAAAAAATGATCACAAATGCCCACATGAGAGTGATTGTCCTTTGGAATCTATTGATAATTCAAATAGTTAAGAGCTATGAATTCAGAAACGTTTTTGTATGATTGTGTATTTGATTATACTCAATGGTATCATATTCAATTGAAAGACACTTGAACCTCATAGTAAGCACTCAAAAAATACTAGACTATTTAATGAATAGATGATATACACATGATGTTTTATTTTCTAGGTCTAATGATGCAGTGGGTTGCACAAGTAGACCTACAGCTACCTTGCAATAACCCAGTGGCTCACCCCTTCCCACTCACTGCCAGGAACCTGTATTTTTCACATAATATACAATGTACAGTGTCTTAGATGCTGGAATGTCAACATATGGATGCCAATGTATACATGCTGTAGTTCTTTTTTTTTTTTTTTTTTTTTTTTTTTTTTTTTTTTTTTTTACATGCTGTAGTTCTAAGTGAGCTTGACTTTGTTTACTGTTCATTACCATTGTACTGGTCAATATTCTCCAGAGAAACAGGGTGTGTGTACATGCATGCATGAGTTGTGTGTGTGTGTGTGTGTGTGTGTGTGCAAAGAGAATGACTTATTTTTTTAAAGGCTTTTTATTTATTAACTCATGAGAGACACACAGAGAGGCAGAGAGGCAAAGGGAGAAGTAGGCTCCCCTCAGTGAGTCCGATGTGGGACTCAATCCCAGGACCGAGGGATCACAACCTGAGTTGAAGGCAGATGGCCAACCACTGAGCCACCCAGGTGTCCTGAGAGAGAAAGACTTATTATAAGAAATTGCCTTGTGCAGTTGTGTGGGCTGGTGAGCCCAAAATCCACAGGGCAGGCCAACAGGCTGGGAACTCAGATAGGAATTGATGTTGCAACCTTGAAGCAGAATTTCTCCTTCCTGAGAAACCTCAGTTTTTGTTCTTAAGATCTTCAGCTGATTGGATGAGGCCCACCTGCATTTCAAGAGTAATCTCCTATACTTAGAGTCAACTGATTGGAGATGTTAACAACATCCACAAATACTTCACAGCTACATCTAGATTGTGTTCAGTTAAAAACTGGGTCCTACCATCTAGCCAAGTGGACACATTTAACCATTACTGACATTTTTCTCCATTTCTTTATATCCACATAAGGTATATATATCCATCATCGGTCCTAGCCCCCTTCCTTCACCTAGGGTCCTGCATTCTAAAGTTAATTATTTTGATCCCTTTACTGCTCAAGTGTCCATATCTCATTTGCATGAGAAATCATGCAAATAATAAAAATAAAGATTATTTAAATTCTGCATCTGCTTTTCTTTCTTTACTCTGTGTTTCTCAATTAGGGGACCATGAACGAAGAAATAAGCTACTTAAGCTACTTTCAACATTTCTAAAAGACTGGCAAGTAGATCATGTGTTTTCTGATTAAAACAGCCTTTTTTTGCTTTTGCCTGGAATTATATCTGCTCCACTTAGCAAGCTAGTTATTTCATACAAAAACAAAAATGGGTAATTTAATAAATGCATTGTCTTGGAAGGCTTTTTGAAACATGCAGTTTACTGTGGGAAAATATTTATAGGTGATTTTGGTGGGAAAAAATATTGGCAATAAACCAACATGTAATAAATTCAAAGAGCTTTTTGCTTTGGGTAGCACAGTGTCAAAGCCTTGGATAAAACTCAAAATTTAAACTCCATAAGCAGCTACACATCCAGCATCTGTCAGTCCTCTCTACAAGAAGAAATCCAGGGTTGGGCTTCCTGGTGGCTCTGTTGGATGGACATCCAACTCTTAATTTCAGCTTGGGCCATGATATCAGGGTTGTGAGATCAAGCCCTGTGTCAGGCTCTGTGCTGGGTGTGGAGTCTGGTTAAGGTTCTCTCTCCCTCTGCCCCTCTCTTCCTCCCCTTCTCTAAAAAAAGAAAGAAGAAAGAAAAGAAAGAAAAAAAGAAAAAAGAAAGAAAGAAAGAAAGAAAGAAAGAAAGAAAGAAAGAAAGAAAGAAAGAAAGAAGGAGGGAAGGATTGGGAGAATTCCTTCATTTTAATAGTAATCCTTCATTCCGTCCTGCTTCATAACTCCCTCCTCCTCACCTCCCTCCACTCCTCCCGTCCATCACCCCCAAAGAAAGGAAAAGAAAGAAAGAAATAGTTTTCTCAACAAAATGTAAACAAGACCATACCCATGCAGTGAACACCAAGCATGGTGTGTCTCCCTGCTTCCCTACTGACTTTTTGGGTTTCCCGAACCACCCAGTCTGTGGATCCACACTTCTCAGTTTCATGTCTACTCCAACTTCAGCCCCTGGCCCTAAAACCCAGAGACTTACTTCTCTACTCCACTCAATGCCATCATTCTATTCTGAGGCAAAATGGCCATCCATCTTCTCCATAAGATCTTCTGAGCCCCATCCCTGACTCCAGCTAAACCTCTCTCAGCTCCTGTCCTGGACACAAGGCACCTGGAGTATATGGTTGCATAAGGGAATCTGTCACCTGAGAGCATGGAGGCATCTGAGCAAGAAGCATCTGTACCATGCACCCATGCCTGCACTTGGAGGTTCTGTCTCAGAGCTCAGGACTTGGAGGCAAGTGTCTGACAACTGTCTCTCGCATGTGATATCTATTTTCTTTGTCTCTGTCCACATATTATGCACGATGTCCTGCTCCTTACCAGCAACAGTGCAGGCCTCTCACCCTGCCACAGTTTCAGCCCTGGGGTGTCCGTTCTCAAAGTCCCTGAAAGTGAAGTCCAGGGATGTTGTGCCATCAACATTTAAGTGAAACTATCTCACACTCTAGAGATTTAATGCAAATGTGTCCAGTCATTTGTAAGCGATGTGACAATAGGCAGAAAATTATAGTCACCTATTTATATATACACACTCATAAACATGAGATATGTGTATCCCATTTAGGCAAATACATGTAAAATAATCATATCTAATTTCTGATGACTTATTCCCTACCAGCTACTATGATATGGACTCTGTGTGCTTTGTCTTCATCTGAGAGTTATTATTTCCCTCCTTTTCATAGATGAGGCCTCCATGCTCAGAGAGTTCAGATGTTGTTACACACACATTGTGTCCAGATGGCCTCCTGGGCACACTCACAGAGGATATTGGTCTTTGCTTTGCCTTTAGCCCAGACTACGCAGTTAGAGAGGCAGGTGGTGCATAAGATCACAGGTTCTCATGCTCACAGCCTTGATTTAGAGTCAACTTCCACTTCTCATGAGCTGAATGACTTCCCAGGATTCTCTTGGTCTCGATGCCCCCATCTGTAAAACGGGAATAAGATGAGATCCTTCCTTCTGCAGCAGATGTGAGACACGAGAGCCACCAGGTTGCTTGCCCCGCATTACACCTGCCTGGTTACAGTACGCTTTAATCTTAGCCCCAGGCCAATGAAACCTCCAGCCTAAAGGATTGCCAGATTTCAATGCCTGTTTTATTTTTATTTTTTTAACAGAGAGAATTAGGGAATTTATTTTTTATTTAAATTCAACTAATTAATATATAGCGTATTATTAGTTCCAGAGGTACAGTCTAGTGATTCATCAGTTGCCTACAACACTCAGTGCTCATTACATCACAGGCCTTCCTTATGCCTGTCATCCAGTTACCCCTAGTCCCCCATCCCAAGGCCTGTCTTAGAGGCCAGATCGTTGGGACAAGGTAGAGAAAATGTGAGTTAGTTCTTGCAATGAGAAAAGACAGGGAGGGGCTGGCACATTTGATCAGCTTGTAGGGCAGAAGCCCTACAGAAGGAAGGAAGGGATCAATTAAGAACACAGGGAATCTGGCTCCTGAATAAGCATAGGGCAGGGCAAACAGTTGGCAAGAGGGAAGAAAAGGGGAGAAGCTGCCCAGCAGGAGACAATACAGAGCAGTGGGCAGCAGTGTGAAGTCTGATGTCGGAGTGTCCGAGTGTGAGCCCTGGCTCCGCCACATCCAAATGGTGTGTGTTTGGCAAATTGCACAATATGCTTTGGTTCTGTTTGCCCACCTATAAAAGAGGAATGTTAATAATACTGACCACCTGCCAGGACCGTGAGAATCAAGTGAGATAATGCTGAAATACTTCACTGAGCATCTGGCTCAATACATAATAACAAATTTTATTATCTGTTATGTTAGTGTCCTGTGGCTGCTGGGACAAATCACCACAGACGTAGTGGCTTAAAGCAACACGAATGTTTCCTCTTCTGGTTCTGGAGGCCAGGAGTCTGCAATCGGTTTTATGGCTAAAGTTAAACGATTGGAGGGCTGGTTTCTTCTGGAGGCTTTGAGGGGAGAACTGGCTTCCTTTTTCAGCTTGTAGCGGCTGCTGGGGCTTCTCAGCCTGTGGCCCCTTCCCCGCATACAAAGCACATCACTCTGGTCTCTGCTTCCACTGTCACATCATCTTCTCCTCCTCTGTAAAGAATCCCTCTGCCTCCTGCTGATAAGGATGCATATGATTACATGTAAGGCCTGCTCAGATAATCCAGGATAACGTCCCCCTTTCAGGATCTTTAACCTAATCATATCTGCAGTCTTCCTGCTGTATAAGTAACGTTCCCAGCTTCTGAGGTCAGAACATGAATGCTTTTGGTGCTCATTATGCAGCCAGCCATATAAATTACTAATAGTATCAGAGCAGGTGGGTGGATAGCAAGTGATGGGAAATGTGACCCAGATTAGTCAGAGGAGTTTGGAAAGAAAACTGGCACGTATCAATCGAGGGTGCTAGTTACTTTCGTGATGCAGGTCACTGGGAGGATTAAGACACAGAGTCAGTTCTCAAAAACTGTCAGTGCTTCACTTATTATCATGGTAGCTCCTTACTCCTCAAAATTGCACTCTGGGTAGATGCTAGTGGCCTTCCCAACATCTTTCATTTCTTTCTGTGTAGCAGGTGATTTGAGTAGAACCTGTCCCATCTTCAGAGTTGGTGAAAATGGTGTAAGTTCCATAATGGTCATGTTACCTAAGAAGGCCCCATGGAAGCTAAGACTTTTTTAATTATGGGAAAGGAGCTACATGTAGGTATCTAATTACATGAAGGAAGTCAGCTTAAGGATGAAGCCAACACACAGGATAAGTCGGAGCTGGAGCTAAGATCATGGCAGAGAAATGCAGCCAGACCCTTGATCTAACTATGCCTGAAGTCCTACTCTGGACTTTTCAGTTATATAATGCCATATCTCCTTTATTGGTAAGCTATTTAGATTTGGATTTCCCCCTCCTTGTTACCTGTTATCCTGGAGACAAGTAGATATTGCCATCCTCAGTTTATAGGAGAGGAAACTGAGACTCAGAGAGATAGGTGACTTGCCAAGGATGGATAGCTGGTCCAGGGCATCACGGAGGATTCAATGTGGGTCAGAGTGACTCTTGTTTTCCCGTCAAGTACTGTGTGACTGGAGCATCTGAATCCCCTCCCTCAAATGGCTCTAAGAGTACCAAGAGCTGTCTGACAGGTACCAACAGAGGGTCAGATGGTGCCACCCAGGGAGGAAGCCACATAGAGGAAAACAGAGTACCTGACAGAGACCACATCTGCAACCCCCAACCCACAGCATGTACACAGGGGGAGGAAGTGACTCCTGATGCTGTGCCACCCGGTATGCATTCAACGTCCTCCCTTCCAGGTTGTCTGTCCTCCAGAGACAACGACTAGGGAAATACTGTCCCTGGCTCTGCATGGAAGCTATCTCAGCTGCATTTTAATTCCTCCCAAACAAGATGTGATAATAAAAGCTCAAGGGAAGTGGAATGTGATTTGACCATTGTTGCGGCATCTAGTAAAGCCATGCATTCTTCTAAGCACGTCACATAGGTCATTTTGTTTCATTACCATAACTCCATGGGTGGCATAACTGCTCACTGGGCTCACAGGGAAACTGAGGTACTGTCAGGTGAGGTGGCTTGCCCAGTTGGTAAGTGGCAGAGCCAGAGTTTGAACCCCAGGCCCAGGTTACTGAACACTGCAAGTCGTCTCTACAGTATCAAGTGTCCTCCTCTAAAAATATTACCATGACCATCGTTTCTGGGATGTTGCCCAATTCAATGACTTCAACACCATTGGGCACAACAGCCCAGCCTGGGAGATAATGAGAGAGAAAATACCAAAGACACCATGCAGGGCAATGAGCAAGCAGTCTGTGGAATGCTCAGGTGAATTCTCAGGGCATGCACAGAGGCCTGCTGGGTACAGAGGTACCTGGGAACATCTTGGAGACCAGATGGTTCAAGTGAACACCCTAAGGATGGCCATGATCTCAGACACAGTAATTACCGTGTTCCCAAAAGGGCTCCAGAGGACAGCCATAAAAGGACCAATGACTCACACCTGAAAAGGCACAGATAGGTTTTTGCTGGCCTCACAGAGGAAACTAGCCTTTGATGCTGGGGCAGGAGTGATCACCGGGAGGAAGATAGAACCGGCACCTGAGCATTGAGTCTTTTCTTGGCCTCAGCAATGAGCTAGCAGCCCGTGTTTGAAACCTGTTCTGTAAATCAGCGTTCAGGCTCACCTCCCGCCTGCTGGCCTCCGCCAGTTATAATTTATAATGTGGGAACAGAAGAGAATGCTTGGTCATCTCATTGCCTGCTCGCCTCCTGGGAGAGAGAGAGTGGACTGGCATGGTTTCCATATGGAATTTTCAAAGGTGCTATCAATTTTAACTTCAACCAGGGAGGGCTGTTGCCGGGAAGGCACAATATCAACAACCCAAGGCCCCAGGAGGTGTTTTGGCCATCGACTGCACGGAGCTATCCAAGTCTCTTTACAGGGTCGAAAGGAAGGCTCTGTGTTTGAGGATGAAGACAAGGGTCCAGCCAGAGATGGAGCAGAAGAAGAATAGTTTCTAGGGCCCCTGGTTGGAAATGGAGGAGACAGCGATGAAAAAAAAAAGGGGAGCGAGAAAATAGGAAGTGGAGATCACATTGGGACTCAAAATTACCTGGGGTTTAATATATAAGCATATAAATGACAGAGCTGGATCCTTCTGAGGGCTGGGAGGGAAAGATCAGTTGCAGGCCTCTCTCCTCGGCTGGCAGATGGCTATCTCTTCCCTCCCTGTGTCTTCAGATAGTCCTCCCTCTGTGCATGTCTGTGTCCAAGACCATTTCAACAATCTGCATATAGGATTAGGGCCTGCCCTAATGGCTTCACTTCAATTTAATTACCTTCTTAAAGACCCTGTTTCCAAATATGGTCACATGCTAAGGTTACAGAGGGTTAGGACTTCAACATACAAATTCGGGCAAAGAGGCACAAGTCAGCCCGTAACAGGGCCTAACTTGTGCGAGGAGTGTCTTCCTGCAGTTCTGGGAACCTGCAGGGGACAGAGTCAGTAATCCATCAGCTAGAGAAGACTTCAAGGGAAGGTGACATGGCATCTGGGCTCGAAGGATGGAAAAAAGCTTTCACCAGCTGGAGAAGATTTAAAGACGAAATGCTGGGGGCCCCTAGGTGGCTCAGTCGGTTAAGCATCTGCCTTGGACTCAGGTCATGATCCTGGAGTCAGGCCCTGGGTCAGGCTCCCTGCTCACTGGGGGGTCTGCTTCTCCCTCTCCCTCTGCTGCTTCCCTGCTCACGCTCAGTCTCTCCCCCCACCCCAAATAAATAAATAATCTTTAAAGAAAGAAAAAAAGATGGGATGCTAGGTGGACACAAGCTTGTGAGCCAGAGCTTAAAAATGTGAAAGAACGAGCCACGTTGAAGAGAATTAGGTGGGACAAGAGGTGTGGGTGAGGGACAGGTGGAGATGGAGGCAAGAAGACCTCGAGGGACCCAGCCGAAAGGAGCTTTCAGCGCCAGTCAGCAATGGGAACAGACCTGATCCCCTGTGTTGATTCCATGAGCATCTTTTATTGCAGAATCATTGAGGGCCATGGAGGAGCACCCGTTCAAACTTCCCCTGTTACAGATGAGACAAATGTGGCTCAGAAAATATGGGTGATTCTCCCAAGGTCACGGGCTCCGGGACCCAGAGGGGTGAATCCCCTCTGCCCTCTACAGTATCATGCGTGGATCCTGGAACGCAGAAAGGGCTACAATTTGTATACACAAGCATCTCAGGGTTCCTGGGAATGGAAAAGGGGGAAAAAAATTCCTTCTTGGTCACCCTTCCAATCACAATAACATTATACTGGACCCTTAGAGGGGCCAGGAAAAATAGTTACCTCCAGTGATTTATGATCCAGGAACGGAGACCACCTACCATGCTCTGGCCTGAAGCAGGTTCCACTTCAATTTTGCAAACAACACTCTGAGTGCAGCCAGCCTCCTGGCCATGTGCCTGCATGGGCCCCCCGCCCTGGCATCAGAGCCCAGGAGCCTCAGCCCCCTAGCCTTGATCTTGCTGTCGTTTATGAGGTATGGGAGGTACAAACAGATTACAGAGCAGGGCACAATTTATTTTTGGCTCTTGTCTCTGGAGGGAAATTCATCCCAGATGAGGCTCCCTGGGTGGAGGGGTGGTGGCCGAGCTCTTTTCTAGGAAACTGGGGGGCAGCTGCTGACCCCAGAGAGGGTCCCATAAGAGAGAAGGGAAAAACCAACCAGGACCCCTACTTGGCACACAAGGGGTGTGTTGATCAGCTTGCAGGGGGTATTGACCCAATGAGCCTGGGTCTGCCAGAGAGTCACAGAAAGTCACAACCAGGCTCCAGAACATTAGAGGACCTCTGGGCCAGCCCTCCTTCAAGTTGAGGTGGAGAGGAGACAAAGGACTTGCCCACGGTCACAATTAGGTAAGTGGCTGAATAAGCTTCGAACCTGAGCCAACCAGCCCTCTGTTCAATGCTTCTCTCACTCTAGCTCATCACCATCTGCAAGCAAGAATGGACAATGAGGGTTGGGCGCCCATCACCTTCTTACCTGAAAGGCAATTCAAGGTCTCGACTCCCATGTTCATGTCCACCACCATCCCATCCACAGCCCCATCCTCCCCTTTGCCTGGGATGACATTTTCAGCTCAATTTCAGGTTTGGAGAGCCAGGTCCATGCCAGTGCTGGATTCCTTCACTACATGATAGGTGAACTAGATTCACATGTCATAACCCTGGATCCTGGGGAGCCAGTGAGGAGGATCAGGAGGGAAAGGAGTGGGAGTGTGGGTGGGAGTAGAGGCCTTCAGGTCAGGGAAGGCACGGGGAGTTCCCAGGATGGCCTCAGAGACAGGCAGGGATTGGAAAGTAAGAGAAGAGCTGGTGCAGGGGGCATGGCCGGCCTTTGAATCTGATGAAGTCGATCCCTTTACGGAGACCTAGAGGACAAGACAGCTGAGCACAGGTCTGGCAATCAGGAGTGGGAGCTAGCTGGGGAGCGGGGGGCCCTTGGGGACCGAGCATTCCACCTTGCTATGCCCCCATTCACTCAACTTGCAAGATAGAGTCCTAAGAGTTCCCCTATCTCCTACCAGGAGGCTGGGGGCAGGGAGCTGGGAACCACGAGCCACAGAAGCAGGAAAGACATCTTCCCTCAGATCCGATGGCCTTGACTACAGAGAACCATTGTTGGAAGTGGTGGGATGGGAAGCACGCTTTACGGAGACCAACAGGGCAGCAGGGGAGGAACGGGCAGAGGGAGAGAGGAAGGGAGCTCCAGGATGGAGAGCGTGAGGGGGACACAGCAAACTGAACGTGTCTTGGGGAGAGAGAGTTAATTCCATTCAGATGTTAGCTGGGGTCCCTATCGTACATGTTTGGAGTGCTGGGCTTGACAGGCCCAATGCGGCTCTTCAGAATAAGGTAAAATCATTTCCCCAGGAAACCAAAACAGGATTCCCCTAATTGACTGATCCCTAAGCTCTGACTTTTGCCTCTGCCCTCAGCGCCTCTCCTCTTGAACCACCTCCCCACCACAGGCTTCCCCCATCTGCCCAGGCTTCTCTCCCTCTTGGGGAGAGAACGTGTGGTTGTTGGCAGCTGGACTGGAGTGACCCCCACACAAGCATGTGTGTACACGCACAAACTAACACGCTTGCTCCCATGCTCTCCTCCCTTCTCTATCCATCGGAGTGATCAGATACCGTATGGGATCATATGGTAAGCAGGAATGCCTGGATGGCTCAGCGGTTGAGCATCTGCCTTTGGCTCGGGACATGATCCTCGGGTTCTGGGATCGAGTCCCACATCAGGCTCCTTGTGGGGAGCCTGCTTCTGTCTCTGCCTTTTTCTGTGTCTCTCATGAATAGGTGAAATCTTTAAAAAAAAAATTTTTTTAAGTTAAGCAGAAGGAGTAAAGATTTGGGGCAAACGATTGAACCCATGATAGCACCTGCCCAGCGACCATGTCTCAGACAGCTCGTCCCCATTCCTCCAGGGGAGCTCTGAGATAGCCTAAGAACTCCGAGAACTGGTTTCGAGCCTCCAAACGTGGCCTTGGACAAATCACTTCCCTCTCTGAGCCTCACCTCCTGATTTGGACATTGGAAACTCATTGAAGACCATCTCAGAGGCCCCTTCCTTTTCTGGCTATCTATTGTCTCAATCCTTCCTTATATCCTCCCCGGAGGCTGCAGAGGCATGTGGCTGATGAAGGCCAGGGGACAGTCACAGCATCCGCCAGCCTCCTGAGACACACATGACATCTGCGGAGTACATCAAACCCCAGGGGACCTGCTGAAATGGGCTGAGTCACAGTCTCCTCACAGATACTGTGATGAACTATGAGAACCTCTTGGGAGCCGGGAAGAGGACGGCTGGTGGAAAGAGCAGGAAACCTCATGTGGTAGAGGATCCCAGGCCTTCCAAGCTGGAAATGCGATCTTGCTGCCTGTCCCCACGGTACCCTGAGACTCCAGTTCTCACCAGCAGCCTGTACCCTCCCCCCACCACCCTCTGATTGGAGCTCAGGACCTGGTGCACAGGGCTGAGAGTAGCAAAACGGTTGTCTCCACAGCCAGGAGTGGCTTTTCTTTATCATTCAAACGCTGCCTACCTGCTGCCACCTCAAGCTGTTCAGAGGCGAAAGGATAGATGGTGCAAAGGGGGGCCCAGCAGGCTCTGGAACCCTTCTGTGTCCTCAGGGGCGTCACAGTAGGCCCAGAATGACTCAGGCTTTGAAAACGAAACGCCGGCACAGAAGCAGATTTCTGACAAATGTGGCCCAGGCGTGCTGAGCGATTTATTTTTGTTAATGGAAAATAGCTGAGCTAATAACCCTCAGAAGGCATTTCTACAGGCAGAGCTGAGGTCTGTTTTGCTCCTCTGCTCCCTCTATTTACTTGTGGTTTTCTTTTAGGGAAGAAGTAAAGAAACTGGATGTAGGAAAAAGCCCAAGTAACAACATTCTGCATTTGACAGCTGGCACCAAAATCCCAAGCCCAGATTTGTTTTTTGGCCCGATTTCTATCAATTATTGAACATTTACCAAGGTCCAAGCACCTCTCATCTTTATCTCATTTAATACCTGTCACAAGGAGGAAGACCAAGGTCCAGCATGACGACGTGTCCTGCCCAGGGGCACGCAGCCAGTAAAGTTAGGGCAGAGAGGGACCTCCAAGTGTTAGACTGTAGATCAACCCTCTTGCCAGCACAGTACTCTCTGGGGAAATGATGAGGTGTCTAAGGACTAAAAGGGACCTCGGGAAGTCCAATTTGAACCTAAACTTCATTGGAGGCTATAGTAAGTTTCCTTTTCCTTACAGGAAAAGCACTGTTTCTTGATGGCTCCCCCACTTGTCAGCGTCTCCTGGGCAATGAGTGATCACCCTGTGGTTCAATGCTGCACTCATGGCACAATGAAAGGGCTTTAAAGCAGGCAAAACCAGGTCCCAATCTAAGGCTCACCCTCACATAAGTGACTTTGAGCAAGTTATATAAGTTCTCTGCGTTGGGTTTTCTCACCATCAGCCAGGAAGCTCTCTCTCTCTCTCTCTCTCTCTCTCTCTCTGGAGCTATAGCTGCACATATCAAAGGGGTGTTGTGAGGATAGTTTTAGCCTAGCACTTGGCACTGAATCGGCTCTCAGTAGATGGTGGTTATTACTATGTAAGTATGGAAATTAGTGAGGAGTGAACACGCTTCCTCCCGCTGCGTGCTAAGAGAGACACAGTGATCATCAAGTTTAAATATAAAGAGAGGCACATAAACCTCCTCCTTGGTGGGGGCTGCCCTTGGTGTATTTGCCTTCCTGCGAACTGGCCATCTTGTGTGTAGAGCAATATGCAAATGACATTATGGGAACAAGAGAATGACTTGAGAGGAAGCGTGCTTGCAGGACTTTCATCTTTTCCACATGCTGGCATCAGAGGGCTAGAGGATCCAGCAGGATCACCTAATTCAGAACCGCATTTAAGCCCACGTGAAACTGAACCCATCTCCAGTGACCAATGATGGCACACCCATGATGTGTCAGGCCCCGTGCTGGCAGAGAGGCAGAGGCAGAGAGGGAGAGAGAGAGAATCTCAAACCCTCATAGTCACTTTCCACAGAGGCAAGACAGGGTAGTGAGAGAGCATGTGCTTTGGAGTCAGGTGGAGGTGAGCTGAGATCTGGGCTTAGTATATTCTCTCTGCCGATCTAGGGTCAGTTGCTCCTCTCGGAATCTCTGTAGAAGCAGGGAAATAACATCACATGAACTGTTTCGAATCAGGACAAATATATACAGCTTTTAGGACACTTTCAGGAGGAGACTCACAAAAAGTGTTAATTCTCATTTTTATTTGCTCTGCTAAGTTGCTACCATCCTAGCTTACAGGTGGGAATGTTGAAATCAAAGACATAAGAGGACTTGTCCAAAATCACAGAGATCAGAGGCAAGCATGGAAGTAATCCGACTCTCTTATAATTCTGCTCATGGTGCAATAGATATCCACTGAGCATTTAATGATCCCCCATACAAGAGGAGGGGCTGGGAATTTCTAGACAATCTAGGATCCCAAGGGTCTCACCTCTTAGTGACATCTATTTAAGAAATATTCATTTCTCCCATATTGTATCTTTGGCCCTATGGATGGAAATGCATTATAGTGGACACAACAAGCATGGCTCTGTCCTTAAGGAGCATACGGGTTTGAGGATGGACATCATACATGTATCAAAATTAAGTGTGATAAGCTCTCTGGTAGGAGAATCCCCTACCCTGGGACTCAAGAGGTTAGTCTTGTTGAGATTGCCAGAATGGAACGGAGCTGGTCAGGGAGGGAGCAGGCGTGGCTGGGTGGCCTGGACGGGGAGAGGCTAGCCCTTTGGAGAACCAGAGTAAGTTCAGTGCAGGTGGAGTAGCAAGTGGGAGGGGGTTGAGGCTGGGGATGTAGGTCTGAGTCACGGAGAGCCTTACAAAACAGGTTAAGTCTGGATGTTTTAATGAGGCCAGTGCCAAATTTTTGAAATAGTTTAAGCAAAGGAATAGGATTTACATTTTAGAGAGATTACTTGGTTGCAATTTGGAAAAAGGATTTGGAATGAGACAGAAACAAATAACCCATGAAATAAGGCAATTGATGTGATGGAGGTAAGAACATGTTCAAAATATTGAACAGTTAGTCCAGTGGCCATCAACCAATAGAATAGAAGCCTAATGGAGAAGTCCTGAAGACCCCCCCACCATGCTGCCATCATGGCTGAGGGTCTCAGCAGAGGGCTGGGTTCCTGGGTAGCAGGGAGGGTCATTGGTGGTGAGACCAATGGCTCTTGGCCAGTGAGCATGGACTTACTTCAATATTTCAGCCATTGGTAAGGTTGTCCTGGTACATTCATCGCAAATGTCAGCCTGGGTGAGGTTGTAAAAGCCAAGTGTTTCTGGAGCCTGGAGGAAGATGCAGCACGCTCCATAGGTTTCACCTGTGAGCCAGTAACCAGAGCAAGGAACTTCCTGTGCTCACGGTCTAAATACCTTGAGTCTTGGAACTCCTGGTGAGACAATTATGACTTTGGAGAATGATGTGTCACATGGCAGACTGGGGACACTGCCACTTTCAAGGGGGATGTGGCCGTACTGTGAACCGATGGCAGCCGCAGCTGGAGAGCATGTCCAAAGCCACCTGCTGTGGCCAACCAGACTTTGCCTTGGATTCACCCTGACAACTCCTGCTCTGGAGATTCAGAACATTCTTTCCCTTGTCCTGACACTGTCCAGGTTATTGGTGAACAAGGCCACTCTACTAATTTGTCCGATTTTCTCTTGATTCTTCTGGTTGTGTTGTGTTTTGTTTTTCATTCTCTGCAAACACAAGGCTTTCCCAGCTCCTATTAAATCTCTGTGTCTTATAGCTTCCTCTGCTTCATCTTCCAGCTTAGTGCATCCCTCTCATACCCTGCCAGTGCTCCCAGCTGTTCTCTGCGTGAAGCTGTGCTCTTGGTAGACCCTAGGATTGAGTGTGGTGGGTGCTGCTGTACAAAGTAAGATCATCAGATCAGCAAGCAACTCATTCATTCATTCACTCATTCATTCAAGTTTTCCTGCCAGGAAGCTTGTGAGACTCATCTCTGTTCCCAGAGCTCTGACACCCTACCTGGGACCTACTACCCACTTAGGAATGGCTGATAAGTAGCTGGCAGTATGAGTCCCTTGAGTAGCTATGTCCTAGGGCTGCTGAGGATTCAAGGATGTGAGAACACAGTCCTGCCTTTAGTGAACATCAGCCTATGGATTAGTTCATTCATTGATTCATTCACCATCAAGCCTTTAAGGCTGACTGAGTGCCCCATCTTTGCCAGGCATGGTGAACAAGGAGTGGTTTCTGCACTCAAGCAGATCGTGAGTAAAAAGAAGAGATGGTAAAGAAACAATTAGAGTGCAAGAGGTGTCTTTAGCCGAAAGATTGTGTCATCCATGAAAAATGAAGGCGGGAAATAAAACCAAAGTTTCTAAAATTCTCTTAGTGTTAGGTATTGACTTTGGCAAGAGGATGGAGAGTGGGTGGTCCTACTTGAATTATGAGGCTCTAAACCCTATGCAAGGGTTTTCCAAATGCAGCTCACTTCAAAGGTTTAAGTCTAATTGGGGCGGGGGTGGGGTGGGGTGGGGTGGGGAGGAATGCACTTAGATGCTAACTGTGAGCCAGAGCTGAGTTCATCTCTGAGCCCTACGCTCCATCAAGAGCATTCCTGAGAGCCTCAGGAGTCAAGGATGGCAAGGCCTGGCACAGGTTCACTACATCGGCTCTCCTCTGTCAAGATACACGACTTAGAACAAGAGAAGGTGATCCCTCAACCCAGCCATGGCTGGACAGATGGAAGTATGACATGTTCAAGCTCCATATGCAGTTGTAAGAGTCAAACCTCTGTGTTCCTTCTTGGTTTAAAAAATACTTGCTGCGCACCTGTGAGGCTCATGTTAGGAGCTCAATGCACAGTGGTGAGATGTAGTCCTAGCTATCAGGAGCTTCACAGGCAGATGGGGCTTCCTGTGTATGACGGGCAGTGTTCTAAACAAACATTTTACAGATGTGGAAACTGAGGCACAGAAATTAACTAACTTGCTGCAAGATAATAGAAACTATATATTGGTCTCTGTGCCCAGTTGATGCTGTACGGGGTGATTTCCTAAGTGATAAGAACACCAGGAGCATCTTTTGTTCTGAGGTGACCCTGAGTGAGCTCCCAAAAGCCCCTCATGAAGGTTCGTCACCAGAAAGGCCAAGCCATGATTACAAACTTGGAATTTTCAACCCCGTCCCCCATCCTCTGGAGAAAGGAGGAGGTCGGAAATAGAGTTAATAATTAATCATGCCTACATGAGGAAGCCCCCCGCAAGATCCCCAAATTATAAGGTTCAGGGAGCTTTTGGGTTTGGTGAACACATCTACACCAGGAGCGTGACACCAGGAGCATGTGCCCCACTCCACACCCCAACCCCTCTGTCCACAGGACAGAAGCTCCTGTGCTCAGGACCCTCCCAGACCTCCGGTATTTCTGGCTTCTCACCTGTATCCTTCATCATGTCCTTTAATAAACTGGAAAACATAAGCATTTCCCTGAGTTCTGTGCACTGACCTAGCTAATTAACTCATCCCAAGGACAGGTCTGGGGAACCTCAGATCCACAGCCAGTGGGTCAGAAGCACAGGTGATGACTTGGCACCTGAAGTGGACAGAAGGGGCCATCTGGTGGGACGGAGTCCCTTACCTGTGGGACCTACACCACCTCCAAGTGCATAGCATTACAATTGGGTTGAATTGTAGGACACCTGGCTGGTGTCAGAAAGAATCACTGGTTGTGGGGGAAAACCTGTACATCGGTGGTGGCCAGAGGTACAAGGTGCTGGTGTCACAGAGGTAATATACAGAAGGAGAAGACTGGCTGCTTCCTTTCTTTCACCTGGTTGTACCTGGCCAGGAAAGCAGGCCCTGGATTTGAGAGGCACGTCTGCTGTAGCCCATCCCCAACAGGCTATCCACAACGGGTCTGTGCTGACGGGCCAAGAGCCACCCCAAAGAAAACTGCAAGTGGGGTGAACATGGAGGGAGAGGAGAGCTGGGGGAGGAGGAGAACTGGGCACAGCTTGGGCAGCCTTCATCCAAGGGCCCCGGGAAACCGGACACAAGGGGATGGAGGCCCCAGTGAGGGCAGAGGCTGCAAAGATGGAAATGGTGTCTGGGCCAAGCCAGAGGAGCCCAGAGAAGAGCAAGAGGCAGTGGGAAGCGGGTAGTGCGTGGAGCCTGCAGTCAGTACAGTCAGGAGGCACTGAAGCCCGACATGTGCCTGTGAGTCAGGTGGGGACCCCCACACCCAGAGGCAGAGGAGGCCCCGGGATGAGGATAGAACCTGGGTTTGGGCCCTGAGGGCTCTGTCCATCCTTTCCCAGTCTTGCTTTCCTCCAGGGACGAGGAATAGATGATAATACCTCCCCTCCAAGCCTGCAGGGAGGATACAAAAAGAAATGAAATATGAAGGGCTTAGCACCGAGCCAGACACACAGTCAGCACCCTGCACCGTTAGCGCTCCTGCCCTATCCCCACCTCCGCTCCCTGTTATATGGGGCTTGTGGCCGCAGCCCCCAAGGGCCCTTGGTGCATGGAAAAGCACAAGGAGAAGGAAAAATAAGTGTTTGTATTTACACCACCAAGAGAGCCATCTCTGAAACTCTGTGGTTTTGTCATTGCGCTTTGCCAATGAGGCTTCATACAAAGTGCAAAGATTCTTTAAAAAATATATATATATATATATATATATAATTTAAATTCAATTTGCCAGCATATAGTATAACACCCAGTGTTCATCCCACCACGTGCCCTCCTTAGTGCCCATCACCCAGTCACCCCATTGCCCCACCCATCTCCCCTTCTGCAACCCTTTGTTTTTTTCCCAGAGTTAGCAATCTCCCATGGTTTGTCTCCCTTTCTAATTTTTCCCCCACTCAGTTTCCCTCCTTTCCCTTAGAGTCCCTTTCACTATTTCTTATATTCCACATGTGAGTGAAACCATATAATAGTTGTGTTCCTCCAATTGACTTAATTCACTCAGCATAATACCCTCTAGTTCCATCCATGTTGATGTAAATGATAGGTATTCGTCCTTTCTGATGGCTACAGTTCCATTGTGGATATATATATATACATACATACATACATATCACATCTTCTTTATCCATTCATTTGTTGAAGGACATCATGGCTCCTTCTACAGTTTGGCTATTGTGGACGTTGCTGCTATAAACATTGGGAGCAAGTGTTCTGTTGTTTCACTACATCTGTATCTTTGGGGTAAATACCCTGTAGGATAATTGCTAGGTTGTAGGGGAGCTCAGTTAGCACCAGTTCCCATTCCCCAATCCCTGAACCCCCAGGACTGTGCAATGAGTGCGAGACGTTACCCCGTGCATTCATCAGAACTGCTACCATAGGTTGCAACTCCAGAACTATGATACTCAGAACTCACATGAAGGGAATGGTACATCTGCCCATTCTCTCCTCTGGGAAGAGAAAGCTCTTTACTCCGGACTAGAAATAGATGCTTCTACAGAATGTAAGGCATCTCCAGGCTTTTACCCCCAAATGTGAGCACATGGCTTTAGGAGGATTAAGTCTCTAAATCACTTTGGAACAATACACTATCTCTAACTTCCAAGGCATGTTAACAGTTCTTGGTTAAAAGTCAGCTTTTAACCAAGTTTGCCAGTGTGCTTGACTCAAAAATCCCAGACCATGCAGAAAATATGAAAACATTCGTGGAGAATGGTCTCCCAGCAGCCTTGATACAACCTGGCCAACCTCCTGGGGGGCTCTGGAGCATAAACAATGCACCAGAATGTTCTGCATTGGGTAAAAATGGCCAGGCATTTACACCCCTCCTTCAAACAGTCACTGGACGTGGGCCAGCCAGAAAGGATGTGCCATTGGCCAAGCCTGCTCTCTGCAGTGACACTAACCCTGAAAGAGCAAATGGACCTGGTAGCCAGCCCTTCCTTGGACTTAGAACTGAGTGGCAAATCTCCACGTCTGCCCCTGCAACACACTGTGAACGTTTCTCACATCAGTGACTCCTAATGGTTGCATGGCATTTCATTGTTTCGATACCCTAATTGTTGAAACCCCTTCCCCCAATACTGAGCTTAAGGTTGTAATGAACTTGCTGCTGTTCTAAATCGTGCTGCCATGAATACCCTGGTAGATGGCATCTTTGTGTTCTTCCCTGTTTTTTTTCCCCCCCTTGGGACAGATTCCTAAAAGTGGAACTCTAGGGCGATGTGTTTGGACAGCTTTAAGGCTTTCAGTACATACTACCTACCAAACTGGCCCCCATTGAGGCTATAATGGTTCATATCCCCCTGCAGGGGCTGAACATGCCTTCTTCTCCTGCATCCTGTCGACACCGATTACCGTTACTCATTTATGTCCTCGTAGTCTCACTTTTGTTTCATTTGCATTTTTAAAATATGGTGGGTAAACATTTTTTACCATGCGGTTTGACCATTTTGATTTTTCGGCTTCTGAACTGCTTTGTGTACATTCGGGCTTCATTGTTTCTAATGGAGCATTTTTCTTTTCTGTATTGATTTGAAAGATCTCATAAGCACATCAACTCAGTCTCCCTATCATCTATGCTGCCATTATTTTTCCCAGTTTATTGTTTGCCTTTTTATCTTGTTTATAGTGTTTTGGGGCATGCATCTGTTTTATAGTTCATTAGAGCCAATTCCTCGGTCTTTGCCATCTTAGATCCTGTCCTTGTCATTATGTTTGCAAAACTTGATTCGCTTTATAATCTAGATGCAAGACCTTGATTTTTCCCTATTGCATTTGACCCAGTTAATTTCGGTTCACCATTGCAGTCTGCCAGGATCTTTTAGAATCCTGATTATGTCACCCAGCGTCTGAACGCTCCCTCCCAGCTTTGAGTACAATGCAAATTTGATCACCGCTCTTTCTGTGACTTCACCCAAGTCGCCCATCACCCCTTTTACATTTCTCTAATGATGTCCATTCAACTTGTCTGAAACGGAGCCAAATAGGAGCCTTCTCTATCACCGACACAGCAGCCAACTGGCACCGGACACTGCCGTGGGGGAGGAGACAGTCCCTGCCAACTGGACACATGGCCAGGCCCAAGATGCCTCTTTGGATCAGTGTTTTCACAGCACCTGTCACCCTTAGAACCATCACCTCATGGTCATAATCGTTTATTTAGATTTTCTCCTCCCTCTGGCATATCTGTCTTTTTCCTTTCTTAGCCAAGTGAACTCTTGTGGAATGACAAGGGACATAAATATGTAGAAAAAAATCATGTATTAGATGAAAATGATTTGGCATACCATGGCAGTGCGAACTGTCCAGGATCACATTCAAAAGTCAATTCATTTCCTTGGAATAATAAACAAGACATTAAAGATTATCTGGTCCCCAGCTTCCCACCCTCACCCTAAGATCCTTTCTGCACAATGAGGGTTAATTATGACCAGCATTTATAGAGACCATCTGGGAATCAGACAATTTTCTTACATAATTACTAATCCTTTAAAATACACACACACACATATGGCAAGACGAGTGTTACCTCCCTTTAAATACAAGGAAATAGAGGCTCAGAGAACTCAAGATATTAATCCAAGATCACACAGTCTGAACATGTTAGACTCTGGGTTTGAACTTGTATCTCATACCAAATTGCCTCTCTGGCTGATGCCAACAGTCCCACATTCTTTGAATGTCATCAGGGATGGGAACCGACTCCTGAAGATGATTCCAGGAGTGCCCTAGGTGAATAATTCCGGGTATTGACCTAAATTTCCCCCTCTATATCTTCTTCCCCTTGAAGGCACATAAAAGTGACCTTACCCTTCTCATCCAAGATAGGTCTTCTTAGGATCAATCATACCCTCTCTGTCTCCTCTTCTCAGATCTGTCAACAGTTCCTCATGTGACAGAATTGGAAGACCCTTCCCCTGATCTTGCTCTAATTTATCCCTACAGCCCATGTGATCCACAGCTGAATGCCATGCTCCAAATGGGTTCCAATGACAATAGGACTTTACCCCCTGTGACCTGCCCACCAGATTCTCTCCTTCTTTCCCAGAAAACCATGGGAAGAAGAGACTCCATTCCTCACTGCTCATCCCCTGCTCTTTTTCCCTCTATTCTCAGGAGAGGAGTTTTGAGGAATTTTGGAGTAGATGTTTGTCTCTTATAGTGACACTAGCCTGGACTCTGAAAATCCCTTTCCTCTGTATGACTTTCTCATACTTACTTTTGAATCAAGCTCCTGGCCATGCTTGACCAAATTTCTCCTCTCTTCCAGACACCCTAGAATTCCCTCCTGCATTCACTGAATGTTCTGCTGTGGACATGCAGACCTGGCCTTTTGATGCTCAGAAGGTGAGATGAGAGAAGCTCAGAGTTCCTGAGCAGGGCTCCTAAGATGGGGAGCTTCTAGCACAGAGCCTAGGGCTGCATGTCCACAGGGTCCTTTCGAGAGTGGCTAGGCAAGGGCCGACCTCTTCCTATCACAGCATCTTGAAAGGAGCTGGGAAGGCGACCTGGAAAGGTGACTCCCAAAACCAAGGAGGTAGGTGTAGGGTACACCTACCTATGTGTCCTATGGCCCTGTCTCATTTCCTACTTACTGAACTATGTCTTTGCAGCCCGAGCCCACATCTCATTTCCCTCCTTTCTACCCTGAGGCTAAGATTACCTTTCTCATGGGATTATTGTGAAAATTAAATGATGTAACGACTAGAAAGTGCTCAGAACAATAAGTGCCCTGCAAATGGCAGTTATTATTACTTTCCGCCTAACACTAGATTTAATTATTTCAATTAACAAAGCACCAGGCAGTGTATGAGAACAACACTCTTCCTTTTTCTTCCGTCTTGCTTTAGAGCTTTCTCATACATCATCTCGTCTGAGGCTCATTATAACTCTGGAGGAGGGAGTACAGCAGGCCCTTACTGACCTTCACATAATGAGGAGGTAACAAAGACTCAAATGAATGGAAGATTAGTGCCAGAACCTGTCCATGATGCTCTATCACCACTTTCTCTCCCATCATACTGTTTTGATTTTAATGAAGGTTGTTGGCAACAACAAGGATTGACTGAGTCTTAACTTCTGTCTCACAGCCCTTAGTTTCTTTTCATTCTTTTCATTGTTTTTGGCCTCCCAGGGGGGGACTCAGCAATGGGCCCTACTTTGAGGCTGAGGCTTATCCCAGTGCCTGAGTGGGTCATGAGAACAGGAGGACGTTACTTAATTCCGTATGCTGTTTCATAGTTTTGACTTCCTATGACAACTCTGCATTCAGTCCAGCTCTCAGCTCTGGATACTCACCTTGCAGTAAGAATTGTGAAGGATCTGGAATTTTACCCTACCTGAAGTCTGACAGGTTGATTTACTACAATTCATGGATGCTGGCCGAAAATGTGAAATTCCTGGTGGGATACAAAGGACAGCTTATTACTCACAGTGATAGCCAGAGCCAGAATATCATCCTTGGTGCTGATTCCCTGAACCCCAATTCCCACAGAGCAATGCAGTGAGGGCCAGGTGACCCCTGCACACCCAGTGGGTTGTATTACATAACAGGAATCCCAAGTTTAAGCAACTCTAGTCTTTTAAAGGAGCTATAAGCAAATCTGCCCAAATTTGCCCTGGAGAGAGACATTACTGGTCAACAAACAAATTTGCCCTCTGCCCCAGAAAGAGACACTATCTCTACATTCCAGAGCTATTTGTTATACCAATATCCTTGGAAAAGTAGTTGGCTACAAAAGCCCTCAGTACCTCTGCCCACAACATATGCAGAAACTTGAAAGACCCTTGGAAATCTGACTGCCATTACCTTGTCCCCCCACCTCTTGGTCTGCCCAGTTACTCTAGTCATGAGTTCTGGGCCACTCTCAATAGCCATATCCTTCCCGGGCTCATCAGGGTGATGTTATAAAGTCAAAAGCCAGGAGATTTTTGGAAGACAAATATGCCTTCTGCTGTTCCATGGACATAGGCAACGTGCCTGGCTGTTAGAGGAAAGATGAAGTGCGATCTAGGGTTTTGAAACAGTATGGATGGGAGTATGAAATCTGAGATGGATTAGAGGAGACATTGGCATGATTTGTACAATGACATCCTAACTCATTTGTCTAATGATGAAAGTTAATGAGTCCCTAATAGTGAATGTTAATTAACTGCAAGGTATGAGCAGTTAACCATTGTGGATTTTCCTGATGCTTGTGTTTTTCACTTGAAGTTTATGAATGCAGGTGGGCAAGGACAGATTCGGTTCAGATCCAGGAGAATTCATACCAGTTGAGTTGACCTCTTGCCCTCATGGCTCATTGAAACATCCCTCCATTCCTTTACCCATCTGATAAAGAATTATTATAGTGTTTCCTATGTGCTGGGCTTTTAAGCTGAAATACTGAACACTAAGATGCAAACTGTTCAAACTGTTGGCCTTACTGCACCAAAGTGGCCTGGCATGAAGTTCCTACTGCTCTGCCAAAGCTTTGCAAGCACATACACCCTGTTCTCCAGCAATTCCACATCTAGTGATTTATCCTGTGGAAAGAATCAGAGATTAACAAAATGGCTTTTCTGAGGATTAAATAAACTAATACAAACAAACTGCAAAGAACAGTGTCTGGCTCAGTATGTTTCACTTAAATGCTCAGTTCAGTTTCGCTTATAAATAAATAGAAGTTAGATTAACCTAAATATCCAACAATAAAGGGTGCTTTAAATTACAAAATGCACCTAAAATGAAGTGTAATATGGATATTAAAACCACACTCTACTGGGTTCTGCTTATGCTTAAAATGTAGAATGTCATGAAAGACTATTGCACTGGCTGTAACAGTAAGCACTGAGAAACTAAAAAAAAAAAAAAAAAAATTCACAGATATCTAAGAATAAATTAACCAATGTGACAACCCCTACACTGAAAACTACAAAACATTGCTGAGATTAACTAAAGACAAAAAAAGAGACAACAGTGATATATTGTATTAATGTACTGAAATATTTACTTTTGTTAAGATGTAAATTCTCTCCAAAGTGATCTATAGATTCAATTACCTTCCAACCAAAATCTCAAAAGGTAAGCAATAAGCTGATTCTAAAATATAGATGGAAATGGGAAGAACCTAGAAGAGCCAACATAATCTTAAGAAGAACAGAGTTGGAGGACCCACATTAACACATTGCAAGCTACACTATAAAGCTGCAGTAATTGAGACAATGGTTCATTACAAATAGACAAATAAATCCATGGAAATGAATCAAGTCCAGAAATAGGTCAACATATATATGATGACTGATTCTTTGACAAAGGTACCAGTACAAATTAAGAGAGAAAGGAAAGTCTTTTCAAAAAATGGCACTGAGATAACTGAATACATGTGTGCAATCAGTGAGCCTTGGTCCCTGTCTCACACCATAAACAAACATTAATTCAACATGAATCAAGACTTATATGTGAAAACTTAACTTAAAGCTCCTTCATGGAAACATGAGAAAATAATATCTTCTTAAACTTGAGGTAAACAAAGACTCTTAGCAATAAAGGATATAACCATGAAAACTTGATAAGTAGGAATTTATCAAAATTAAAACTCTATTCATCTAAAGACATTGGTAAGAAACTGATAAGGCCAGCCAAAGACCAGAAGAAAATATTCACAATATTCTACTGATGAAGAGCTTGTACCCAGAATATATGAAGAATTGTTACAAATTATGATAGTAGACAGATGTCTCAGTTTTTAAAATGGGCAAAAGCCTTGAACAGGCACTTCATGCAAGAAGATAGTTTAGTAGCCAGTACGCACCTGAAAAAATGCTTAATTTCATTGTTGCTAAAGAAATGGAAATTGTGAACCATAGCCAAAGGATGCCCCCCCAACACAAGAAATTAAAAAGACTAACAAGAGCATGTTAGCAAGCATGTGGGTGAATGTGGAAATCCTCATACTGATAGGAGTATAAATTGATAGAACCACTTAGAAAAAAATGTTGGCAGTTTCTAATGAACTTAAATATACACCTACCCTATGACACGGCAACCCAAGAGTATACACAAGTGCATTTGTCCACAAAAAGATTTGTACAGGACTGGTTCATAGCCCATGTTACAGACTGAATATTTGTGTCCCCCCAAAATTCATATGTTGAAACCTTACCCCTTCATGTGATAGTATTAGGAGATGGGGCTTTGGGGAGTAATTAGAGTTAGATGAGGTCATGAGAGTGGGGCCCTCATGATGGAATTAGTGCCTTTATAAGAGTCAGGAGAGAGCTTGCTTCCTCTCTCTGTTCTCTACAGTGTGAGGCTCCAAGAAGTTGGCAGTATACAATGAGGAAGGGGGCCTCATCAGAATTCGATCATGCTGACACCCTGACCTCAGGCTTGCAGCCTCCAGAACTGTGAGAAACAAATTTCTGCTATTTATAAACCACCCAGTCTATGATATTTCTGTCATAGAAGTCTGAATACTATGTCAGCCCATAATAGCCAAAAACTGGAAATATTCATCAGTAAAAGAAACAGCAATCAATTTGTGGACTAGCCATATATTTATTTATTCATGAGAGACACACAGAGAGAGAAGCAGAGACATAGGCAGAAGGAGAGGCAGACTCTCTGTGGGGAGGCTGATATGAGACTAGATCCCAGGACCCCGGGATCACAACCTGAGCCAAAGGCAGACACTCAACCGTTGAACCACCCAGGTGTCCTAGAATGTTCTATGTCTTTATATGAGTTGTGCACATATGAATATATATGTGTGTGTGTGTTGCAAGTCATTGAGCTATAAGCTAAAGACGAGTGCATTTTACTATATGTAAATCATATTTAAATGAAGTGCTAAAAAGAATTGCAGGTATGGTATGGGAAGATGCATGTGACATATTAAATAAAAAAGAAAGCGCCTATATAATAATGCACAGTATGATTTCAATTTGTAAAACACCCAGTGAAAACCTAATATGTCTATATGTGTATGTAGCGGGATGAGGATTTCTTTTTTCCTCATCTAGATCTTTTTCTTTGCTTTCTCATCATCTGAGGCTTCTTGGGTAATTCAGTGAGGAGACAGGATATTTTATTAACATAGGAAAATCTCAATGTGATGTTCTAAGAGGGATTTGCGATGCCAGAGAGAACCATTGGCTCCTCTGCCAGATGTGCTACCCTAAAGATATGAAAGATCAAAAAGCCCCCTCACACAAGGAGAAAGAGAGAGAGAAGAAAAAGTGGAGAGAGAAAAAAAGAGAAGAGAGACAAAGATGAAGGGAGGAGGAGAGGACTGCGGCAAAAGGGGGGTTCCTGGCCCCTGGTTCCCTTCCAAGCCAGACTGCAAAGATTACAAAATGACACCTGGCAAAGACTCATGAATGCCTCATCTTCTGGGCTCCACATTTGTTTCTGATGGGTTACTACTTAAACTATTTTTCTTGCTGGTAATGAGCTATCCCTGCAGACCTTTCCAGAAATTTTGTGAATAACTGGAGAATAACTAAAGCATGGGGAAATGTCTGGAAATTCGTGGACTAACTTATTGTTAGAAACAGGACAACTGGGGTGCCTAGGTGGCTTAGTAAGTTCAGCATCAGACTCTTGATCTCAGCTCAGGTATTGATCTCAGGGTTGTGAGTTCAAGCCCAACATTGGGCTCAGCCTACTTAAAAAAATACACACACACACACACACACACACACAGGACAACAGAACTTCCACTTATAAAACAGATAAGTCACAGGGATGGAAAGTACAGCATAGGGAATATAGCCAATAATATCGTAATAACTCTGGGAAGTGACGGATGGTGACTATTACTTATTGTGACGAGCATTGTGTAGTGTATAAAATTGTCAAATCTTGATGTTGTACATCTGAAATTAACACAACATTGTAGGTCAACTATATTTTTATTAAAATAAACAAACAAATAGTAAGACAATAGGCCCAAGATGCCGTCGCTTTTGCTAAGCCTCACATCACCAAACCGAGACCTAACTTAATTACAGTTTTGGCTTCCCAGAAGTGAAATCTGAAACCAGTGCTATTAGGTGAGCAGCCTAATAAATCTCCGCCCTCTCCTAAATTCAGGAAAATAACCTTGCAATGACCAACCCACTTTTCTACCTAGTATAAGTTTCTCCTTCTGGCTCCCGTCTGCCAATAAAAGTCTTTCGTTTTGTACGGCTCCTCAGAGCTCCTTCCTATTTGCTAGAGTGGATGTTACCCAATGCAGCTATCAATAACATCTTTACAATTTACTCAAAAAAATTTTAACACTATCAGTAGTTGCCCCATATTCTGACACGCACCATGCAAGCCAGGGCCATGTGTACCCTTCAGGGAAGCAGGAGTAGCCCAGGGTCTGACCTGAGTAACTCTAGGTTGTTCCTCACTCTTCACTGACTGCCCTTTTAACAATAGCCCAAGAAGATTATTATTATTAAGATGGCTTCTCGTACTGTAATGTGAGTACCAATGACCTGCGGATCTTGTTAAAATGCAGATTCAGATTAAGTAGAACTGGGATGAGGCCTGAGACTCTGCATTTCTAATAAGCTTGCAAGTGACAGCAATGCTGCTGGTCCATGGACCATAGTTGGAGCAGCGAGGTTAGGCCAGACCAGAGGTTCTCCACTCTGCTTCATATTAGAATCACCCGGACACTTTTAAAAACTGATGTCAAAGACTCCCTTGATTTGAGGATCTAATTAAAGGGCATATACGTATATCTGACCTAGGCTATATATCCATAATATATAATGAATTCCTACAACTCTATAATTAGAAGACAAACACACTAATTTTTTTTTAAATGGGCAAAAGACTAGTTAGGAAAAGTGCACTTGCTGGTTCAGATCTGAAGTGGTCATCTGTAATCTGAATCTATAATCCAAGGCCCAGAAAGATCCAGCTGCAGAAAGACTAGGGAAAGGATATTCCCAGCAGAGGGAAGGGCTAGGCCAAGAGCCAAAGACGGGAATGAGTTTGGTGTGTTAGCAGAGAGGGAGCAGATGGTATGAGACCATCTGGGTTTGTAACCCAGGGTGCAAGGGATCTGAACACAATCTGATGTGTTTTTGTAAACCATCATTTTATCTAAGCTGTGCAAGAACAGAAAGGGGAGGAGTGGAGAAGGGCGATGGTTTGAAAAGCTATAGCAGAACACATGAGAGGGTCTGTAGCTTGGGTTCAGTGGAGCAGAGGGAAGATGAATGTCGCAGAGGTTGGTGGGATACTCACGAGGAGGTGTCCAGTTACATAGTCTGGGTTGGACACAGAGTAGGACCATTGGACACAGTCAGTCTCATTCACTCATTCTTACAACAAATATTGATAAATATTGCTCTGCTCCAAGCACAGAGGTAGAAAACTGCCTGCTGGTGACATGGCAGTTAGCCAAGCAGTTGTGGTTCTTGCTCTGATTGAGTTTCCATCGGGAAGCAGATAATTAAGCAGAGTCTAGAGAGTTTGATGATAAACAACTTATACAAAAAATGATTGAAGGGGCACCTGGATGGCTCAGCGGTTGAGTGTCTGCCTTCAGCTCAAGTTGTGATCCCAGAATCCTGGGATTGAGTCCTGTATTGAACTCCCCACAGGAAGCCTGCTTCTCCCTCTGCCTATGTCTCTGCCTCTCTCCCTGTGTCTCTCATGAATAAATAAATAATATCTTTTTTAAAAAATGATCAAGGGAAGCCTGGGTGGCTTAGCAGTTTAGCGCCGCCTTCAGCCCAGGGCATGATCCTGGAGACCCGGGATCGAGTCCCACATCGGGCTCCCTGCATCGAGCTTGCTTCTCCCTCTGCCTGTGTCTCTGCCTCTTTCTCTCTCTCCCCCACCCCCTTTGTGTCTCTAATAAATAAACAAAAAAAATGTAAAGAAATGATCAAATGGGGGATCCCTGGGTGGCACAGCGGTTTGGCACCTGCCTTTGGCCCACCCAGGGCGCGATCCTGGAGACCCAGGATCGAATCCCACGTCGGGCTCCCGGTGCGTGGAGCCTGCTTCTCCCTCTGCCTGTGTCTCTGCCTCTCTCTCTCTCTCTCTCTCTATCATAAATAAATAAAAATTTTTAAAAAAAAGAAATGATCAAATGTCCTTTGTGGTAAATGTCCCCACATTCAGAAGTCCACAGCCTAAAGGCATGAATAAGGGATCTGTTCTACTCTGGGATACCAGGGAAGGCCTTTGTTGCCCAGAGTATGCTTTGAACTGAGCTAGATAGAAATTAAGCAGGTGAGAAAGATGAGACGGGGCCCCAATGGTACCAAGTCCCTGAAATGGAATTCAGCATCCCTTGTTTTAGCACCAAAGCTAAGGGCAGAAAATGAAGGGGAGAACCCACTTGAGAACAGATGACATTCTCCAGGGAAGCACATCACCTGAGAAGAGCAAAAATAAATATTTTGATATTGTATAATGAAAAAACAATTGGGATATCTGTGTAACTCAGTGAACTAATGTTCTCCAAATAACCAATGCATGTTGCTCAAAACCATGCCCGAGGAAAAGATCCATTCAAAGCACAAGCTAGACCAGTAGATTTCAATGGAACAGAATACAAAAAAAGATTTTAACTGCAAGGTAGCTGAGTCCTGTGTGTTCTTTGAGCACTGTTGAGGGTAGGGCTTTAAATTGTTCAATCTAGGCAATGCTTAACTAACTGTCCCAAATTTTATACTATGGTTAGGGCCAAGATGGCAGTTTTGGAGGGGCTAAATTTGGATCCACCAGGCTTCTTCACAAACTCAGGAGTCACGCTCTCTGATGTAGCCCCAAGTTGAATACAGACTGTTTAATTATGTATGAGTGATATACCTTTCCCCAGAGGTCATTTCTTGGGCCAAAGCAACTCTACAGTGAGATCCCACTTAAAATCGCTGGGGTGGGGACTGTGCCAGAGATCACCTGGTACTCACCAGAATGGCTGTACTAGTTGTTAATGGCAAGCATCTGTTCCAGTTGGTAAAGGACTGGAGTCATGTAGGTTTTATTTATTCCATCAACAAATATTGACTGAGTTCCTACTATGTGCCAGGCAGGGGCAGATTCACTATGAAGTTAATCGAGAATAATCTTTGGGGCCTCTCACTTGTGGGGGCCCCTCCAAGAAGTCACACAGTCATTGGTGTTTATGAAGTACACCAAATTTTATGTTTTATCCATAATTGGTTAAGACTGCTGTCTCTCCAGTCTAGCCCTCTCTCATTCGAACTTTCCCTCATGTTGATTGATGTGGGAGTAGTTGCGTCATTTGGGGGAACTCAGCTTAAGTTAAGATGTGGATTCATTCAGTGTGAGCTTAGTGGGATGTATTTATGTGGTTGCAGTCGCTTCCAGGCATGATTACATTATTGTTAGTTGTGCCATAAAGGAATGACTTTCAGAAATACTCTTACTGCCCACTATGCCGACCCACCTAGAATCATGAGACAAACAATGTCCAGAGCCAGAAACTGTTCATTGAGAGATACATCCATCTTTAAGACTGGCTTGTCTTTCCATGATCCCATAATTGTGATATCAGGCACCAAGATACAGTGCCTGACATCAAAAACATGGGCTATTGAATGGAAAAAAAAAACAGGTGCAAAAAGACTTTGTGGAAAATCCTTCCTAAGTTTATACTCAAATACAAAAGAAATTTGATCCACATCTTCCAAACTTTGACATTGCTAGTAGTGAATTCTGAAGCCAGAAGGAACTTTCCTGAAATATCATCAATAATAAAGCAGATTTCAGTCAACCATACTGGAAAAAAGACTGAATTGTCTTTATGTTCTCCATACAAAAAAATATTACAAATTTCCCTGCTCCTAGGAGTTACTCAAAAAAAAAAAAATGCTGAAATCTCTCACTCTGGCAGCAAATTTGTGTCTTTTTCCTTGTAGTCTCATCAAATTTAACTTTATATGTATTTGAAACAATGTTAGTAAGAATACACAAATTTGGAACTGTTATATCTTCCTGGAAAGTTAAACCTATTTTTAGTACAAAAAGTTCTTTTTTACATCTTGCAATTCTTGGCCTTGAAGCTGTTCAGTCTGATATAAACACGATACCACCTTTCTTTTCAGTTTTCATTCTTTTGTTATAATTGCTCTCTAGATAGCCTTATGTTTTACATATGACTCTTTTGACGATCATATGCTTGAGATTTTTTTTAAATCCATTCTGATAATCTATGGTTTTTGAACGAACATTTATTCTATTGACATTTAATGTAATGGCCAATATATCCAGGCTTTAACTTACCATCTTAGTACTTTCTGTTCATTCACCTGTTATATTCCTTTTTTTCTTTCTTGCCTTTATTAAGGTTACTAAAAACGTTTTATTATCTCATATCCTTAATATTCCATAGATATTAGCATGGAGGTTATATTCACTTCTATAGGTATTTCAGAAGTTATTCTAGTGATTCCAATATGTATCTCTGATTTATCCAAGTGAAATATTATGCACTTTCTGAGCAGTTAGAAGTCCTGGCATTTAGAACACTTTGACATTATTGCTATTGTGTATTTTAAATATGTGTTATATATAATTTTAATTGTACATAAAGGGGTAATTTTCCTTTTGTCTGAAGAACACTTTTTCACATGTCTTTTAGTAGGAGTGCTACACTCTCAGTTTTTCTGAAAATGTCTTTGTTTTGCCTTCAGTATTATGAGATATTTTCAATGGTTATAGTAGTCTTGGTTGGCAGATTGACATTTTTTCAGCACTTACCAGCTCTCTTTCCCTTGTCTCTAGCTTTATTGCTTCTGTTGATAAGCCAGCCATAAACCTTATATTTGTTCCTTTGAAGGTTACAGGGTCTTTTTTGTTCAGCTGCCTTTAAGATTTCATCTTTTATTTGATTTTGAGCAATCTGGTTGTAAGGTATCTGAGTGTATTTTCCTTGATATCTATCCTGTTTAGGTTTGTAGAGCTTCTTGGTTCCATGGTCTGATGTCTTTCATAAATTTGAAATATCCATCATTGTTCTTCAAGTATTATACCCCCTCTTCTCTGTTTGAACTTAGGCTCCAATATTGCATCAGTTAGTTCTCGTACCATTTCATTGATGTCTCTTACTTCCAATTTTTCATCCCTGCTTCCTCTCATTTCATTCTGAATATTTTCTTCCAAGCAATCTTCTAGGTTATTATTTCTCTCTTTAAATATCAAATGTACTGCTTAACTCCTTCCACAGATGTACTGCTTAACTCCTTCCACAGAGTTCTTAATTTTATTTGTTGAAGTTTTCCAGTTTTAGAATTTTCATTTGGCTTCCATATAGTTTTCCATGTTGTGTTGGTATTCTTAACTATGTCTCTTAGCCTCTTGAGTATGATAAGGGTGGCAATTTAAAAGTCAACTGTGAATCTGTTTTTTCTCTTGCTTTTGTTGGTTTTCACTCATGTGCTCTTGTCTCCTTGTATGTTTATTTCATTTGTATTGTGTTCCAGCCATAGTTCTTAGAAAAATATTTATTAAATGAATGTGAGGCCTATGATGAGTCTATCATCCTCCAGAGAGAACCTACGTTTGCTATTTCTAGGAACCTTGAGATGCTAGTCCTCCTGGATCACCTAAATCCAATTTGGGAAGTTGAAACATTTCAAAGTTGAGTCACTAATCTCTGAGAGGGCCTAATGGATGAACCAGAGTCATCCTTACTCCATTCAGTGTCCCACTCAAAGTTAAGGATATTCACTGGTATCCCCTCCTCATTTTCCTTGAGAGAAAAAGAGCTATAGCCCTGAAACGTTTTAATCTTTGTCTCCAAAACTGACACACTTCCCTAGAGGAAAAAGTAGCCCCAGACACTGAGATTATCATTGCCTTGTGCTGCTGTCCTTTTCTGGGTAGTGGCATGGTGGCTTTTTTTGCTATCTTGTCATCAATATGGTGCCTTTAAGAAGATCTTTTAAAATATTCTGTCCAGATTTTCTAGCTGTATTAAGTAGAATCATTGATTATCTTTTATTAGGTCAAACTTATTCTTTCTAAAAAGTGTGTTTTCTGTCATTTAAAGAATTTTTCAGTGGGTGGCCAAATCGATCCAGTTGCTTCAATTCTCTTCTTGATTTTTGTGATTTATAATTACCTCTGTATCAACACTTAGGACTAGACCTAGCACACTATGTGTACCAATGAATGCATGCTGCATGACTAGCAGTGCCTAACACAAAAATGTTAAGCCCTTTTCTTATTTTTGTAAATGTCATTTTATATCCTGATTGCTTGTTTATTCATCATAATCTTCTCAGCATTAAGCATGTCCTTGCCATATGAAAGATGGCATTTAGCAAACTAGCCAATCTCCAAGTGAATGTCCATGTTCCCTTCAAGGTTTCCTGAATTGGTAAATTTATGAGGATGCAAGGTAGGTGTTCAACAACTAAATTAGAGAGTTTTGTTTTGTTTTTCCTCTTCTCTCTCTTTTGTGACAATGTCTCAGTAAGAGAGGCTAGGGGTCACCTGTAGGCACTCCCAGATTTGAGTTTATGGAAGCTGTAATTATAGTTTTTAGAAGGGAAAATCTCTCACCAAAAACACTGAGCTGATTAAAGCAGCAACTAGAAAACATTCCTTATACAAGAAATTTCCTTTCTCTAGCTGGGGAGTTAAGTGGGCTTATACGATCTTTGGTAGGCAGAGCTAAAGAGTGAGAGAGGAGAGCCTCCAATCCTGCTCTACTTGCTCTAGGTTTACTGACTGAAACAGTATAACCTATTGCATTTATGCCAGTTCTACTTATCCAAGCATTTAATCACCAAGTACCTCTTGATCTTGTTGAACTATTTCCTATGTATGTACTTATCTCCCCAAGTAGATAGTAAGCTCCTAGGCAGAGGTGTCAAGACTTGCACTGCTTTTGAGTCCCTTCTAATACCTAGCACTATGGTGGCATCTATCAATCAATATGTCTTTCCAACTAATATTCATCTACTGATCCAGTAGCTGTCTACATCAATGACTCTAATCTTCTATTTTTTTTGTTATTTATTTCAATGTCATATACTATTTGTCAAACATTGGTGACAGAATGATGAATAATATTTGAGGAGCTCTTAGTTGAGGGGTAGCAAGTTCTAAATTTTCTTGTGTGTGTACTTCCATTAGGAAAAAGAATACATTTGAGCATGTATTTTTAATACATGAGTATTTATTTATATATTATATACAAATATATGTTATAAATCAATAGTATTTACTCCTTATTAAAGATACAAAGCCCTCAAAAAAAAAAAAGATACAAAGCCCTCAATCTGACCAAAATAAAATGATCAATAATAATAATATATTTTAAATTAGAGTGATGTGATTGAGTATGCCTTCTTATTTTCAAAATGCTGGTTTTATTTTGTATCAGGTATCTAAGGGCTGATTTTAAGGTCGATTTTCATATTTTGTTTTAATGATCCTCATAACTAACCATGGTATCTCCTTAAGATTCACCCTTCCAATCAAAGGACTACAATGTTGCCTGCATATATGATACTCATTTCATTTCTGCATCCAATTTTGCAAGGAATTTTGATACATTTGACTAGTAAAAGTTCATCTCCCCTGATATCAATCAGCAGTTCTTGCAAACTAACCAGAAGATGTTCTGTGTTTTTCTATTTGCTGGGGGTAGGTCCACTGAACCTCTTTATTTAAAAGACTTTAAAACAGATTAGAAATTACTGGTTCCAAGCTTAGGCATACAGATAAAGAGTTCTTTAAAAAAAATAGGTGTCACACTTTATATCCAGTGACAAAAAATCATGTACTGGTGACAATGTCTCTAAACACCCATTTTCAAAATGCCTCCACCACCCCCTACCCCTGCAAAGGCATCAGTTCTTTTGAAAAGGTATTTATTTTCTCAATTACTATTAAATTTTCACCTTTGTAGTCAAAGGATAAATTGAACATGTTTTATTTTTGGTTTTCAGGACTGGGTGAGTAGCATGCCACTGACATGCACTTTATCATAGAAACATGAGTAAACACAGCACATTTGCTTTTCATAAAGGAAAAATGCACAATTCTTCTTTACTTTGTTTGCTCATGGTTTGCCATGAGATGACCAGTGAACACTGGGGTCACCATCACATTATGAAATATTGGAAATATTCTCATTTTAATTGAATATATTCCACAAAGTCATTTACCTGGGCACATATTAATACAAAATGTCCCAGGATGCTGGAAGCTAACAAATGACCACTCTACTTCTGCAACTTTCATTCTCCAGATATAAAAGTATAAATAGCATTTCTGATTTCTTCTTTGTTTCCCAGGGAATTATTTTGTACATTGCCTGGGGCACATACTTGGCAAAACTTTAGTTTAGTGGGTCGAAGCAACTTGTGTTCATATAACAATCTACAAAGCATTATGACATTTGATCCCTAGAACAAGCCATGAAAAAAGCAGAAGCATCATGACTTCTATTATAAAGATGAGGATAACTCCGAAGCCTCATGAATAAACTACCCACTTTCATTTAAAGTTGGAAATGAAGCCTGTGGCTTTTGCCTCCAAATCCCATACTTTCCACTAAGATATTTTGCCTCCAGTACACACTTCTTCAAATGTATGCAGGAGTGAGTATAAGCCAGAGAGACAAAAACAGTCACAATATTCAACTTTGAAGTAGGAAAGGGAAAAAAATGCAATCAATAATCTTTCTTCAAAAACACAACTCAATCAAGCTGCTTGAAATGCAGGTAATATATACCCAGTTGTACTAACCTACTATTTTGGAGAATTTTTAAAGTACTCAACAACATTATTATTTTCCTCCTAAAGAATAATTTGGAAGAAGGAAAAAGGCTTTATAAAGTGTTCGTTATGGTGCTATGTATCATTGAGAAAATGGTGTGCATTGAAACCTTCAACAGTAGGGAAATGATGAAGAAAATACATTTATTTGATTCAGTCATTACAATTATAAGAAATGACTATTAAATAGAGCCAGGAAAAGTAACTATGCTTTCATATTTTTATTGATGCCAGTGGTTCTTAAACATGAATGTATATTAGAATTACCTGTGAAATGTTTAAACATACTCTTTCCCAGGCCCATCCTGTACCTACTGAATCTAAATCTCTAGTCAGTCCTGTGGTTGGAAACTGTATTTCTAAAGCTGCATTGGTGTTCGTGATGAACAATCCAGATGGAGTAACATTGATCACTACTAGGATCACACAATCTAAAAACTAGCTGTGATGAAAGATAAGATTGAAAGAAGATATGAAAAAATAAAATCAGTTTCATTCACTGGACTAACCAAAAGATAATCATTTATTTTTACTTATCTACTATATTTTGTATAATAATAAATATGGTTTATTAACATGAGTACATGGAATGAAATCCCTTTCCTTATCCATATTGTAAAGAAATCTGTCTTCTCCCCTTAACTCTCAACTTTTACGTATTTGATTTTCACCACAAACCTGAAAAAAAATCAATAATCTACAGCCTCTATTTAAAGAGTTTTGTTCAGGCAATTTGGCCATTAGGAATATTACATTCCTTTGCCCTACATAGAAGCAAAAAAGGGCCATGGGATGTTGTTTTGCTAAAAGTCTGAGTATCGAGTTCTGTTGCTGGTATAACTGGGGGGCGTGGGTGGAAAGGGAGATAACAACCACATGATTGTGAGTCTAACTGCTGGAGATCATAGGGCACAACCATTTGCTGGCCTCAGAGGGAGATGAGTATTAATAAAGTAGTGCTTTTAATGGATGGAAGAGTCTTGGGATTATCACAAAGAAAACAACCTAGGGGCACCTGCATTGTTCAGTGGTTGAGCATCTGTCTTTAGCTCAGGTCATGATCCCAGAGTCCTGAGATTGAGTCCCACATCGGGATCCCTGCAAGGAGGCTGCTTCTCCCTATGCCTATGTTTCTGCCCCTCTCTGTGTGTCTCCCATGAATAAATAAATAAAATCTTTAAAATTTTTTAAACTAAAAAATAAAAGAAGACAACTTATCAACAACCCACCATATAGAAGTCAATCATCCTAAACTCTTGCAATTGTTCATGAAAAACCAATATCATGTACCAAAGATATACTGTGACATTTGCTTTTAGATACAGTTTTGAACTGTACGACCTAGCAATACTGTTCCTGATGGTAAGGCTGATACCTTAGGCCATTTTTATATTAATGTTAACATTCCCATTCACTGCCTTCCGTTATGCTGTGTACATTGCAGATACTCCCAAATACCTCTTTATTTTCTGCATAACTATCTCTTTATTTATGCATAATGTTGAGTATTTATTTTATTTCCAGTGTAATTAATGTACTGTGTTTGTTATATGAGTTTCAGGTGTGCAATATAGTGATTCAACAACTCTATGTATTACTCAGCACTCATGATGTTAAGTGTACTCTTAATTCCCTTCACCTATTTCACCCATCCCCCAACCCTAAAATACCTCTTTATCTTGATATAGTTTGATGACCAATCTCTGGCTAAAAGTGGAAGGAACTAGTGGATTGAACCGTAGCGAACCTCTCCATTAGTTCCCATTGCCAAGTCCCTGGAAATTCTCTAGTTCCTATCATTCCCAAGACCTATTTTCTCTGATTTTTTTCTTTAATTTTGTAAGCTACCCCATATATTTGTGAGCTAAATGTTGCATTTAGCTTCCATCAACCCTCCTGGTTGGGGAGGTTGAAAAGCTAAAACTATGTATGCTGGACTCCCTTGCAGCTAGGGGTAGCAGTGGTTGGCTCTTGATCTTAGCTTAGCTTCAGAGGTGACCTCAAAGGCAATAACTTCCCTTGGGTTGGTGTATATTGTTCTGTAGTTTTTCCTAAAATTTCAGCCAAGAATCTTCTCAGCCCTTCCAACAATTTTTTTTAGCACATAATTCTCTGTATCAAGTCCCTTTGTGATTGAAATACCTGTAGAAGTGTCTTTTCCTGTACCAAAATATAGTTCATAAACTTCCAACTAATCCCATTTTTGCTTATACTTGTCAAAGTCAGTTTCTGTTGCTTCCAATCAAAGAACTCTCTTTACAGGCATCTAGGGTGACATTGGCAGAAGCTGAGCCACTATAATGGAAAGAATTTAATGCCTGTTTAGGAGCCAAAAGGTCAAAGGTTGCCCATTTAGTAGCATATGACCATAGACATATCACTCACATTTCTGAGCCTCAGTTTTTTCATCTATAAAGTGAGGATAACACTCACTACATGGGATGATTATAAGGACTAAATTTGGTAAAGTAAAAATATGTCCCATATCTATTAAGCATCCAACAACTGTTGCTTATGTCTACTTTGGCTTAGTAAACATAATTAGCAATAACCTGGAAATTTTAAGGTGTTTTTTTTTTTTACAAATTTATTTTTTATTGGTGTTCAATTTGCCAACATATAGAATAACACTCAGTGCTCATCCCATCAAGTGCCCCTCTCAGTGCCCGTCACCCAGTCACCCCCACCCGCTACCCACCTCCCTTTCTACCACCCCTAGTTAGTTTCCCAGAGTTAGGAGTCTCTAATGTTCTGTCTCCCTTTCTGATATTTCCCACTCATTTTTTCTCTTTTCCCCTTTATTCCCTTTCACTATTTTTTATATTCCCCAAATGAATGAGACCATATAATGTTTGTTCTTCTCCGATTGACTTATTTCACTCAGCATAATAGCCTCCAGGTCCATCCATGTTGAAGCAAATGGTGGGTATTTGTCGTTTCTAATGGCTGAGTAATATTCCATTGTATACATAAACCACATCTTCTTTATCCATTCATCTTTCAATGGACACCGAGGCTCCTTCCACAGTTTGGCTACTGTGGACATTGCTGCTATAAACATTGGGGTGCAGGTGTCCCGGCGTTTCACTGTATCTGTATCTTTGGGGCAAATCCCCAGCAGTGCAATTGCTGGGTCATAGGGCAGCTCTATTTTTAGCTCTTTAGGAAACTCCACAGTTTTCCAGAGTGGCTGCACCAGTTCACATTCCCACCAACAGTGCAAGAGCGTTCCCTTTCTCCACATCCTCTCCAATATTTGTTGTTTCCTGCCTTGTTAATTTTCCCCATTCTCACTGGTGTGAGGTGGTATCTCATTGTGGTTTTGATTTGTATTTCCCTGGTGGCCAGTGATGCAGAGCATTTCCTCATGTGCTTGTTGGCCATGTCTATGTCTTCCTCTGTGAGATCTCTGTTCATGTCTTTTGCCCATTTCATAATTGGATTGTTTGTTTCTTTGCTGTTGAGTTTAATATGTTCTTTATAGATCTTAGATACTAGCCCTTTATCTGATACATCATTTGCAAATATCTTCTCCCATCTGTAGGTTGTCTTTTAGTTTTGTTGACTGTATCCTTTGCTGTGCAAAAGCTTCTTATCTTGATGAAGTCCCAATAGTTCATTTTTGCTTTTGTTTCTCTTGCCTTCATGGATATATCTTGCAAGAAGTTACTGTGGCCGAGTTCAAAAAGGGTGTTGCCTGTGTTCTTCTCTAGGATTTTGATGGAATCTTGTCTCACATTTAGATCTTTCATCCATTTTGAGTTTATCTTTGTGTATGGTGCAAGAGAGTGGTCTAGTTTCATTCTTCTGCATGTGGATGTCCAATTTTCACAGCACCATTTATTGAAGAGACTGTCTTTTTTCCAGTGGATAGTCTTTCCTCCTTTGTCGAATATTTGTTGACCATAAAATTGAGGGTGCACTTCTGGATTCTCTATTCTGTTCCATTGATCTATGTGTCTGTTTTTGTGCCAGTACCACACTGTCTTGATGACCACAGCTTTGTAGTACTACCTGAAATCTGGCATTGTGATGCCCCCAGCTATGGTTTTCTTTTTTAATATTCCCCTGGTTATTCTTTTTTTTTTTTAGAAAGAAAATTTGTCATGATAAAAACCAGTTTTAAGGTTATCAATGGTCTATTGTTCTATTTTTTTTAATTGCCTGCATATCCATTTTTTAACTTCCTGGTGGTGGCAAAATGAAAAGCTGGACAGCACCTGGACCTTTGATGATGCTCTCACACCACTAAATTAACTAACCCTAGAGCTCTGTTGTTTAACTTACACTTTGCTTGGTTTCCTATAACTTGAAGCTGGATGCTAACAGAATAACTCTTAGGTTAGGCTCTCTGGGAAAGAGGCTTTAAGATGGTAGTTGATTAAGAAGTACTCTCAGGATTAACACTCATGAGAAGGCGGTGACAGCAGGCAGGGCAGGAGAAGGAGTTGAAGTGCGATATTATTCCAAAAGTGTTCTCAGTCAACCCCATGGGGAACTCTTGAGTTAGGATGGACCATTAGAGCTACCCTAAATGCAGGTAGCGGGTTGTGACTTTATGTTCCCAGTTTATGACTCTTGCTTTGACCAGTCACTGGGTATGAGTTGCTCCCAGAAAAGGCTGCATGGCCTTGAGCCCAGTAGCTCTATTCAGCTGAGCGCAGCTTTGAGGAGGAACTCAGGTATTTGCCAACAACATTGGCAGCCACCGGAGGAATAAATGTATATTGGTCCTAAAGGGAGACGGGGTGGTACCCCAGAGCACCCACCATATACAATTCAACTTCCAATTCAAGTTACTATGTAAACAGATGGACTCTCACAACACTGGAACATGATAGTTAGATCTGCTTATTATAACCCAAAACCATAAATGTGTTGAATCCGGAAATGGCATTGTCAGTATGGTTCTTAGAATCTTTGAGCTGGAAGGCACCTCAGAGATTTTGGAGATCATCCTTCTCATTTTTACAGATGAGGGAACTGAGGCTCACAGGGCAATAAATTCATTTCCCAATGTCACAGAGCCATTCTGTGGCTCTGGTAGTACCAGATTCAGAAGTTTACTTTTGACTTATTATTCATTGCATGACTTCAGCCCTGCATTTATTTGGCAGATATCTCTGGCTAGCAGGATATTATGCATAAGTTGTATAATCTATATTTATGATGCTTTAAATAATTTTTAAAAGTACCCTCAAGAGTCCCTTAGTTGTCAAGATTTTTGCATATACATTTCCATTAGCATAATTGATTAAGCTATAAGTGTCTCTATAAAATTAAACACAGTCTTTTGTTATCCAAGTCTATTTAAGCCCCTGACAACAGATAGATCAGAAATTTATGTAACTCAACATTTATCCAATTCCAAGGAAGATAACTAGTTATAATAAAGGCTTCATCTGGGTAATCAGTTTGTGTTCCTTGGTACATTATAATTTCAGTTTTGTAGCCTCTGTGCATGCATTATGTCATTTAATCTTCTTAGAAACTGTGACATGAGCAGGGAGTAAATTATTAGCTCCAATTTAGAGATGAAGCTACATATGAAGAGAAATGAAATGACTCACTGAAAGACATGCATCCAGTAAATGCCGGAGATAGGGCAAAATATGGGTCATCTGTCTCATAACCCAGTGTAGCAAATGCACCTTAAGGCAACCCCCAATGGATCATGCCCTTATACAATCCCCTCCCTCTCTAATTTGGGGAGAAACTGTGATTTGCTTAGAATATAGCAAAGGTGATGGGATGTCACTGCTCTGATTATGGCAAAGATGACTGGATGTCACTCTTGTGGTTACATTTTGTTATATAAGACTTTTAACTAGAGAGAGGCATGCCTCCTGGTCTTGAAGAAACAAACCACCATGTTATAAACGGCTTATCTGGAAGTCCACATGGCAGGGAACTGCAGGAAGCCTCTGGGACTTGAGGGTGGCCCTGGCCAACACCCACCAAAATGCTGGGGCCCTCATCAGAATTCTGCCAACAACCTGAATGAGTTTGGAATCAAATCCTTCCCCATCTGAGCCCTTAGATGAGAACACAACCCAGTTGCCAGCCACATTGCAGCCTTGTTAGATCCTGAGCAGACAGTCTCTGGGTTCCTATTTATACACAAATCATACCCAGACTCTTGACTCCCAGAAGCTGAGATAATAAATGTGTCTTATTTGAAGCTGCTAAGTTTGTGGTTTTGCTATATAACAATAGAAAATGATCACAACTAAAGATAGACATATAGGTCAAAAGAATAGAATAAAGAACCCAGAAAAAAAAAAAAACCCTATACAGATGTGGTCAATTAATTTATGACAAAGGAGCCAAGAATATACAGTGGGGAAAATGTCTTCAATAAATGGTGCTGATAAAACTACACAGCAACCTGCAAAAGAATGAAGCTGAATCACTATCTTATGCCCTATGGATAATTTAACTTAAATTGATTATAGCCTTGAACATAAGACCTAAAACCATAAAACTCCTAGAAGAAAACACAGGTAGTTAAGCTCCTTGATATCAGTCTCAGTAATGATTTTTTTACTCTGACACCAAAAGCAAAGGCAACAAAAGCAAAAATAAACAAGTGAGACTACATCAAACTAATGCTTGATGCAAAGCAACTAATGTACACCAAAGGAAATACTGAGGTTTTTGTTTGTTGAGTTTTTACCTTCAGAGTTTGTGACACAAAGGTCCCTTGATTATGAGCTCCCTACTCTGTGCACCTATAATTCACACATGAATGAAGACTGTTGTGAATTCCATATTTGTGTGGGCTCCAAGGTCTTCCAGCTCACACCAGCAATCCTGAGAAGTCACTGATCCTGGATCTGGAGACAGTTCTTCAAAGCTTGATTATGAAATTCACCATTAGCTGCAAATGCCACAGGATAATCCCCTTTTACTTTAGTTTAAAGCTGCCTAATGTGGGTGCAAATTTTCAGTTATCAAGTTTAAACATCAGTCATTTGTTGAGGAGGGAGGCTCACATTCTTTTGGCTATGGTTTGGGTCAGTTGTGGCTTGTTGTCCATTGGTCTCTGAGCTTGTAGCAGAGAGCCAATTCTCAGGAGTATAAAAATTTCACAGGACACAATCCATCCACTTGTGAGGGAGTTCTGTATCCAGAATTCCTTCATGTACACAGTCTCCCGGCTGGAGTTCCTGGGTTGGCATGGAGTCCTGTGTCCTGGCAGCTCACACTCAGGATGAGAAGGAATTGGAATAGAAAATGTGTCTTGGATGAAGATGGTGATATGTCCTCCAGGGATTGGAGCCATCACAGGCTGTCCCCTGACGGTGTCATCTGGTCTGCAGCTCCACAGTCCTTTGAACTGCAGCCCTCATATTCATCATGACAATTGGAAGGGCCTCGGGCCACTTAAGGCATGCTTTTTTTGTTGCAGTTGGCTTTATCCACTAACAGAGATGTGGAATGGAGCAGGCTGCCTAGATTCTTATTTGCAGCCCTATTTATGAAGGTTGATATCACTTCTTCCATAACTTCAAGAGGAGACATCAGTTGGCCCACATCCTTGATGGGGGGAGGTCATTACCAAATTCTTTTACTGACAAAAGTCTGAAGCTCCCATTATTGTTGGCAAGCTCCCAGCATATAAATGTCTTTCTCCCTCTGGCCATAGATTCTAGAAATCTGTGATTGCTTTGGTCTGAATATATGTGTGCCCAAAATTCATGTTGGAATCCTAATGCCCAATGTGATGGAATTAGGAAAAGGGTCATTTGGGAGGTGTTTAGGTCATCATGAGGATGGACCCGACATGTGAGATTAATGCCTTTATTAAAGAGCCCAGGAGGGCTCTCTTGCCCCTTCCCACCATGTGAGGACACAATGAGAAGTTTGGGACTCAGAAGACAGCCCTCATCCAACCATGCTGGTGCCCTGACCTTGGACTTACAACCTCTAGAACTGTGAGACATACATTTCTGTTGTTTAAAAGCTACCCAGTCTGTGGTTCTTTGTCATAACACCTCGATGGGACTAAGACAATGATAGCCTAAGAAATGTAATTTTAAAACTTTAAGATCTGGTGAGTTTTTGCATCCTGCTACATCCTTAGGACCATTCAAGTCCCAGAAGAGACTTGATATTGTATGCAATTGGGTTTTTAAATTTTATGTGGCTTTGTCTAACTTGCAGTCACAATGCATAGAATCCTTTTTCCACAATGCATATTCCCCTTATGTCAAAAAATGCTTTCAAATGCATGATTTACATGCCCAGACACATCACAATCAAACCTCCAAAACAAAGAAAAGTCTTGAAAACAGCCAAAGAAAAATGACACATTGCTTACATAACTATTTTTCTCCTCCTAAGTTCTTTGAAATATGTATGATAGCAAAAAGCAAAAATTATAGCATTGTCTGGTGAGATTTTTAGTGTGTGTACATGGAATACATATGACAAGCACAAAATACAGGAGAGAAGGGTATAGGGCCTACAAGATGGGTAGATGCCTATATTGCACTAAAAATGGTAGACTATCTAAGTAGACCATGAAACATTAAGTATTTATATTATGATCTTTTGAATAGCCACTGAGAGAAAACATACAAGAGATATTATTGTCTTGATCTGTTCAGGCTGCCATAACAAAATATCAGAGACTGGGTGGCATAAACAACCAGAATTTATTTCTCGCAGTTCTGGAGACTGGAAGTTAGAGATGAGAGTGCCAGCAGGGTGGATGTCTGGGGAGAGTTCTCTCTGTGGGTTGTACACAGTAGCCTTCTTGCTTTGTCCTCAGGTGGCCTCTCCTCAGGGTATGCAGGTGGAGACAGAGAGAGGAAGCCAGCTCTCTGGTGTCTCCCATCCTAAGGGCATGAATGGTGCAGGGGGCTGCACCCACATGACCTAATCCAACCCTAACGACCTCCTGAAAGCCCACCTCCAGATACCACCACCCTGGGGCTTAGGCCTCCAACATATGAATCTGGAGCGACACGAGTCTGTATGTTGCACATGATTTATCTCCAAAGATAAATTGAAATGGAAGACTGAAAACCTTTCAAATAATTCAAAAGGAGGCAGGAAGTAGAAAACATAAAAAAAGCAAAGGGGCACCTGAGTGCTTCAGTGGTTGAGCGTCTGCCTTCTGGTCAGGGCATGACCCCAGGTCCTGGGATTGAGTCCTGCATCAGACTTCCCACAGGGAGCCTGTTTCTCCCTCTGCTTATGTCTCTGCCTCTCTCTGTGTGTCTCTTGTGAATAAATAAATAAAATCTTTTTTGAAAAAAGAACAAAAACAAAGAGAACAAATGATAATATGACAGAACCAAAGCCAAACATTAAGAATTACATTAAATGAAGCTATGACCCCCATTTTGGTGATGAGAAAGCTCCAGCTCTGAGAAGCACCAGCAATAACTTAACCAGGGGTACACAGATATAAGGTGTAGAGGCCAAGGTCCAGCTCAGCAACACCCAGGACCCCAAACCCACCCTCTTCTACCACTCTCAGCTTTAAAAATCGCAGCACACCCTCTAGGTAGCCATGAATCACAGGCCTGAGGCACATGGAAGATGCTGGAAGACAAAAGTCAGGAGCCAAGTTGGCAACAGCCTTGCTGCTCCACATAGCCAAATTCCCTGGGCTTCTGCAACCCAGCTCACTTCCCTGTTCTTAACTAGGGAGAGCAACAGCAACACCCACACTCCTAAAGGCCAAGCTTTGGAAAGAGGAGGAGGGAAGGGCCAGCCCAAGACACACACTGCAGATAAAGCAGCCTCCAGAAGTCTCAGGTCAGAATGGAAATGCCATCAGACTAGCAGTTGAGCCTCCTGGCAGTGCTAGTGCTTGTTACCAAAATGTGTCTATGAGGTCTCCGTACAGTTTCATAGATGTGGTCTTTTCCAAGTACCAAGCTCTCTTTTCAACTCTGTCCCCCCACCTCCTGTGATTCCAAATGCTGCCCTGGACTGTCTTTTCATTCCTTCAGGGTAGCAGGAGGAAAGGTCCCAAGGGCCTCTCCAAAATGCTGTGCTGAGCTTGGCCCAAAGAAGAGAGTTGCCAGGAGAAGGTCCCGACCTTTGGAGGACTCCCTCTCAACACTCTCCTTAGCATAGTCCAACCAGAATTGGTCATCATATGTCTGCTGCCAGAAAACCAGGGGAAGAACCTTCCCAGCAATGGCTTCCTCTCGCCTACATCCCCAGAGAGCAGCTTCCTGCCAATCCATCTCAGAACCACTATAAGAAAACCACAAGCATTCCCTTATTATAATAGCAATAACAATACAACTTCCATCTGTCAAGTATCTAATTGCCAGGCAGGTAGCTTTTATTATCCTTATTGTTCTGCTAATAATGGCTAGCATTTTCAAAGTGCTTATTTTGGGCCAGGCCTTATACCAAGAGCTTTTAATGTATTACTGCATTCTCTCCTCTCATCAAACCTGTGAGTGGATATAATTATTCCCATTTCTCGCTGAAGAATGGAGGCCCAAAGGGGACCATTGGTTCAACCAAGAAGGGGAACAGCCAGGATGGAAAACTAGTTCTGTCTCACTCCAAAGATCAATCTTCTACTCCCAGGGGCATCATTCTCAAAGTATAAATTTAAAAGAGCAATAATATATTTTAAAAAGAGCAATAATATGTCATAATGTTTAGTATCAGTAAATAACATTGTTACCAGAATCCTTCCATAAAGTCAGGTCCTAAGGAGGACCAAACCACTATGAAGACATGCTACCTTCTAGTAATGTTGTTACCCTAGTTTGAATTACAAGACCTACTGCTGTGCTGGCCACAACTTCCATTTAGTAGGTGAGCATCTATCATATTAGGCATTGGTGGGTAGCGCAATGAGTAGAACGAGCCCCACACTTTTGCCCCAGCTTGCAATCTGGTGGGAGAAATAGATGGATGATAAACTGGAGTCCAGAATGATAATTCATAAGATAAAGGAAGCACACGGAGATACACGTGACACAGCCCTGGAGGGTGTGGGAGGAAGGACTTCCCAGAATGAGCAACGCCTAAGTCAGGAGCTAAGTTTGGCTGAAAAAGCCAGACAAATGTCTGAGAAGTGTATTCTTAGCAAAGAAGAAAGCACATAGGAAGGCCCAGAGGCAAGCAAGAATGTGGTGCCTTCAAGAAACAGAAAGAAGTTCCTGGAGCACGGGGTTTGGCAAGTAGAGCAGTGAGAGATGAGAAGAAGCAGGGCCAGATCGTGGAGGGCCTGAGGAAGGATTTTAGACTCCATCCCAGGAGCAAGGCGGAGCCATCGAAAGCACTTGGTCAGAAACACGGAAAGATCAGATTTTCATCTTAGACAGACCTCCCTGAGTGCAGTTTGGAGAAGATTGGAAGGGATGGGGACCAGGGCAGACAGAGCAGCTGGGGGGCTGTGGCCATCATTCAGCTATGAGACTGTGTTGGTCTGATAGAGCAATGGTGCTGTGGACTGAGAAAATGAATGAAATTGGATCAAGAGCTCTGAAGAAAAAGGGCTAGATAGACTGAGGGACCCAGAAGATTTGGGAGAGAGGAGGCAAGAACCAAAGCTAAAAGACCAACTTCTGGCAAGGAAATGGAGTAGGTGCTTGTCAGCACTGCTCACTCTACTCATGGAAGCAGAGGAAAGAGAAAAACTGAGCCGGGAAGCAGATAGATGGACCCCACTCCTGCTGGATTCAGGCATTGGAGGGGCATCTGGCTGGCTCAGTCGGTGGACTGTGTGACTCTTGATCTCAAGGTTATGAGTTCAAACCCCCTGATGGGTCTAGAGATTACTTAAAAATAAAATCTTTTTTTAAAAAAATCATTCATTGGCTATCTGGTGACCAAAAGGTCTTTGAATACAGAACAGGACTCAGAAGAACAGTCTTCCCCCTGCCCCCACATCAAGGAACCAATAGTGTAAGAAACAAACTTAATGACCAGAATTTGCTACTCATGTGCCCTTAGCAGAGGCAGCACAGGGCACTGAGAAGAGCAGGAGCCTTGCAGCCATGCTGACTTGGGATGATATTCCAGCTCTGCCAACACCCGGTCGTGCAGCTGTGGTTTCGTCACACCACCTCCCAGAGTCCAGAGCCACCGATCACCATGTGTCAAGTGTGGTTAACCATAACCGACCTCAAAGGATTGCAAAAATTTAAGAAGATTATGCACATAAATTACCTAGCACATAGTAGGAGTTCAGTAACGAGGGAACTATGATTAACAAGAAACTATTTCAGGGGCATCTGGGTGGCGTAGTCAGTTGAGCAGCCTTGACTCTCGGTTTCGGATCAGGTCATGATCTCAAGGTCCTAGGATGGAGCCCTGAGTGGAGAGTCAGCTTCAGGATTCTCTCCCTCCCTCTGCTTCTCCCCCTGCTCATGCTCTCTCATTCTTCCTCTCAAATAAATGAATAAATCTCTTAAAAGAAGAAGAAGAAGCTATTTCACTCTCTCTGCACATTTTCCCTGTAATTTATAGTACGTGAATGTTTACAGATTTTCCCCGGGGGGTGGGGGATGCTGTAAAGGGTGGCATTTCCCTTGCTGGTCTACAGCTTGATTGCTTCATGGAATCGGCCCCCAAGGAGGAGGTTGGCTCTCCTGGAGGTTCTTGGTGAAGCTGGGTCTTTCCGGAGGACAGAGCCAAGATGGAGATATGAGTGGAAGATGAGTCAGAGACCTGAGGTCTGAGCCAAGGAGAGCGGGGGCCATCCAGGACATGGTACATGAAGTGAGAACAGAACAGGGGACTGATGGAGGCTAGACCTAGAGCTGTCAGCAAGTCTGAGGAGAGATGCCAGTGAGTATAGGTCTGGGAGCTCCTGGGGAGGAACTGGGGACAAGAGTGAGGAAAAGCAGAGAGACAAGAGGTTGGGGCTCAGGAGGTGTGCATGAAATAGGAGAAATGATAGTGACACAGGACGAGCTGAAATACGGTTCGAGGAATCAAGTCATGGCTTCAGGAGGGATGAGCCCAAAACCTGCTCCAAAGAACTTTCTTAGGTCAAGTGACAGGCGCCTTTCTGCTCTTTAGCTCTTTGTGTCTTTGCAACCACTCTATTAGTGAGATGTAATTCACATACCACTCAATTCATCCAGGTAAAGTGGACAATTCAATGTTTTTTAGTATATTCAGAGCTGTGCGGCCATCATCACATTCAATATAAGAGTTTTGGTGGCGGGGGGGGGGCACCTGGGTGGCTCAGTCAGCTAAGCACCTGACCCTTGATTTTGGCTCAGGCCATGATCTCAGGGTTCTGGGATGGAGCCCCAGGTCAGGCTCCAGGTTCAGTGGGGAGTCTGCTTGAGATTTTCTCTCCCTCTCCCTCTGCCCTTCCTCTACTTGTGTGTTCTCTCTCTTTTTCTTAAGTAAATAAATAAATTCAGTTTCCCCAAAAGGAAACTCAATACTCTTAGCATCATCTCCCAGCCCCCATCTTCCCCAGACCTAGGCAACTATTCATCTATTTTCTGTCTCTGTGGATGCTTTGCCCATTCTGGACATTTCCCATAAAAGGAATCATACTACACATGGTCTTTTGTGACTGGCTTCTTTCAGCTAGCATATTTTCAATGTTCACCTATGTATTAACTTGCACCCAATGTATCATTCCTTTTGATACTAAATGATACTCCCTTGTATAGAGAGATATATAGCATATTAACCATTCGCCAGATGGGTAGCATCATCTCCTGCCTAAACTGCTGTCCTGCCTTCTGATTGGTCTCCCTGCATCCAGCCTGGTACTACATGGAACATGACTTCACACTTAAAATCCACTAAGGATTCCCCATTGCCTTGGGTATCAATGCAAATGCTCTACATAGCAAGGAAGACCCTGATCACCTCCCTAACTCCATATCCAGCTTGGTCCCCATGCTTCTGAACTTCTAATGGTTCCTCAAAGGCCCCGTGTTCTCATATCCCTCAAAAACTTTGCAGGAGCTTTTCCCTCTGGAAGCTCCTTGAAGAAAAGCATCTTTGTTTTCCTCATTAATGCACCCAAGCCCCTAGAAGAGTGACTGGCATATAATAGTTGTTGAATAAACATGTGTCCTGCAAATGTTTCCTCTCAAGTAAATGAGCAGCCTCTAAGATGGCCTCCATTAATAGCCACCTCCTGAAATTCAGGTGTTCCTGTACCCCTCCGTGTGAGTGTGATTTAGTGACTGCATATAGTGACTCACTTCTAAGTAACTAAATATGACAGAAATTATATGATGTCACTTCCAATATTAGGCTATAAAAAGACTGTGGCTTCCATTAACAACCCTCTCACTCTCTTTCACTCTCTCTGATCACTTGCATTAGAACAACGAAGCCACCATATTGTGAACAGTCCCATGAAGAAGACCATAGGACATGGTGACATACTGAGGCCCTCAGTCCAACAACCTGTGAGGGACGGAAGCCGGCCAGCCACCTCACGAAGCCAACACTTCGACCTAGTTGTCTTGAACCAAGACCTTAGGCCTGGCTGACAGCTTGACAGCAAAGATCAAATCCAGGGCATTTCCATGGAAACATGGTCTAAAGAGAAGGCTAAGCATGTGAGAAATTCTTGAGATGACTACAGCCCCAATCTCCTGAGACACCTTGATCCAGGAGGCACTCAGCATGCAGATCCCAGATTCTCACCCCATGGACTCTGTGAGGAATGAAGTGTTATCTTAAGAGGCAAAGGGGCTACATTTGGGAGCAATTTGTTACGCAGCAATGGGCCACTAATACAATGAGCTTCTGGACAGGAACAAATCAAGTTTTCTGACAAAGAAAGCTAAAAAGTATCTTTAGGAAGTCTGAGCCAATGCAAGTAAGCCTTCCTCCCACCAGTGTGTTAGAATACATGACTCTCTTCAGGTAGTGTTTCCAGAGGAGAAAAAATAGTCAATAAGATGGCTCTTTGTTCCAGATGGATTCCTATGGTCTTTCTTCCTGAGGGATTAAGCGGTGACTTTCCCTGGCCAGGTGGCCCCTTATTTCCTGCCCTTGTTCCTCTCATGTCTTATTCCAGATGAGATGGGAAGGATTCTCGGTCCCTCTCATGCCCAGACAGTGGATTTGATGTCTTTCCTCCCTCCCCTTTTTTCTTCTCTGACTCCCCATCCCACCCCCACCAAACCAACTATCATACCCAGTGAACCAGCTTGAGCCAAGTTCTTTAAATGGGGGTTTGCCAGCTGCAAAGTCAAAGAAAAGCTCCTCTGACCAGCCTTTTCTTCATGCTGGGGACTTGATCAAGGGCACTCTGATTATGTGCCCATCTCCCCGCAGAAGGGTAGAGGGAGAATAAGGGAAGGATGGAGAGTGTGTAAGGGTTCTTGCCTTAGAAAAGCCTTGACCCCGCAGAACTTTTTCTAGAACATCTCCCTCAACCACCTAAACTAACAAATTACCCCCTCTTTTTACTAACCTGGATCCGTTTGGACTTCTGGCACTCACACTCCCCACAGCTCCGAGTGACACCCCAAGTCCATGCTCTCCCTCCACCTTCCCCTGCAGCCCTGGCCAGCCACGCTGGAAAGCAGCTCCCTGCACCTCCGAGAAGCAGGCAGTCTAAGCTGTCCGACAAAAGACAAAAGTAACTGAGGTGCAATAGAATGTTCCCCAAATCCCTGGGCTGTCAGATGCAGCTGAGGACAGTCAGGACGTGGTGCTGAGTGACTGCAGATCCACCAGCCTCCAAATGTGCCTGGGCGTTCCTCCAAGAGGCTGCTTTGTCCTCTTCCCCTCTCAGCCTGGGACCCCAGAGGTAACAGCATTCACTCTCTGCAGCTTGGGCAACCGTCACATGAGCACACCATCCCCAAAAGAATGGCAGCTAGGCCAGCCTCTGGGCTGTTCCCCAGGCCTGGGAGAAACCAAACTCCCTTCATCCTGACCTCATGCCATTCTGTGTTCCTGCTGGCAGCAGAGGGTCCCAGCAGGGGCTGAGTGTGGAGAACAGATGAGTAGAGGCAGGGAAAGGCAGGGAAGTTAAGAAGGTGCGGTTCATGGGGGCGGGGTGCATAAGGTGGAAGGAACCAGATGGCTTTTCTTCCCATTTCTCCCCAACCCCAGATTTCTGGAGTAGATTTTAACATCACATTGGATTCAGGTCCTGGTTCCATGACTTCACCTGCCTGAGTCTGGGTTTCCTTACAAGTAAAATGAAGAGGAGGTTTCTCCCTTGCTGGGTTGTTATAAGACTAGATATGAAATTGTATATAAAGTGCTTGACATGGTAGCAGGTGCATAGCAACCTACTACACATAATGGCTCTCAATGGCCATTGCTGTCTGCTCTTTGTGAGCGGATGTCGGCGGAGATAACTACCATAATTATCTATATTAGGGTGGTATTTTATAATTTCCAACCTATGTCACGTCTATTTTCTTCTTTAGCTTTCCATCAGCCCCCCGCTCTCCTGAAGGAGATTTTATTGCTGGTACTATCCCTCTACACGAGGAAGGAAACTGAGAAGAGAGAGAAGCGGAGACAGGGAGGGACAACGAAGGAAATCTCTGGTTCGTTCCCACCCACCAGAAGTGGGTCCAGAAGAGTAAACCACACCCTCAAAGAAGTCAGGCTGTGTGTGCCAACATCCTCTTTCAGATCCTAGAATAAATAAGTAAGTAAACAAACAAAGCAAAACAAAACACACAGAGAGAGAAGCGGAACCAGACACTGGAGTCAAAGCTCTAGGCTCACATACTCACATGCCACTCATGCTCCTGACATCCATGATTTTCTCTGAGGATCAAATGAGAACCAGAGGTGAAATAGCATTCTAATCATAGCACAGTACCTATTTTTGTTATTCCTCAAAACGGCATCTTGAAACCTTTCCTTCTTGCAAACTCTCCAACCACAGATTTCTCTATTCTTATGCTTCCCATAGAATTTCATCTCCCTACCAAGGTGCTAAGTACACTGCAATGTTACTACCTATGTATATGTTAGCTTTATTACCTTTTGCCATCTGAGCTCTCCCCAGGAGGCCATAGGCTTCAGGAGACCAGGTCTGTGCCTCCTCACCAATGTCCAGGCTAGCCCGGGAACCAGCATACAGTGGGTACTCAATACGTGCTCACTATGTAAGGAAATAAATGTGCCTCTGTGGAGAGCAAGATGGAGTCACTCATGTCAAGCAGTGACATACGCAGCCAAAGGGTGGTGGTCTGGGAACAGGTATCATCAAAACCAGCACAGACGGGGAGCCCTCAAGACTGGTCATCGGTAAGGTCCTGCGAACCTGGAAGAACGAGGAGCTGGTAATCACTAGAACCAGAAGTCTGGAAGGACTAAAGACAGATTAAACCCCTTTTAGAAGGGAAGACTTCTGCAGCCTACTGTCAGATTCTCCAGATGCTGACTCCCCCGTGTCTTACTGCATAAGAAAGGCAAGTGCAGTGCAAGCTTCTGCCCACTGGATCTCCTGAGCATAAAAGAGACCCTCCAGTGCTTGGTCTTAATAAGCAGTGAGCGCTGAGGGCTGAACCAGGCCGGGCCAAGTCTGCATACCAATGGCAAGTTCATGGACTGACTCTGTGTTTGGTTGGTTAACTTCCTGACCTTGTTGCTTCATGTCTGATGTGTGACTTGTCTTTGTTTTGTGTGATGTGCATGAAGCCAAGTTAAAAGCGTGGTGAAATGTCATTGAGTTTGGAATCCCGAGCCTGGTTAGAATTGTGTGAACCTTGCTTTATGAGTGAAAAAAGCTGACATTGTGGAAAGACCCAACTCGGTACACACCCTCATAGCATGCTTGCAACAGCCTCCGATTTCTCTAACCTGATATCAATCCAGAGAGGGGAGAGGAACTTTAAGAGAAAGCCAAAAAGAAATAGTCTCTCTCTTGGCTCCTTCATCTCTTCTCCACTTCATTGGGTGATGCAAGTTTAGAACAAGAATTATGCAGAACTAACTTGGAAACTAGTGTTTAAAAGGGTGCCCTGAACTTTAAGAGACAAAAAGAAAATATGCCCCAGCAGTCTAGGGCTAGGAGAAGCTGGTGAAGTTTCAGTTCGTGCAAACAAGCAGGAGCAAGAGATTGGAGAGCTACCATGAGATCCAATCCACAAGGCCAGAGGGCAGAGTTCTAGTGCTGAAATTGGCCACAGGGCCATACCCTGCTATAGACTTGTCATCACAAAGCCAGTGTAGCGTGATCGCCAGGTGCTTAGCTAGCCAGCCAGCGGTCAGAGTAATTTCAAGCAAGATGAAAATAAATCTGGAGGGGAGATTCTAGCCAGAAACTCTGGCCAAGTGTTTTATCTAGCCAAAGCAACTATCCTACAGGGTGATTTAAAAGCACACTCAAAGGCAAAACTGACTTTTTAATAAATAGTGCTGGAACAAATGGGTGGGTAACCATTTGGAAAAAAATAAAATTAGATCCATACCTCACACCATACACAAAAATAAACTCCAAATGATCAGAGATCTAAATGGAAAGGAAAAAGAGAAAAAGAAAGAGAAGAAAAGAAAAAAGAAAGAAACCACACAAGAACTAGAAAAAAAAAAGATGGATAAATTCTGCTAAAACCTGGGAGTAGGAATATATTTTCTAATTACGACTCAAAATCCAGATGCAATAAAAGACTGATCAATTTGACCACAGAAATTTTGTTTTGACTTTTGCATGAGAGAAACACCATAAAGCCAAAATGCAATCAACAAAGTTGGGGGACAATAGTTGCAAGCTTTATCACAGGCAAAGAATTAACTTCCCTAATATACACTCTTGAAAATGGGGAGAGGGAAAGACCAAAAGCCCAACAGAAATAAAGGGCAAACCTGAATAGATAACTCACAAAGAAACACAAAAATGGCCCATCAACATTTGTAAAGATGTGCAACCTCTCTCATGATTGAGAAAATGCAAATTAAAACTGTAATGAGGTTATCCCTGGGTGGCTCAGGGTTTAGCGCCTGCCTTTGGCCCGGGGCGCGATCCTGGAGACCCAGGATCGAATCCCACGTCGGGCTCCCAGTGCATGGAGCCTGCATCTCCCTCTGCCTATGTCTCTGCCTCTCTCTCTGTGTGTGTGTGTGACTATCATAAATAAATTAAAAAATAAAAAATAAAAAAAATAAAACTGTAATGAGATATTCCTGCTGCTCCTGTTGGAATGGCAACATTTAAAAGAATAATGACACATACATTTGGTGAGGCTTCTGAGGAAGTCATCCAGGAGATGTCTCCACCAGTTGGCCCATGAGCGGGACCCGGGCAATCAGGGGGCTCCTCACCCTCTCCCCCGTCTTTGGGATGTGGGTTCCACTTGCCTTTCTCTTGGCCAAAGGCTGCTCCAAAGACGTACTCAGCCTTGAGATGGTGATGTGATGTTGAAAACACCTGCATAGTGCATAAATGACTGAACACAGTTAGGGCCTCTTTATAAACTTTTAAGATTTGGTGGGTAGGACACCTGAGTGACTCGGTGGCTAAGTGTCTGCCTCTGGCTCAGGGCGTGACCCCTGGGTCCTGGGATCGAGTCCCACATCAGGCTCCCTGCAGAGAGCCTACTTTCCCCTCTGCCTATGTCTCTCTCTTTGTGCCTCTCATGAATAAACAAAAAACAAAAAACAAAACAAAACAAAAAAAGATTTGGCAGGTGGATGCAGGGACCCATTCTTCTTGTCACAGCCCAGCACAAGTGGGCTATGTGTGTTCCCTTTGCTCATTAAAGCCGCCACCCACCCACCAGGCAGGGTCTGTCTCTTTGTTCCATCTCTCCCTGCCCTGGTATTGGAGGTTACAAACTAACAAGCCTGCAGGGGAACACGGATTCGCACACACTACTGGTAGGAAGGCAAACCCTCGCAGCCGCCTAGAGGGGATCTGGGCAACATCTGAGGAAGGTGCAAATGCATTCACCCTTTGACTCAGTATCTCAGGTCTAGGGCTGTGCCCTGAAGATAGGCCTCCAACACTATGGAAATCTACGTGCACAAGCTGTTCATTGCAGCCACATCCACAACAGCTGGATGTTGGAAACAACCTAACATGACCCCCCAGGAGCCCAGTTGAAACTACAGCACTTGCACACCATAGAGTGCTATGCGGCTGTAATAGAACAGTAAAATAAGAAGGGAGTGATTTCCAGAAAATACAGCTAAGTGAGAGAAGGAAAGTATAAAAGATGGCCAGCAGCATTTCATGCAAGAAAGAAGGGGAGAAAAAAAAGAAGGGGAGATTTAAAAAGGAATACACATATCTGCGAACTTGAGCAAAATGTATCCCTGGAAAGATAAATCAGCAACTGCAGACATTAGTGACATGCAGGGGTGGGTGGAAAGGACATGAAAAGGAGGAAAGAGATGGTACTGACTCTTCTTGGGATGCCCCCTCTTCTGTAATTAAAAAATATATATATTTATTCATTTTTAGAGAGAGTGCAAAAGCATAAGCAGGAGGAAGAGTAGAGGGAGTGCATCTTTTTTTTTTAATATTTTATTTATTTGAGAGAGAGTGTGTGTGTACAAGATGGGGGGAGGGAAGGAGAGAAGCAGACTCCTCACTGCGAGCCCCATGCAGGGTTTGATCCCAGGAGATTCTGGGACCTGAGATCATGACCTGAGCCAAAGGCAGATGCTTAAGGGACTGAGCCTTCCAGGCACCCCGAGAGAGGGAATTTTAAACAGACTCCCTGCCAAGTGAGAAGCCTATCATGGGGCTCGATCCCAGGACCCTGAGATCATGAGGGGAGCCAGAATCAAGAGTCGGCTGCTTAACAGACTGAGCCACTCAGGTGCCCCCTTTTATGTAGTTTTGACTTTTAGAATTGTATTGTGTTTTGCATCCTCAAGGAAAGACATCAGCAAGTCAGAGGATAAAAAGTAAAATAGGATACAAACAGAAATAAAGGAACCTAACTATGTTTCAAATGAATAACATAACTGATTTTTAAAAAGGCAAAAAACAAACAAACAAACAAACCAACCTGGGGTAATTCCTGGACACAGTAGTTTGACTAAATGTCCTCAGGCTAAAGACAAAAAGAACTGTCAACACCTACTGAACTTCCAGTAGAGGGTTGGTTTTTACCAGTGGAATGGGCTGGCCATTCTCCAATGATATAGCGTGTATTTTAGGATTAAATAAGTGAGACTCGGCTTGCTCATGGTCCGAAAAAGAGAGTTTCAAATATGGGATGGGAAGACTAGAACGGACCCACTGGTGGAATTGGAGGCAGAAGTATGAACCTGTAGTTTTAATAAAGTGGAAGAGAAACAGAGACAGACAAATATATGCATATATATGTGTGTGTATATACATATATGTATACATACAGAGTGGTATATATATATATCACAATGTATATTTTTAAATATTTTATATTTTAAATATATATTTAAAATATATAATATTGAAAATAAAATATAAAAATTTAATAAATTTAATTTATAAATTTAATAAATTTAATTTATAAATTTAATTTAAAAATTTAATTTTTAAAAATAAAAATACTAAATATTTTAAAATATATTTTATACATTCTATAGAAAAGCAAGGGACTGTATCATTGGGGAATTGCTAGATTAAACCTAGCAAGTAAGTTTCCTTCCTGCAGGGTTCTACAAGGTCTCTAATTTCCCAGTGGGAACTCTGGATGGCCAGCAGGTCAGTAGAATACTCCATGGTTTCCAAATCTAGCCAACCACAGAACCCTCTCACGGGTGAGGCACAGGACTAGCGTCCATTCTAGAAATTGGAAGCTGAGCAGAGCAGGGTTGCAGGCACCACGCCTTCCCAGCTGGGAGATGTGGGCAAGCTCCCTGCGTCTGCCAAAAATGGGGAAACGTGATGAATTCCCTGAGGTGTGGCCAATGTTGGATGAGATCACTCTCAGGCACCTTACTAGTTGTTCTTTTTCTTTTTTAAAGATTTTATTTATTTATTTATTTATTTATTTATTTATTTATTTATTTATTCATGAGAGACACAGAGAGAGAGAGAGGCAGAGACAGAGGCAGAGGGAGAAGCAGGCTCCATGCAGGGAGCCCGATGCAGGATTCAATCCCAGGACCCCAGGATCTTGCTCTGAGCCAATGGCAGATGCTCAACCACGAGCCACCCAGGCGTCCCACCATCCTGGTTTTTCACTTTCCTCTGTCTCTTCTGTCCCCGACCCCCCTTCTCTTTGCCTCCTTCCTTTCCTCTGTCTCTCCCATCGCGTCGCCTCGGGGAGCCTGTTCCTGCAGCAGCCAGCTTCCCAGCAGAGCCCCGTTAGCGCCGTGCAGAGAGTACAAATGAGCGGGCCTGCCCACCCGAAAGCAATTAGCTTTGTGGAACTGTGGCCTTTTCTTTCCTCCTTTTGAAACCAGCTCTGCCTGAGCTCAGCACCTGGGTGACAAGTTGGATTTGATTTAAGGAGCCAAAGAAAAGGGGGGAAAAAAAGAAATGGAAGGCAATTAGCATGGCTTGCAGAAAATTATAAGCTCCTCATTCTGATCTTCAGGAGGCGAGAATCAAGGCAAGGGGAGGGCAGGAGGGCCCTTCGCCCCTACATAGAAGCTGTTTTCCTCAAAGCAAAGAGCTTCTTTCTCTTGGCTTAGCTTTGTCTTGGCTGGCAAGATCTGGGTCATGGGTTGCAGACTGAGCAAGCAGCCCCAATTGCTTGGGAAACCTCCAACCAATTTTAAGTGAATTTAAAGTGAGCCAAACCCAGAGGAGCCTGTGTGTTCTGACAGTTGGAGGCATGGGTAGGGAAGGGAGGGTGGACAGGAGTTCACTGCGATTTCTCACCATTTTATATCCTCCAGTGGGTAATTACTCAGCCTCGACTGCCGGTTCAGCCTCAAAGCTCAGCAATTCCCCACACGGGGATGAGAAATAACTGGCCGGTTCCCCGGCAGCGGGACAAATGGAGGGGGGCCGGGCAGAGTGGTTTAAGTGACCAAGGCCAAGCCCTACCACTCCATCCCTGGTAATCACAGCCTTGATCCACAGCTTTCCCTCCTGCTGTTGCTCACAATGGTACTAAGAGTGGCCATCTGTGGGGCCATGTATCAGACACCATGCTAAGCATATAGTGTATATATTTATTATATTATTCCACTTAATCCTCATAAAGACCCTGCAAAAGAGACATTCATTTCCTTAGCATTAGGTATTTACCTATTGAACATATCCTATGTGCCAGAAGCTGTGCTATACATCCCGGCAATATCATGAGGGATTTATAAGTAGTGAATGGAACTAATATCCCATTCTACAGATAAGGAAACTGAGGCTCAGAGAGCTTAAGTTTTTTAATTAAACTTAATTAACGTATACTGTATTATTAGTTTCAGAATTAGAAATTCAGTGATTCATCAGTTGCATATAACACCCAGTGCTCATCACATCAAGTGCCACCTTAATGCCTGTCACCCAGTTACCCCATCCCCCTGCTCATCTCCCGTCCAGCAACCCTCAGTTTGTTTCCTAAAGTTAAGAGTCTCTTGGGACGCCTGGGTGGCTCAGTGGTTAAGCAACTGCCTTGGGCCCAGGGTGTGATCCTGGGGTCCCGGGATCAAGTCCCACATCGGGCTCCCTGCATGGAGCCTGCTTCTCTCTCTGCCTGTTGTCTCTGCCTCTCTCTCTGTGTGTCTCTCATGAATAAATAAATAAAATATTAAAAAAAAAAGAATCTCTTATGGTTTGTCTCCCTTTCTGATTTTGTCTTATTTTATTTTTCCTTCCCTTCCCCTATGTTTATCTGTTTTGTTTCTTAAATTCTACATACGAGTGAAATCAGATTGTATTTGTCTTTCTCTGACTTATTTCACTCAGTATAATACCCTCTAGTTCCATCCATGACATTGCAAATGGCAAGATTTCATCCTTTCTGATGGTTGAGGAATATCCCATTGCAAATATAGACCACATCTTCTTTATACATTCATCTGCCATTGGACATCTGGGCTCTTTCCATAGTTTGCAGATGCTGCTATAAACATTAGGGTACAGGTACTCTTTCAAATCACTATGTTTGTATCCTTTGGATAAACACCCAGTAGTGCAATTGCTGAGTCATAGGGTAGCTCTATTTTCAACTTTTTGAGGAACCTCCACACTGTTTTCCAGAGTGGCTGCACCAGTTTGCATTCCCACTAACCATGTAAGAGGCTTCTCCTTTCTCCTCATCATCGCCAGCATCTATTGAGCTTAAGTTTTGATCAGGTTACTTCTGTATCCTTCAGCCAGTTGCCAAAGTCACCCCCACAGACCCCTCACCTAAGGCTGCTTTTTAAAAACTGGACATGGGGATCCCTGGGTGGCGTGGCAGCTTAGTGCCTGTCTTCGGCCCAGAGTGTGATCCTGGAGTCCCTGGATTGAGTCCCACATCAGGCTCCCTGTGTGGAGTCTGCTTCTCCCTCTGCCTGTGTCTCTGCCTCTCTCTCTCTGTGTCTCTCATGAATAAATAAATAAAATCTTTTTTAAAAATAAATAAAAAATAAAAATAAAAACTGGATATGTTCAATAGGAAGTGGGAAAGCCCTCAATAGGAGCCTCGACAGCAAGTTCTTTTCTTTCAACAAGAAACTGAGCTTTTCTATCATGAGGGCAGAGTGTCTTGTTAAACAAGCCATGATTTGTTCATTACTTAATAATAAATGAAGTGGTCAGCCAGAGTTTACAGAGCAAACGTAACCGGTCCACCTCAGCGACGAAGGGGGATGTCCAGTGGATACAAGAACTGACAAACTAAAGCACAAAAGCATTCAGAAAATGTTCTCCTTGGATCAGGATCACATCCGAACCCCATCCATTCAGAATCACGAAGTGTTAGAACCGGAAAGGAAACTCATCTGCTCCTGAAGGGTGCCCTGTGGATGCCTCCCCAGAATCCACCCCCTTCTTCTGGTTACGAAAACAAATCGATTTTCACAAAGAGAGCCATATCGCTAACTCTTAGCCCATTTACTGAGAAGCTGGTACTGCTCCAGTTCCCACCAGGAAGCCCATTCCTTGGTCTCCATCACCAATTCAGAGGTGGGCATAGTGTCCATCAACCAGTGTTACACACTGAGAGGCAGGAAGAGGTTTGCTGAGTTTCTGGAAAAGTAGCATCCTCGATTTTCTGAGGAAATGTCTCAGGCTGAGCTCTGCAAAAGGCAAAGCAGGCAGCCTGAAAAAAAAAAAAAATTCCACTGAGTCTCAAGTACATCACTGAGCCCCTGAGTCAAATCAACCTGGAAGCCAACACACACTTTGGATTTTCCAATAAATCCCTTTTATGATTTAAGTCTATTTTATTGGGTTACATGCTCCAAAGAACAGTAGCCAATAGGAGGCCAAACTTGTCCTCCTAGAAGTAAAGGATACTGAGGCCCAGAGAAGCTCAATGGACGGTTCAAGGACACACATCCAGGGGAGGGGTCAAACTCTTTCTGGAAGTCTCCAGAAGGAGAAATTGGATTCTAGTTTGGAATTTTTCTGAAAATGAACTTGTAATACTGATTTCCTATGGGAAAGAATATTCCCAAGTTAGAACTGCAATACAGTGGGAGGCTGGAGGATAGAAGTGTTCAATCAGAAAGACACAAAAACTTGATGACAGAGCTGCAGAGGGAATTGCAGGGTGTCCTGGAGATGGTTGATCCAAACTTCCTTGACTGCATGGGCCTGAACAGATTTGAGAAGCCACCATGCCAGGACCTAAGAGTCCTTTCAACATGGAGACTGTTTGCAGAACTAAGATAAGCACCCCAAACCTCTGACTCCAGGTCCAGGGCTCTGCCTACCACCCCGCTGCTCCTAAAAAACTCTGATTCAGTGATGGGAGGCAGCCTAGTAGGATGGCTGAGACAACTGGCCTGGAGAAATAGGATGGCCCTTAAACATGGGGAGATGCTCAATCTCAGGCATAAGGAGAGAAATGCACACCCATTTAAAAAAACAGAACAAAACAAAAACCCGCAAGTCATCAAGCTGTTCCATTGATGAGAAGGAGCAGAGAAAAAACGCTCTCCACCCTGCTGGTGGCACGTATATCAGTATGAGCATTGTGGAAAATGGTTTGACAATATCAATCAGAATTGCAAATGCACATAGACTGTAATCAGCAATCCCACTTCTGGGAATTTATCCTACAGCTACACTTGCATCATGTGAAGTGACGCGTATACAAATATAACCATTGCAAGCAATGTCTAGACTAGCAAAAGATAGAAAGGTTCTAAACGTCCTTCATTAGGGGACTAAATACTGTGGCTCATCTACACAATAGCTACCACACAGCCACAAGGGGAAGAAATGAGGATATTCTGGATTGTTCTGGAAAGAACTTATGTTCTTATCCTTAACATTCTGGAAATTCCCAGAAAGAGGAAAATGCATAATAGCATGTAAAATATATTAACTTTTAGTCAAAAGGAAGAAAATATCATATATTTATCTATCTTACATTTGTGTAAACCTAGAAGGAAACTTATTAGTTCCTTCCACACTTAAGAGTGTGATGGTAACTGCTTGGAGGTGGGGGAACTAGGTGGCTGGAAGATGGGATGGGATGAAACATTTCACTATTTTTTTCTTTATATTGTTTGAAAATATATACAAAAAGGAAAGTGAGTTTGGCGTCTCATAGACCTAGGTCAAAATTCTGGCTACATAGACTGTTATATGTAAATTAAATAATGTTTCTTCCATATTGTTTCTCTTAGTAATACATAGTAGTGTTCATTTTAAAAAGTCACATAGAGGGGGCATTTGGGTGGCTCAGTGGTTGAGCATCTATCTTTGGCTCAGGTTGTGATCCCGGGGACCTGGGATCGAGTCCCACATTGGGGTCCCCGCAGGGAGCCTGCTCCTTCCTCTGCCTATGTCTCTGCCTCTCTCTGTGTCTTTCATGAATAAATAGATAAAAGCTTTAATTAATAAACAAATAGTTACATAGAGGGGCAGGCACTAGGGTGGCTTAGTCTGTTAAGCACTTGACTTCAGCTCAGATCATGATCTCATGGTCATAGAATTGAGCCTGCATCAGGCTCCGCACCCAGTGGGGGTCTGCTTCTCCCTCTGCCCCTCCCCCCAATTGCGCTCTCAAATAGATAAATAAAATCTTCTAAAAAAATAAATGAAAATTTAAAAATAAAAGGTCACATATAAGCCATAAGGGAGTTATCCAGGTTCTTGGAGTTTTTTAACGGGATGGAGAAAACACAGGTGAACATTGGGCAGACTTAATTCCTCCAACACCAGTTTCCCTAAAGGAGCATGATGGTATCTGTGGGGCGGGGCTACGGGGTGCGGCAGGGTGTGGTTTAAATGAGATAATGCTGAAAGCATTTAGCACATGGTCTGGTGCATAACAGTGCACCACACATAGCTACAGATTTCTTTCTTGTTATGAGAACTTTCAAGATATGCTCTAAGTAGACATCTTTTAAGCCAACAAAACCACAGAACAAAGGCATTTTCAAACTTGGTCATTATAGCCGCTTCCATGTGACAGGTATACAGGGTGGAACAAGCCACCACACAGGAAGAAGAAAAGGAGCCAAGGTGAGAAACAACACTGACGAGATTCTCCTCCCGCACTCTTGGCTCACAGAGGCTTGATTAATGACCAGTGGTAGGGGCGCCTGGGTGGCTCAGTCGATTGACCATCTGCCTTCGGCTCAGGTCATGGTCTCCAGCTCCTGGAATCAAGCCCCACATCAAGCTCCCTGCTCAGCAGGGAGTCTGCTTCTCCCTCTCCCTCTACCCAACCCCCAGCTCATTCTCTCTCTCTCTCAAATAAATAAATAAAATCTTTAAAAATTGAACATTAGATTAGAAAATCTGACTTTGATGAAATGTTCAAAATATTGCTGAAGAACAAAGCTCTAGGAAGCAAAATTCTCCCAGCGAACCCACAGGAGCCCTGTCTACCATTTATTTGACCATATGTCAAATCAGGCTATTTACTAAATGAATGATTATAGAATACTAATTAAAAGGAAATGTTTTTTTTTAATTTTTTTTTTAAGATTTATTTATTTATTTGTGATAGACATAGAGAGAAAGAGAGGCAGAGACTCAGGAGGAGGGAGAAGCAGGTTCCATGCCGGGAGCCCAACGTGGGACTTGATCTCAGGACTCCAGGATTGTGCCCTGGGCCAAAGGCAGGCGCTAAACCACTGAGCCACCCAGGGATCCCCTTTTTTTTAAATTTCACAGTTACTGTACTTTTATTATTTCCTACAGATTCATTCTAAAAAATAAAATGGTTAGAGTAACAGACATGGTTTCTGCTGGCTCGTCATCTCCTCAGGGAACCAGTCTCCAAACTGCAGTCCTTGGATCTGGGGGGGGACATCTGAGACCCTGTCCAATCTGACAGTTTCTATTCCCTGGCCAAAGGGATCATTCAGAGCTGGCATAGGACCTACAGGTGGATAATTAGTGGCAATCCTGGGACTCTGACCAAAGCTATCAGAAAATGAACCACCTCTTTCAAATGAGTTGACCTCACCAGTAGACTGGAAATTTGGGATGGCTAGTGGCCACCCCTGCCACCTCGTGGGGAAAGCTGAGGTGGATGGTCCTGGGAGCACTCTGCTGGTCTGCTGACAGCCCAAAGCATTTGCTGCCAGGGAGGGCTTCTGCGATGCCAGGAGACACTAGCAGGAGGCTGCCCATCAAATCCATGGGACAGCCCAGAAATGCCAGTGAGTTAACACCTCCAGGTGCCACCTCAACCAAAGGAAGAAGAAGCCAAGGATAAATGCCGATAGTTCTGGAGGAAATTGTCAGGCAGACAATTCTGAGATGTTTTCCTAATGTTTCTTGGAAGGTCTGGGTCAGAATCAAGTTCCTGGTGCCCAAGGCAGTGATTTTGATTCCATTCCTGTATTAGGGTTCTCCAGAGAACCCGAGATACAGTGAGGGAGATTTATTTTAAGGAATTGGCTCACATGATCGTGATACCTGGCAAGTCCAAAATCTGTAGAGCAGACCGAAAGGCTAGAGATTCAGGTTAGGAGATGAGGCTGCAGTCTTGAGTCTGAAACCCACAGGCGAGAAACTCAGTCAGGTTTTCAGTGTTGCAACCTGGAGGTACAGTTTCCTCTTCTTTAGGAAACCTCAGACTTCGTCCCTGAGGCCTTCAACTGATTGGATGAGGCCCACCCACATTATGGAGGTTAATATGCTTTTTTTCATAGTCTACCGATGTGAAAATTAATCACATATAAAGAATACCGTAATGCCACACCTAGACTAGTGTTTGACCAAGCAAATTGGCACCATAGCCCAGCCAGGTTGACACCTGAAGTTGACCATCACAAGACTCTTAGACTGGCTTTTCCTCCTTTATTCTTCCCACTCTCTCACTCCTGTTCCCTGAAATGACTTCCCAAATAAACAGCCCTGCCCTCAAGTTCTTATCTCAGGTTCTGCTTTCAGGGGAGCCTAGCACACGTCACGTAGAACACGGTTCTACTGGTCATCTTCCCTGGCTCCAACTCTTGATAAATTTCACTATTTAACCATTTCACACTTCTTTCCAATGGCTTTCAAAAACACTTTGAGGTGATCCCTGGATGGCTCAGCAGTTTAGCGCCTGCCTTTGGCCCAGGGCGTGATCCTGGAGTCCTGGGATCGAGTCCCACGTCAGGCTCCCTGCATGGAGCCTGCTTCTCCCTCTGCCTGTGTCTCTGCCTCTCTCTGTGTGTGTGTGTGTGTGTGTGTGTGTGTGTGTGTGTGTGTCTCCCATGAATAAATGCATAAAATCTTTTTTTAAAAAAGCACTTTATTATACACACGCAGCATAACTATGAATAATACAAAGCAGCATTATATACGTGAGGGTGACCGTCTACACATACTGTGGCTGTTTGGGAAAGAAGGTGATTCCTATAGGTTGTCATCGTCAGAAAAGTTTTTAAGCAGGAGGAAAATAATTTTTGAAGATTTATTTATTTATTTCAGAGAGAGAGTGAGAGCACACGTGTGAGTAAAGGGAGGGACGGAAGGAGAAGGAGAGAGAGAATCTTAAGCTGATTCCCCACTGAGCACAGAGCCAAGGATGGGCTCGATCCCACGACCCTGGATTCATGACTTGAGCCAAAACCAAGAGTCGGATGCTCAACCAACCAAGTCACCCAGCTGCCCTAAGGAGGAAAAATTTTTATCTGACACTTGCAAGATATGAACAAGATGGAGAAGGGAGGGAAGGTACTTCCAAAAGATGACGGGCAATATACCAATAGCTGGCATTTAGTGAGCACATAATATATGCAAACCATTTTTCTGACCCTTGTTTGTGGATTACTTCATTTAATCCTCATTAATAACCTTGTGAAATGTGTATATTATTTATACTTTGCAGACAAGGAAACAGAAAGAGAGAAGTTTAAGGATCTTGCCCAAGGTCCCACAGAGCTGGGATTCAGACCCAACATCCAACACCAGGTCCCACACTGGAAACCACTATACTGTACCCTCCTCACTAGGCTAAAATGTGTGTCTTTGGAACTAGGATGAGGAGCTAGGTTTTAGTTTTGTTTTAATTGTGGCAACATATGCACAACATGAAATTTACCATCTTCATCATTCTTCAGTGTAAAGTTCAGTAGTGTTGTATATTCACATCCTTTTCTCTGCAGAATCCCCAGAAATTTTTCACCTTGCAGAACTGAAACTCTATACCCTTTCAACAACAGCCCCTCATTTCCCCATCCCCCAAGAAGCCCCTGACAACCCCATCCTACTTTCTGTTTCTATGAGTGATTACTCTAGACATCTCAGAGAAGTGATACCATTCAGTATTTATCCTTTTGTGTCTGCTTTTCGCACATAACATATTGTCTTGAAGTTTCATCATTGTTGGAGTATGAGTCAGAATCTCCTTCCTTTTTAAGGCTGAATAATATTCTGTTGTACGTTTAGACCACATTTTGTTTATCCATTTATTAGCCAATGAGCATATGGGTTGCTTCCACCTTTTGGTTATTGTGAATAATACTGCTATGCATATAGATATCCAAATATCTGTTCAAGACCCTCCTATAATTCTTTTTGGATATATGCCCAGAAGTGGAATTGCTGAATCATATGATAAAATTCTGATTTTTTTTTGAGGAACCACCATACTGTTCTCCATAGCAGCTATACCATTTTACATTCCCACCCGCAGTGCTCAAGGCTTCCCATTTCTCCACATCCACAGAGGAGTTAGGTTTGGATCCTTCTGAATTTGATGTGAAGGCAGGACATCCAAGTGGAACTATCCAAGAGACAGCCAGAGATACTGACCACCACTCAGGTGATAGGACAGTACAGCTGATACTCGGGTTTTATCCAATGGAAAGGGAGAGAAGCCATGAAAGATAAATGAGTTCACTGAGACGGTGGAGGGAGGCGAGCAGGAGGTGAGGACTACGCCTTGGGGAATGGCTCACTTGGGTGGCACATTAATTCACAAGTGGCAGCTGCTAATTGTTTTTAAAGGTTCATTCTCTAAGTTAAACATTTCCCTGCAATTCCCAGATTTGTTCAGCAAACTCTTTCGCATAAAATAAATACCACCTTATCTCTGATGGAGTTAGCCAAAATCAAAATTTGAGACTTCAATGATAGTTAACATCTGTAGAGCTTTTTATTTTTCATATATGTAATCCTTAGGACAACCGTGTGGGGTAGACATTAGTATTTGAACTAGCATCCTTGAGGCAGGAGGCAGAGTGTTGAGTGTCTCTTCCAGTGGAGGGACCAGCTCTCCTGGCCTTATTGCAAACTCCCACCCAGGTGGGGGAATTAAAAGGGAATGATCAGATATGGGGCACTGAGAATGGCTTGTTTGCTAGTTGGCAGGGACACTGTGCATTTGAAGTGTATGCATAAAGATCAGTGGTTGGGGGAACCTGGGTGGCTCAGTTGGTTAAGCATCCAACTCTTGATCTCAGCTCAGGTCTTGATCTCAGGGTCATGAGGTCAAGCTCCATGTTGGGCTCCACACTGGGCATGGAGCCTGCTAAAAAAATTTAAAAATTTAAAAATCAGTGGTTGTCAGGGATTTGGGTAGAGGGAGGGATGACCAGGCGGAAATTAGGGAATTTTTAGGGCAGAGAAATTATTCTGTATGATACTGTGATGGTAGATATAAGTCATTGCACATTTGCCAAAACCTACAGAGTGAACATAAAGAGTGAGCCCTAATGTAAACTTTGCACTCTAGTTAGTAACAACTCACTTAGTCTTGTAAGTGGTGGACTTGGGACCCAAACTAAGATCTTCTGATACCAGAATCTATATTTTTTCTATGATCTCACTCCATTTCTTGAGAGAAGCAAGGTCTTCTTTGATATTTAAATTTTGCTCTAACTTCAGAAGATTCTAGTTCTCTAACCATTATAGGAGTTGATTACAATGCACACGTGTGGGCACACACTTACATGATAACACTTAAGCGTCCCTCAGCCAGATCATATGGCCTTCCAGCTCCTCAAGTGACACGTTTAGTGTGTGGAAAGACTAACCCTACACGGAATCATACCAAGAAACACAGCAGGGAAACTAAAGCTAGGGTGAGGACTAGGACATTGAACCACACAGGGATACCCAGGGCTTCATGTCCATAAAGAGGATGATCTTGGGGGGCCTGGGTAGCTCAGCCAGTTAGACGTCTGCTTCAGCTCAGGTCAAGATCCCAGGGTCCTGAGATCCAGCCCCTGCATCAGGCTCCCAGCTCATCAGGAAGCCTGCTTCTCCCTTTCCTGACTGCTACTCCCCCTGCTTGTGTGTGTGCTCTCGCTCTCTCTCTCTCTCTCTCTCTGTCAAATAAATAGATAAAATGTTTAAAGGAGAGAGAAAGAATGATCTTTTTGTTTGTGGAGGAAGGATAAAATGGATTCGGTCATTCAATAAACATTTACTGAGACCTTGGGACATGGATGAGTAAGACCTAGTTCTTGCCTTCAGGGGTGGTGGGGTGGGGAAGGTGAGTTAACATATGATTGTGTGCAATCATATGTTAACTTCAGGGGTAATACTCAAAATATCTTATAACTGGAAGAGCATGGAAGCCCCAGCCAATACGAATGGATGCTCAACCATCCAGAGCATGCTGCAGCCATAAATAAGCCATAAGTATTAGTCAGCTCAGGCTGTCCTAACAAAATACCATAGACTGGGTGGCTTAAACAACAGACATTTATTTTCCCACAGTTCTGGAGGCTAGAAAGTCCAAGATTAAGATTTGGTTCTGACGAATGCATTATTCCTGGCTTGTAGATGGATGCCTTCACACTATGTCCTCACATGGTGGGAGGAAGGAAAATTCTGTTGTTTCTTACTCTCCTTATAAGGGATGCCAGACTTATCATATTAGGGGCCTAGCCTTTGACCTCATTTCATCTTAACTATTCCTAAAGACCCTGCCTCCAAACTCATTAGGGGTCAAGGCTTCAACATGTGAATTCAGCAGGGGAACACAATTCAGTCCATTGCTCCAGGTACACCCTGATAGCAGCATGATAGCGCCATTGCTGCTCTGAAGGAAGTGATTATAGGATGCTTGGTGATGACTTCTAGCTTTGTTAGATTGATTGATTGATTTGAGAGAGAAAAAGGGAGGGATTTGAGAGAGAAGGAGATGGAGTCATAAGCAGACTCTGTGCTGAGCATGGAGCCTGCCCTGGGACTCAATCTCCCAACCCTGAGATCACCACCTGAGCTGAAACCAAGAGTTAAATCCTTAATTAACCAACTGCGCCACCCAGGTGGCCCAACAATGATGCCTGGTAAGAGGAGATATTGAAGCTGGGTTTTGAAGGGTGAGTAGAAGTGAGCTAAGAGAAAAAAAAAATAGAGGAAAGGCTTTCCAAAAAGTTGGACAAGCGTATACGAAGACAAGTTGCTGTGAGAGGACAGAGTACATTTAGAAAATGACAAAACTATGGCAAGGCTGGCATGAGAAGTAGGTACGAGGGAGAAAATGAGAGCGAAAACCAGCTCAAAGGCCCTGTGTGCCATCCAAGGGAGGGTAAATATTATCTGAGGGCATTTAAAAGACCACAGAGTATTATTATGTGTGATTTCTTATGTCCTTCAATAATGTCAGCACAGATAATGATTTCTATTTACATATCATGGAATAAATAATACAATTTTATCTCTCTTTTTTTTTATTTTTGCTTTCCTTTCTTTATTAATAATATTTTCTGGGGGCACCTGGGTGATTCAGCTGAATGTACCACTCCTGATTTCCTCTCAGGTCATGATCTATAATCATGAGATCGAGTTCGGCATCTGGCTCCATGCTTAGGAGGGAGTCCGCCTGGGATTCTCTCTTTCCCTCTCCCTCTCCCTCTCCCTCTGCCGCTCCCCCAACTCACATGCACTTTCTAGCTCTCTCAAATAAATAAATAAATCTTAAACAACAAAAAAATGTGTTTAGTATTACAAATTAATACATGTTTACTCATTCCCTTTTAAGATATACGTACATGATACATGTGTTTGGGTGATTTTTTTAACCTTTTAAGATTTTATTTATTCATGAGAGATACAGAGAGAAGCAGAGAATAGGCAGAAGGAGAAGCAGACTCCTTGCAGGGAGCCCAATGCGGGACTCAATCCCAGGACTCTGGGATCACGACCTGAGCAAAAGGCAGGTGCTCAACCGCTGAGCCACCCAGACACCCCCCTTTTTAACCTTTTTATAAGTGAATCCCTGCTCAGAAAGAATCCAGAGTTGGGATGCCTGGGTGGCTCAGCGGTTGAGTGTCTGCCTTTGGCTCAGGGCATGATCCCGGATTCCTGGGATCGAGTCCCACATTGGGCTCCTTGCATGCAGCCTGCTTCTCTTCCCTCTGCCTATGTCTCTGCCTCTCTTCCTGTGTCTCTCATGAATAAATAAATAAAATCTTTAAAAAAATAAAAAGAAAGAATCCAGAGTTGAATACATACATAGCAAGTGTCAAAAGGGCAAGCTGCCTGGTTAAGCAGGATAGAGGAAACAAGTGTCCCACATTGTCAACGCCCTTCCCAACATACTGAGACTTCCCTGAGGAACTCAGGGGCTCCACACGACATCATTTTTAAAAGTCACTACTCTCCAAAATGAATTTACTCTTCTATAGAAAGAAGCTGATTTCTTCAAATAATAACAATACTTCTTAATGACTAATACACAGCACACAGAGCGTAAACCAAAGCACCGTAGAAGAAATTACCTCTTTCAGCATAATAACTCTACAAAGTTCAGTGACATCCCCATCATCCCCATCCACAGATGAGGAGGCTGGGGCCTGATGAGGCAAAGTAATTTGCCTGAGGCCACACAGCTACCAGGTGGAGAAGCCAGGAAATAAAGCCAGGCAGGCTGCCTCTGGAGCTGGTGCTCTCAGCTGCTCTGCTCCACCACCTGGCCCATCAGGCACTTACTTTGTACCAGACACAGTGCTAGGCTCTCTGGTAGGATTTGTTTATGAAAGAGTTTGTGTAAGAAAAAATAAGATCAGAGGGATCCCTGGGTGGCGCAGTGGTTTAGCGCCTGCCTTTGGCCCAGGGCGCGATCCTGGAGACCCAGGATCGAATCCCACGTCAGGCTCCCGGTGCATGGAGCCTGCTTCTCCCTCTGCCTGTGTCTCTGCCTCTCTCTCTCTCTCTCTCTCTCTCTCTCTGTGTGACTATCATAAATAAATAAAAATTTAAAAAAAATAAGATCAGAAAGTTAAGTACACTCTTCCCTAGACAGTCCCTGGAATATAGCAGACTTTTAAGGAATTTTATTGAAAGAATGCGCTTATTCTCTAGTGCATTAGATGATGTAAGAAAAGACATTAGGATTCGAAGCCGATGGCCAATAAAGAATTTTTGAGACCTCTTTGGTGCAAAAAGGTGGCTTTATTGAGGCACGAGGATATGACCCATGGGCAGAGAGAACGGCACTGGGGTCATGAGGAATAGCCTGTTATATACTTTCAAGTTGGGAGAGGGTTAGGGAGAGCATAAGTCTCTAAGGAATTTGGAAGCAAGGTTTCCAAGACCTTGGGGTGGCTAGCCATTGTTGGGGAGAGGTCATTTATTACCGTCTAATAAAACCTTAGTCATGAGACCCTTCAGATGTATATTGATGGGTTATATACTTAGGGGAGGATTGCCAACACATATCTTGGGGGGCTTAGAGAGAAAGGAAATTTCTAAAGGAATTTTATATGTTAAAGTAGATTTACAGGGTCCTGGGGATTGGGCTAAGATTGCCTTTTGCCCTTAACAAAGTATTAACATCGAGGCAACTGAGTCCGTAAAGGAAGGTCACTAGGCATGTTTCAAGGACTTGTCAGTGGGCTGTGAGTAGTATGGAAATTTAATAATGTTTCTTCTGCTTTTGTTTCCTACATCATTAGATACATTACATTTCCCCAAATTGATGTCCCACCAACTTCCATTTGGATGAAAAAGTCCTTTGCCCTCACTGGACTCCAAGTGAATCTATACTCCCCACTGTGTGCTTATAGAAGAAATTACTTATACTGAACAGCACACAATATATGAACCTCCCAGGGTTGCTGTAACAAAGCACCATAAACTGGGCGGCTTACCATAGAAATTGACTCCCTCACACTTCTGGAGGTCAGTGACAAGAGCACTCGGAGCATCTTTTGTTATAATATTTGGTCTTTGACCCTGGTTCCTGACACAGAGCTCCTGAATTCTTTGGAATTGCCTCAGTGACAGGAGTGTCTTTTGTTTAATGAGGTGACTTTTGGGGTGCTCCTGAATAGCTGGTCACCAGAAGGACCAAGCCACAATTAGAAGCTCAGAAGGGGAGAGAGGCTGGAGATTGAGTTAATGATCAATCATGTCTATGTGAGGAAGCCTCTATAAAAATCTCAAAAAGTATGTGATTCAGAGAGCTCCATGTTGGTGAACCAATCCATATGCTGGGAGGGTAACGCACATCACCTTGCATGTGCAACTGGTGTCTGAGGTTGGAGGAGGGCAGTCTCGTAGGCCTGGGTCCTTCACCTGTGAGGTCTGTACTCACTCTAGTTAGTGTCAGAACTGAACTGAGCTACAGGACACCCGACTAGGGCCAGAGAATTGCTTGGTGTGGAAAACCCACACGTCAAGTGTCAGAAGCATCGAGAGCAAAGGAGAAATGCAGAAGTGTTGTTTCCAACTCAGCATCTGCGAGATGGAATTAAAAACAAGAAATGAAAAGAACAAACAAAAAAATGAGAAATGCACCCAAAATGGAGTCGCTCATGCTAGGCCCCACTTCACCAAACTGAGACCTAATTACAATTTCAGCCTCTCCCAGATATGGAATCCTAAACCAGTCAGTCAGGAATCACCAGATCAGCACTATTAGGTGATCTGCCTCATAGATCCCCCTGCCCTCCCCTCAAGGGAAAGGAGCCTTGCAATAACCAACCATTCTTCTGCCTCGTATGACTTCCTTGTTCCCTCTCCCTTCTGCCTATAAAAATCTTTCATTTTATACAGCTCCTTCGAGCTCCTCTCTGTTGAGATTGCCAGCTGCCTGATTCAAATTAAGGTTTTTTTGCTCAAACTTAAAACTTTTAATATGCCTCAGTTTATCTTGTAACAATGGGAATAATCATCATTATTGCTACCTTGTTGCTTGCCACGAAGAATACATGAGTTCATATTCAAAAAGTACTTGGGGCAGCCCGGGTGGCTCAGCGGTTTAGCGCATCCTTTGGCCCAGGGTGTGATCCTGGGGTCCCAGGATCGAGTCCCATGTCGGGCTCCCTGCATGGAGCCTGTTTCTCCCTCTGCCTGTGTCTCTGCCTCTCTCTCTCTCTCTCTGATGAATAAATAAATAAAATATTTTTTAAAAAATACTTAGAACAGTACCTAGCACAGAAGATACACTCTATAAAAGTTAGCTACCATCACCAGAGGATAAGCTCCCAACCATTATGCTATTAGGCCACAGTTTTAATTTCCTATCCTGAAAATGAAAAACAACGATAAATTTCTTCCTTGGTTCTACCAAATTGAGAATGCACTTCTTCAGGGTTCGACAATGCCAACTGACTCTATAGATACCAGAAGTTGGAATCAAAAATAATACCAATAAATACTAATTAATAATCTAGTAATTAGAAAATTTTATATATATATATCTAGGCATATATGTGCATTGAAATAAAATGACAAATACAGACCCAAAAATGGTGACACAGCATGGAGGGACAATGATAAAATTGAGAATAATACTTGCTTTTATTTCATAAACTTTTGCTTTTTTTTTTTTTTTTTTTTTGGTAGTTCTCCCTAATGAGACTGTATTCATTTCCTAATCATAAAAGTAGCCATAAAAAAACTGCTATTTTTGAAAGTAAGATCTGGGCAAAGGATCTGTAAGCCCAAAGGAAACAGAAATGCACCCACGTCCTTTCCCCTTTTCTTTCATCTCAGGACGTGCCCTGAGAAATGAAAAGGCACCGAGCCTTCACCATTGTCCCAATGTGAGATCACAGAGCGGTGACTCAGAAGCGGCTTCTGACACCAGGCAGTGCCTGAGTCAGGAAAAGAACACGAGGGCTGAGCGCCGCAGCAGCCAGCCAGCTCTGCAGAGAATTGGGGCTCTCCAAACCAGCTCAGGGCACAGGGCAGTACAGTCAGGAGAGCTGTCAGCAGGTTCAGACCCTGGACTGTGCAAGGCCAGGCTCGTCTAACTAATGATATTAATTGCAAGGTGGGAGCTAAGCAAGCCGGCAGACAGAGCACATTACAGAATTGAAGAATATCCGAGCATAGAAACCCCCAATCCAGCTCCCTCATTAGGCCGCTCCACCTGCAATAGAAATCAAAAGCTCTCAGCATCAAGACTTCTTTTGCTTCAGCTCCCCGCAGAGCCTTGCATAGGACCAGGGACACAGGAAATGCTCTGCTTGGATTATTTTAATCAATATCTCTCATTTTCCTTCCTCAGCATCTATTGTTCCTTTTCCGGGCAAAAATCCCCCAGTTTGCATTGAAGGAACCACCCTTTCCCCATTCTTGATGGACCTGTCAATTGAGGTGACCTTCCTTCCCCTGCCCAGGAGGTGGCTGGACCCTGAGCCCCGGCCTGAGCCAACTGGATGCTCTCTGTCTTGAACAGGATGGAGTGGATTCCCCCTACCAAGACTTTCCATGCACTCCAAGGTCACCCAAATCCCTGGAGCTGCGATGGTCCCTATCCTTTTAGAGACCTGCTTCTGCAGCTTTTCTCCACTTCTGAGAGCTACCCAATATATCTTTCCAATAAACTCTTTTTGTATTTAAGGAAACCAGAGCCCTATTTCTGTTGCTTACATCCAAAGAACCCAAACTTTGCTGTTTCTCATCACAAAGAAAGTTAAATAAAAATAAGAAGAATTAGCATTGATTTGTTACTATTAATAAGGTTTTTTTTACACCATTGCTTTTTCTGGATGTAGTGCAAACCAGCAGCTCTCAGAGAGGTTCAGTGCCTTGCACCAGGTTACACAACTAGTAAGTAACCAGAGTATGCCTAGGTCAAACTAGGTCTTTAGCCTCAGGGACCGGGTTCTGCAGCCCGAAGGAGACCTGTTGCACTACTTGTCCCCATTGCTATCAGCCCTTTGAATTTTTCTCTACTTGCAAATTGTGGGTAAAAGAGAGAGAGCGAGAGTGGGGAGGGGGAATAAGAGACTGTGAACTATAGAGAAGAAACTGAAGGTTGTTGGAGGGGTGGTAGGCAAGGGGGATAGGCTAGATGGGTGCTGGGGATTAAGGAGGACCCTTGCTCTGATAAGCACTGGGTGTAGTCTCTAAGTGATGAATCACTGAATTCTACTCCAGAAACCAATATTACACTGTGTATTAACTGGAATTCAAATAAAAATTTGCAATAAAAAAAAATACAAAACAAAATACTCCTCAAGGACAGAAAGAAACTCTTTCTCCTGCTGCTTTCTTTTCCAGGCCAGGACTCCACCAGGAATCAAAGTGCTCAGGCCCCGTGCAAGTTCTCAATGTGAGAATCTCTCACAAAAAGGGAAGCAGATGGGCAAATAGAAAAACCTCGGGCTTCGGCAATGTTCTTGCAAAGGGTATTATTCTAGGTCCTGGGGACAGCGTGGTGAAGAACGCAGACAAAAGCTTACGTTCTAGTGAAAAATATATTCCACAGATGAACAGATAAATTCAGACTCCAATACCAGGTAGTGATAAATGCTCTGAATATCAAGCAGAATGCAGAGCTGGCGAGTGGAATTTTACAAGAGAGGAAAGCACATTTACAAGAGAGGGGAGCACATTTCAGCAGGTCGGAATGAGTGACAGAGCAAACCAGACCCATATCTGGGGAAGAGGGCACCAGCTGAGTGAGCGAGAAGGCACGAAGGGAGCTGCTGGGTTGTGCAGGGAGCGCTGTGGGGCCTGTGCTGTGCTGAGGGGTGAGGGGAGGGCGGGGGGCTTGCATGGCAGGAAGAGGCCTCGGGGTCTCAGTAAAGACTTCAAATTTAGTCCTAAGTGTGATGGGAAGCTACAGGAGGGATGTATAGGGCTTATAGCATCCAGTGACTTCTCTTTCAAAAAATCATTCTAGCTGGTAGAAACAACCCAAGTGCCCATCGATGCATGAATGGAGAAACAAAATATGGCAAATCCATGCAATTGAATATTGTTCGCCATTAATAGGAATAAAGTACTGATACCTGCCACCCCACCCCCCCCACACACACACGTGATTCCAGTTATGTAAAGAATCCAGAATAGGCAAATCGATAGAAGCAGCAGGTTAGCAGTTGCCAGGGTCTGAGGGAAGAAGGGATGGAGAATGACCACTTAATGGGGACGCAGCATTTCCTTTTGGGGGTGATGCAATGTTCTGCAACTAGACAGTGATGGTGATCCCACAACATCGTGAAGGAACTACAACCTAGTGAATTAGACAGTTCAGCATTATTAAAAGGATGAGTTTCATGTTCTCTGAAATTTTTTTAAAGGCTTTATGTATTTATTCATGAGAGAAGCAGAAAGAGAGGCAGAGGCAGAGGGAGAAGCAGGCTCCCTGAGGGGAGCCCGATGTGGGACTCAATTCCAGGACCCAGGGACCACAACCTGAGCCAGAGGCAGAGGCTCAACCACTGAGTCACCCAGGTGCCCCTCGTTCTCTGTATTTTATCACAATTTTTTTTAAGATTGTATTTATTTATTTTATGAACGAACAGACTCTGAGCTGAGCCCAGAGCCCCACACAGGGCCTGATACCACGACTCCAAGATCATGACCCCAGCTGAAACCAAGAGGCAGTCACCCAAACAACTGAGCCACCAGGACACCCTATTTTATCACAATGTTAAGATAAAAAATAAAAACTCATTCTGGTCTCCACATGCAGAGAAGGAATGGGAAAAGAACAAAACAGAGGATAGGAAAGTTCACCCTGGCTCCGCCTTGGGCTTTGGCACATTCCTTTCCTTCTCTAAGCCTCAATTCCTTCATCCATGGAGATGGAGTTCTCATAGGTGTCACCTCCTGGGCTTGTGGAGAGGCGTGGAATATTTTGAAGTGACCCACAGCTCAATCCATGGACCTTTCCTCTTTCTGACTCAGACTTACTGCCCTGGGGGATCTCATCCAGTCTCCTGGCTTTAAATTCCACTTCCCAACTTACTCCAACCAGCTATCTCCCCTGAATGCCAGCAAGCCAACTCAGCATCTAAACTTGAGTCTCCAACCTCCAGCTTCACATACCCAAAACAAACCCTTGATCCCTGCCCTTCCCCTGACATATAACTTTACTCCCCATCTCTGTAAATGGAGCCTACATCCCTCCCAACAGGGGCCAAAAGTCTAGGAGTACTTGACCTTCCTCTCTCTCATCCCCACTTAGTCAATAAATGCAGCTATTTCTGTCTTCACAGTACACCCAGAACCCAACCTGTTTGGGTGCAAGCCACCATCACAGCTAGCCAGGATTATGGCACTAGCTCTCTGGTCTCCCAGCTTCTGCCATTGGCCCCCTTCAATCTGTCCTAAACAGGGCAGCTCCAGAGATCCTATTCAAATGGAAGTGATTATCATGTCAACCCTCTGCTCAACCCCTCAAACACCCTCACATTTCACTAAGAACAAAAACTGAATTCCTCACCCAGGTGACAAAGCCTCACATGATAAGCCCTCTGGCTCCACCACCTGCCTCTCCCTCCACCTGTCTCTGCTTCAGGGGCCCCCTTGCTGTTCCTCCATCGAAAGATGTTTCCACTCGGGACCCTTGTACCTGTTCCTTCCACCTGGCTCTTCTCTCAGTTCCTCTGTACTCAAGGCACCTGGGTGGCTCAGTGGTTGAGCGTCTGCCTTCAGCTCAGATCATGATCCTGGGGTCCTGGGATGGAGCCCCACATCAGGCTCATCACAGGGAGTCTGCTTCTCCCTCTGCCTATGTCTCTGCCCCCCTCTCTCTCTCGTATCTCTCATGAATAAATAAATTAAAATCTTAAAAAAAATTTTTTTTGCATAGGGTAATACACTTTTTCAGCTGTAGATTATGATATCAAAATAAAGATCATGTATTTCCAAGGAAATGTTAGCATTTGAATTGAAATGTGCCTGAACATAAATCACACATCAAATTTTGAGGAGAGAAAAAAGAATGCAAAATATCTCATTAATAAAGTTTTACAATTGATTACATGTTGAAATGATAATATTTAGGGTATATCAGACTAAACATAATACACTACTGGAATTAATCGCACCTGATTCTCTTTTCTTTTATTAGGTGGCTATTAGAAATTTCTGAGAGGCCCGTGTGGCTCACATTGTGTTTCAGATAGCACTCCACTGGAACATAGGCTCCTTCAGGACTCGGCTCCCCTGGAAGCAGAGCAAAAACCAGACTTGGGAGCCTATGGTTTATTCTAGAATGTGATACCAGGAAGCAGAAGTGAGTAACTGGGGATGGTATTAAGAAGATAAAGTCAATAAAGGCATGCATTATCAAGATCGCTGTGGGTAGCAGGGATTCACTTCCAGAAAGTCATGGAGACTTTCTGGAAAGTTAAGGAATGCCTCCCAGAATTATGTCCTGGGAGACAGGAAGCTAAAGTTTTTATCCCCCAGCTCCCAACCACACAGTTGAGGGCTGCTCCCGGGAGGTGTTAACTCTCCCACACTTCTGGGCTGCACTTGTTCATGGAACAAAGGTCTTCCCACTGCATTGGGGGGAAAAAACAAAACCAGAAACCCCACAGTCTGAGTCATAGGTAGGACACCAGCCATCTGAGGCAACTCTGAGCTTACAAGGGACCATCTCTCATATCTACAGCTAAAATCAGCAGTTGACCAAGGGATCATGGTGGGCACACAAGGGGCAACAGTGTTGTCCAGCTATTAACCCCCAATATCTAGAGAAGTACCTGGAATATAGTAGATGTTCAATCAGTAGTTTGGGAACAAAATGAATGAAAATATGTACATTCAAAAAAACATTTGTTGAATAGCCACTATATACTAAGTGTATAAATGTTCAATAAATAATAGTTCTTTTCACTATTTTCTGAGTACCATCTTGTAATTCCTGGCCTTAAATTTCACTGGTTTTTCCAAACAAGAATTATTCTCCCTGATTCTTTTTTATTTTTAAGTATACCCAACGTGGGGCTCCAGCTCCCAACCCTGAGATCAAGAGTCACACACTCTACTGACTGAGCCAGCCAGGTGCCTTCTGTGCTTTTTGTTTTTTTTTTTTTTTAATTTTATTTCTTCCTGATTCTTAGTAAATAATTATCTCAAACACTTTAACCTTCTCCTGGATGTCATGGCAACACATCTTTCCTGAACCTCCTTCCATGAGACCTAAGGTGGCAGACAGGGTTGAGAACTTGGAATATGAATCTCCTCAGCAAGACCCTCCATCTGCAACTTTAGTTGGGGGGCCTCAATGGAAGCAAGACGGCATGGGGAGTTTATTCACAGCCCCATAAAAGGTATTCAGGAAATACAGTTTCTCCTCTTCTCTAGCATCTGCTACAGGCATAACTCATGTTACTGTACTTTGCAGATACTGCCTTTTGTACAGATTAAAGGTTTGTGGCAACCCTGAGTTGGACAAATCTTTTAGAACCACTTTCCCAACAGTATGTGCTCACCTTATGTCTGTGTCACATTTTGGTAATTCTCACAATATTTCAAACACTTTTTTTTTTATTTTGGTAATTTTCACAATATTTCAAACTCTTTTTTTTTTTAAGATTATTTATTTGAGAGAGAGAGAGAGCATGAGTGGTGGGGAAGGGCAGAGGGAGAAGCAGATTCCCCACTGAGCAGGGAGCCCTGTGTGGGGCTTGATCCCAAGACCCCAAGATCATGACCTGAGGTGAAGGCAGACGTTCAACTGACTAAGCCATCCAGGCGCCCCTCAAGCTTTTTCAATATTATTATACTTGTTATGGTGATCTGCGATCAGTGATTATGTGTCGCTGAAAATCCATGGTGGTTAGCATTTTTTTAACCAGAAAGTATTTTTTAATTAAGGTATGTACATTGGGTTTTTTTAGACATAATGCTACTTCACACTTAATAGACTACAGTATAGTGTAAACAACTTCTACACGCAGTGGGAAATAAAAAATGTATTTGACTCATTTTTTGCAATATTTACTTTATTGCGGTAGTCTGGAATTAAACCCACAACATCTCCAAAGTAGGCCTGTATATTGCTTTGTGCACATGGCAAGTGCTAATAAATGCTTAACTCACACCATCCAAGCTCCTGTGGAAAGGATCCAGGACTGCTGAAAATCCCTGCCTACCACCACCCAGCACCCACCAAGGACCAGCCCCTGGAGAAATGCCTACACTGCCAAGTTCCCAGAAATACCAATAGTACTGCACTTGCTTATAGGCAGAAAAAGGGTGATTTGCTGTTTGTATCTAAAAGCCTTCCTCAGATGTTAATTTATCTCTTTAACTGAGGCAATGCAGTTTCTGCCTCTAATTGAGACCCTTAATTATCCACACCTCCTACTACTATTTACCGCATCGATCTCCTGCAAGACTGAGCCTTCTAGCTGTAATTACAGAAAACCTATTCCTTCAGCTTCCCGGTGAGACAGCACCTTTAATTTCCTGCAGTGTCCTTCCCTTCACCCATCAGGTGAAACAGAAAAGTAGGTGAGTCATTCTGACTCTCCTAACTTGAGAGATAAAGGAAGGGAGAAAGAGGAGACTCAACTAAAGAAAAAAAAAAAAAAAAAAGGTGAAAAAAACAAAAGCAAATCCACGGTGGAGACCTATCAAGCAAAATTACCCCAGAAAATATGGCTTTAATATCTGGAGGTTGTGGCCAACCTAAAGCCAAATGTTCACCAAATCCTGTATCACTTCCCACTTCCTGGGCACATGGAAAGACTACAATTCCCAGCAAGCTCTGCAGAGAACTTGATGTCCATGTGACCAGTTCAGGCCAATGGACCCTGAGCAAAAATTGTATCAATGCATCATGCTCTTATTTCCCCATATTGGAAGCTAGAGGCTAAGATGGTGGCACCACAAAATGGGGCAGCCTAGATCAGGGAATGACCCCAGAGAAGACAGCTCCCTGGAGAGTCATCGGACTTAGCATGAGTCAGAGACTGGGCTACTCGTTTGGTTGGCTTCTGCAGCCTAAGCCTGGCCTGTCTATCCAGAACAAAACAGAGATCTTCTATTACTTCCCACTCCATATTTAAAGGGTGTCATCATAAAGGGGCACCTGGGTGGCTCAGTCAGTTAAGTGTCTGACTCTTGGTTTTGGCTCAGGTCATGAGCTCAGGGTCGAGAGTTAGAGCCCAGCATCAGGTTCCATACTCAGTGCAGAGTCTGCTTGAGATTCTCTCCCTCTGCTTCTCACACACACACTCTCTGGCTCTCTAAATAAATAAATAAAATCTTTTTAAAAAAAATTTTAGGGACACCTGGGTGGCTCAGTGGTTGAGCATCTGCCTTTGGCTCAGGGCATGATCCCAGAGTCCCAGGGTCGAGTCCCGCATTGGGCTCCCTGCATGGAGCCTGCTTCTCCCTCTGCCTGTGTCTCTGCCTCTGTGTGTGTGTCTTTCATGAATAAATAAATAAAATCTTTTAAAAGGAATTTTTAAGGGTGTGTCATAAAACATTAAAGAAGCCTTAGTTGAATGAGACATTTTAAAATCATGTAGCCCAAATATATGGAATGGTGGGTTACAGAACAGGAAGTTACTTCTTTCGTTGACGTGCTTGACCCAAGCTTCCATTTCCTCCTCTATAAGATGGGCATAAAAAATAACACCTACCTCAGGGAGTTGCCATGAAGTTCTTTAAAAATAATTCATTAAACAAACATATAGTACTTACCATGCCCAGGCACCATTCTTCTTACCAATGTAAACATATTCAATCTTTGTAGTAGTTTCTTAGAGACACAGAGATAAATTACCCCCAAACTGGGTATATTATGACAATTGGAAATTTATTCTTTCACAGTTCTGGAGCCTAGAAGTCTGAAGCTAAGTTCTTACTGGGGCCATGCTCCCCCCAAAAGCTCTAGGGAAGAATGCAAGGCTTAAGAAATGGGTTCTGGGAGGCATCTGAGTGGCTCAGTAGTTGAGCATCTGCCTTCAGCTCAGGTTGTGATTCCAGGGTCCTGGGATCAGGTCCCACATCGGGCTCCCCGCAGGGAGCCTGCTTCTCCCTCTGCCTATGTCTCTGCCTCTCTCTGTGTGTCTCTCATGAATAAATAAATAAAATCTTTAAAAAAGAAAAAAAATGGGATCTGGGGTAGGAATGAGACTTATTTTGCATTGTATGCCTCCCTATGCTTGAATTTCTTTTACAAGGTACATGCATTACTTTTTTCTTTTATAATACCAACAAGAACACTAGTTTAAAAAATTATCTCTAACAGTGAAAAGATAGGCTACATCCCAGGGGAAGGGAATTCCAGGAATCAGTGAGTAGCTGGGACAGTTATGTGTTTATTTTGCCTTTATTTCATTGTGAGGGGAAGACTAGGGATTCCTCAGCCCTGAGCTACTTCCACCTCCTCAGATGGTCATCCCTAGAAGGTGTGTCTAACCAGATGGGCATAAATTCTCACATTTTCTTTCTCTTCTTTGCTGTTTGTTTGTTATTGTGCTTTTACAGATTTTGGAAATGGTAGGAAATCAGAAGTTGCTGATTATTTTTTTTTCTCCTCTTACTGTCCCAGGATTTCCCCAGCCCCAAAAGACCCACATGCTGTCGCCTTTTACACAGGGGTGGCCAAATGTTGTCACCATAAGGTGTTTTTGGTAGATTCCAAATAGCAAGCAAGAGCCCTCAAAAATTATCTCTCCCCTTGGTCCCTTGGGAGAAGCAGTGCCTGTCCCTAAGACAAAAGCTGTGCAGTGTTTCTACTTTCCACATGGCGCCCTCATTCAACACCACTGGCAACACTGATGCTTTGGCTAGGTCCAGTTGATGGCAAATTTCAGCAGGGCAGGAACCAGTGCAGAAGGAAGACGGTGTACACAGGGTGAAGAACACGGGCTGCAGGGCCAGACAGGAGAGACTTGGCTTTCTACCCTCTCCAGACAAGTTACTCCACCTCAGCAGCCCCGCTGGTCAGGAAGACTGAGCGTACTCGTGCTCACAGAGCACTTAGCACAGCACCTCTCCCACCCCAGGCCATCGGTGCTGGAGACAATGTAGCTGTTGCTACAGCTGGGTGAATGGGTAACTTCCATGCTCCTGGGCTGTTCCCCCCCTTTTCATTCCTCCCACAGGTTTGCTTCTGTCCCCATAATGCTTTCCCGGCATTGGCATTTGCCATGGAGAAAGGAAGTTCTTGGTGGTAGTGACGGTGGTTATTGCTAATGTTGATGCCATTTTCAGCTCTAAACTATAGTTTTCCTGATGAGGGAGAAGGTTTCCTGGATAGTGTCAGGTGATGAACAAAGCACCATCTGCATCCAGAGAGACCTGGACCCTAATTCCAGGTCAGCCACCTACTAGTGGGGCAGCCTTGGGCACATTATTTAATAATTCTGAGCCTCAGTTTCCTTATCTATAAAACAGGCATAACCATCACCAATTCACTCAACCAATTTTTATTAAGTTTTCTTAGGTGCTAGGTACTGTGCTCGGTGCTGAGGGTGCAAGAACAGAGAAAAGCCATCCCTAATTTCAAGGGATCACCATCTGGAGTTCTCTGCTCCAGAGAACAGTAATGAGGTGCATGGGCTTTGGAATTAGACAGATCTGGGTTCAGATGTATCCTCTGAATTCACTAGCTGTGTGATCTTGGGCAAGTTAATCACCTTTGCTGGTCCTTTAGTTCCCTCATCTTAAATGGAGGTGAGAACAACAACAGCTACCTCATGACCTCATGGATGGTTTTGAGGACTCAAGTATATCATGATGTAGAGCCCCTAGTCCAATGGTGACCCCCAGTAGGCACCCAGCCAAGGTTAGCCTCCATGACGGGGTGCACTCACATGTGGCCAGCACCGTGAAGGGAGTTTGTACTGCTTCCAGGGGGTAATTATAGACGGAGTCGAGGATGTGGGAGTCAGGAAAGGCTTCATGGACACTCTGCTGTCTGGACAGAATCTTGAAAAATAAGTAGATGCCTGCCAAGAAGGGAAGGGGAATCAAGAAATGCTTTCAGGGAGCTACAGAGGTTTGGGGTGATAGGAGCATAGGGTACAGGGCAGGGAGGTTGGCAGGGCGGGAGGTTGGGCTGGCTATGCGGATGGCCAGAGCCAGATGTTGGCAGGAGCCAGAGCCCAGAGAGTCTTAGATAGAACTCCCAGGAGCTCTGGGTTTATTCTAAGGGGACTAGGGAGCCACTGAGAGCTCTTGAGAGCAGAGGACAAGGCCGTTAGGTCACCATAGAAAGGACGGTGATCTGTTACATCCACGGAAAGGTTCTAGGGATGAAGGGGCACAGCATGGTCTGGAAGGGGGCAGGCCTAGAGCCAAAGGAGGAGATGTCGCCACAGCCCCAGGAGAGGTGAGGGAGAGATGGGGAGGGCTGCACAGGGCAGCGCAGTGGGGGTGGAGAGGACCCACCTGGTGCACCCTCGCAGTGAGCTGTGTTTATTGTCACCCTTTCCCCACCCCTTGTCTCCTTTTCCTTCCTTCCCTCCAGCATCTTCTATCTATCTATCTATCTATCTATCTATCTATCTATCTATCTATCTATCTATCTCTCAGTCTCTGTCTCTCAGCTCTGCTTGGAGCAGGGAACTAGGAAACCCAGCCCTGGTTTGATCCCGACATGCAGCATCATCTCAGGGGGGCCAGAGCAGGAGCGAGAGAAAAAAAAAAAAAAAAAAAAGGACACAGAGGTTCACCGCCTCCCCTTCCGATTTTTCTAAAAAGCAATTCCTTTCTGGCACCAGGACAAACCCCCTGGGGAAAGCTAGCAATCCTTGTCTCCTGAAGACTGTGCCTCCGCCCACTGCCTCTGGACCTCAGTGTGCTGGCCACCTCCGTAGCCAAATTGCTGGTGGCTGCTGGGTCACCGCCTCCAGTCACACCCTGCAGCAAGCAAACAGGACAGTAAGCCTACTGCAAGTCAGGAACTGGGCAGGTACTGGGCCAGAGCAGAAACCCTGCCCCCACGGGGGTGCTCACGGCCTGTGCGGGAGAGCACATGCGTGCAAGGAATTCCAGGGCGGTGCCAAAAGTCTTCCAGCAGAGGTCTGCACAAAATCCTGCAGGACGACGATCATAATGACTGATTTACTGAGCTCATGCTAAGTTCCAGGAATGGTGCTAAGCCCTTTCCATAAATCACCGCATCAAAGCCTCAGAAGACACTTCCTGTCTTGTTTGCCACTGTGTCCCTCATGGCTAACTAAGCATGATGCTTGGCACGTAGGGGGCCCCCAAGAAGTAATCCACAGAGGGGCGCCCGGGTGGCTCAGTCCATTGAGTGTCCGACTCTTGATCCCAGCCCAGGTCTTGATCTCAAAGTAGGTTGTGAGTTCAAGCCCCATGTTGGGCTCTGTGCTGGGAATGGAGCCTACTTAAAAATGAAAAAAGAAAAGAAAACTCAGTATTCCACTGCGAAAAACACCCCAGTGAGGTCTCAGAAGTACCTCCAGCTCACAGATAGGGAGACTGAGGCTCAGAGAAGTGAGGTAGGTCCTAGGCCCACGGTCATGGAGAAAGTAGCAGAGCTGGGAGTTGCTCCAAGGCCGGCTCAGCCCATGATCTTAACCGCTGTGCCCACGGCTGGTCCCAGAAAGAGAGCAATAAATTGTCCCGTGGAAGGATGTGGTTGAAGGAAGGCTTTCCAAGGGAGGTGATTCCCTTGCAGACCCTTCAAGAACAAGCTTGCCAGGTGGACGAGCAGAGGAAGGGCTTCTGGGAGGATGCGGATGGGGCGGTGGGGACGCAGCACCATGTGGCTGACCATCCACTGCACCTGGAGTCTCAGCAGATAAGGCTGGAAAAGTGGGGGCAGCCAGATGACCACGGGAGAGACTCACATGCTCCCTTCACCCGCTCCACTTCCCTTCTGGGGCTCCGATCTGGAAGGTTCCACTGCACGGTGCGGGCGCGTCTCATGCCTGCGTTTGATTTATTTTATAGCTGGAGTTCCGGAGCTTTTGTGTTGGCTGCAACATATAATACAGAGTTTCCCTCCCAAGCAACTCTTCATCTTTGGCAACCCACTGGAGCGTGATTTTGGCACAACTGTGTGACGTGGAGGGGGCTCAGCTGGTGCAAGCCCAGGACACCCCGTGGCGGCCACGCCAGCTGCTTAAGCCAAAGTGCCAGGGCTCCTGCCAGGAGGGCCAAACGTCCCACCCTCTGGTGGTGGCACCAGTAACACATCCCTTTGGTTCTTGGTCCCCACCACCACCCCGTCGCCTTCGCCTCTCCCATTGAGAGGAAGGAGGAGAGCAGGGACACCATGTTTCTGTTTGTGTCTGTGTTTTCATCACTCACGATGTGATGTCATCCCTCCCGCAACACACCATCTCTTTCTCCCTGGGGGTCACGAAAAGGTCACAGGCTCCTGAATCAAAACCAAGTTCGGTTTCAGTCCCAGATCTCACAGATTGGCTTTACTCTAGGGCCTTAGGTGGGGAGCATCTTCACCTTTCCTAAATATCCGTTTTCCTCGTCTCCAGAATGGAAGTAAGTGATCGTAATCCTTACCTCAGAGGGATAGTATAAGGTTTAGCAATTAACTGTGTAAAGCTCCGAGGGCAGCACATAGTAGGTGCTACGGACTGAATGTTTTTGGCTCCTTCAAATGTATATGCTGGAGCCCTAACCCCCAGTTCAGTGGTGTTTGGAGGTGGGGCCCCTGGGAGGCAATTAGGATTAGTTGAGGTCATGGGGATGGGGCCTTGGTCTAATGGGATTAGTGTCCTTTTAAGAGCAAACACCAGAGAGCTTGCTCGAGCTCTCTCCTCTGTGCAGACACAGCAAACAGGCAGCTATCCACAAGCCAGGAAGAGTCTCCACTAGGAGCCAAATCTGCTAGCACCTTGACCTGGGACTTTCCAGTCTCTAGAACTGTGAGAAATACATTTCTGTTGTTTAACTACCCAGTCTATGATATTTTGTTGTGGCTGCCCAAGCTGAGCAGGTACTCAGTAAATATCAGGTCATCGTATAAATGTCTTGATTCCCGTCCTCTCGAGGGCAGGATCCATGACACATCTAGGTTTGCAGAGCACCTGCTGCATACTAGATGCGCCATAAATATTAGTTGAAGAATTAGTGAGTGAGAGAGCGTGCAAATGAGTGAGTGAGAGGCAGAGAAGCAGCTCAGGGAATCCACTGATTGAAGCAGTGGATTCTCTTTCACTCACATCTTCTCAGGGTGCAAATATACACCCACTTGGCAAGCTGACCCCCACAACCTCCTCCTGGCTCCCTAGAAGCCTTACAAGGTGGCCTGGCCTAGGCATTCCCATGGCTCTTTGCCCTCAGAATCAACCATGAGGCCCTGAAACTCCCTGTCTGCCAGGAAAAGCCGCACCCCAGGTATGAACAGAGAAGGACCCTCAACCCGGGTATGAACAGAGAAGGACTCCCACCCTAGGTGTGAACAGAAAAGGCCCCACCCCAGGTGTGAACAAAAGGGCCTCATCCCAGGTAAGAACAGAAAAGGTCCTCATCCCAGGTATAAACAGAAGGGCCTCACCCCAGGTATAAGCAGAAGGGCCTCACCCCAGGTGTGAACAGAAGGGCCTCACCTCAGGTGTGAACAGAGAAGGACCCTCACCTCAGGTGTGAACAGAGAAGGACTCCCACCCTAAGTGTGAACAGAAAAGGCCCCACCCCAGGTGAGAACAGAGAAGGACCCTCACCCCAGATGTGGACAAAAGGGCCTCATCCCAGGTATAAACAGAGGACTCCCACCCTAGGTGTGAACAGAAAAAGCTCCACCTCAGGTGAGAACAGAGAAGGACCCCCACCCCAGGTGTGAGCAAAAGGGTCTCACCCCAGGTATGAACAGAAGGGCCTCACCCCAGGTGTGAACAGAAGGGCCTTGCTCCAGGTGTGACCAGAGGACTCCACCGCAGGTATGAGCAGAAAGGTGCCTACCAGGCTCACAGGGATGGGCTCTCACCAGTAGATAAGATTTGCTCAAAGTGAGAATTGCTTAAAGAAAGCCCAGAGCTCACTGGATTCACCGATGTTAGTTCTGAGAAGGCCCTGGAGTTCCCCAGCCACCCCACACTCCACACCCCAACTGTTAGAACGCTGGCATCATGTCATTGGCAGGCCGCCTTAATTTATAAATGTCTTTGTTTCCCTGTCCCCGGATATCACCTCCTTAGCCCCCTTTCCCTCACCCCCCCTCCCCAAGTTTGCACAAAAACACCATTTGTGGGAGCTAGACTCCCAACCTTGGCACAGAGCCACAAAGTGAAGTAATTGCGCAATTAGAACTTAATTGCTGGATTTAATTTCGTGGTGGGTTTTTTTTTTTTTCCTTTTCGTCTCAATTGTTGAAAATGTGCAGTTCCCGCCTTCGAATGTCTGATGAGTTCCTTCTGTCTGCCCCAGGACAGGACGGGATTGGGGGAGGGAGAGGCAAAGACAGCCGCTGAATTTTGCATCTCAAAGAGAATTTACAAAGTTAACCTACCCCCGGTGGCTGGAAGCCAATAAGGAGGGAGAGGTTTAACTCCAAGACTTGGTGGCAAAGGATTTGTCCCTTGAGGCCAAATTTGCAGTGACCTTCCCAAGCTTGGCAGCTGTGTGGCGTATCCCTGCATTAGCCACCATTCACGGAGGACCTACCGTGTGCGTGTGCGAGGCACGCTGCACTCTCCCACCTGCAGCCTCCCAACAAGCCTACCACCAGAGGATCTCGGTCCATCTTATTATACAAGAGGAAACCGGGACTCAGAGAGGTTCGGTAGCTTGCCCAAGGTCACACAGCTAGTTAATGCTCGTGCTGGAATGTGAGGGGAGCAGCTAGCTTTCCCTCCACTCCTGGCAGCAAAGGGCCTAGCAAGTGCTCCAGGACCCTGCAGCCACTCCAGAAAACATGGTGCGATCTGCATGCATCTAGAACATAAGAAAATGGGCTCAGTCCCTCCTTTCCTCCTTAAGAGCAGGGAAGCTCTACGATCCACACCCCGCACACGCACACACTCGACAAGGCCACACCACAGGCCTCTTCAACGCACCCCAGCTGCATTGTTCCCCCAGCTGCTCCACAGCTGCCACTGCCACCCACACCTTCCTCCTCGTCCCTAGGAACACAAGATCGGGTTTACCACCACCGCCTCCACCAGCTGCCAGGCGCCTTCTGAACACTAATGGTGTGAAGAGGGTCCTCGACTTGGCTCAAGGACCAGCCCCGTCCTGCTTCCACCATGCATGGCCGCTGGAGGCCTCAGGAGGTGCCCAGAACTCGGTGCTCCTCCAGGAAGGGGCGTTTACCTCCACACCCGGCTCAGGGTTCCTAAGGCAGGACCTGTGTCTCCTATTTTTTTTTTTTTTTACGGTGCGACCATGAACGTCACAACCTGCAGAAGTTTGCAACATGAAATGCAGTCCTCAGAAATCACGCCACTCATTTGGCCCCTGTTGTGCGTGGTACCGTTTCAATGGAAAGTTTCGTGTCCTTGGACCATGTTGTCAGACATCGTCCGGTGGGGCAAAGTCCTCACATGTTCAGCAGACAAGCACCAGCTTGGCTCGGTTCCAGGGGCCTGCACACCTGCAGCCCACAGGCCGAACCCAGCGTGTGGTTTTGAACAGGACGGTTTTTCCATCAGTGATTGGAGAGGGCGGGGGAATAAATAAATTAAAAAGCAAAATGGTATTCATGACCTACGCAAAGCATACGAAATTCAGATTTCAGTGTCAATAAAGTTTTATTGGAACACAGCCACGCTCCTTCATCTGCGTACTTCATGCGGGGTACATGCGACAGGGGCTACGCGGCCTGCAAAGCCTGAAATATTTACTATGTGGCCCTTGGGGAAAGGTTTGTTAACCCCTGGTCTAGACTCTGACAGCACTTTTGTACCTCATCCTACATCTTCTCCAACCGTGTGATGATACCTCCCCAACAGTCGGCCCGTCTCCTCATTGCGTGGGACTCCAGCTTCCATCATCCACACTAATGCCCCGCAAACGGGGCAGAGCGGGTCTCCCGGGACGCTGACTGGCCCTCACCTGTGCCCCCAGCCCTGCCAACGGTGAGAATGGGCCAGTGATAGAGCATGAGCTTTGGCTCTCAACTGCCTGGGTCTGACGTCCGGCTTCTCCATTTACCACCACAGGGCTCACAGGTGCCTCCCTGTGAACAGCGGGTAGTAATGATGCCCACAGCACCGGGCGGGCGTAAGGATTCAATCTAAGGCTGTAGTTACGGGGCTTAGCCCGGTGCCTGCCACACAGTACCTGTTCCATCATCAATATTACGTTGTGGCTGATGGGCTACAGAGACAAGGATGTGATCCCAAAACCTTCCTCAGGACCATTCCTCCAAGGGGCTGGCCTACCTCATGTCTCTAGTTCTATTATCCACTTTACCTCCTTTCCTTCCTCCCGCCACCTAGATATTAACAACAGTCTTATATGTGCCCCTTGCTGCCACTTCAAATGGTTTATGACTCAATTTTCCTGGCTGTAATATGGGTACAAGGGCTTCCTCCCAATCTAGCTGACGGAGCTGCTGAGCCGATGAGACAGGGCGAGGGCTGAAGGAAATAATTTGTGATGTGCAATGCCCTGTACAGATGTTACTCGTGATTCTTGTTACCTTGCAGGCATAGGAGACTCGAGTTGTGAGTTGAGTTGCGCCCCCTCCCCCCACCAAAAAAATATATGATCAAGTGCTAACCCCGCAGGAGCCGTGAACGTGACCTTATTAGGAAATGGGGTCTTTGTGTGGATGTCATCGAGTTTAAGATGACGTCATAGCATGACAGGGTGCCTCCTAAGGCCATAACTGGTGTCCTCGTGAGAGGAGAGAAATTGGGTCACAGACACAGAGAGAAGATTGCCATGTGACAAGGGAGGCAGAGGCAAGAGGGATGCCAACCAAGGAACAACTGGGCTGGCCAGGAACCATCAAAAGCTAGATCCTTCCCTAGAACCTTCCCAGCTCTGCCAACAGACAGTTGAATATCCAACTTTCAGCCTCCAGGACTGTGAGACAGTACATTTCTAGTTGTCCTAAACCTCCAAGTTCTGGTTGTTACGGTGGCCCCAGGAAGCCAGTATAGGGAACAAATGAACTTTTAAGTTAATAAGGCCACCCCCCACCACCCCCTCCCCAGATCACCTGTGGGGAACACACATTTACTCAGACCAGGCCACCTGTCCTTGCTGGGTTCCCCATCACACTGGCACCCAGACCACACTCAGCCACCAGTGTCCCCAGGTCATGTTTTCCTGCCACACAGTATTGTCTCTGCCAGGTAGCCACTAGCAAGGCAAACACGAGGTGGTGTGCTGCACAGGGGCCTCAACACAGTGGACGCCAACAGCCCAGCTGCTGGCCTCGGCTAGGCACCGTGCGAGGGGCCTGCGTTCCAGTGAGGCCTTCCTTGCTGGTGGCCTTTGTTTCCTTGCAAAGGAGAGAAATGGGAGAGAATCCATTTCAATGAAGGCTGAGATGCTGAGCTCGTCAAGCCCTGATGAAAATGAAAAGTTGGGCAGCCCTGGTGGCTCAGAGGTTTAGCACCACCTTCGGCCCAGAGCATGATCCTGGAGACCTGGGATCGAGTCCCAAGTCGGGCTCCCTGCATGGAGCCTGCTTCTCCCTCTGCCTGTGTCTCTGCCTCTCTTTGTCTGTCTCTGTCTCCATGAATAAATAAATAATCTAAAAAAAAAAAGAAAGAAAGAAAAGTTACCTCTATCCTCAGAGCCAGAGTTCATCTGTTCTTAATGAAACCCTCACCCCAAAATAGAGCTCAGAGGAATGAGATTCAGACAGATTTTTTTTTCTTTTGAAACAGTAAAAGAAAGTATCCACCTGCTATCTCTGGGCTCCTATAAGCGGACATGCTTGCCCATCTCCTTGCTGCATCATTCCATCCCTTCCTCAGAGAGAGTCCCTCTGTGAGCCCAGATTTTTTTTTTAGGTTTTATTTATTTATTCATGAGAGACAGACAGAGAGAGGCAGAGACATAGGCAGAGGGAGAAGCCGGCTCCCTGCGGGGAGCCTGATGCGGAACTCGATCCCAGGACCCCAGGATCATGCCCTGGGCCAAAGGCAGATGCTCAACCACTGAGCCACTCTAGTGGCTACCCCAGGCCCCTCCCCCAGGCCCAGATTTAATCCAGCTCAACTGCTGCCTTCCTCCTCCATGAAACTTTCCAGTTTGCACTCCAACCAGGACTGGCTTCCTGGACCTACGATCTGTGCAGTCACGCAGGCCCCTGAGCTCAGAAGGACCGATGTTTGAGTGAATGCTCTGCTGTCACCGTCTTGAAATTCCTAATCATTTTTAAATGATTTTTAAAATTTTAGTCTCAGATTTTCATTTTGCACCAGGCCCCACAAATTATGTAACTGCTCCTAACTCTGACCCTCTCCAGCCAACCAGTCAGAACAACCCCTCCTTCCTCCGGACCTCAAAATGTACTACCTACCCATAAATCTCACCAGGATTCTTGCTGGAGTAGTTGCCAAGCACCAGTTGGGGTGTCAGAGATTGTTCTAGGCCATGTGGCTCAGCAGTAAAGAGGACAGTTGAGTCCCTGCTGCTACAGACCCGATGCTCCAGTGCAGGGAAGACAAATCAAACACAGTGAGAGGAGATTCAAAATCCCCTGACTTTCTCAAAGTCAGCTTCAATTTCTACTTGTGTGTTGATTTCTATACACTTGTCACTCCTCACTAATAATATTTCAGTGTCTCCTGGGATAAAGACCAGAATCCCAAAGTCAGCCTGTAGGACCTGTGGGGCCGGACACCCCCCACCCACCACCTCCGTCTTGTTCTGTCCTCACTGGGTCTCCCCAGACTTACCCTCTGCGTTAGTCTGGGAGGGCTGCTGCAGACTGGGCATCTGACACAACTGGAATTGATTTTCTTGCAACTCCGGAGGCCGGAAGTCCAAGATCAAGGTGTTGGTAGGGATGGTTTCTCCTGAAGTTTCTCTCCCGGGCTCATAGATGGCCCACTTCTCTCTGTATCTTTATTCAATCTTGGCTCACACATCCATGGTGTCTGTTCCTCTTCTTATAAGGACCCCATTTGGGGCACCTGGGTGGCTCAGCGGTTGAGCATCTGCCTTTGGTTCAGGTTGTAATCCTGGGGTCCCGGGATGGAGTCCCACATCAGATTCCCTGCAGGGAGCCTGCTTCTCCCTTCTGTTTATGTCTCTCTGTGTCTCTCATGAATAAATAAATAAAATCTTTAAAAAAAAATAAGGACCCCAGGCATATCGGATTAGGACCCCACCCTTGTGACTCCTTTCACCTTAATTACCTCCTTAAAGGCCCCATCTCCAAATGCCATCATATTGTGGGTTAGGGTTTCAACATATGAGTTGGGGGTTAGGGATACAATTCAGCCCATAATATACTCTCTGTGTCCCAGGCACATGCAGTTTGCTTTGCCCAAAATGCTCTTCGTTTCATAAACCCCTGTGCATCTTTCAGGTCTTGGTGCTAACACCACTGCCTCTCAGAAGTCTTCCCAGATTGTCCCGGATCCTCCAACATCTCATCGCCATCCTGGCATCCTAACCACCACTTATTGATGGATGGTGTGCTCCTCTTCCAGCTGGCTGTGAGCCCTCTCTAACCCCCGGCCCTGTGCTGGGAACATCGAAAGTGCTTGATGAATAGGTATGAGACTTACCCTGACAAGAGAAAACATGAGCTCCTGATAAGAACAAGCCCCACCTGCAGCCACCCAAGACACTAAACAATTACTGAGTATGTGATTAGATGCAGGGTCAGCCAGGAAGACTGCATCAACTCTGTTCCCGTCTCTTCCAGATTCCTCCCCAGTGGTTTCTCCTCTCCACCACAGTCCCACTCGGCTGCTGTCCACGCTCCATGTGGTCCTTGGGGAAGGCAAAGCCCACCCCAAAGGGCACGAGAGCCCCAGTAAAAAGACACATGGAAATCATAAACCTCAGACACGGATCCAAGGACATAGCAGGGAATTCTATGACCCCAGAGCCAGCGTGGATATGCACACATGCACGCGTGCACACACAAAAAACTGCAGCTCTTCACGGCACATTTCGTCTGCAACATGCCATACTTTGAGTGGAGTTAGCCATCTGAGGGTCTGCTCAGGAACTTTTAGCCCTGGGGCTCTCGTCCAAAGCTGCCAAAACAGACAATGAGAGGGATGCCTGGGTGGCTCAGCGATTGAGCACCTGCCTTTGGCCCAGGGCGTGATCCTAGAGACCCAGGTTCAAGTCCCATGTCAGGCTCCCTGCAGGGAGCCTGTTTCTCCCTCTGTCTCTCTCTCTCTCTCTATCTCATGAATAAATAAAGTCTTTTTAAAAAATAGACAGTGAGAAAAACACCCTGAGACACAATTGCAATGCCTAGAAATTGTACATCAGACACATGGGCAGTGTGTGTGGAAGCAAGTCAACCATCCCTGGAACTGAACACAGGCAGGGCGGACCCGAATCTCTCAGGCAACTGCACCTAAGCATGCACATGCACGTGTGCAAAGATATTTGATATGTGCCTCACACACTGTCCATGGCACCTACCCAAATTGGGTGGTCCTCAAACCCTGAGAAGATAAGGAGGTATCACAGTAGAGTCTCTGAAAACACACAAGATTTCCAAAGATGAATCTACCGGAAAATCAAGAATAGTGGAGGGGCGCCTGGGTGGCTCACTCCGTTGGGCTTCTGCCTCAGGCTCAGGTCATGATCCTGGGGTCCTGGGATCAAACCCTGCTTTGGGCTCCCTGTTTGATGGGGAACCTACTTCTCCCTCTCCCTTGTGCTCTCACAGTTGCTATCTCTCTCTGTCTCTGTCTCTCTCTCTCAAATAAATAAAATCTTTTAAAAAATTGTGGAGAACAGTAGACTTGTTCTGCCTCCCATACTACATGCCCCCAAAACAAGCAGAACCAGGGCCAGTGGATGGGAGCTGGAGAGGCAGGTGTCAGTTCAGCCTG